>NC_044035.1:201044763-201762167 GCF_901765095.1 Microcaecilia unicolor
AAACCGAGCTTCTCATTTTCCCCCCCAAACCCACCTCCCCGCTCCCCCCGTTTTCTATTTCTGTTGATGGCTCTCTCATTCTCTCTGTCTCCTCAGCTTGAAACCTTGGGGTCATCTTTGACTCTTCTTCTCTGCTCATATCCAGCAGATTGCCAAGACCTGTCGTTTCTTTCTTTACAACATCCGTAAAATCCGCCCCTTTCTTTCCGAGCACTCTACCAAAACCCTTATCCACACCCTTGTCACCTCTCGTTTAGACTACTGCAATCTGCTTTTTGCTGGCCTCCCACTTAGTCACCTCTCCCCTCTCCAGTCGGTTCAAAACTCTGCTGCCCGTCTCATCTTCCGCCAGGGTCGCTTTACTCATACTACCCCTCTCCTCAAGACCCTTCACTGGCTCCCTATCCGTTTTCGCATCCTGTTCAAACTTCTTCTACTAACCTATAAATGTACTCACTCTGCTGCTCTCCAGTATCTCTCCACACTCGTCCTTCCCTACACCCCTTCCCGTGCACTCCGCTCCATGGATAAATCCTTCTTATCTGTTCCCTTCTCCACTACTGCCAACTCCAGACTTCGCGCCTTCTGTCTCGCTGCACCCTACGCCTGGAATAAACTTCCTGAGCCCCTACGTCTTGCCCCATCCTTGGCCACCTTTAAATCTAGACTGAAAGCCCACCTCTTTAACATTGCTTTGACTCGTAACCACTTGTAACCACTCGCCTCCACCTACCCTCCTCTCTTCCTTCCCGTTCACATTAATTGATTTGTTTACTTTATTTATTTTTTGTCTATTAGATTGTAAGCTCTTTGAGCAGGGACTGTCTTTCTTCTATGTTTGTGCAGCTCTGCGTATGCCTTGTAGCGCTATAGAAATGCTAAATAGTAGTAGTAGTAGTAGAGTCATCAGGGGAGAGCCAGGTTTCAGTTAGGGCAACCAGTTGAAGGGAACGGGAGATGAAGAGATCATGGGTGAAGGAAAGTTTGTTGCATACAGAGCGGGCATTCCACAGGGCACATGAGAAGGGGGGGGAGGAGGGGAATAGAGATGAGATTGGAGACATCCCGGAAACGTTTGCATGGATAAGACGAGGACAGGTAGATTTGGGAGTCATCAGCATAGAGATGGTAGGAAAAGCCATGGGATGAGATTAATGAACCAAGGGAAGAAGTGTAGATAGAAAAGAGGAGGGGACCAAGAACAGAACCCTGAGGTATGCCGACAGGCAGAGGGATAGAAGTAGAAGAGGATCCACCAGAGTGAACACTAAAGGTGTGGAGGGAGAGGTAGGAAGAGAACCAGGAAAGGACAGAGCCCTGGAATCCAAGTGAGGACAGGGTATCGAGAAGTATGCTGTGATCGACAGTGTCAAAAGCAGCGGAAAGATCAAGAAGAATGAGGATGGAATATTGACCTCTGGATTTAGCCAGTAATAGGTCATTGGAGACTTTAGTAAGCGCAGTTTCGGTTGAGTGGAGAGGGCGAAAACCAGATTGTAGTGGGTCAAGAATAGCATGTGAGGAGAGAAAATCAAGGCAGTGGTGGTGAACGAGGACAGGTGTGGGGGACCTGGATTGGGATTGATGTCTTCGGCAGATAGCAGGAGAAGGAGCAAAAGAGTGCAGAGGAGGGAGGGGGAGGTAGGGCGACGAAGACGAGGTGCGCTTAGGAGGAATGGGGATGGGTTAATGGCAGGAAGGAAGTGATGAAGGTTTGATGTGGTGGTTTCATCTGTGACAAAGACTACTACTATACTGGTGGAAGGTGGTGCTGCACTGAAAGACCCTGAGGATCGTAGACCAGAATCTTTATTGAAGCAAGCCTTTGAAGGCTCTAGGGTTACAGGTAGCCTGTGCATGTTTCAGGTAAGCTGAGCAGCTGGTACAGAATTTGGAATATGCCTCGCTTGGGGATCTTCTGCCTCCATTCTTTTTGGATTTAGGAAGTTCATGATTAGCTTTTTCTTTCTTAATTAGCTTTGGTAATTACAAACTGCTTTGGTAGGTTTCTCACAAGCGGTATATCAATTTTGGATAAAATTTGGAAACACACCGTATGACAGGGCCTTGGGGAAGAATATCATTTCTGGTTGCGGCTCACCATTGTTTATGGCTCTGGAATTTGTCAGTGGATGTTGCATCTAAGGCTAGACTTACTAAGTTGCCTTTTTAAAGTAAGTTTACTGTTTGAAGACTTGAATAAGTCGGTAAAGACTGAGTCCAAGGTGTCTAGATACTGGAAGATCAGTCTAAGTTCTCTGGCAGAGGATGTTTTACAGAAGCTAGAAGATATAGACCAAACAGAGTACATTCTACTTGGAAGGTGAAATTTTCCTTCAGTTATTTTGAGGTTCCTGTAGCTGGGATTTCCAGAGATCTACAATGAAGGTTTTTGGATCTACTCCCCTATACCTCATTTAGGGGGACAACTAGCATTATTCTATTGGAGGTAGACCCAAATAACCATAGATATCTGGATATCAGAGGTCATTCACAATGGATATGGGCTCTAATTTGCCCGTCCTCTTCCTGAAGTGTTTTTGTATTCCTTGTGTTGCCCTCATCTAAAGATAACATCAGTCAAGCAGACTTTAACAGTACCTATTAATTTGCAAGCAGTGATTGCACTGCCACCTTGGGAAGAAAGGACTGGACATTATTCAATTTACTTTGTAGTTCCAAAAAAGGAAGGAACTTTTCAACCTATTCCTGATCTTAGGGTTTTTACTAGTGCCAAATTTTCGGATGGAGACCTTGAAATCCCTGATTGTAGTGGTTCAAAAAGGAGAGTTTCTTCCTTAGATCTGACAGAAGCTTATCTTAACATCCCAATCAGGGTGTCTCATCAGTTATCTCAGATATTAGGTCAACATTTCCAATTTTGTCCTCTGTTTTGGCCTTGCCATAGTTCCTTGGATGTTTGTAAAAATTATGGTTGCTGCAAAGTGGGGATTTTAGTTCTTCCTTATTTTGGACCATTGGCTAATCTATATGCTATCTGGATAAGGGAACACAGCAGTAACTGCTTGAATAAATATATTTCTGCAGATTGAGACTGGGTACTGTACTTTTCCAAGAGCAGCATTGTTCCTTCCCGGACCCTGGAATATTCAATAGCCAAGTTTGACACTGCCTTAGGCAGAGTGCTTCTTTCTCCCTCTTGAAAGAATGAGGAAGTTAGTCACAGATCAGAAATCTAACTTGAATCCCCAAACCAACCATCTAGTACTACTACAGGTGTTGAGATCAATGGCGGTGACCCTGGATTAAGTGCTGTGGGTCACTCTGCTGCTCCCCAGTATCTCTCCACACTCGTCCTTCCCTACACCCCTTCCCGTGCACTCCGCTCCATTAATAAATCCTTCTTATCTGTTCCCTTCTCCACTACTGCCAACTCCAGACTTCGCGCCTTCTGTCTCGCTGCACCCTACGCCTGGAATAAACTTCCTGAGCCCCTACGCCTTGCCCCATCCTTGGCCACCTTTAAATCTAGACTGAAAGCCCACCTCTTTAACATTGCTTTTGACTCGTAACCACTTGTAACCACTCGCCTCCACCTACCCTCCTCTCTTCCTTCCCGTTCACATTAATTGATTTGATTTGCTTACTTTATTTATTTTTTGTCTATTAGATTGTAAGCTCTTTGAGCAGGGACTGTCTTTCTTCTATGTTTGTGCAGCGCTGCGTATGCCTTGTAGCGCTATAGAAATGCTAAATAGTAGTAGTAGTAGAATGCACATGCATCTCTTGCAAAGATCTCAATGATCTCAGTCACAGGATTATGACCATTGACTCAAGAAACCAAATAAGGTCTGGATTGGTAGTTGAAGAGTGATGGTCTCCTCAAAGGAAAGAATCTGATGATGCTGGACTGGATTCTAGTAATAAAAGATTTAAGCCTCACTGTTTGCAGGCATATTGCAACAACAAGGTGGGCTCAAGGTTGCTAGTCGCAGGAGGAAGCCCGGTGGTCAGTCAGTCACCTGGAAACATGAGCTATTTGTCTAGTTCTGAGTTCCATCAACTAATATATTGCAGAGCAGACAGAATTCTACTACTACTTATCACTTCTAAAGTGCTACAAGGCATACGCAGCACTGTACATCATACACGAAAAAGACAGTCCCTGCTCAGAGAGCTCACAATCTAAATAGGACAGACAAACAGACAGAACAACTAAGAGGTAAGGGATAAAAGGGGTACAGGGCAAGTGAATAGTGGTTAGGAGTCAAAAGCAGCGTCAAAGAGGTGGGCTTTCAGCCTGGATTTGAAAACGGCCAAAGACGGGGCTAGACGTACAAGCTCGGGAAGTCTATTCCAGGCGTGAAGTGCAGCGAGATAAAAGGGACGGAGTATGGAATTAGCAGTAGAGGCAGAGCCGTGCCTAGGGTCTCTGGTGCCCCCCTGCAGACTATCAGTTGGCGCCCCCCCCCCTCCCCGTGTGGCGCAAGGTGCAAAGGAAATAGGAGCTGAAAGATGGAGTGCATCTTTGTGGGATTGCTCAACAAATAGAGGGTTTACAACCACTTAGCTTTTCGTGCTTTCATGTTCACGAAATTAGTAATTAAATCTTTGATATCTAACTGGGCACATATATCATTCTCAATAGCAATCATGGCAAGCCTTACAAGCCTTTCTTGCGAAATACTTGATCGCAAATAATTTTTTATGATTTTTAACCGTGAAAATGATCGCTCACCACTTGCCACACTTACAGGAATTGTCAGCAATATTCTTAGAAACAAATTGCTATACATTGCAAAATAAGTTAGCAGATGTAAATTCTCAAAGTGGACATATTCCAAACGCTAAAATGAAAATAAAATGATTTTTTTCTACCTTTGTTGTCTGGTGACTTTCTTTTTCTGATCATGCTGGCCCAGTATCTGATTCTGCTATCTGTCATCTTAACTCCATTTCCAGGGCTTCCTTTCCATTTATTTCTTTACTTTCCTCCTTTCTTCTTCATTTCTTGCGCTATATCTATAAGTAAAAGCTGGGTCCTCCACAGACTTGACTGTCCAGCGGATCCAGCTTCTGCCTATTTTCTCCATCCATGTGCAGTTTTTCTCCTCTCTTCCTTTTCCCTCATCTCATCTCCTTCCTCTCTCTTCCCTCCCCTCCATCCATGCCCAGCATTTCTTCTCTCTCCCTTCCCCTCCATCCATGTGCATCTCCTTCCTCTGTCTTCCCTTCCCTCCCCTCCATCCATGTCCAACAATTCTCCTTTCTCCCCTCCATGTCCAGCAATTTCTCCTGTCTCCCTGGGCCCTGCCCTCCCATCCATGTCCATCCTTGTCCCTCTCTGCCCTTCCCTCCTCCATTCATATCCAGCAATTCTCCTCTGTCCCCTCCCCTCCATGTCCAGCAATTTCTCCTCTCTCCCTGGGCCCTGCTCTCCCATCCATGTCCATCCTTGTCCCTCTCTGCCCTTCCCTCCTCCATCCATATCCAGCAATTCTCCTCTCTCCCCTCCATTTCCAGCAATTTCTCCTCTCTCCCTGGGCCCTGCTCTCCCATCCATGTCCCTCTCTGCCCTTCCCTTACCTCAGCTCCGCGCCGCCCTGGGGGTTTTAAATCTTTTGCCTCTGACGGTCGCAGCAGCTGAGCAGCGTCAGTGAAAGCACTGCCGACGTCTCCAGCCTTCCCTTCGCGCTTGCTCGTTCTTTCGTTCCCTCAGTGTCCCACCTTCTTCTGACGTCATTTCCTTGCAAGAGCAGGACACTGAGGGAACCAATGAGCGCGAAGGGAAGGCTGGAGACGTCGGTAGGGCTTTCACTGACGCTACTCAGCTGCTGCAACCATCGGAGGTAAAAGATTTAAAGCCCCCAGGGCGGCGCGGAGCTGAGGTAAGCGGCGAGGGTAAGCACCGCGGCGGCGCCTTACACAGATCAGCGCCCCCCCTGCGGTGCTTACCCCACTTACCGTGTTGGCACGGCCCTGAGTAGAGGAGAAGGGGACAGACAGGAGAGATTTATCCACAGAACGGAGTACCCGAGGGGGAGCGCAGGGAGAGACAAGAGCGGAGAGGTACTGGGGAGCGTTAGAGTGAATGCACTTGTAGGTCAGTAAGAGAAGTTTGAATTGAATGTGGAAATGGATAGGGAGCCAGTGAAGTGACTTGAGGAGAGGGCTAATGTGAGTTTAGCGACTCTGGCGGAAAATGAGTCGTACAGCAGAGTTTTGGACTGATTGAAGAGGAGAGAGATGGCTAAGTGGGAGGCCGGTGAGAAGCAGGTTGCAATAGTCTAGGCGAGAGGTGATAAAGAGTGTGGATGAGGGTTCTGGTAGAGTGCTCAGAGAGGAAGGGACGGATTTTGCTGATGTTATTGAGAAAGAAACGACAGGTTTTGGCAGTCTGCTGAATGTGAGCAGAGAAGGAGAGAGAGGAGTCGAAGATGACCCCAAGGTTATGAGCTGATGAGATGGGGAGAATGAGAGTGTCATCCACAGAAATAGAGAAAAGGGGAAGAGGAGAGGTGGGTTTAGGGGGAAAGATGAGAAGCTTGGTTTTGGCCATGTTAAGTTTCAGATGACGTTGAGACATCCAGGTGGCGATATCAGAAAGGCAGGCAGAAACTTTGGTCTGGATGTTAGTTGAGATTTCGGGGGTAGAGAGGTAGAGTCATCAGCGTAGAGATGGTAATGAAAACCATGGGACGATATCAAAGAGCCAAGGGAAGACGTGTAGATGGAGAATAGGAGAGGACCGAGAACAGAACCCTGAGGTACACCGATTGGTAGTGGGATAAAAGTGGAAGAGGATCCACCAGAGTGTACACTAAAGGTGCGAAGCAAGAGGTAGGAGGAGAACCAGGAACGAACAGAGCCTTGGAATCCAAGTGAAGACAACGTATCAAGGAGTAAGCTGTGATCAGCAGTGTCCAAAGCGGCGGATAGATCGAGAAGGATGAGGATAGAATAGAGACCTTTGGATTTGGCCATTAACAGGTCGTTGGAAACTTTCGTAAGTGCAGTTTCAGCAGAATGAAGAGGGCGAAAGCCAGATTGGAGTGGGTCAAGAACAGATTGAGATGAAATAAAGTCAAGACAGTGGCGGTGAACGTGCCGTTGAAGTATCTTGGAGAGGAAGGGGAGGAGGGAGATGGGTCGATAGTTGGAAGGACAGGTAGTGTCAAGTGAAGGCTTCTTAAGGAGTGGTGTGACCACGGCATGTTTGAAGGCATCAGGAACAGTCGCAGTGGAAAGTGAAAGATTGAGGATATGACAGATAATAGGGGTGAGAGTAGGAGACATGATGTTAAGAAGGTGGGTAGGAATGGGATCAGAGGAACAGGTAGTTCGTTTTGAGGAGGAGAGAAGATGTATTGTTTCCTCATCAGTGATTTCGGGAAAGGAGGAAAAGGACGGAGGGGTTGGGGAGTTAGGGGAACGGAGAAGGGGAGGGAGAGGTGGGGGTGCTTGGTTGAGAATTCAAGGTTTATTTTCTGAACCTTGTCGTGGAAGAACTCAGCTAGGGTCTGGAGAGATAGTGAGGGGGGAGTTGGAGATGGAGGTACCTTGAGGAGAGAGTTCAGTGTGGCGAAGAGAAGTCGAGGGTTTGAGCCGAGAGAATTAGTCAGCTGGATGTAATAGTCCTGTTTGGCAAGCAAAAGAGCAGATTGGAAGGAGGTTAATTCTTTTCCTAGATATTGCTCTGTCCAATCTCCCTCAATTCATTGAAATAATTTATTACCACAGAACAGCATCATTTTATCAGGTTCTTTAGCAAAGCTTCCAGTGGTACAGCATAGATAAGTCAGCGTTTCTGAACAATAATGCATTTATTTTGGCCCTCCTTTTCTCATTCCCTCCTCTTACCCCCCCCTTTCTTTTTTTTCCCAGCATGGGAGTCAAATCAGAATTCATTACTGTAGATTGGCACACACCATCTTTCAGCAGCTGCAATCCTATTTGCATGGTCACAGAAAATATGCAATCACTAGGTGGCGCAGGACAATGTCCTATGAAGCATCTGCCCAAATCTGGGTTTCCCATCCGTAGTTTGGGACGCTTTGCTGCAGATACTGAATTTTAGTATGTAGAAATTCACCAAGTACCTGTATATAATATGTAAACCACTTTGTTGTAACCACAGAAAGGTGGTATTTGTCCTGTTTGTCATAATTAGATTGCAAGCTCTGTCGAGCAGGGACTGTCTCTTCATGTTCAAGTGTACAGCGCTGCGTACATCTAGTAGCGCTATAGAAATAAGTAGTAGTAGTAGGTTAGCATGAACTTGAAGTGTATGAAGTCAGCAAGGGCACAAGATTTTAGCCAGAGGCGTTCGGCGTAGCGGGCACAGAGGAAAAATGATACTCCCAGTGTCAGTACTCGAGACTTGATGGCCAAAAAGGCCTTTGCCTAACTTGAGTGAAAATATAAGAACCTTTTGACCCAGAAAACTCATACCCTTGTTTCAACAATTTTATTTATTTATTGGTATTTATTAACCACCTTTATTAAGAGATTCATCCAAGGCGGTGTACAGCAGGTACAGTTCAACATAAAGCTTACAATTTTGTTAACAGCATAACAAAAGTAAAATAACCAAGAATAAACATAAATACAATAAATGAGGTAAACCTGGAAACAGTAAATTGAAACCTAATAATAGAACTACCATGAAACAGTATAAAAAATATACACATTTAACAGCACTGGAATTAAAATACCAGAGATGTAATACAATGTTAGCATAATACTAATGATACACATAATAAGCATGCACACTCAACTAACACAGATATGATGCTAAAGATTTTCTACAATACAGCTCACCAGGATATATGATGGGAACAAGATGCATGGTACAGAGTAGAGACCTGCATGGGAACAGGGTTCGCGGGATTCCCGTGGGGATGGAAGCAGTTCCTGCGGGGTTTCCGTGGGGATGGAAGCCGTTCCTGCGGGGTTTCCATAGAAGTGTATGCTGCACTTGCACCAGCCTCTCACCTACTGAGTACCAAGTTCTTTGAATACTGTCTTCTCCTCCTCCTCCTTGCTTTAACAGCACAGATGCGGAAAGTCTCCATTAAGGAGGTGGTAGAGACACAAATGGTGACGAAATTCAAAAAGGAGTGGGATGAAAATAGAGGTTCTCTAATTAGAAAATGGATGTGTCGAGTGACACTTAGATGGCGAAGCTGGCTGTGATGAACTAGGGCCAGTACCAGGCAGATTTGTACGTTCTGTGTCTCATATATGGCAATCTGGTTTAGGATGGACTGGAAAGGGCTAAGACAGCAACTTTAGTGGCTGGAACATGACATTGCTGGACAGACTTTTACAGTCTGTGTCCCGGAAATGAAAAAATGAATAGGCTGCAGTGAGCTTCGAGGGCAACTCCAGCAGGATAGGCCGAGGCAGACTTTTATGGTCTATGTCCCAGAAACACCACAGACCATAATCAAGTATATAATATCACATTCATTGTTGATTTATTCATGAATTGATAATGACTGTGACTACTAGGCAGACTGGATGAACCGTTCAAGTTTTTATTTATCTGTTGTCACTTACTATGTTACTATTAATCCTCTCTTGGGCTGATGTGCAGACATCAACTCTGACATAAGCACGAGCATTAGATGTCACCTGACCTACTGGCACATGCATGTGGTGACCTCTTAGCATACAGTGCCAGTGAATTAGAGACTAGTCTTACATGTGCGCACCAGAGTGTTTCAACTACCAACTTCCATTCTTTCCTTGCCTGCAGTGCTGCGACCCGAAAACCCAGAGAGACTGAGAGCGCCGACCAGAATTTTTTTTTATATATATATCATTAAATTCTTGTGGGACTGAGTGGGGACAGGTTAAATTCTTGCAGGGTTGGGTGAAGACGGGTAAGATTCCAGCGGGGATGGGTAGAGACGGGTAAGATTTCTGTACCCATGCAGCTCTTTAATACAAAGTCAGTTGGGATAATTTGATGGTTAGCTATAATCAAGGCAAGTTCTTTGTATAGTTAAGCAAGAGATGTGGTCTTTTCCTTCAGGAACTTGTCCAAACCTTTTTTAAACCCAGATATGCTAACCATTGTTACCACATCCTCCGGCAAAGAGTTCCAGAGCTTAACTATTCGTTGAGTGAAAAAATATTTCCTCTTATTTGTTTTAAAAGTACAGTATTTCCATTTAATTTCTTGAGGGAACTGAACACAATACTCAAGATGTAGTTGCACCATGCCTTTCCTAATAATTCCTAGCATCCTGTTTGCTTTTTTGGCTGCCGACACACACTGAGGAAAAGATTTCAGCGTATTATCTACAACGACACCTAGAACTTTTTCTTGAGTGCTGACCCCCAAGGTGGACCCTAGCATCAGAGAACTATGATTCAGATTTTTCTGTCCAATGTGCATCACCTTGCATTTGTCAACATTAAATTTCATCTGCCATTTGGATGCCTAGCCTTCCAATTTCCTAAGGTTTTCCTGTTCACAGTCCACTCGTGTTTTAACAACCTCGAATAATTTGTGTCATCTGCAAATTTAATCACCTCACTTGTTGTTCTGATTTCCATATCATTTATAAATATATTAAATAGCACCGGTCCCAGTACAGATCCCTGCCGCACTCTCCAATGAGAGAAATGACCATTAAATTCTACCCTCTGTTTTCTGTCCACTAACCAATTCCTAATCCACACCAGAACCTTGCCTCCTATCCCATGATTTTAATTTTCTCAGGAGTCTCGCATTAGGAACTTTATCAAAAGCTTGCTGAAAATCTAGATACACTACATCAACTGGCTCACTTGTATCCACATGTTTCTCCAAGGACAAGCAGGCTGCTTGTTCTCACTGATGGGTGACGTCCACGGCAGCCCCTCCAATCTGAAACTTCACTAGCAAAGTCCTTTGCTAGTCCTCGCGCGCCCATGCGCAGCCGTCTTCCCGCCCAAACCGGCTCATGTTCGTCAGTCTTCTTTTGTCCGCGCTCGGGACGGTCGTGTTTTGCGCCGTTTCGCGCCCCTCAAAGATGACCCTCGCGCGTCTTCGCGATTTAAAAAAAAAAAAACCAAAAAAACAAAGATCTCGGTCTTGTCCCTTCCCGTGTGTCCAGTTTGTTTCCCCAGCGTAAGTTTCCTTTCGCTTTCGGGGTAGGCCTTTTTTGGGGCCTCGGTACGGGTTTTTTCTCTCTCCCTTATTTTTGGTGCCCTTCGTCGCCATTACGAATTTTGATTTCGCCGGCGTGATTTTTCCGCCCATGTCATCGAAGTCTCCCAGCGGCTTCTAGAAGTGCACCCAGTGCGCCCAGGTAATCTCGCTCACTGATAGGCACGCTTTGTGTCTTCAGTGTCTGGGGGCTGGGCACCGCCCGCAGGCCTGTAGTCTTTGTGCTCTTTTACAAAAGAGGACTCAGGTTGCGAGATTGGCCCAGTGGAACGTGTTGTTCTCGGGCTCTTCGTCGACAACAGCACCGGAGTCATCGAGTGCATCAACGTCGGCAGCATCAAGACCTTCGACCTCGGCATCGACTGTATCGACTGCATCAAAGTATCGACCCTCTGCATCGTCGGTACCGAGACATCAGAAGGCTGCGTCGGTGGTATCGGGACCTCCGCTGTTGCTGATGTCGTCGCACGGTGGTGCTTCAACTGGAGTGCAGGTGAGGGCTGTCCATTCCCCTGCTGGTGGGGGTGAGCCTTTGGGTGGGTCTCCCCCTACCCTGAGGGCTCCTGCGGTACAGCCCCCCCAAGACCGACCTTCTTCGGCCTCGGCCCCGAGGAAGAGACGGCTGGATTCTACGTCCTCCTCTTCGGTACCGGGAAGCTCCGGTGACATGCTTTGTTTGAAAAAATCAAAGAAGCATCGACACCGGTCCCCTTCCCACGTCGGTACCGAGAGCTCTGGGTCGTCGAGGGAGTCGGCACCCAGTAGGCATCAGCACCGAGAGGACCGCTCACCCTCTGTTCAGGAGGTGTCGATGCGCTCCACCTTGGACAGCCCGGAACAGCCTCCACGCCCGGAACAGATTCTGACATCGACACCTGCATCAGCTTCCATGTCTTTTTCCACAGCCGCTCTGCACGAGAGTCTCCAGGCCGTTCTCCCAGAGATCCTGGGAGAGCTGTTGCGCCCTTCCCCTCTGGTACCGGGGGTGCTTGCGCCTCCGGTACTGTCAAGTGAGGCGCCGGCTGGCCCCTTGCCCGGGGTGAGGTCTCCGACATCGGTACCGCTTGCGGTATCGACTGCGGCCGCCTCCCAGGAAGGCTCCCCGACGACGTCGGTGGAGGGAGCTTCGCCGGTGTGGGCGAGGGAGTCTACCTCTCGACGATCTCACCGTGGCCGTGTTTCCACGGAGTCGAGTTGGGCACGGCTTCAGACACAGGTTCATGAACTTGTGTCTGATACTGATGGTGAGGCCTCGTGGGAGGAGGAGGAGGACATCAGATATTTCTCTGACGAGGAGTCTGATGGCCTTCCTTCTGATCCCACTCCCTCCCCTGAGAGGCAGCTTTCTCCTCCCGAGAGTCTGTCCTTTGCGGCCTTTGTCCGGGAGATGTCTACGGCCATCCCCTTCCCGGTGGTCGTGGAGGATGAGCCCAGGGCTGAAATGTTTGAGCTCTTGGACTATCCTTCTCCACCTAAGGAAGCGTCCACAGTACCCATGCATCATGTCCTAAAAAAGACATTGCTGGCAAACTGGACCAAGCCTCTAAGTAGTCCCCACATTCCCAAGAAGATTGAGTCCCAGTACCGGATCCATGGGGACCCAGAGCTGATGCGCTCTCAATTGCCTCATGACTCTGGTGTGGTGGATCTGTCCCTAAAGAAGGCTAAGAGTTCTAGGGAGCATGCTTCGGCGCCCCCGGGCAAAGACTCTAGAACCTTAGACTCCTTTGGGAGGAAGGCCTACCATTCTTCTATGCTCGTGGCCAAAATTCAGTCTTACCAGCTCTACACGAGCATCCATATGCGGAACAATGTGTGGCAGTTGGCGGGCTTGGTGGACAAGCTCCCTCCTGAGCAAGCCAAGCCATGTCAGGAGGTGGTCAGGCAGCTGAAGGCGTGCAGAAAATTCCTGGCCAGAGGGGTATATGATACCTTTGATGTTGCGTCCAGGGCCGCTGCTCAAGGTGTGGTGATGCGCAGACTCTCATGGCTGCATACCTCCGACCTGGAGAATAGGATCCAGCAGCGGATTGCGGACTCCCCTTGCCGAGTGGACAACATTTTTGGAGAGAAAGTCGAACAAGTGGTAGAGCAGCTCCACCAACGGGATACCGCTTTCGACAAGTTCTCCCGCCGGCAGCCTTCAGCATCTACCTCCTCAGGTAGACGTTTTTATGGGGGAGGGAAGACTGTTCCCTATTCTTCTGGTAAGCGTAGGTACAATCCTCCTTCTCGACAGCCTGTGGCCCAGGCTAAGCCCCAGCTCACTCGCTCTCGTCAGCAGCGTGCGCCTCAGCAAGGCCCCACGGCTCCCCAGCAAAAGCAGGGGGCGAGCTTTTGACTGGCTCCAGCAGAGCATAGCCGACATCAACGTATCAGTGTCGGGCGACCTGCCGGTTGGGGGGAGGTTGAAAGTTTTTCACCAAAGGTGGCCTCTCATAACCTCCGACCGTTGGGTTCTTCAAATAGTCCGGCAAGGATACACCCTCAATTTGGCCTCAAAACCTCCAAATTGCCCACCGGGAGCTCAATCCTACAGCTTCCAGCACAAGCAGGTACTTGCAGAGGAACTCTCCGCCCCTTCTCAGCGCCAATGCGGTCGAGCCCCGTGCCATCCGGGCAAGAAGGGCTGGGATTCTATTCCAGGTACTTCCTTGTGGAAAAGAAAACAGGGGGGATGCGTCCCATCCTAGACCTAAGGGCCCTGAACAAATATCTGGTCAAGGAAAAGTTCAGGATGCTTTCCCTGGGCACCCTCCTCCCCATGATTCAGGAAAAAGGACTGCTATGCTCTCTGGACTTGAAGGACGCCTACACGCACATCCCGATACTGCCAGCTCACAGGCAGTATCTGCGATTTCAGCTGGGCACACGTCACTTCCAGTACTGTGTGCTACCCTTTGGGCTCGCCTCTGCGCCCAGAGTGTTCACGAAGTGCCTGGCTGTAGTAGCAGCGGCGCTTCGCAGGCTGGGAGTACACGTGTTCCCTATCTCGACGATTGGCTGGTGAAGAACACATCCAAGGCAGGAGCTTTACAGTCCATGCAGATGACTATTCGCCTCCTGGAGCTACTGGAGTTTGTGATAAATTATCCAAAGTCCCATCTTCTCCCAGTACAGAGACTCAAATTCATAGGAGCTCTGCTGGATTCTCGGACGGCTCGTGCCTATCTCCCAGAGACGAGAGCCACCAACTTGTTGTCCCTCGTCTCTCGGGTGCGAGCATCCCAGCAGATCACAGCTCGGCAGATGTTGAGATTGTTGGGCCACATGGAGGGGCATAATCGAACGATAACGCCTATCTCCATGGGCGTTTATCTCCGAGAACGGGTCCGTGAAGGGGCGGAGCCAACCGTATTTTTGAAAAAAATAGACGCCCATATGTTATTCGCTACTTTGTGAGCTGGGCGTTTTTGTTATTCAGTGATAATGGAAAATGAAAGCGCCCAGCTCAAAACGAATACATCCAAGGCATTGTTCGTGGGAGGGGCCATGATTCGTAGTGCACTAGTCCCCCTCACATGCCAGAACACCAACCGGGCACCCTAGGGGGCACTTTTACAAAACAAAAAAAAAAGGTAAAAGAGCTCCCAGGTGCATAGCACCCTTCCCTTGTGTGTTGAGCCTCCCAAATCCCCCTCAAAACCCACTGCCCATAAGTCTACACCATTACTATAGCCCTAAGGGGTGAAGGGGGGGCACCTACATGTGGGTACAGTGGGTTTGGGGGGGTTGGACGACTAACGCATTAAGCAGCACAATTGTAACAGGTAGGGGGGGGGATGGGCACTGGGTCCACCTGCCTGAAGTCCACTGCACCCCCTAATAAGTGCTCCAGTAACCTGCATACTGCTGCCAGGGAGGTGGGTATGACATTTGAGGGTGAAAAGAAAAAGTTGTGAAACGTCATATTTTGTGCTGGGAGGGGGTTTGTGACCACTGGGGAAGTCAGGGGAGGTCATCCCGATTCCCTCCAGTGGTCATCTGGTCATTTAGGGCACTTTTTGGGGCCTTATTCGTGGAAAAAACAGGGGTCCAGGAAAAGTGCCCTAAATTCTCGCTAAAATCGCATATTTTTCTTCCATTATCGGCGAAAGGGCGCCCATCTCTGTTCGCCCGATAACCACGCCCCAGTTCCGCCTTCGACACGCCTTCGACACGCCCCCGTCAACTTTGTCCGCATCCGCGACGGAGTGCAGTTGAAAGCGTCCCAAATTCGGCTTTTGATTATACCGCGTTATTTCGTTTTTGTGAGATAACGCCCATCTCCCGATTTAGGTCGGAACTTGGGCGTTTTTCTCATTCGATTATAAGCTGGATGGCCTCCACAGTTCATGTGACTCCCATGGCCCGCTTTCACATGCGATCTGCTCAATGGACCCTAGCTTCCCAGTGGTTTCAGGCTGCTGGGGATCTAGAAGACGTGATCCACCTGTCCACGAGTTTTCTCAGATCCCTGTATTGGTGGACGATTTGGTCCAATTTGACTCTGGGACGTCCTTTCCAAATTCCTCAGCCACAAAAGTGCTGGACTACGGATGCGTCTCTGCTGGGGTGGGGAGCTCATGTCGATGGGCTTCACACCCAGGGAAGTTGGTCCCTCCAGGAACGCGATCTGCAGATCAATCTCCTGGAGTTACGAGCGGTCTGGAACGCTCTGAAGGCTTTCAGAGATCGGCTGTCCCACCAAATTATCCAAATTCAGACAGACAACCAGGTTGCCATGTATTATATCAACAAGCAGGGGGGCACCGGATCTCGCCCCCTGTGTCAGCAAGCCGTCAGCATGTGGCTCTGGGCTCGCCGTCACGGCATGGTGCTCCAAGCCACATATCTGGCAGGCGTAAACAACAGTCTGGCTGACAGGTTGAGCAGGATTATGCAACCTCACGAGTGGTCGCTCAACTCCAGAGTAGTGCGCCAGATCTTCCAGGTGTGGGGCACCCCCTTGGTAGATCTCTTTGCATCTCGAGCCAACCACAAAGTCCCTCAGTTCTGTTCCAGACTTCAGGCCCACGGCAGACTGGCATTGGATGCCTTCCTCCTGGACTGGGGGGAAGGTTCTGCTGTATGCTTATCCTCCATACCTCTGGTGGGGAAGACTTTGTTGAAACTCAGCAAGACCGAGGCACCATGATCTGATTGCTCCCTTTTGGCCGCGTCAGATATGGTTCCCTCTTCTTCTGGAGTTGTCCTCCGAAGAACCGTGGAGATGGAGTGTTTTTCCGACCCTCATCACGCAGGACGAAGGGGCGCTTCTGCATCCCAACCTCCAGTCTCTGGCTCTCACAGCCTGGATGTTGAGAGCGTAGACTTTGCCTCTTTGGGTCTGTCAGAGGGTGTCTCCCGTATCTTGCTTGCTTCCAGGAAAGATTCCACTAAGAGGAGTTACTTCTTTTTATTGGAGGAGGTTTGCCGTCTGGTGTGACAGCAAGGCCCTAGATCCTCGCTCTTGTCCTACACACAGACCCTGCTTGACTACCTTCTGCACTTGTCTGAGGTCTGGTCTCAAGACCAACTCTGTAAGGGTTCACCTTAGTGCAATCAGTGCATACCATTACCGTGTGGAAGGTAAGCCGATCTCAGGACAGCCTTTAGTTGTTCTCTTTCATGAGAGGTTTGCTTTTGTCGAAGCCCCCCATCAAACCTCCTACAGTGTCATGGGATCTCAATGGTCGTTCTAACCAGCTGATGAAACCTCCTTTTGAGCCACTGAATTCGTGCCATCTGAAGTACTTGAACTGGAAGGTTATTTTCTTGGTGGCAGTACTTCAGCTCGTAGAGTCAGTGAGCTTCAGGCCCTGGTAGCCCAGGCCCCTTACCCCAAATTCATCATAAACAGAGTAGTCCTCCGCACTCACCCTAAGTTCTTGCCAAAGGTAGTGTCGGAGTTCCATCCTGAACCAGGCAATGTCGTGCCAACATTTTTTCCCCGTCCTCATTCCTGCTCTGTCTGAACGTCAGCTGCACACATGGACTGCAAAAGAGCATTGGCCTTCTATCTGGAGCGGACACAGCCCAACAGACAGTCCGCCCAATTGTTGTTTCTTTCGACCCCAATAGGAGGGGAGTGGCTGTGGGGAAACGCAACCATATCCATATTGGCTAGCAGATTGCATTTCCTTCACTTACGCCCAGGCTGGGCTGGTTCTTGAGGGTCATGTCACGGCTCACAATGTCAGAGCCATGGCTGCGTCAGTGGCCCACTTGAAGTCAGCCACTATTGAAGAGATCTGCAAGCTGCGACGTGATCATCTGTCCAAACATTCACATCTCATTACTGCCTGCAGCAGGATACCCGACGCGACAGTCGGTTCGGGCAGTCAGTGCTTCAGAATCTGTTTGGGGTTTAGAATCCAACTCCACCCCCCTAGGCCCATGTTTATTCTGTTCCAGGCTACACTCTCAGTTAGTTGGATAAATTGTTAGGTCAATCTCAGTTATGTCCTCGCCATTGCGAGGCCCAATTGACCATGTTTGTTGTTTTGAGTGAGCCTGGGGGCTAGGGATACCCCATCAGTGAGAACAAGCAGCCTGCTTGTCCTTGGAGAAAGCGAATGCTACATACCTGTAGAAGGTATTCTCCGAGGACAGCAGGCTGATTGTTCTCACAAACCCGCCGCCTCCCCTTTGGAGTTGTGTCTTCCCTTGTCTTTGTCTTGCTACATATGGGACTGACGAACACGAGCCGGTTCGGGCGGGAAGACGGCCGTGCATGCGCGGTGCGCATGGGCATGCGAGGACTAGCAAAGGACTTTGCTAGTGAAGTTTCCGATTGGAGGGGCTGCCGTGGACGTCACCCATCAGTGAGAACAATCAGCCTGCTGTCCTCGGAGAATACCTTCTACAGGTAGTAGCATTCGCTTTATTCACGTCTTCAAAGAAATGAAGCAAATTGGTGAGGCAAGACTTCCTTTGGCTGAAACCCATGCTGACTGTCACATTAAAACCTGTTTGTCTATGTGTTTTTGTAGTTTATTCTTTATAATAGCTTTCCACTATTTTGCCAGGCATTCATGTAAGGCTTACTGGTCTGTAAATTCCCTGATCCACCCCTACAAACACTTTTTAAAAATCGCCGTCACATTGGCCACCTGCCAATCTTCAGGTACTACAGATGAGTTTAACGAAAGGTTACATATTACATACTCATGAGAGCGGTGACGTCATGCTAAGATATAGCGGCGTGAGGAAACAGCTCCGCATGCCTGACGAAAGTTTTATAATTTACAGCTGAGTACTGCAGAATTCTACGCCTCGGCACGCAATAACAATAATAAGAAGGCGGAGGGACGATAACAATGTCGGGGAAAGAGGCGAACATATCGTGGAAGTCTTTATAAAACTTCACTTACCAGCCGCATGCCCCCACTGGCAAGATGGCGGCCGAGGCCGGAGCTACACGACCCGAGCAGGCGCGACCGGAGGTGCTGTCTGGCGAGTCTGAAGAGAAGAGCGACTTCGCAGTGAGTGCGTTTCGCGTGCTGCTGGAGGAGATCAGATCAGATGTTAAAGGTGTCCGGGAAGATTTCACGTCGCTGGCAGCAGAATTGAGAGGAGAGATGGAAGAAATGGGCTGGAGGGTGGAGGAGATCGATGAGAGAATGGAGGAACAGCAGGAGGCCCTGTGCTCGTTATAAACAGCATTTAAAGAGCAACAAGAGATCAGCAAATCCCTCATGGACAAGGTTGAGGACCTGGAAACGTCGCGGAAGGCGATCTAATATTCGTATCAGAGGGGTCCCAAAGCAAGCAGAGTTCCTTGATGTGAAAAAGTACTACAGCAAATTGCAAGTATGTTATTATCAGAAGATAGTCCAGCGGTCAGCCCCCAGGATATTAAAGTGGACAGGGCTCATAGAGCATTGACGCGGGCTCGGGCCAATGCACCCAGAGATATCATTGTGTGCCTTTCAGATTACAAGATGAAGGAAGCCATATTAAGGCAGGCCCGGAAAAAAAGACTCTATACTTTGGGAAACATTTCCCATTGAACTGTATCAGGATCTGTCCCCGCTGACACTGATACGGCACGCAGAACTCAGGAGTTTTACAAGATTTCTCGGGAGAAAGGCATCTTGTATCGTTGGCAGCACCCCATTTGCCTTAGCATATAATAAGGAAGGAAAGTGGTACAGGATCCAGAATGTGGAGGAAGCACGTGCAACCTGGCCGGAGGTGGAGGTGCCATGGGAAACATGGAGGAAGGACTAGAGCTGGAGAAAAAATCGAAATGTCAACGCTGGACCCGGGGTAGCAAAAGGCAAGGGGCACCTCACCGGCAGCAATCGGAGCAAAAGATACCAAAGCAACTCGCAGAAGTGCAATGACTGACTCTTTTGGACATTCCGCTGCAGTCTTCTGTTGGACAGGTTAAACATGTGCCCGGGGAGGTGGGAAGTGGATGGGTGTATGTTTGTTTTTAGGAAATGCTGTTATATTGATTAAGTGCATGAAGGCATGTTTGAGGTTACCGCTCTCTTATTAATAAGGGTGGGATATAGATGACCCACCGGTTGTAGCAAGGGAAAGGGGGGGGGGGTCAGGGTAACTCACAAGATGCTTCACCTTAACAGTCCATGTGCGGGTAGTCATAAGATACGGCTGAAAGTTGCGGGGTACGCCCACAAGAGAATAGGATGACACGCATAAGGCTTTTATCTATGAATGTCCGAGGGCTTAATTCCCCCATCAAACGTAAAAGACTATTTAAAGAGGCCAGAAGGGTGGGGGCAGACATTCTGTTAGTGCAGGAGACACACTTGCTGGCTCACCATGAACATCTTTTGCTTACAGCGGGCTTCCCCCACCAATTTCTGGCCTCCAATAGGTTGCAGAGGAAGACAGCAGGGGTGGGGATCTTGCTTAAACAGGGACAGGCATGGGAGGTCCAGACTGTCAAGAAGGATGTGGGAGGACGCTTTGTGATCTTGGTGGTTAAGATAGGTACCCATATCTACACAATAGTGAATGTCTATGCCCCTAACGCAGCACAGGGCGAATTTTTTGACTCTGTCAGTGCTCAGCTGGCGAAATGTGTAGAGGGAGAGGTTATTATAGGAGGCAATTTCAATGTGACCATTGACCCTAGCATGGATAATACGTGGGGGGGGGGGGGGGGGGCTGCGGGGTATGCCCAGGCGGAGAGGGAACAGCTGCTTCAATTTCTTAATCAATGGGGGTTAGTGGATATGTGGAGGGTTAGGATTATGCATGGGAATGAGAGAGATTACACGTGTTATTCGGCCCCACATAATACGCACTCACGCATAGATATGTGGATAGGGAGTGCGGGAGTAGTTCTGCAGGCAGTCTCCACGGAGTTAGAGGTGCGCACATGGTCGGCCCATGCTCCTATTACATTGGCACTGAGAGGGGATCAGGAGACCAGAGGGGCCAAAACCTGGCAATTTCCAGACAGTTTGTTAGAGGACCCCATCCAGGTTAAATACATTGAGGGTGAATTGAAAGAATTTCTTCAATTTAATGACACCCCGGAAATCGCGCCAGGGATCCTGTGGGAAAGTTTAAAAGCTGTGATACGGGGGAAAATGATTTCATTACAGGCCCATTTGAATAAGGACACCAGGGACAGAGAGCGCACCCTTAGACACACCATACAGCAAATTTTTTTTTTGTTTTGTTACATTTGTACCCCGCACTTTCCCACTCATGGCAGGCTCAATGCGGCTTACATGGGGCAATGGAGGGTTAAGTGACTTGCCCAGAGTCACAAGGAGCTGCCTGTGCCGGGAATCGAACTCGGTTCCTCAGTTCCCCAGGACCAAAGTCCACCACCCTAACCACTAGGCCACTCCTCCACTTTGTTGAAACAGCGGCAGGCTGTTCTGGGGTGCCAGAACAGCAGAAGGAACTCCATAGGGCTAGGATACAGTTGTCCGCGTTAGAGCTGGGGGAGATTCAGGCTCAGCTTCAGAGGGTCCAACAAGAACATTATACTTTTAATAATAAGGCGAGTAAACTTCTGGCCTATAAACTTAGACAACAGTCGCATCGTAACAACATAACTAGGATACGGGACGCGACTGGACAGGTAGTGGATCGGACTGAGGACATTTTAGGAAGATTTATGGAATATTTTCAGCAGATCTACCAACCGGAGGGTCCCCCACAGTTGGAGGCGATGCAATCTCTGTTGTCGCGGGTGAATATCCCATGTTTGCATAAGATGGAACAAGATCTGTTGTCCGCCCCCTTTGATCTGGAAGAAATAGACACGGTCATTAAGGGACTCCCGGGGGGAAAGGCCCCGGGGCTTGATGGCTATGGTAACCGATTCTATAAACAGTTTCGCACCATCTTAGCCCCACTCTTGCTTCGAGTATTCAATGATATAAGCGATGACACCCTGCTCCCGCACTCCTGGAGGCTGGCAAATATAGTGTTATTGCTTAAACCACATAAAGATCCACAAGGATGTGGGTCATACCGCCCAATATCCATGTTAGGCACTGATTATAAATCTTTACCACAATTTTGGCCAATCGCTTACAGAAGGTGCTGCCTCGTTTGGTGCATGAAGACCAGGCGGGTTTTATAGCTGGCAGACAGACCTTTGACAACACCAGGCGAGCACAGTATATTTTGGAACGGATTCAGAGGGTGGGTCAACCGGCGGTTTTGTTGTCATTGGATGCGGAAAAAGCGATGATGGGGTGCTGTGGCCCTTTCTTTTCAAGCTGCTAGAACAAATAGGATGTGGGGGACAGTTTGGGAGATGGGTTGCAGCGCTCTATCGACATCCTTTGGCTCAGCTGAAAATTAATGGGAGAAATACTCGTTATTTTGAGCTTTTTCGGGGTACGCGGCAAAGATGTGCACTGTCTCCCCTGTTGTTTGCACTCTCGATGGAGCCTCTGGCTCTTCTGGTTTGTGGGGAGCCGGAGATTCAAGGGATACGGATTGGGAGGCAAGAATCAAAGATACTGCTATATGCGGATGATGTTTTGCTTACCTTGTCAAGCCCAGAGACCTCCCTACAAAATGTGATGGGCATTCTCAAGCAGTATGAGGAAGCGGCGGGTTTGAAAATTAATTTGCAAAAATCAGAGATTCTGACACTGTGCTTTTTGAACGGGATGCAGGAGGAATTGCAACCCCGGTTTCCATTTAGATGGGCGTCGCGATCTATACGTTATCTGGGGGTAATAACGCCACAATCCGGAGATTTGTTTCGGGAGAACTTCACCCCTAATGTACAAGAGCTATTTCAGGAATTGGAGCGTTGGGGTGGTCTGCAGTTATCATGGTTGGGTAGGATAGCAACGGTCAAAAAGGCCCTACTGCCCAAGTTATTATACCTGTTTTTGGCAATACCAATAGCTATACCCAAAACATTTTTTCAGATGCTCACTAGGAAAGTTTTTGCTTTTATTTGGCGAAAACAACCCCCTCAAGTAAATAGACAGACTTTATACCAAACTAGGAAGGATGGCGGTATGGGGGTACCAAATTTCTGGCTATATTATAAAGCAGCCCTTTTTCAAATGCTGGCAATAGGACAAAGAGGATTCTCTCGGCCCTGGTCATATGTTGCACAGTGGGGACTAAAGGGAGTTCCATTGTGGGGGGCACCATGGCTTCCTTTGCCAATGCTACGGGGTCTCTTATCGGGGGTGACGGGCCCGGTGGGGGTGGCATTGGGAGAATGGGCTAAATGCCGGGCAACTTGGTTTCCGGGCTGGAAATATCATCAGAACACTCCTATTATATATGCATTGGATTTTCCCCCGGGTAGATTAGAACGGGTGTATAGTCACTGGTCAGCTTCCTCCCAATTGTGGGATGAGGGGAAATGCTATTCCTTTGAGGCCTTGAAAGAGGAATATGGGCTCACAGACAGAGATAAATTTTATTATATGCAAGTGCGAGATTTCATTCAGCGAAAAGCTAAAGATGAGTTGATGATCCCAATAACGAAGTTAGAAAAGGCGATGGGGGCAGGAGAAGGGTAGGGCGGTATTTCAAGGCTATATAAAGCTCTGCTGCATCAGTCTGACCCACTGACCCGGCAGATCTCTAAATGGGAATCCTTGCTGGCAGTGAATTATGAGCGAGCTAAATGGTTAAAGATTTTTAAAGCATTATTAAATTTCACAATAGCGACACCCCTGGTGGAGAATGGTTATAAGATGTTATATCAATGGTACCTTACCCCTAAGCACGGGGTACAAATGTAATAATAGTAATAATAATAAACATGACAATGTGTTATGCTGGCATAAATGCGGGGCAGTGGGTAATTTCTGGCATATATGGTGGGAGTACCCGGTCATTTCAGCTTTCTGGGGGAGTTTATCTACCCATATTCAGGGTGGTTTGGGGTTGGCATTTATGCTGAACCCAGGATAGTGTTTGTGTTCCGCAGATGGATATTTTTACAGCAGCCAGGATTTTACTTGCGAGATATTGGAAGATAGCAGAGGTTTCTACTTTGGACCAGGTATTCGCAAAGGTGGATTATTGTTGTTTGATGGACAAATTGACAGCCCTGAAACGAGGAAAGGTGATGAAGTTCTTTATGATCTGGACACCTTACATGGATTGGAGAGGGATTTCTGTCTGATGCAATATGCAGATCTCTGATAGGGATATGCAAGGGGATGCAGTGAGTTGACTGGGGTGGGTGGTGGGGGGGTCTAGCTTGTAGGATTATGTTGATGGAATGTAAAGAGCCTCCAATCTACATTTTGCTGCAGAAGTTGTATTATTTGGTTTTTTTGTATTGTATTCATTGTAGAGATTGGAAATGTTTCTGAGATAATTTGAAAATAATAAAAATATTTAACAAAAAAAAACATATTACATACTCATGCTTTTTTTTTAATACCCTTGGATTTATGCCATCCGGTCCAGGTGATATACTACTCTTTAATTTGTCAATTTGACTCAGTACATCTTCCAGGTTTACTGAGATTTCTTTCCGTTCCTCCACATCATCACCCTTGAAAACCATTTCCGGTACAACAGATCTCTTACATCTTCCGTAAAGACTGAAGCAAAGAATTCATTCAGTTTCTCCTCTATGGCCTTGTCCTCCCTGAGCACCCCTTTTGCTCCTTCATGATCTAACGGTCCCATGGATTCCCTCGCAGGCTTTCTGCTTCTGATGTACCTGAAAAAGTTCTTATTGTGAGTTTTAGTCTCTGTGGCAAGTTTCTCTTCATATTCTTTTTTAGCCTTCTTAGTGCTTTGCATCTAACTTGCAGTGCTTATGTTACTTCTTATCTTTTTCATTTGGGTCCTTTTTCCATTCTTTTAAGGGCAATCTTTTGGCTGTAATAGCCTCTTTTACTTAACCATGCTGGCTGTCATTTTCTCTTCTTTCCACCTGTGCAAATACGTGGAATGCATCTGGTCTGGGCTTCCAAGATGGTATTTTTGAATAACGTCTTCGCCTGATTTAGTGTCCTAACTTTTAGCTTCTTTTTAACCATTTTCCTCATTTTTTTTTATAGTCACCCTTTCGAAAATTAAATACTGCTGCAGTAGACTTCCTTTGTGGGTTCATCCCAGATAGCAGCTCAAACTTGATCATGTTATGATCACTGTTTTCCAGGGGACCAACACTGCCACCTCTTTCACTATGCCCTGCACGCTACCAAGGACCAGATCCAAAATGGCTCTCCCTCTTGCTGCCAGAATTCCCTTCTATCAAGCTTGGCAGTTGGTGACAGCATCCTTGAGCCACCAACAACTAAGCATGTGTGAGGTGCCAGCAAGGATGGCTCAGGGATGTTACTGGTGCCTGCTACGGTTGATAAATCGGGAGATCTGGTCACCTTCAGAGGCAGTCTTCAGCTGATATCTTAAGGATTCATCAGCCAAAGTATTTGTATTTTGAGTTGGGAGGGATGGAGAGTGGGAAGAGGGGTCGGGCTTAGGCCCACCCAGAATTGGCTGTCTGGCTATGCCACTGCTATGACAACCAGTTTACCGCCTTTTTGTACTGGAAGTAATTCTCACTGTCTAATGGTACTGGTGTTTTTGACTCCTTAATCCCTCACAGATATTTTATAATTTCGCTTAGCTCTAATTCCCTTTTAACTTGTTCTTTAATTATTAGTAGAGCTGTACATTGGCTGAATACGAATGATGAAAAATATTATTTAGCCGAATACCAAATATGAATATCAAGCACTGAGTTTTAACATAACAAATAATAAAAGAAGTAACATGAAGTCAAAAATCAATTGTTTATTTCAGTAGAGTTTAGCACAGTAAAACCCCAGATTATTCATATTGAAATTTAAATCACTATTCAGCCAAATATAATTAATGTGTTTGGGGCCGAATTGAATACGAATATTTGGTACAGCCCTAATTATTAATAGGAAATATTGTTCATTTTTAATAGCTTCTTATTATTCTTATTCAGTTATTTTCTTTGTTATAAACCATCTTAACATGTATAATGAAAGATGAATAAGAAATTTAGGGTCCCTTTTACTAAACTGCATTAACCACTTAATGTGTAGTTTACTGTGCAATAACTGTTAGCGCAGAGCCACGTTAAGGGGCTTTGCAGTAATTTTAGTAGTTAATATGTGCGAAACCTTGTGTCAAGTGCTTCTTGTGTCGTGGGCATGAAAAGCATTTGGCAGTTAACATGTTGCACTTGCTTCTATAATGCTGGTCTACTTGCCGCCTCCTAAATAGGTGTTAACTGGAAGCTGGTACTGTGCATTAATGTGAATGTTAATGCATGACCTGTAATAGAAAATACTGAGAACACCCCCACCCCATAGGTGCCATGTTAAATTTGCATCTACTGCATGGTAAAGCCCTGTGTTAAGCCACAGTAACTGCAAATTTTACTGCAATATTAGTAAAAGGCCTCTTAATGAGCGAAAGCGGAAAAACTGACCCAGTTAATCTAGGACACATTTTAATTTGTTTGTTTTTAAAAACATTCTATACTGCTTGCCACGAAATGGCTAGCACCTGCCTGTGATTACCCTGAAGGGTCTGCCCAGACTTGCCTGCACCTTAGCTCATGCTCTATACTAACACCCTCCTACCACCGTCTGGGTCCCACTCGCCTCTAGGCTAGTCTCCCACTCTCAAGTTATTTCTCAGTTATTTCTAGGACACAGGGGCCACACTCCAGTGGTCCCACAGTTTATACAAATCACCCACAGACCCGAAAGCACAAACCAAGATTCTTAGGACAGCAGAGTCAATAAACTAAAAAATGTTCAGCGTCACGAACAGTGAACATAAAAAGGTGAACTCGGCAAACAATAACAGGTAACTACTGAATATGGATCAATTATAAAACTATCTAAACATTTGTTTACTACCTGGGTAGTACCTGGGGAGTTCAGGAACTTAACTGTTCACAAGCCTTGAACAGCATCTCAGGACAGAGATGTTTCTCTTCTGTACCCCCACACTGAGACTAAAGGAAAATCCAGTACGTCCTGGCTAGTTTTGAAGTCCAGGGCCAATCAGAGCCCCGGGGCATCAACTTTGAAAGTGTCTGGCCAATTTTACTGCAGAAAGTCTCTTTTTCTACAGCAACTTTAAAACTCAAAACAAGTTCCATCTGCTGGCCAATTAGGAGAAATGCACTTCATGAAATAATACAGTTTTCAGGCTTAGAACCCCATTGTTTCGTCTCACTGCTCTTCACAGATTAATTTTCTTTTCCTTTTTAAGTAAGGTTCTCCCCTGAGAAAAACACTGACTTTCCCTGTTGGCAGGGTATCAGAAATCTGTGTTTTTATCCTCTACTATTGAAGACAATCCTGAACTAGTCCTGAGGAAGAAAAAAAACTACAACATTTGTTTTGTTTTTTTTTAAAGGGGGACAGTAGGGGCACCAACTGAGCAATTGTATATGGTTTTAATGTCTTGGTAGTTAAAAAGAATCAAATAACTGTGGTTCTCTTGGTTGGGTATTGCACTGTGTGAGAATGATAGAATGTAGGTGTATATAATACGTATATGTGTCTATGTAAATGAAATATAAATTTTGTGTCTTAAACAGAAAACGCTTTTCCTGTCTTGTTGTTTTCAGGGTCTCGCATTGCTAGCTGGCTGCCTAGCTTTTCAGTGGAAGTTATGCATACCACCAATATCCTTGGTATTACACAAGCAAGCAACTCTCAGCTTAATGCTATGGTGAGAATAAATACTATAAATATTTTTAATGCTATGGTGAGAATAAATATTTTCAATACAAAATACTGTCAAGTGCCGTAGGTGGTCTTGAAAATGAACCCTTTTTAATTTACTGTGCTGGATAATCTTTTGAAACATTGAAACCTCACAAATGCTCAGTTGTATAATTATGTACTAGGATGAGCTTTTAGGTCAATTTAGGGTGCTTTTTATAGACAGGGTCTTAGGAGGGAGTATTCTAATGCTGAATTTGCTCCCCTGCCCCTATTAATGACATCCCTGTACCTTCTCCCCCTCCCCCAACCAAGCAGGGAAGCTACCCCAATGGTGCTTTCTCAAGGTGCTTTCCTGAAAGAGCTAAAATAAACAGGGCTGATCTAGTAGCTCGATAGCAGTTGCTGTGCATTTCTATGCAGAAGGTTCCTGTTTCTTTCATTGGTCTGGCTTAATGTGGAATTGTGCAGCATTTACAGAACCCTGGGAAGATTGAGAGTCATAGCCTTTGCTTAAGGGTGACAGCTAGTGACCTGTGATTTGCAGGCTTCCAGAATGCCTCCAGCCTAGATCCATCACTGTAAAGACTAGATAGGGGAGGAAAATCGCAGGTAATTTTGAATGAAGGCTCATGGCATCTGATCCCAGCCCCAATTCAGACTGAGCTGAACGTACAAAGGAGCAGGAGGAAACTGTAACATAAACAGAAATATGGCACCATTTTGGATTCTGGTGCAGTCCCATGTGGGAGTGAAATAGGAAGGCTCCCACATAGACCCACTGGAATCACCAGTAGTGGTCTGCGTTTAAGTCCTGGGGGGGGAGGAGGGAAGGGGGAGTAGGTGGAGGGTTGGTTTCTGGGAGGGAGGTGTTTATGTGCAGGGAGTGGGGTATTTGACTTGGAGGGAGCAGGGTTGAAGAAGCCTCTTTTTAGTGTTTATCATTGGTTTAGAGTGCAGCTTAGTCACTGAAAAGAATAATAATCTCAATAGAAACTAGAAGGCAAGGTAGGGTCACATTTGTATTTATCTGTTTGAAATTATTTGCTAGAGAAAATAACGTTACAGAGAACATTTTGCAAGGGTTTCCTGTTAGGAAGGAAGGAAGAAACATATATTGTTCAGTTACCTGTCGATGAACCAATAGTGACTGATTAAACAGAAAAGTTGAAAGGACAGAATAAGTGCAGTGTGAATCATCAAGTAGGTGCAGTGGCGTTCCTAGGGGGGGTGGGGGGCGGTGGGTGCAGTCCGCCCCGGGTGCACGCAGCTGGGGGGGTGCCGCGTGCGCCTGTCCTTCCTTTGTTCGTTCCATGCTCCCTCTCTGCCCCGGAACAGGTTACTTCCTGTACTGGGGCAGAGGGTGCATGGAACGAACGAAGGGCAGGTGCGCGCGGCACCCCCCCCCCCCCCAGCAGCGTGCACCTGGGGGGGGGCCCTTTCACCGGGGGGGGGGTTGCTGCGCCCGTGGGGGCGGGACGCATTGCCGATCCGCCCCATGTGTCAGCCCCCCTAGGAACGCCACTGAGTAGGTGTTAAGTTAACCAGAACTCAGCTGCTCCTAATGCTGAGAGAGAAGACTTGCTGAGGAGGAAAATTTATTGGAATATCTTACCTGCTGGAAATGGTATTCAAACTTGGGAAAAGGTAAACTTTATGTTAAATAGGAAATTTCATTGTCATTTTTAAAAAATTACTCTGCTTACTTTGCAAAAGTCAGTTTAGACAATAGTGTAGTCTTCAAAGTTTCTGTTAGGGTTTTATATAAATAGTGTGTTAAGAGTCTAGTATTTTAGGTTGCATTTAGAGCTTAACATTGCATCAGTTTAGAACACAGATAACCAATTGAAAAAAGCATCTGTTTAGTGTTTAATTCTCTCCTTCTCTCCCACCCATCTCAAGGCTAATCTTTGATTTATAGGCCCTCCAGTCATTAGGAGGAAAATGTGGAGAATGGCCTAGTGGTTAGGCACCGGTCTTGAGATCCAGAGGTGGCTGGTTCAAATCCTGCTGCCTGCTCATTGTGATCCTGGGCAAGTCACTTAACCCTCCATTGCCTCAGGTACAAACTTAGATTGTGAGCCCTCCTGGGACAGAGAAATATCCAGTGTACCTGAATGTAACTCACCTTGAGCTACTACTGAAAAAGGTGTGAGCAAAATCTAAATAAATAATAATAATTGTGGAATGAGGTAGATTTTTGTTTGCTATTTTGCAGCAAGTGCTGTGCCTCATGGAGTTAGTTTAGGAAAGGGCTTATTTAAATTCTAAGTTCATATTGCTGGGATAAATGTTTTATTATTTTTTTCTTATCTTTGTAGAGAAGACTTATTTAATTTTCTCTTTAAGGAGCTGCTTTGCTTGCATGCTTGCTCCAGGATTTCCTTTTTATCTCACTCCATTTTCATTTGTACTTTTTCCAGTCCATAGCGGTCCTGCTCCAGGATTTTCTTCTGTGAAAACAGAACAAAAGTATCTATTTAGCAAATTTGCTTTTTCTTCATCACTATCTACATAGCGGTTCACAGTATCTTTTAGTCTCACAATTCCCTTTTTAGTCATTCTCCTTTCACTAATATACCTGAAGAAATTTTTGTCACCCCCTCCTTACATTTCTAGCCATTTCTTCTTCCGCTTGCGCTTTCGCCAGACGTATCTCCTGGGAGGTGTGCTGTCTTCCAGGTTCCAAAATTCAAGATGTTATAGACAGCTTGCCGAGACTCTTCAAGCCTAATGACTATAATCTGATGCTCTTCATCCGTGTTGTCACAAATGATATTGGTAGGTTCTCCAAATGTATCAAAATTAGCTTCATGGCTCTGGATCCTGCTTGAAGAGGCTAAAGGCCAAGGCAGAGAAGCTAGCTTCCTGGAGATGAATGTGGCTGTGTAGTCAAGAGCATTTTGGCTTTGTGGATCGGATACTTTTCCTAGGAGATGGTGTCTGTCTATTGAAGAAGGGAAGGGAAGTAGTGTCTTCAACAGCAGACTGGCTAACCTACTGAAGAGGGCTTTTAAGCTAGAGTCGTTGAGGCTGGGTGATCAAAGACTCCCAGGTAAGTATAAGGCCTCAGGTAAGAGAACCATTAACTACCTCTACACAAATGGGAAAAGGGGCAGCACTTGGAAAGTAGTATTTACTCATGCCCATAGTATGGGAAATAAGGTTTTGGATCTAGAGGCTGATTTAGATTTAGTGGCGCTCATGGAGACATTGTTCACAGAGAATCATGACTGGGATATAGTTATAGTTGGAGTGGAGGGGTAACCTAACAGTGCAGCGGACTTTGATCCTTGTGGTTCTGGGCAAGTCACTTAACCCTCCATTGACCCAGGTACAAATAGTACCTGTATATACTATGTACACTGCTTTGAATGTATTTGTCCTAGAGAGACAAAAGAAAAATTTTACCTTTATAAAGACTGTTGATAAGTGTTGTGAGTGATTTTGCTTCTGAATGACGATGGTGGGCTGGAAAAAAGCATACAGTGTATTCAATGTTTAAATGGACTTCAAAAAGGTACCAAAACAGGGGGAGGGCGGACACATGCGTATTGGTAAACCATCAGTATTGGTAAACAGCACAGAGGAGGTGTATATTGCAACAATGTTGAGAGCTATGTTGTATACTTGCTTGTTCTGTTTTTGCACTTTTGAAATTGTATTTTATCTGATCTTATTTGTAACTCATTTTTATTTCTAATTTGGATTGTAAAAGTTTTTAGCCCTTTATTGAATATTTAATATTCATATTTTTATGTTCATCTATTTTTTGGTATATATTCAAGACGTTTATGTTTGTTATTATTTATATTTGTGCAGACTCCTCAAGAAGGCACTTTCAGTGCTGAAACATGGTACCGTGTTGTCATCCTTTTATTAAAATTTGCAATTTATATTGAGTGTCTTTGGTCTGTTTTGGAGCCTGATTCTGTTCCCACTCCTCGTTTTTTCGTGTGACTCCTCGTGGGACATTGTTGTTCTTTCCACTTCTGTGATTTTTCTTTGCTCTTGATGACATCACAGCTCAGTAGTTCTCAGTCTCTAACAGCTAGTAGGACAGCAGAAACTCAAGTATATGGACTGGTCTGGTCAAAGAAAGAAAATTAGCATCTAAGAACTAATTTATCCTTTTTGCAGGCCCATCAGATTCAGGAGATGTTCCCTCAGGTTCCATACCATTTGGTTCTTCAGGATCTCCAGCTGACAAGATCCATGGAAATGACGACCGACAACATTTTAGAGGGACGCATGCAAATCCCTTTCCCCACACAGGTCGGTTTCAGGTACAGATTTCTAAAAAGGAATTTAGTTATTTCCAGCAGCAGCTTAGATATTTTCCCATACCACAAAATTGTTTGCTAGGGCTAATTCTATGTTTTGGGCAGGAGATCCTCACTCAGATCATTTGATCTGCATTCAGCAGAGGGACAGGGTGAAAAATTTTAGAATGTAAAATTTGTTTTAAAAAAATGTGTATATATATATATATATATATATATATATATATATAATTTTTTCCCCAGCAGTTTCCTGTTCCTTTTGGGATGTTGTCAGGGGTATAATAACTGGCTTCTTCTTATGATATGTTTTTGAGCCTTTGCAGCTGTGCAGTTTTTCCCCCATTTTTAAGCGTATCCCCTGTAACCTAGCTCAGCCATTGCTGCATAGGTATCGCTGTTAATGCCTAAGACTATCCACATTGCTGTGATAAAATCTTAAAACATTCGTTTTTCTTTTAGTAGATTTGTTGATGTTATTGTTTGACTTCATACAACTGATTGCAGGGGTGTTGAAATAGAGAAACACATGAGCAGAATGCATAAGTACATAAGTAATGCCACACTGGGAAAAGACCAAGGGTCCATCGAGCCCAGGCATCCTTCCACGCAGCGGCCAATCCAGGGCAAGGGCACCTGGCAAGCTCCAAACGTACAAACATGCTAACATGTTATTCCTGGAATTGTGGATTTTTCCCAAGTCCTTTAGTAGCGGTTTATGGACTTGTCCTTTAGGAAACTGTCTAACCCCTTTTTTCCATATCATCAACAGATCAATCCATAGACCTGGTGGGTTGTGTCCATCTACCAGCAGGTGGAGATAGAGAGCAATCTTTTGCCTCTCTATATGTGGTCATGTGCTACCAGGAAATCCTCAGTATTCTCTCTATCTAGCAGGTGTGTGGTCCACACGCAGCAGCTCTGGCTTGGTCTCCACGCCTATTTACTTAGGCTTGTTGAGTACCTGGGGTTGAGGGCTCTTCGTGAGCAAGTGCAAACCTGGTGGTGCCAGGTCCCTCCTTTTCTCCCCCCTCCCGCTGGCTCCGTTAAAAAAAAAAAAAAAAAAAAGACATAACAATCTTGAAGCAGAAAAGATTTTACTTGCAGCTGCTCACTGGGACACAATTTGTTGCAGCTCGGAGCAAGAAGCAGGTAATTTTACCTTTTCCTAGCGGGCAGGGGTTTCCCCGAACGTTTCCCTCGTGGATCATGGCGTCGGATGGTAAGGGCGCGAAAAAGCACTCCCCGGACCGTGATCGCGCTGCTAGTGGGGAGGCACGGGGATCTGAGGCAGAGAAGCCCTTTTTGGGCGCCCTTCCGGACTTTGCTGATTTAGCCGGTTTTTCCTCCGCTGGGGCATCGGCGGCCTTTCCCGCCTTAGGCGTCCATCCCCCGATGTCCACCCTTCCAACGTCGGCCACCCATGCAGCTCGGACAGCCTCTGGTATGGCCGCCTTTGAGTTGGGCGGCGGTAAGAAGATGGCGAAGTTTAAGCGCCATGCTTCCCGCACGGCTCCTTCGTGGAGTGACGCGCCGGACATCATTTTGGATGCACAGCGCACCTCTCCCCCGCTCTATGGAGTGGAGGTTGAGAGTTCCTCTAGGGTTGTGGCCCAGTTTGCAGAGGTGCACAAACGGGGGTTTCTCTCCCGAGTTTATTTTGTTGCTGCATCAGGCCTTTCAACTGCAAAACGCTGCTTTTGCTCCCCTGTCAGATATGGGGAAGAGCTTTCCTGATCAAGCGCCCTCGGGTGGATCTTCAGGTCTTGTGGGACTCTGTCTCCTCTGATGTAGATGAGGGCAGCGTTTCTGAGTTCTCCCAAAGGTCCCTTGGGGATTCTTTGGAGGAGGCTGATCCTTGCCCTGATGGGGGAGATGATCCCTCTGCAGCGCGGCTTTTTCGCTCAGAGGAATTGCCTAACCTGTTAGTTCAGGCTATGAGCATCTTGAGTATTTCCTTTCCGGAGGAAGGCCCTCCTTCAGCCTCAGCAGGTTCCGCTATTATGTTGGGAACCAAGCGCCCTTCCAGGACCTTCCACATCCATGAAGCCATGAAAACTCTAATTTCGGCTCAGTGGGATTCTCCTGAGGCAAGCCTCAAGGTAGCCAGGGCCATGACTCATCTGTACCTTCTGCCAGAGGGTGAACAGGAGGCCTTGCGCTGGCCAGCAGTGGACTCTCTGATCACTGCTGTGACAAAAAAGACGGCTTTGCCGGTGGAAGGTGGCTCTGCCCTTAAGGATTCACAAGACAGGAAATTTTCTCGACCTCAAGGGAGTCAATCGGGCCTTGCGAATATGGCATTTCCGTATGGAGACTCTCCGCTCCGTGATTGCTGCGGTAAAAGAAGGAGAATTCCTGGCATCCTTGGACATCAAGGAAGCTTATCTGCACATTCCCATTTGGCCGCCTCATCAGCGCTTCCTGCGCTTTGCAGTGCTGAGTTGGCACTTCCAGTTCAGAGCCCTCCCATTCGGGTTGGCTACGGCTCTGCGGACCTTCTCCAAAATGATGGTGGTCATTGCGGCTTCTCTCCGCAAGGAAGGAGTGCAAGTCCATCCCTACCTGGACAACTGGCTGATTCGAGCTCCTTCCTTTGCGGAGTGTGGGAGAGCGACGGACAGGGTCATTGCTCCTCTGAGCTCCCTGGGATGGATCATCAACCGGGAGAAAAGTCAGCTGCGCCCGACTCAGTCCCTGGAGTATCTGGGTGTTCGGTTCGACACCCAAGTGGGCAGAGTGCTCCTGCCGGACGACCGGAGCCTCAAGCTTCAGGCCCTGGTGGGCCAGTTCCTAGCCTCCTCAGCTCCTCAGGCTTGGGATTATGTGCAACTGTTGGGCTCCATGACGACCACGATGGAGGTAGTGCCCTGGGGCAGGGCCCATATGAGGCTACTTCAGCACTCTCTTCTGCGGCGCTGGACGGTTTCGGAGGATTATGCAGTTCGCCTTCCCCTGGACCCGGCGGTGAGAAGGGCGCTAAGTTGGTGGCTGATGTCAGACAAGTTGTCAGCCGGTATGCCTCTCACGTCCCCAGAGTGGTTTGTCGTTACTACGGATGCCTGCTTGAAGGGCTAGGGAGCCCACTGCCTGGGAAGGACAGCGCAAGGGATATGGTCGCCGGCGGAGGCGAAGTGGTCCATCAACCTCTTGGAACTTTGGGCCATTCAGTTGGCGCTTCAAGTGTTTCTTCAGGTACTGATACTGAGGCCAGTTCGAATCCTGTCAGACAGTGCCACAGCTGTAGCCTATATCAATCGCCAGGGAGGTACCAGGAGCGCCCCCCTAGCCAGGGAGGCCATGACAGGGCCGTGCCTAGGGTCTCTGGTGCCCCCCTGCAGACTATCAGTTGGCACCCCCACCCCCTCCGTCTAGCAGAGCAGGAACAGAAGGGAGCAGGCAAGTAAGCTGGACCTCAGGAAAAAAATAGCACTGTATGTATCCCTCATTGATAAGTCTCTGACTCTAAAGTTTAGCAATTTCATTAAAGCAAATGTATTTCATAACACTTCAAAGATTTCCAACTCAAAATAGGAATGCTAATTCAAAATGTGAGCAAAGTCCTCTTAGTTTCCAAAGATTCTTTTTCTAATCTCCTTTGCACCAAAGGATATAATTCAGATCAAACATTTGTCTCTGATCAACTATCTCAGATCAAATATTTATTTCAGATTAAATATTAAGGTTTCCTTGCTTACAGTCACTTAAATCTACCTAGCCTTTATATAGCTTATAGGATTTAAACACTCTTAAACTGAAATTCACCCTTTTCTATTCTTCATAAACTTCAAGTAATCCTGAAATATTCAGAACCTTTTTCACTAGAGAAATCTCAAACTTCAATCTCCACCAACCTCTTTTCATTCATATTTTCTCATTTACCATATAATCTGGCAGTCTTTTATAATTTCAGTCAACACACACAGGAACTCACAGCTGCATGTCTCTCTTGGCCAAACCGACAGTCAGTTGCTGTCTCACTCTGTTCCCTTCCGGTCAGATTTCTAACAAAAGCTGATCATCCAATCAGAGAGCTCTATTTGAATGCAGATTAACATACAGACACTGTAATGGGAATTTTTAGTGAAAAACACTAGATAAACCCTTCGTTTTTGGACCAAACTTCACACTTTTGATCAGAGCCATGCCCTAACATTAAGGCTGTAAACACTTCCATCATTTTTTATTCATAAATATGCAAATGAGAACCTCCCAAAAACGGACTAATTTGCATACGATTTAAACAAATCTGAGCATATGACAACCAAGTACAGACTCCCAGCACCTGAATTCTGCAATTAGATTTAATACAAATACTTTTAAAGCTTATTTTTAGCACTTTTAAAATTTCAGGTTGTCTTTAATTTGAATGCGGTTCAAGCTCTGAAGCTCACCCTGAGTGAGGAATTAGCCCCAAACCACAGCATATATAGCAATTTTGTTGCATTCTTTAAAATAACTTGAAGAGCCTGCCTGCCTTAGTGAATACTGCTGTTGCTTTCACTGCTGGTTTGGCGATCGCAACTTCAGCTAAAAGATTTTGCAAGTGAGTGGAAGGCAGGGACTGCAGGGCAGCAGCGCCCCTCGAAGGCAGGCGCCCCCCTGCATTGCTTACCTGGCTTACCGCATTGGCACGGCCCTGGGCCATGAAGTTATGCCACTGGGCAGAGGCGAATCTGGACCAGCTGTCGGCGGCTCACATTGCGGGAGTCCTGAATGTCGAGGTGGACTTTCTCAGTCGCTATACCTTGGATCCCGGAGCGTGGCAACTGTCTGCTCGGGTGTTCTTGGAGATCACGAAGCGCTGGGGCATGCCGACCTTGGATCTGATGGTGACCTCGGCCAAGTGCCACAGTTCTTCAGCAGAGGACGGTACCCTCGATCTCTGGGGGTCGATGCTCTTCTCCAGCAGTGGCCGGTGCAGGAGCTTCTCTATGTGTTCCCGCCTTGGCCTATGCTGGGCAGAATTCTCGGCCGGGTGGCGAAACACCCAGGCCAGGTGGTCCTGGTGGGTCCAGACTGGCCCAGACGCCCTTGGTATGTGGACCTGATCTGGCTTTCCGTAGACAGTCCTCTGCGGCTTCCAGCGGAGCGGGGCCTCTTACATCAGGGTCCTGTGGTGATGAAGGATCCCTCCCCCTTTGGTCTTACGGCCTGGCTCTTGAGCAGAAGCGGCTGAAGAAGAAGGGCTTCTCGGACAAGGTCATCGCCACTATGCTGAGAGCACAGAAGCGCTCTACTTCTACTACGTACGCCAGGGTATGGCGTACCTTTTGTTTAAATGCCCCCTCTTGTAGACCTCCTTCTGACTCTTTCCCACGGGGGGCTAAAGGTACTTATTTCATATAACAGGTTCTGTATAGTTTCTCTGACCTCCATTGTCACCCAATCACAAGGGGGTCTGTTCTGGGGTGACATTAGGAGCCGTAATTGAAAACTAATTCCCATAACTACTGCTTTCTGTCCAACACTGAGTGTCACTTGTATGTGATCTACCTTGTAGGCTAAATGTTAAGTAATGAGAAGATGGAATCAATACAAATAGAGACAGAGATAGGTTTAGATAGATAGTTACATTTTATTTCTTACCCAAAGACAAGTCTTCAAGTTGATACAAATACAGACATCAGACAGATTCTGGGTTAATCTGCACAGCGCCCTGCCGTCTGAGAGAAGCGTTGGGGAGGACTCCTAAACTAAGGCAAAATCTCCCCTCTTTTATACACAAACCTCTCCATAGAAGTAAATGGTGAGAAACCTTGCTCCTAATCTTTCTCACTTTCTGAGATCATACTTTCCCACGCGGTCTTATCTGCATGTTTTGGGAACAAGTTGTTTTGTTTTTTCTCATCGTGCGGTTTGAGATAACAGTTTCACATCTCCCTGTTGCAATACTTTTCACACCATCTTATGAACTCTGCATCATCTTATACAAAAACTATAAGCCCCATTTTATTCATCTGATCCATCATTCTTTCATTACAGGTGCTGTATTTGATTTAAAAATTGTACCAATTTGTGGCAGGACTCATTGTTCAGACCTGCTTTTTGCAGATTCTCAAATATTAAATCATTTACTTGTTGTTTGGCCTAGTCAGTACTTTTTCAGTTGTTTTAGGCTGCATAGCTTTGGCCATCACTATTCCAGTGGTAGCCTTAAAGCCAGGCCATATATTAACATTCCCCTCTTCACCCTATCCCATAGGGTGACACCAGGGTTAACGTACCTTGGTACCATCCGTTCCAGAAGGTATTCTATGAGGCCATCAAATTATCTGAGTCTTAAGATCAACTGGTACAATTTGTTTAGTTTTCGGTTGAGACTTACTCAAACCTGTAGCGAGAAATGTTTTTATGAATGGGACTAATCCATGAGCTCATTTACAAAATCCCATGAAATATAGGTATGCGGGTAATAGCAATTTCAGGTGGATCATACTAATAGGCTGTTTAAGGTTGTAGGTATTCAGAATCCTTAACAGGTCGGGATTCCTGGACCTTACTAGTACTCATCATTGGCATCCAATCATGAGCACTAATAAGTGGATAGCAAGTATGAGGTTGCCTCATACAGCAAAAATGGTCAATCCTAGGAAAATTTATATTAACCAAGGTCATGCATGGATCTTGACATATGCATAATGACCTGGAAGTATGGGAAGCATTGTATATATCCGTTACCCCTCTTGGAGCTTAGTCAAACCTACAGAAAGACATGCAGCTCAAGTAAGCCTACACCAAAGTTAAACAATTGCATAACAGGTTGATACTAACAGGGTTTACACCTACATTATGATATCAGAGCCAGTATTAGGGTTTGATGTTACCCTTGTATCTGAGCAATATCGACTTCAATTTAAATTACATAAACAGAAATAACGGGGAAACTCTTGGAAAAACATTTAGAACAATAAAGGAAATAAAACCTTTTCACTATCTAGACAGGATTACTGCTAAATTGAAAATAAAACATAATATGAATCTATAATGTCCATAAACAGCAACAGTAATTCTCAAATTAAGTATCAGTTCTAAATTCTCTTTCATCGATTATGGTTGAGGCGGTGGAAGCGCTGAAGAATCTGGACGGAGATCTGGAAGATCTAACAGGGCTGGATTTTCACAGCGACTTGGGCAAGGAATCAGTAGAAGTGACAGTCTTAATACTAGGAATTGGGATTTGCAGAATGTATCCCCACTTCTGGCTTGCATAGTGTGCAAGACAGATTGGTAATTACTACGAAGAACTGAACAAATAACAATAGTTAAGTATATGGAACAAAGAAAAGGGTACCAAAAAAACAATAAAAACTTAAATTTAGAGATGATGTTGATTGTTCAAGTTATTGAGGTATGGAGGGTCAGGATTATGGTGCACAAAAATAAATAGTCAAAAGGCACGGGCAATGCATTGAAATCTATCGCCAATAGGTATGGAATCTTCACCTGCGATGACTAACATTCACCAAGGGTTGAGCCCTCAGTTGCAGGAGGCCAGCAGGACTTACGAGCTAGATGATTCAGAAAGAAGGGTAGCTTAGGAAACAGTCATGGTCAAAGCAGAAGACTAATGTGCAGAGATGTAAAACTCATAACTAGTCCAGGTGATGGAAGTATCTTCTGAAATCACGGTCGCTGTCTGTTGTAATAGAGAGCTCATACGTAAAGTGCCATGTAAGTTCTGGAAAAGATGAGCCTGCAAAAATATTTAATACAGCAGAATATTTAAGAGCATAACCAAGCAGGTCTAAATTAATGACATCATTTGGACAAAAGAAAATTCTCATTGGAGAAGTTGGTGCTCCTTTTTCTGGCCAGAGGTCAGTTGCAGTAGAAGTACTAAACTGGAATAGAGGCGGTAGATCAGGAATTGGATTTGCAGTCTTCACTCATCCTACAGGACTTAATAAATAGAGATGAGATACGAGTAATGCCTAGTAGTTAAATCTTAGTACAGGATCATTAGAAAGAAAAGTCAAAGAATGCATTGCTAGTTCCTTGGGGCACCAATAGGTGGAGCGTAGTTTCAATATATAAAATCATAAGTTACAAATAGAAAACAAATTTTTTTTTTCCCATGTAGATTAGATGTTGCTCGCACAGGAAGTAAGCAGAGTCTGAGGAAACATTGTGGTCAGAGTCTGCTCCAGGAAAATGCAGCCTTTAACATGATATTTTAAAAGATAGAGAAAAGCCAATATCAGAAAAGAAAGATGTAAAAACCATATATTTCTATGAGGCCTCCTCACGTGACCTTTACAAGGTTTAAATAGGTCAAATGAGAAGGACAATAACCTATAGTCCTCTGTAATAGTTCACAGCCAATTTGGAAAATAAAAATTATATTAAATTTTAAACTGATCCTTTCTATGCTTTCACAATTTGGGCCCTAAATTATGACAGCATATCAAGATTCACATTCAGAGGGATAGCTAAAAATTAGCTTATATATTCCCAGGAACCAATTTACAATTTAGAGTATATTTTAAATACAGAGGAGGAGCCAATTTATAAGCAGGAGACACGTAGGAGCATTTCTTAAAACATTTTAGTAAAATTCAAAATTCAAGGATATAATAATAATTTTTATTAATGCAATAAATGCATAAATTGACCAGCATGATATGTTCATATAGACCAGTATGATAAATGGAACGGCTTGTAAGCCTACATTGTAAATTGAATTCTAAACAAAGAGTAGCAAGGATAACACAGAATCACAGAAAAACCCATCTAGTCATTAAAAATCTGAAACATGTAATGAATTAAAGATGACCTGTAGAGAAATAAGAACTACAAGGGTTAATTTCTGTCATTCGGTCTTAAGGAAATCACGAAATAACGGTGTTTCCTGTGTCTAATTTGAGTTTACTGCTCAATGCAAGCAGTGGATATTATGGTGACTGAAAATAGGACTATACATCAGACGAAAACTGTAAGTTTAAGTTTTCGTATTAAAACTTCATGCTGGTGTGATTAGTCTTCATAGAATTAATACTTCAGGAGAGGAAAAGAGGAGAAGGTCATTACTTTATCTGTTTTCCATAGGTACGGGTCTCAATAAAAAGGAAATTGGCAATTGTAGCTAGTGTTATCTGAACATAACTCTAAAATAATAGCAACCTGAATTTCTTTAGTTCGGGTTTACCAGTTAGTTATATTATGCAAGGGTTAATCTCTAAACCCTATTGAGAACCAGAAATGCTGGAACTCTATACCATAATATATCTTAAAACTATAAATCTTTAAGAGGCAGGGAAGGAAGTTTGAAAGTAGTAGATAAGACGTGAAAAGAAAAATTAAAACAGTTAATTCATTCTTACGGAACACATCCCCAATAGAGAACCAGGAAGTGAACATCAGCACTAGTTATTTTAACCAACATCACAAAGAAACAGTGTTTTAGATGGCATATAATATAGAACCTTTCATAGGAAATATCTGAAACAATTATGCAATTTTCAAAGAACACATACACGGACACACACCTATAAAATTAAAACTAAAAAGTGCTTGCATTTCTAGTGAAAGCAATTTACCAGAAGTCAAAAACAATCAGGTATTTAACATCACGTCACAAATCAAACAAACATTGTTTAAATGAAATAATATACAATCCTGGGAAAAAAAAAACACTCCTTTGAGATTTAGTACCACTGCAGTTGATAGGCAATCTCTCAAAGTAACCTTAAAGCACTAATTTAAAACTAAAGAAATGATCCCTTAATAAATAGCTGGTGTAATTTATGTCATTTATCACAGGACACACAGCAACATATAGACATAAAATTGAAACAGTAACCTAATCCTGATAAGTAGAAAACTTAAAGTTCAGAAGAGGAAGCAAGATATGTCTAGATGTAGTTCGAAACCAATCATTGGAATTGTGCACGGTTAAGGAATTGTTTAGGGTATAAAAAAACAAAAAATATATGAAAATAAATATTCCAGTAGCCAATCACAAGTCACAGCACACAAACAGAAAAGGAAAACCACACTCATACACATACAAAGTTATTGTCCCACATACAGAGGCGTCCCTGTGTACTGAGGACAAAATCTTAATCCTAAATTTGGTAAAATAAAACATTTGAATTAGAGCTAATCCAACAGGCCATGAAAGTATACAACGGCAAGCTTAATAGTAACACATACAATAAATGAAAATATACTTACGATTCATGCAATGTACTCTCCAGCGCAGAAAATCAATTGAGAAAGACAACAGTTGGTGGGATCACTATGCCCTTCCGAACTCTCGGTGGCATAGGGAGGTCAACCGCAAAATAGAAAGGTTTGTTTCAGAAAGTCCTTACCAGAGATCTGAATAGATGTCAAATCACCAGTATCTGGTATTGGGTACCGAGAGGAAGATATGATATAACGGGTAGTGAACAACATCACCCACTAAAGAAGGGAACCTGCAAAGAACAAGGAAGAAGACAGAAAAGAACATAGAACCTTTGAACGCACAAAATTAAGTCTCCCCTCTTGCGTTCAAAAGAAGATCAAGAAGGTTAGCGAGTATGGTCAGCGTTCGGAGTCACCACTGTTTAAATGCCCCCTCTTGTAGACCTCCTTCTGACTCTTTCCCACGGGGGGCTAAAGGTACTTATTTCATATAACAGGTTCTGTATAGTTTCTCTGACCTCCATTGTCACCCAATCACAAGGGGGTCTGTTCTGGGGTGACATTAGGAGCCGTAATTGAAAACTAATTCCCATAACTACTGCTTTCTGTCCAACACTGAGTGTCACTTGTATGTGATCTACCTTGTAGGCTAAATGTTAAGTAATGAGAAGATGGAATCAATACAAATAGAGACAGAGATAGGTTTAGATAGATAGTTACATTTTATTTCTTACCCAAAGACAAGTCTTCAAGTTGATACAAATACAGACATCAGACAGATTCTGGGTTAATCTGCACAGCGCCCTGCCGTCTGAGAGAAGCGTTGGGGAGGACTCCTAAACTAAGGCAAAATCTCCCCTCTTTTATACACAAACCTCTCCATAGAAGTAAATGGTGAGAAACCTTGCTCCTAATCTTTCTCACTTTCTGAGATCATACTTTCCCACGCGGTCTTATCAGCATGTTTTGGGAACAAGTTGTTTTGTTTTTTCTCATCGTGCGGTTTGAGATAACAGTTTCACATCTCCCTGTTGCAATACTTTTCACACCATCTTATGAACTCTGCATCATCTTATACAAAAACTATAAGCCCCATTTTATTCATCTGATCCATCATTCTTTCATTACAGGTGCTGTATTTGATTTAAAAATTGTACCAATTTGTGGCAGGACTCATTGTTCAGACCTGCTTTTTGCAGATTCTCAAATATTAAATCATTTACTTGTTGTTTGGCCTAGTCAGTACTTTTTCAGTTGTTTTAGGCTGCATAGCTTTGGCCATCACTATTCCAGTGGTAGCCTTAAAGCCAGGCCATATATTAACACTTTGTATCATGGTGCAAGGCAGGATCCCTGTCGCCCTTCACGGTGCCAATTGCTTCAGTGTTGGCGTTCCTGCAAGCAGGTCTGGAGAAAGGCCTGTCACTCAGCTCTCTTAAGGTCCAGGTAGCGGCTCTAGCTTGCTTCAGGAGTCGCCTGAAGGGTGCTTCCCTGGCTTCTCAGCCAGATGTAGTGCGTTTTCTCAAAGGGGTTAATCACCTACGCCCTCCTCTGCACTCGATAGTGCCTACGTGGAATCTCAATCTGATGCTGCTGGCCTTGCAGAAGCCGCCCTTTGAGCCATTATCGCGGCTGTCTCTGAAGGACCTGATGTTGAAAGCAGTCTTTTTGGTGGCAATCGCTTCAGCCAGGAGGGTTTCCGAACTCCAGGTGCTCTCATGTAGAGAGCCGTTCCTGCGGTTCACGGAGGCAAGAATGTCTATTCGCCCAGTGCCTTCCTTCCTGCCCAAGATTGTTTCTCGCTTCCATGTGAATCAGCAGCTTTGTCTACTCTCCTTTCGTAGGGAGGATTATCCAGAGGAGTATCGTGCGCTCAGATGCCTGGATGTTAGACGAGTTATCATCAGATACTTGGAAGTGACCAACAATTTCCGGAAGTCGGATCACCTGTTCGTGCTGTTCGCGGGCACCAGTAGAGGTCTGCAGGCATCTAAACCTACCGTGGCACGTTGGGTCAAGGAAACGATTGCGGCGGCTTATGTGGCCGCAGGGAAGGTGCTGCCTATCCAGCTGAAGGCTCATTCTACTAAAGCACAGGCGGCTTCAATGGCAGAGTCCAGGTCCATTTCCTTGGAGGAGATTTGCAGATCGGCGACTTGGGCGTTGGCTCATACCTTCTCACGGCATTATCGCTTGGACGTGGCAGCACGGGCCGAGGCCCAGTTTGGAGCTTCAGTGTTGCGTTCTGGGATTTCCATGTCCCGCCCTGGATGAGTACTGCTTGGGTACATCCCACCAGTCTATGGATTCATCTGCTTGATATGGAAGGTAAAATTATGTATCATACCTGATAATTTTCTTTCCTTTAATCATAGTCCCTCCCAGATATCTGTACTGTACAGTTATATTTCAGGTTCAAGTTTAGACTTCAGTTCCTGTTCAGGAGGACTTCGAGTTCAAGGTCTTCCACTTGGATTTCCCTGGAGTTGGGACAACTTTGTGTTACAGTGAGCTGCTGCTTCTTTCCCCCCGTTTCGACGGTGGTTGGATTCATAACTAAATTATGCCAGTGCTCCCTCCTGCTTCGTGCGGTAGTAGGGTAGCTTTGTTCCCCTCTCGCTTTGGCGGTGATGGGTTAAGCCAGCTCCTCCCGCGGTAGCAGGACATGCCAGTTCCCCCCACGTCGGCAGGTGTGGGTGCCCCCCTCCCCCCCGCTTTGGCGGTGGTTGGGTGGCGGAGTGTCCCTTTGTGGGTGTAATCCTCTATGTTTGGTGATTCCTGCAGATGGAGCTTTGATATGACTATACTGAGGATTTCCTGGTAGCACATGACCACATGTAGAGAGGCAAAAGATTGCTCTCTATCTCCACCTGCTGGTAGATGGACACAACCCACCAGTCTATGGATTGATCTGCTATGTTTAATGTAAAGAAAATTATCAGGTATGATGCATAATTTTACCTTAAACTCTGCCAAGCTAACCGCCTTCACCACGTTCTCTGGCAACGAATTCCAGAGTTTAATTGCGTGTTTGGTGAAGAAAACTTTTTTCCGATTGGTTTAAAATTTACTACACTGTAGTTTCATCACATGCCCCCTAGAGTATTATTTTTGGAAAGCGTGAACAGACGCTTCACATCCACCTGTTCCACTCCACTCATTATTTTATATACCTCTATCATGTCTCCCCTCAGCCATCTCTTCTCCAAGCTGAAAAGCCCTAGCCTACTACTACTACTACTTGACATTTCTAAAGCGCTACTAGGGTTACGCAGCGCTGTACAATTTAACATAGAAGGACAGTCCCTGCTCAAAGGAGCTTACAATCTAAAGGACAAATGTCAGTCAAAATAGGGGCAGTCTACATTTTCTGAAAGGTATAAAGGTTAGGTGCCGAAAGCAACATTGAAGAGGTGGGCTTTGAGCAAGGATTTGAAGATGGGTAGGGAGTGGGCTTGGCGTAAGGGCTCAGGAAGTTGATTCCAAGCATAGGGTGAGGCAAGGCAGAATGAGCAGAGCCTGGAGTTGGCGGTGGTGGAGAAGGGTACTGAGAGGAGGGATTTGTCCTGTGTGCGGAGGTTACGGGCGGGAACGTAAGGGGAAATGAGGGTAGAGAGGTAATGAGGGGCTGCAGACTGAGTGCATTTGTAGGTAAGAAGGTGAAGCTTGAACTGTATGCGGTATCTGATTGGAAGCCAGTGAAGTGACCTGAGAAGAGGGGTAATATGAGTATATCGGTTCAGGCGGAATATAAGACGTGCAGCAGAGTTCTGAACAGATTGAAGGGGGGATAGATGGCTAAGTGGGAGGCCAGTAAGGAGTAGGTTGCAGTAGTCAAGGCGAGAGGTAATGAGAGCGTGGATGAGAGTACGGGTGGTATGCTCAGAGAGGAAAGGGCGAATTTTGCTGATGTTAAAGAGAAAGAAGCGACAGGACTTGGCTATCTGCTGGATATGCGCAGAGAAGGAGAGGGAGGAGTCGAAGATGAGGTTGCGGGCAGATGAAACAGGGAGGATGAGGGTGCCATCAACTGAGATAGAGAGTGGAGGAAGAGAAGTGGGTTTTGGTGGAAAGACAATAAGCTCGGTCTTGGACATGTTCAGTTTCAGGTGGCGGTTGGACATCCATGCAGCAATGTCATCTTTCTTCGTAAGGAAGTCGTCCCATCCCCGCTATCATTTTAGTCGCCCTTCACTGCACCTTTTCCAGTTCCACTATATCTTTCTTGAGATGCAGCTACCAGAATTGAACACAATACTCAAGGTGTGGTCGCACCATGGAGCGATATAGCGGCATTATAACATCCTCACACCTGTTTTCCATACCTTTCCTAATAATACTCAACATTCTATTCGCTTTCCAAGCCGCAGCAGCACACTGAGCAGGTTTCAGTGTATTATCGACGACGACACCCAGATCCCTTTCTTGGTCCATAACTCCTAACGTGGAACCTTGCATGACGTAGCTATAATTCGGGTTCTTTTTTCCCACATGCATCACCTTGCACTTGCTCACATTAAACGTCATCTGCCATCTAACCGCCCAGTCTCGTAAGGTCCTTCTGTAATTTTTCACAATCCTGTCGCGAGTTAACGACTTTGAATAACTTTGTGTCATCAGCAAATTTAATTACCTCGCTAGTTACTCCCATCTCTAAATCATTTATAAATATATTAAAAAGCGGCGGTCCTAGCACAGACCCCTGAGGAACCCCACTAACTACCCTTCTCCATTGTGAATACTGCCCATTTAACCCCACTCTCTGTTTCCTATCCTTCAACCAGTTTTTAATCCACAATGGGATTTTTCCTCCTATCCCATGACCCTCCAATTTCCTCTGTAGCCTTTCATGAGGTACCTTGTCAAACGTCTTTTGAAAATCCAGATACACAATATCAACTGGCTCCCCTTTGTTCACATGTTTGTTTACTCCTTCAAAGAATTGAAGTAAATTGGTTGATAGCAAACTTGCTAAATCTGCAGTGTCTAGAATCGTTGCTGGTTAGAAACAACTGTGTATATAACATAGGTTTTGAAATAAACGGTAAGCATATATAACAACATTCTTTATTTGCTGGTACTTAGCAGGAAGCCTGCTACATTTACTAAGGAAAGTCAGCTAAACAGCCAAATGGGAGGGCAGCTGCATGATTGCTCTGATAACAGTTGTAAACAAAATCACAATTATCAAAAGTTATTATAATCAAAATACATACAACTTGATTCAGACTATTTGAGCAGCATATTGACTTGAAATAATAATTTGCAACTAGCATCCTGTGTTTGAACAGTTTTATATGTAAGGTTTCCTTTTATGAGATGTTCCCCATATGAATGACTGCTTCGTTTTTATCGCCCTTGACAGCTATGTTTTCCCTTATTCTAGCGTCAAGACAGCCTCAGACACATATTGAATGCTCCTGTAGAAAGCAACAATACAGATCATGCCAGTGGTGATGCTTCTGCTCAGGTAACATATTAAGTACATGCCCTAAATTTTAGTTCCTGGGGTTGCTCTGCCTCTACCCTTCTTGTGAGTTTGGTTAAATCACTTTCTATGTTTCAGCTTTATCAACTGTAAAGGAATAAATTACCCTGTGATTAGGGATGTGAGATACTAAGAGGGCTGTAAATATCGGGCATTTAGAGTCCAAAAGTAGAAGTATTCTCATCTATTATGGAAAGAAAGGAAGCTATTATTTTATCTGGAATTGGTGCTTTTTTTCAGTATGTATATTTGTGCTTACATACATAAACACCTACAAATTAAAGAGAGAGACAAAAGTCTTTTGCTTTTGGAATAGCAGCCTGAGCGAGTTCCCCTTGAGCTCAGTTCTGGTGTGGAAGGAGAGGAGGAAAATGAAGTGGAGCTGCCACTTTGTGAAAAGGATGACTTTGAAGCACGAGGAAGCCGCTTCTCTAAATCTTCGGAAGAAAGACAACGCATGTTAGTTCAGCGCAAGGAGGACCTTCTGCAGCAAGCTCGAAGGTAAGGGGCCTTACCTGGGGCTGCACAGGATGTTATCTTGAGGTCTGTCCCCATTTCCTTAGTATGGAGTTGGAAGTACCGTATTCGTCCTGATTGAAGTTGGATTCTTGCCCACATTTGATACAAATGAGCTTTAGCTGTTACTTTCTTTAGTGGTGATGGCACAATAGTCAAATTTTATTTTTAACAGTTACTTGGAGAAAAGAAACTGCCCAACTTCATTTCCATCAGCTCTTTTTACTGGGCAGAAAGGAAAAGGTTGATCTTGTCCAGGACTTTTTGCACACAAGGGTCATGAGGAGGGACATAGACAGTTGGGTATATTCTTTTTGAGACTTGATAGCTTATTTTTTTTCTCTTGCATTATTCTTTCCTTTGTTGTTCCAGGCGCTATTTAAATAAAACTTCAGATGAAGAAAATTCCTCTTCCTCTGAGAACTCTTCTTTTGAAAATCCTCCTATGGACTTGGTGATGACACGTCGCCACATGCTGGCAACTGCTGCAGAACGTAGACTTCAGATGCAGCAAAGCTCCTGGCGGTCTTAGATCACCTTTCCTGTTCCATCATTAGTCTGAAATATTCCTGACTGAAATATTTCTACCAGAAAGCCCATTGATTCAATCCACACTTTGTAAAGCTTGGGCCAGTAATGTTTGTACAGCAGGCAATTTTATCTTTCTTTTTTGTATTATTTTTATTGTGAGATGTTTGACAAAAATGCTGTTTGTAAACAAAAGCATGTTTCCTGCTGTCCAAGTAAGATGCAGTATAATTTTGGTAATTTCATTTTATACGCGCATGCAGTAGACGCGCAGCACTAACTGGGCAGTAATTGGCATTGTACGCGTACTGATGATTACTGCCTGGTTAATACGTGAGACCTTACCACTAAGTCAGTGGGTGGCAGTAAGATCTCAGGCCCAAAATGGATGTGCGCCAATTTTTATTTTGCCGCACATCCATTTTCGGCCAAAAAAAAGGCCTTTTTTGCAGGTGCGCTGAAAAATGGACCTACATGTGCAACCAATACACGTGTCTACACCAGCGCAGGCCATTTTTCAGCTCACCTTAGTAAAAGGACCCCTAAAGATGCTGGTAATACAGTAGGTGAGTTCAATGGAGTATTAGAAAAATGATTAGAGATTTGTTATGGTATCCTTGCACAAGGCAGGCAAGTGCCACCACTACTTATGTCACTATTAAATTTAATTTTAAAATTTGAGATTTGTTCATAATAAACATATTTTCCCTTTTTCAGATTATATTTTTAGCAGATTTGATCTCCAATAAGAAGAGTGTAACTCACTATTTCAGGATGCTTGTTTTACATAGTTAATGATATGTGAGTTTGGTCCTGAAGTAGTTTGGTCCTGAAGTAGTAAGGCTTTATAGAATTGTCTGTCCAGGCAATACAAGCAAAGGGTGAGGAGAATATTAAAGAAATTAGGTAAATTTGGGAATTCAGAGTTTATTTAACCTCCACACTGCATATTTCAATTATTTTGTTATGGCCTTCCTGCTTTATTTTGGTTTTCAGTACATAATAAACTGTAACTGGGCTCTGGTGCAGTGAGTCCTTATTGCATCTGTCTGAAAGATTTTCCCTATTTTGTTCATCCATTCTATTCAGTGCAACAATTGCCCTGACATTTCCCACTGAAAAGCTCAGATTTGAATTATGTCTGGAATCTGGCACAAGTACATGTGTGAGTTGACCAGTAGGTGTCACTCTTGTGCAATGACTGCCCCCCCCCCCCCCCCCAGGGGCTATGAATTCTAATCATCCTCACCCTTGGTCAGCCAAGGAGGGGGAGGTCAGCTCTGAGAATCAAACAGATTGGTCACTTCTGGAGTGGCACAGCAAAACCTGTGAAGTTTGCACATGCGAGTTTGCTGTCAAAATAGTTTAATTACATTTTGGCGGGAATAAACCCTATTGCTTGCTGAAGCCAAGCTGCAAGTTGCATGCTGTCCCTAACACATTCTAGCACATTGCTGTGTCTTCTAATCCCATATGCAGTTCGCCCACTATAATTTATGCCTCCTGATGCATTAAAACTCCATTTTAGCAGGCAATAAAATATCATTCAAGTAGGAAAGATAGCTTTTTGGGATGTAGGTGGGTTATACATTTTCCACATTTTTGTATGTGGCTATAATGTGCTTGTTTCCTCTTTCATGCCTCTAATTTTCTTCTGCTCTTTTTCTTCAGATTACATCCCTTAAAATCACTTTTCTTCCCACTGTTCTTGCAAATCTCACTTTTAGATCATAATCCCAAAATACTTGCCCATCAGTTGTTCATTAGCCCTGTGTAGGTATGCACTGAGTTAGTCCTGTTTATCCTCTCTGGCATGCATAAACTTGGAGGTTTGATTTTTCTTTAGGAAAGCAAGACTACTAGCCCACTGATAAGAGTGGACAAACCAGTCTATCCTGGAGGTTCTGGAGGTTGTCAGACAAGGATGTGCTGGAGTTCATTGAGAATTTATTTAGCCTTGTTCTGAACCTTTGGTTTGCCACTTCTGTGATCAGAATCAATTACAATTTGCAGAAGTTGTGTTGACCAGTATTTGAAAAGCATTAAATCATTGGTTTTACAAAGTTTTGCAGCACACTGGATAGTTTGAGGTTTGGGTGCTAGGAAATTCACAGTATCTGTGAAATTGGTGAGTATTTCAGAAGAATTATTAGCAATATTGAATACAATTCAGTACATGCATTTTTACTGCAAGGTTTCATGGGAGATCTCTGATTATAGAAAATGTATGAAAATAATTTATTTGAAGTTTTCTGTCTTGTTTATTCAAAAAGCGCCTTTGCAATGCTGTTACTAAGCACTGAACAATTACACTTTCTGATTTAATTTTTGCTCAGAATGCAGCTACTGAAATGTCTTTTTTTAACATTGAAAAATAAAGTTTTGATCCGTGTTATATAAATTTTTTTAAACATTGTGTCTTTACATCTTTATTGTAGAGGGTGATTTAAAATGTATTTTACAGAATGGGTATATTTTTGGCTTTCCTTAAGCACAATGCAGCAGGGGAACAAATCAGTATATGGGCATATGGATTGTCTTACAAACAAGAGGACTAGCCCATTTTTCACACCTGAGGTGGTTGGCCCAATTGGCCAGTGGGCATAGCCCTTTCAGTCGCCTGCAAAAATCTGCAAAATCCATTGGCTTTTAGCTTGGTTCACTTGGCCATAAGTAAATGTTTGTTTTGATATACTAGATCCAAAAAAGCCCCAAATCAGCAAAATTGATGGGTTAGCCCTCTTGTCTGTAAGACCATCCATATATGCCATGCTTCAGTTTTGCAGACAAACCACAGAAATGGAAAGAATACCAGAATCCCACGTGTAAGCACGCAGCAGGAAACAGGAATGGGAGACGGATCCAGGCACTTCAAATACATACCAAGGAACACCCAGGGTGAAATTAAAACTTTTATTGATTACTGTTAATGATGACTGGACACAGCACCATGTGCCTGCCTCAGGAATCTCTTTAAAGTATGTCAAACATACCCACTCACCAGAACGGCCACTGTCTTGATCTTATCTCTCTCCTCAAACTGCTCACTCTCCAGTTTCTGTGCCTCAACTCTTCCCCTCTCTGACCATCATCTGATAACTTTCACACTTAAACACCCTCCTCCCCAGTCCCGTCCAATCTTAACCAATACATTTAGGAATCTTCAGGCTATTGACCCTTCTACTCTGTCCTCCAGTGTTTCAAATCTCTTCTCTACCACTATGTTATCCAAGTCTGTCAATGAGGCTGTCTCTTCCTATAATACTATTCTCTCCTCTGCTCTGGATACTCTTGCTCCTCTCATTCCCCGTTCTGTAAAACGTACCAAACTCCAACCTTGGCTGACCTCTAGAATCCGCTACCTACGTTCCTGTGCCCTCTCTGCCGAACGCCTTTGACTGAAATCCCGTGCCCATGCTGACTTCATACATTTCAAATTCTTGCTGACCTCCTTCCAGTCTGCTCTTTTACTTGCCAAACAGGACTATTACATCCAGTTGACTAATTCTCAAACCCTCGTTGTCTCTTTGCCACACTGAACTCTCGCTTCAAAGTGCCTTCACCTCCAACCCCCCCTTCACTTCCCCCCAGACTCTGGCTGAGTTCTTTCATGATAAGGTTCACAAGATTAAACTTGAATTCTCAACCAGGTCACCTCCACCTCTCCTTCCCTTAGTCCATTCTCTCAACCCTCCAACCCCTGCCTCCTTTTCTTCCTTTTCTGAAATCACTGAAGAGGAAACTACACATCTTTTTTACTCCTCGAAACTAACTACATGTTCCTCTGATCCTATTCCCACCCATCTACTTAACACTATCTCTCCTACTGTCATCCCATTTATCTGTCATATCCTCAATCTTTCATTGTCCACTGCGACTGTTCCTGATGCCTTCAAACATGCCGTAGTCACACCACTCCTTAAAAATTCTTCATTGGACCCTACCTGTCCTTCCAACTATTGCCCTATCTCCCTCCTCCCTTTCCTATCCAAGATACTTGAACGTGCCGTTCACCGCCGTTGCCTTGACTTTCTTTCATCTCAAGCTATTCTTGATCCACTTCAATCTGGCTTTCGCTCCATTCATTCAACTGAAACAACGCTTGCTAAAGTCTCCAATGATCTGTACCTGGCCAGATCCAAAGGTCTCTATTCTATCCTCATCCTTCTCGATCTATCTGCTACTTTTGACACTGTTCATCACAGCCTACTCCTGAATACGCTGGCCTCACTTGGATTTCAGGGCTCTGTTCTTTCCTGGTTTTCTTCTTATCTCTCTCAGCGTACCTTTAGTGTATACTCTAATGGATCCTCTTCTACTTCTATCCCACTGTCAGTTGGTGTACCTTAGGAATCTGTCCTGGGACCTCTTCTCTTCTCCATCTATACTTCTTCCCTTGGTACTCTGATCTCATCCCATGGTTTTCATTATCATCTTTACGCTGATGGCTCCCAGATCTACCTCTCCACACCAGAAATCTCAGCAGAAATTCAGGCCAAAGTATCAGCCTGCCTGTCTGACATTGCTGCCTAGATGTCTCAGCGCCATCTGAAACTAAACATGACCAAGACTGAGCTTCTTATCTTTCCCCCTAAACCAACTTCTCCTCCTCCCCCATTCTTTGTTTATGTGGATAACACTCTCATCCTTCCTGTCTCATCAGCTCGTAACCTTGGGGTCATCTTCGACTCCTCCCTCTCCTTCTCTGCACATATTCAACAGACTGCTAAAACCTGTCGTTTCTTTCTCTATAATATCAGCAAAATTCGCCCTTTCCTTTTTGAGCACACTACCAGAACCCTCATCCACGCTCTTATCACCTCTCGCTTAGACTATTGCAACTTGCTTCTCATAGGTCTCCCACTTAGCCATCTCTCTCCTCTTCAATCTGTGCAAAATTCTGCTGCACGACTAATATTCCGCCAGGGTCGTTATGCTCATATTAGCCCTCTCCTCAAGTCACTTCACTGGCTTCCTATCCGTTTCCACATACAGTTCAAACTCCTCTTATTGACCTATAAGTGCATTCACTCTGCAGCTCCTCAGTACCTCTCCACTCTCATCTCCAGGGCCGGTCTTAGGCAAGAGGTGGCCGCATAGGGCCCCGCGCCTAAGGGGGACCCGCGCGGCCCGCCTCAAGTCTGTCTCGCCTCTCCGACCACTGCCACTGCTCGCCTGCCCTCCATGTCCAGCGACGCGACTCTCCTGTCCTCGTTCCCCTGCTCCCCCTCCCTCCAGCCGTCTGAGCCCCCCCTTGCCCGACCCGCCAAACGACCCTCGTCTATCACCCGACCCGCCGGCACCTCACCTGACCCAGCATTTTTTAAAAAGCTACAAGCGGCAGTGCCTCCTCGCGTCTGTAAAAGAAGAAAAGTCGCTTCGTCCATTGGCCGGCCTTCCCTCATGTCCCGCCCTTGCGGAAGTTACATCAGAGGGCGGGACATGAGGGAAGGCCGGCCAATGGACGAAGCGACTTTTCTTCTTTTACAGACGCGAGGAGGCACTGCCGCTTGTAGCTTTTTTAAAAATGCTGGGTCAGGTGAGGTGCCGGCGGGTCGTGTGGCTGGAGCGAGGGGGAGCAGGGGAACGAGGAGAGTCGCGTCGCTGGACATGGGTGGAGGGCAGGGGGCACAGGAGGGTCGCTGGACATGGGTGGATGGCAGGGGAGGGGGTTTCTGGACATAGGTTGAGGGCAGGGGGCACAGGAGGGTCACTGGACATGGGTGGATGGCAGGGGAGGGGGGCTTCTGGACATGTGGAGGGCAGGGGGCACAGGAGGGTCACTGGACATAGGTGGATGGCAGGGGAGGGGGTTTCTGGACATAGGTTGAGGGCAGGGGGCACAGGAGGGTCACTGGACATGGGTGGATGGCAGGGGAGGGGGGCTTCTGGACATAGGTGGATGGCAGGGGAGGGCAGGGGGCACAGGAGGGTCACTGGACATGGGTGGATGGCAGGGGAGGGGGGCTTCTGGACATAGGTGGATGGCAGGGGAGGGCAGGGGGCACAGGAGGGTCACTGGACATGGGTGGATGGGAGGGGGTTTCTGGACATAGGTTGAGGGCAGGGGCACAGGAGGGTCGCTGGACATGGGTGGATGGCAGGGGAGGGGGGCTTCTGGACATAGGTGGATGGCAGAGGATGGCAGGGGGCACAGGAGGGTCACTGGACATGGGTGGATGGCAGGGGAGGGGGGTTTCTGGATATAGGTGGAGGGCAGGGGGCACAGGAGGGTCGCTGGACATGGGTGGATGGCAGGGGAGGGGGGTTTCTGGACATAGGTGGATGGCAGGGTAGGGGGGTTTCTGGACATGGGTGGATGGCAGGGGAGGGGGGTTTCTGGACATAGGTGGATGGCAGGGGAGGGCAGAGGGGACGGGGGGGTTGCTGGACATAGATGGATGGCAGGGGGGACAGGAGGGTCGCTGGACATGGGTGGATGGAATGCTGGACATGGATGGAGGCGAGGGAAGAGTGAGGAAGGAGATGAGGTGAGGGAAAAGGAAGAGAGGAGAAAAAGTGCACATGGATATAGAAAATAGGCAGAAGCTGGATCCACTGGACAGTCAAGTCTGTGGAGGACCTAGCTTTTACTTACGGATGTAGGGCAAGAAATGAAGAAGAAAGGCGGAAAGTAAAGAAATAAATGGAAAGGAAGCCCTGGAAACGGAGTTAAGAGGACATATAGCAGCACTATCGGATACTGAGCCAGCATGATCAGAAAAACAAAGTCACCAGACAACAAAGGTAGAAAAAACTATTTTATTCAGGATTTATTAATTGGAATATGTCAGTTTTTGGAAATGTGCATCTGTGATATTTTTCATGTACGTTTCAATTTTTGTAGTATTGCTGCATGCTGAGTCTGACTTCTTGAGGTAACTTTCCATTTCAGTATTTTGCCTTCATGTATTTTTCAGGTGTGATCAAGGAAGGTGCAGTATTCTGCTAGCGTATAGTTTGAATCCCTTTTTGTTTGTTTTTTTTCACAAGGTTGTGCACTGGTGTTTTAGAGCCAGGTGTAATTACAGTTGCCTTTCCACGCCACGCATAAGGTTGTAGCTCGTTCTGTCCTTGGAATTAGTGCTGTTTATGGTTTGTTAAGGTTATGAGTGTGTTTTTGCACAAGTTTGTGTATAGTGTTTTGCAGTGGAGAGATTGTGTGTTGGCCTTACTAAGGTGGCACCAAACATCAGAAAGGGTGTAGAGCCTAAATCATGACACACTACCTCTAAAAGGGTGTTTTGTGGCTCTGCATGAGAATTGTGGTATTATGATCCCTTGCTAGCTTCATATTGTTGATGGTCTGCATTTTCCATATGGCTGGTATTAATTGTGACAATTTGTTTTTACTTATTTTTTTTCTGTGTGTTGTCAGACAGTTATGGATGACAGACAGAGTCGGAGTCTTCTTGAGTCAGAGAGCTGTGGTATATATTTTAAAACAATTTTAATACCTTGGTGGTCTATATGTTTTTATATTGTACATTATATTTCACACATCACTTTATTTTATTGTATATCTTTTCATTTCATTTTTATTTTATTGCATATATGGGTTACAGAGTAATAGGGGAATTTGAAAGTACTGAATCTTTTCTTAATATTTTTCCTTTATTCTCCTTTGTTATGAGAATTGGAACTACTAATTGTAGTGGACTTGAACTGAATAATTTCTTGGGAGGGGAGGTTTCATTATAGCATTGTGCTTATTATTTCAATCAGTTTTTTTGTACAAGTTTAGCTTCATTTGTCTTTATTTGAAATTTCATAAATAAAAAATGTTCTAAAAATGGAATAATCTTATCAATAGGGTGGAGCTAGGGTAGGGGCAGGGCTACGGTGGGGGCAGGACTATGGTGGGGCTAGGATTGGGCCCCACCAAATTGGTCTGCATAGGGCCCCGCACTTGCTAAGACCGGCCCTGCTCATCTCTCCCTACATTCCTCCCCGGGAACTCCGTTCACTGGGTAAATCTCTCTTATCTGCACCCTTCTCCTCCACTGCTAACTCCAGATTCCGTTCCTTTTATCTTGCTGCACCATATGCCTGGAATAGACTTCCTGAGCCGGTACGTCAAGCTCCATCTCTGACCGTCTTCAAATCTAAGCTAAAAGCCCACCTTTTTGATGCTGCTTTTAACTCCTAACCCTTGTTCACTTGTTCAGAACCCTTATTTTATCATCCTCTAACATTCCCTTATCTCTTGTTTGTCCTGTTTGTCTGTCCTAATTAGATTGTAAGCTCTCGAGCAGGGACTGTCTCTTCATGTTCAAGTGTACAGCGCTGCGTTCGTCTAGTAGCACTATAGAAATGATAAGTAGTAGTAGTAGAAAGAGGTCTTGAAAAAGTCCGTTTATTAAGGAATTAGTGGTCTCTAAGATATACGCCAACGGCAAGTAGTATTTGCCAGTAGCAAATGTCTTAGAGAAGCCTTTAGAGACCCTTCTGAGAACATGTGTGGGTGTTTGTGTTGATAAGCATTGCCCCTCCTCCTCAGTCTATTTTTCACTGATCTCAGCCAGTTGTTCAGCTCTCCACCACAAAAAGGACTGCTAAATAAGTTTGCCTAACCAGCAACAACAAACACCATAGGAACATCAATAAGCCAGGCACTCCTTTACTCCAGGGCCACCAGATACCCACAGGTGCTGGCCTCTTTCCAGCAGACCCATAACTAGCCTCCATGGACAAGATTCTGCCACCAACCAGAGCACCCACCTGACTAGATGCTCAACCCATACCGATAGCAGTAAAAGTAAAGGGGACATATGACTACTGATCCAGGACTGCTACTCCACCCCTTACAGATGGGGCTCCAAGCCCCAACCGGACTCTTCAATGATGCACTGAAAAAGCCCAGGCTCTGACACTTAAAACAAAAAAGCTTCATTTTGCAAACCTTGTGATGCTCCAGCCCTCATAGCTGACTCCAGCAGAACATGTCAAGGTCTGAAGTTTCTCAAGAATGCCCAGAAACAGACAGACCATGGACAGCAACTCAAGCACAAAAGGTGTCAGAAGCAGTGAAAAGGATAGCCAAAGGAAATACTTCCTGGAGTTGTGGCTCCAGAAGGGCCAATGGTAGACACCAGTATTTACAGAGCAACCCAACGCAGTCACGTTTTGGCATCAGCCTGCATCCGGGATGATAAACCTTAGTAAAGGACACAGTGTACCGCTAACAACAGAAGACTCAGTGCTTGATAGTCTTCTGATCTTGTATTACACAAATCCGATTCAACCATACACTTTGTGAATTTGTTCAGCGCTACTTGAGATCAGGGGAAATAGGATAGAGGTCTATAAAATCCTGACTGGAATGGAACAGGTAAATGCAAATCAACCGTTTCATAAAGATTAGGGAACATGCTATGCAGTTACTAAATAGCACATTTAAAACAAATTGTAAAGCTCTGAAACTCATTGCCAGAGAATACAGGCTTGAACAAAATTAAATCAAGCAACTTAAAGTGATAACCAGTGGATTTAGCTAAATCAGGCCATGCACACTCCCTTGGTTTCATACCTGTCAACATTTTGGCTGTGTTCTGTACTGGTTGCAGTTTACATACTACTTTAGCAGGCATCGCCTTAGGCACTGGTTTGGGGGGCGTGTCAAGATGGCGCCGTGAGCGGTTGTGTTTGAAACGAGCTCCTGACTTCCCATTGCCGAATCGTATTTTCCTGCAATTATGCCACATGCAAAACGTAAGGGGACGATCCGAGGAGTTCCCCTACCTTCTGGGACGTCCAAGCCGGTAAGGGTGGGCTTGGAGTGCTTCTTCCCCGAGGAAGTGGAGCGGAGTCCTTAGCGGGTGGAGCTGGTGAAGCGGCTCTCCGCTGGACACAGAAACATCTCTTTCCCTGCCGAGCTCTACGGCACCTCCATGCCCTGCAGCCTTCGCAAGTCGAACAGGGTTTCCTTCGGAACCCGGAAAGGGTGATCCCGAAGAGCCCAGAAGGGAGCTCGACTCAGCGGGGATATCTGAAGCTGCCGGAGAGACGGAGGTGAGCCTAAGAAAGATCTGGCGAAGTTATTAGAAATTGAAAAAACCTTGAGACAATCTTCAGAAGAGGTAAAGACACTAAACTCATATGTGCAGGAAGTGAAGAACTCTATGGAAATGGTGAAACAAGAATTTTCTACAAAGAATGAGGCCTTGCAGATAGAGACTAAGCAAATGGAAGAATTTAAAGTGGCTGTGATTAAAGATAATATTGAGATAAGAAGGAAGATAGAACAAATGGAGAACTTTAATAGGAGATTAAATCGCCGTATATTAAATTTCCCTAGATTGTTGGGTATTTCCCCAAATGACATGTTTTGTAGATTTTTGAAAGAAACTCTGAATTTTCCCCAAGAAGTTTTTCCTCCATTGAATAAAATTTATTATATATCAAGTACAGTGAAAAAATTCAGTGGATTTACAAAATGTCACAGCCATTTTGGAACAATCAACCGCAGAAGCGACTGAAAGAGGGGACGTTGATAGTTTCGTTTGTTTTCCAGCAGGACCTGAATGCAATAATGAGATTTTACTTTAAATCAACTAACCATATGTTTGCCAGCCAGAAGGTCTGGCTTTAACCAGATGTGACTAAAACTACACAAGAAAAGTGAAAAAAGTTTCTATCTATGAGGTCAAAAGTTTTGGAATTAGGGGGTTCTTTTCTTCTTGCATACCCTTGTAAATGTGTCATCAGGTTAAATCAGATATAATATATATTATATGCCTGATCAGCTTAAGGCTTTCCTAGATGCAAAACAACGTTAGAGACAAGTTGTATGGGAATAACGGCGACATAATTTCTTATTTAATTTTGTTTGTACTGTGTATATACTTCACTAATTCCTAATCCCCCCTCTCTTATTGAGGTCTAAGGAAGCCAAGTTATATTAAGCTTGTGCGAGAAAAATGTTTTCCTCTATTAATAACTGTCCTTATATTTAATGGCTGTATTACACTTAACAGTATTATATATCTGTGTAAGTATGAATAAAAATAATAATAAAATTATAAATCATACATACTACTTTAGCAGGTAGTCCAACTTAGAGACTATTTTAATTATCTTAACACAATAGTGACCAATATCTGTTTGACTGTATGCAACATCCCTTCCTCCAAGTATGATTTAGCTGATTTATTAGACAAGAGTTCAAATAATAAGCTGATTACAAAAAACTAGTGTAGTGCAAATAAGAATCTAGAAGCACTCTGATTCCTAATTGAATCCTTAATGGGTATAGCCACCTCACTTTTATCTTTGAGATAAAATTGACTAATCAAAATCAATAGAAAATGCTATGTTAAGCACAAGAGCGTCTTTACCCACAATTAAGAAATTACTTAAAACATATTTTTTTTCTGGGATCAGCTGCTGGGGGACTATGGACCGGGGTCTGGAAACAGGGTAAATAGACAATATTCTTTCTGTACTATCCTGTCATGATGTTGGAGTTCCTTTCTGTTGATGTGTATCTTTATGTACTCTGCCTTGATGGATTTTTTGTTCCTTGTGCGGGTCATCAAATGTAATTAGCAACATGTTCTAAACAGTCATTCAGGTTCCAGATGCTCACCTAATGGAACTAACACTTGAATATTAGCTGCATGTATAAATTGTTTAAAAAAGATATTAAACAAGGACAATACTACTACTAATTATCATTTCTAAAGTGCTACTAGACGTACACAGCGCTGTACACTTGAACATGAAGAGACAGTCCCTGCTCGACAGAGCTTATAATCTAATTAGGACAAACAAGAGATAAGGGAATTAAAGTCAGGATGATAAAATAAGGGTTCTGAACAAGTGAATAAAGGTTAGGAGTTAAAAGCAGCATCAAAAAGGTGGGCTTTTAGCTTAGATTTGAAGACGGCCAGAGATGCATATGGTGCAGCAAGATAAAAGGAACGGAGTCTGGAGTTAGCAGTGGAGGAGAAGGGTGCAGATAAGAGAGATTTACCCAGTGAACGGAGTTCCCAGGGAGGAATGTAGGAAGAGATGAGAGTGGAGAGGTACTGAGGAGCTGCAGAGTGAATGCACTTATAGGTCTATAAGAGGAGTTTGAACTGAACGGATAGGAAGCCAGTGAAGTGACTCGAGGAGAGGGCTAATAGCATAACGACACTGGCGGAATATTAGTCGTGCAGCAGAATTTTGCACAGATTGAAGGGAAGAGAGATGGCTAAGTGGGAGACCTGTGAGAAGCAAGTTGCAATAGTCTTAGCGAGAGGTGATAAAGAGTGTGGATGAGGGTTCTGGTAGTGTGCTGAGAAAGGAAAGGGCAAATTGTGGTGATATTATAGAGAAAGAAACGTCAGGTTTTAGCAGTCTGCTGAATATGTGCAGAGAAGGAGAGGGAGGAGTGGAAGTTGACTCCAAGGTTATGAGCTGATGAGACAGGAAGGATAGGGAAAAGATCCCTAGGAGAACACCCCATATTACTGCTGTTGCCAAAGACCAAGAGTCATCCCCTCTAACCTGAAACGCATGTTCTTTGAGGAAGGACTCTAGCCAGGAGAGAACTGGTCCTGACAATCCCAAACGTGCACATCTCACCAACTGGGCTTTTGGAGAAAATTCAGTGATATAGGAAATTTTTTTGTAGATAGACAATGCAAGGTTCAAGAAGGACATAGGAAGTGACGTGGTATCCCACAGGGTTCCCTATTGACACCCATTTTGGTTTTATATATCTTATTTTTTGCGTTCTTTGAGGCTTCAATGATAAATTCCCCATTTTGTTTTTAACAGCACTGAAAAATTAGCACTGGAACAACATGGGGAATTAAAGCCCTGATGATCAAAACTAATAGTATGCAAATTTATGCATGCCCAAGGCACAATCCTCCTGCAGGAGTTTAGGCTGCTAAAAAAAAAGAAGCCCGGACCTGGAGGTTCAGTGGATCTCCAGCCTTCTAGTGCCCCCAAAGCTCCCCCCCCCCCCCATTATTTTGAACAAATGGAGGAGTGAGTAGCACTCCCTCCTCTTTCCAATGCTACCTCCAAAATGGCAGCGCCCTGCCTTGTCCAGTGCTGGGTGGGGCTTTTGGGCTTTTCGAGGTATGGGGGGTGAGGTTTAGGGAGGTCTGGGATGCCCACTGGACCTCTAGCTCTCTCTGCCTGGAAGTTTTGAGGGCCTCTATTGGGGGGTTGGGGGAGCTGGAGGTTCACCGGACCTCTAGCCCCCCAAATTAGATTGTGAGCCCTCTAGGGACAGAGAAAGTACCTGCATATAATGTGCACACTAATGCGTATGTCTAGTAGTGCTATATATATAAACTAGTAAAAAAGGCCCGTTTCTGACACAAATTAAATGGGTGCTAGCAAGGTTTTCCTCGGAGTGTGTATATTTGAGAGAGTGTATGTGAAAGTGACTGTGTGTGAGAGAGAGAGTGAATGTGCGAGTGTGTGTGTGTGAGAGAGAGAGTGAGTCTGGGTGCGAGTGTGTCTGTGAGAGAGAGTGTGTGTGAGAATGAGAATGTGTGCAAGTGCGTATGTGTAAGACAGTGTGAGAGAGAGTGTGTTTCACACAGATACAGTGTGTGCAAGAGAGAGAGAGTGTGTGTGAGACACAGACTCTCTGTGAGACTAAGTGTATGAGACCAAGAGAGTGTGTGAGTGACTGTGTGACACATAGAGAGTGAATGTGATACAGTGTGAGACATAGAGTGTGTGAGAGACAGTGTGTGAGAGTGATAGAAAGAAAGACATTGAGTGTGTGTGTGAGAGAGAGAGTGTGTGTGTGACAGAGATACCTCCCCCCCTCTTTGGTGTCAGGCCCCCCTCCCTCCCTCCCTCCCTCCCTCTCTGTGGTGTCAGCCCCCCCCCCCCCCCCCCCTTTCTCTGGTGTCTGAGCGTTACTGTGCAGGACGCTGAACTCTTGCTCTGCTTCAAGGAACTGACCAATCCTATTTAATAGAATGCACCTCCAACATTCTGAAGGCGAGAAACCTCGTGTGGTTGGTCACTTCTGCTTGTGACAAACCCGGAAGTACGTGATGTCAATTCAGGAGATGGATACAGAGAGCAGGAATGCCTCAGCCATGCAGTCAGCTTCAGAATGTTGGAGGTGCGTTTTATTATATAGGATGATTAGTAATAGTAGTGTCGGGTGGCTTTTGGGGGGGGAGGGACTTTTTGGCCCAGGGTGGGATGAAGAGGCCTGCTAGCTGGACCGGGCTCCCCATTCAAACCCCAATGCCAGATCTGAGCTGGTGTAGGGTTTGCTGCTGGCAGCAGCACCCTTGTTTGGCGCAATGCACGCTGAGCATTGGGGAGGAATATGTAATGCTCTGTTTAGCATAAATTTGCATGATACTTGCAGTCAGCGCTGGCAAGCTAGTTTCATACACTCGCCAGCTCTGATCATGGGGTGGGAGCAAATCTGGTCTCTAGTATGGTGCTAATTTATTTGTTACATTTGTATCCCACATTTTCCCACCTTTTTGCAGGCTCAATTCCGGACTGAACAAATACAAGGTGTAATGAATACAAGGTGATGTTTTGGTAGAGTGAGGTACATGTATAGTAGGTATAATTGGGGGGAACTTAGAAAGGGAGAGGAAGAGTCGGGTAATGTCCGTTACGTTGTGTTGCAGGGATCCAGGTATTTTTATGTTGGGTCGGTGAGGTAAGCTCTTCTGAACAAGTCTGTCTTTAGTGCTTTCCGGAAATTTAGGCGGTCGAGCATTGTTTTTACTGCTTTTGGCAGTGCGTTCCATAGTTGTGCGCTTAAGTAGGAAAAGCTGGATGCATAGGTGGATTTGTATTTGAGTCCTTTGCTGCTTGGGTAGTGGAGGTTTAGGTATGATCGTGCAGATTTTGTGGTGTTTCTGGTTGGCAGGTCAATGAGGTTTGTCATGTATCCCGGTGCCTTGCCGTAAATAATTTTATGAACAGTCGTGCAGATTTTGAAAGATTTTCTAGCGCCCACATTTGGGGCCTGAGTGCCATATTATGATATTATTTATTATTATTATTTGTTACATTTGTATCCCACATAATTGCAGGCTCAATGTGGCTTACATAATACCGTGAAAGCATTCACCAAATCCGGTACGGGATAGGTACAAAATGTTGTATTGGGATAGGGAAGATATGTTGTATTGGGATAGGGAAGATAAGATTTAATCAAGTTGGGTTGAGGTAAAAGAGTTCATTAATGTCAATTACGATCTTTAATAGTGAAGTGTTGGAGGGGCTTGAGCATTTTATATAGGCAGACAATGTTGAGGTTGTGAATCTAAGTAAAATTCTTAAGAGCAGGTTTATCAAATGTTCGTGGACTGCTTTTATCATATGTTGATACGAAACAGGCTAAAAATGAATTTGGTAAAAAGAAATTTCATGGGGAAGGTCTGAAGATCCAGAAGCCAGGTGCTAATCCTAGGCTAGGAAATGGGGCTGTGATGTTTAGTTCTTCTGTCAACTCTCTGGGGATTAGAGTTAACTAACATTTGACAATGGAAAAATAGGTTATTGTGGTGGTAAACAAATCACTCTGAAAAAAAAGATTAATTAGTCAAATATATTTTTCTTGACTGAATTGGATTTACAAATGGTGATATTATAGCTGGATTATTGTAACCTGGTTGATGTGAGCCCCTAGGCAACTGCCTATACTGTGAATTCTGTGCACAACTAGCCTTTCAGCTCGACAGCCTTCACTACAAGCCTACAGCCCATCCTGCTTGCCCAGGCCAGGTTGTAAAGCAGCCTGCTGTAAGCTCTTCACTGCTTGCGGTCTATACTGCCCTTCCAAGGCTATTACAGTTCTTTTGGTATGTGCAGACAACACTCAGACAATCAGCAAAGATAAATAGAACCACTTTTATTTGCTTACTGGAGAATTTGTGTATCCCTGCGTACAGGTATGTGTAAGCTCAGCTGCCAGGAACCAAGGATTACAGGAACATATAAGAACGGCAAACTCCAAAGTCAATCCTGTCTGTCTTTGGAGTTCTGTCTAGCTTCATGCTCTTTTGCATTAAAAAAAATCAGTAGTCCCAATAAAGAGATGTTAGAGCAATAACAGCCTGATGTTGTAAAACAGCTCTCTAAAAATGATCAACACTAATAACCAGGGCCGTGCCTAGGGTCTCTGGCGCCCCCCTGCAGCCTATCAGTTGGCGCCCCCCCTGCAGATGCCCCCCCCCCCTGTGAAATGATCGCTCACCACTTGCCACACTGACAGGAATTGTCAGCAATATTCTTAGAAACAAATTGCTATACATTGCAAAATAAGATAACAGATGTAAATTCTCAAAGTGGACATATTCCAAACACTAAAATGAAAATAAAATGATTTTTTTTTCTACCTTTGTTGTCTGGTGACTTTCTTTTTCTGATCATGCTGGCCCAGTATCTGATTCTGCTGCTATCTGTCCTCTTAACTCCATTTCCAGGGCTTCCTTTCCATTTATTTCTTTCCTTTCCTCCTTTCTTCTTCATTTCTGGTCCTCAGCTTCTGCCTATTTTCTTCATCCATGTGCAGTTTTTCTCCTCTCTTCTTTTTCCCCTCATTTCATCTCCTTCATCTCTCTTCCCTCCCCTCTATGTCCAGCAATTTCTCCTCTCTCCCTGAGCCCTGCCCTCACAATCCATGCCCATCCATGCTCCTCTGTCCCCTGCCCCCTCCATTCATCCCTTTCCAGCAATTCCCCTCTCTCCCTGAGTAGGGTTACCATTTTGTGTCCTCTGAAAAAGAGGACACATGTCACGCCCCCTACCCTGCCCCTGCCACGCCTCATGCCCCGCCCCCACCACGCCCCCTTCGGGTCCTCGTTCTGCCCCTATTCCCCGCCCCCCATCACATAGCCCCCTCACATACCCCCCCCCCTCACTTACTCTCTAGCCCTGGTGGTCTAGTAGCGTCTTCTCTTCGGGGCAGGAAAGAGCCCCCTCTTTCCTGCCCGGAGCGCTGCTGCCCTTGCCTGCTGCATCCTCCTCGGTCTGGCTGGGGATTCAAATGGCCACCGAGAGTTGAAGCGGCCTTGCGAGAGTTCAACTCTCGGCGGCCATTTTGAATTCCCAGCCAGACCGAGGAGGATGATAGACAGGGGAGGCAGCGCTCCGGGCAGGAAAGAGGGGGCTCTTTCCTGCCCCGAAGACGTCACTAGACCACCAGGGAACATGGTAAGGAAGGGGAGGGGACGGGAGACCAGACCCACGGCGCCGATCGCCCGCCCACACGCACGCGCCTGCCCGCACCCGCGCCCACGTTTGTCCAGAAATCCGGACAAACATGGGTGCAGGCAAAATCCGCCGGACACCCCGGACATGCCCTCAAAAAGAGGACATGTCCGGGGAAATCTGGACGAATGGTAACCCTATCCCTGAGCCCTGCCCTCCCAATCCATGCTCCTCTGTCCCCTGCCCCCTCCATTCATCCCTTTCCAGCAATTCCCCTCTCTCCCTTCCATGACCCCCCCTCGCATCCATGCTCCTCTCTCTCCCATGGCCCAGCCTGGCCCGCCCTCTTCTCCCCCCCCCCTTCGCATCCATGCTCTCGTTTCTCCCCTGCCCTCCCGCTCCCATTGTTCAACTGCCCACCCTCTTCTCTCCCCCCAACATCCCTTTTCTTTTTTTTTCTTTTTAAATTTACCTCCGTGGCGGTTCCGGCAGCGTCAGGGAAAGAGGCGGCGCTCCCGATGTCTAGCCTTCCCTTCGCTGTGTTCCGCCTTCTTCTGACGTCATCCTTGAAGGCGGAACACAGCGAAGGGAAGGCTAGAGACGTCGGGAGCGCCGCCTCCTTCCCTGACGCTGCGCTGCCGGAACCGCCAGCACGGAGGTAAATTTAAAAGAAAAAAAAAGAAAAGGGATGTTGCGGGAGGGTGAGCGAGGTGAGCATGGTGCGGCGGCGCCCCCCTGCCATGCTTACCTCGCTTACCGTGTTAGCACGGCCCTGCTAATAACATGCTAATTTAGGCACATTCTTATCAGGCAAATCCTCCCGCATTTCTTTGACATGGCCGAGCTGTCAAAAGCCCAGACCACTCACACACAGGAGATGGAGGTCCATGGGACCCATGGACCCCCCCAATTGCTGAGGCCCTCGTGACCCTCAAGACCTCCACACCTCTCTGAACAGTGACACGGGGATGGAGGTCCAACCCCCCTCCTCCGACACAAGGGAATGGGGTGCTGGAGATCCGGTGGATCTCCAAACCACCTCCCCTGACACTAAAAATAAAAATCCCATCTAAACCAGCATGCCCTAAGACTGAAACTTGGACATCTGGTAAGTATATTTTTTCAAAACCTAGCGATAACTGGAATAACAGTTTCAACCCTATTCAAAGCGCTAGTGTCGCGCTATCCCCCAAACAATTTAGGATATATCATACAAAAGTGGGAAAGAGATTCCTGGAGGTCATTGGGAGGGTGGGACATCGGGGCAACACTGGGACGCATTCCGTCACTCACCATAGATGAGAGATTAAGAGAGTGTGGATATAGGGTGGTTATGCGAGCATATATGTCAGGGCAACAATGGGGACATATGAGGGCCACAAATGATACTAAATGTGTAAAATGCAATCATGTACCTCACAATTTATACCATGCTTTTTGGGGCTGCCCAAGGGTACATACCTTTTGGAGACAAATCAAGAGCTATCTAGCTAAAATAACACAGGTCTCAGTGGGTGGAACCTGGGACCATTATGTCTTAGACACACAGGCAGCTTTTGCGACCCAGACAAAAGGAAATAGAGTTTGGTGTCGCAAGGTATGTTTAGTGGAGCGCAAGACTATTCTACAGAAGTGGATAGATCCGGATCCTCCGGCGTATTGGCACTGGAGGAGCCAAATACATGAGTTGGCCACCTGGGAAGCCAGAGAGGCGAAGGGAGCCCCGAAAAGAAAAAAAACAGTTCATGTCAATATGGGGCCGATATATACAAGGACTTAGTCCACGGGGGCGAAGTTTGCTCCTTAATCTATTGTAAGTTACCTAGGCAGTACACATGGTCTGAATGTTTAAACCCACTATGCCTAATATTGGTTGACATCCATAGAAGTAAGGGGGGAGGGAGGGTGGAAGAGAGGGTAAGGGGGGGAAGTATATAAAAATTTGAGGGGTCACGTGACGCTATGTTCGGGAGAGGACGCTAGCAGCTTCGCTCCCGCTCTCTACCCGCCAAATCGGCAATCACCAGCCATGAAAACAGCGTGAAATTCACCCAATTTGTAAGATAAATAAAGCGGATACCGCAGCCACACGTCGAAAAGAACTCCACAGATGGCAGCGAAGAATTTGCGAAAAGAAAAAAGTAAAGTAACGGAGGACAAGATGGCGGCTCCGGCGAGCCCGGCGGCCTCACAGGTGGGATCCGCCTGGGCAGCCGAAATGGTCGGCGAGGTCACCAGCGCCATGGAAGTGATCCTGGAAACAAAACTGGGCACTCTGGCAACGAAGTTGGAGACTTTAAATAATAATGTTGCCCAAATAGGAGTGGACATGGCCGCATATCAGCAGCGTGCTAGCGATGTGGAAGACCGCATGGTGCAATTAGAAGAAGCACAAACTAAGCTTACAAAGCAGGTCGAAGGCTATGCGGCTAAAATAGAGGACTTAGAAAATAGATCTAGACGCAACAATTTGCGCCTAGTGGGAATTCCCGAAAATCAGGGAGAACATGATTTAAAAAGTTTTCTGGAAACTTGGTTGGCGAGGGAATTGGAGCTCCCTGCAACACTGGGCCCTTTGCGGATTGAAAGGGCACACCGCTTGGGATTAAAGCAGGTAAATGTGACAAGGCCTAGAGTGATAATCTGCAAGGTCCTCAATTTCGCTCATAAAACAGCGATTCTACAGGCGATTCGAAGTGGCAAGGAGCTGGTATGCGGAGCCCAGAAAATATTATGCTTCCAAGACGATTCAGCAGGGGTCTCAGCTCAACGGAAGCTGTTTTCCCCCATCTGCACAGAATTAGTGAAGCGTAAGATTCGCTTCGCGTTGTTGTACCCAGCAAGGCTCAGGATCACATATCAATCATCCACAGATATTTATTCTTCGGTGGAGGAGGCGCAAAAGTTTTTACACCGACTGGATGGCGAGCGCTGAGATGGAAGGAGACACCATAGTTGGCTTGGCAATTGGATGGCGCAGTGGCGCAGGCGGAATTTAAATATTGAGAGGTTTTGTTTAAAAGTGTTTCATTTTTGGATTTCATTGCTTAACTAAAAATATGACATTGAGAAGCTATACAGGACCACAACCCGGAAGATTGGAACTTTGATCTGCATTAAGAATAATTAATGGAGACTCTACCATGGGTTGCTTACAGGTAACCAGAGGTATCAGAACTTGGAATGTATAAGCAGAATTGATATGAGACAACAAGAAGGGTAAGATCGGGTGCAGGAAGGGCACTAATGTTTTACAGTAATATGATAAGAGGTAGAAAGATATGGAGTAATATTTTGGGTGGTCAAGGGGAATCATAAAAGGGCAAAAAGGGGAGAATGGGTTTTAAGATTTAAGGTTTGGGGTGGAGGGGGCGTTAGAGGTGACTTAACTCCTTCGGGGGGCATCGGGGAAAAGGAAGGGTAGGGTAATTTTAGGGAAAGGAGAAGGGAAGGGAGGGAAAGAAGGGAAGGGTAAGGGTTCAGACAGGTGGGATTACACTGTGGATAATGGGAATAAAAGCTGATATATATTGGTATATGGAAAACAGGCCAACATCAAAACATAAGATCTGGGGGAGGAGGAGAAGGAGGGGCCGGAGGCTGGGCTGGCTCTTCCATGCGGAAACGGATGTGACATGGCACATTGCCTATGGGCAATTAATTGAGCATGGTTAAAATAGTAACCTGGAATGTTGGAGGTATAAATTCCCCAATAAAGAGATCTAAAATATTACATTACCTACAGCGAATAAGAGCAGATATAGTATATTTGCAAGAAACACATTTAACTGACAGTGAACATGCTAAATTAGAGAGATGGTGGGTGGGCAACTGTATTGCTTCTGCAGCTGTTGGGCGTAAGGGTGGGGTGGCTATTCTTATCAGGAGGGGAGTGGCCACTCAACTCACTAATATCGTGAAAGATCCAGAGGGACGCTTTATTTTTGCCTCAGCGACGGTGGCCCGTCAGCAGGTTATGCTGGGCAGTATATATGCCCCAAACCAGCTGGACCCTAAATTTTTATAAAAGGTTAGTGGCAGTGTTAGCTAAAGTAGATGCATCCCCCTTGTTATTGGGTGGGGATTTTAACATGACGTGGGACCCAGTAGTGGATAAGTCTAATCCTCCTCCAGGACGGAGAGGATCTGGGACTAAGGGGCTACCTAATTTCTGTGCATTACTCAACCTTATAGATGTATGGAGGACACTTCACCCCACTGATAGGGAATATACCCATCAATCTAGGGCCCATAACACACACTCTAGAATAGATTACTTGTTGTTCTCGCGATCGCTCTTCTCGGACATTTCAGAAGCCGAAATTGGCCCTTGTGTAATATCAGATCACGCTGCGGTGTGGTCAGTCTGGTCCCCGGGGACTCAAAATACTGGTGCGAAGACCTGGGCATTCCCTAGTTATTTGTATAATGATGGGCAGTTTAAAGAATATCTAATAGGGAAATGGACAGAGTACCTGCGACATAACGAGGGGCCCACAACAGATGATACGCTATTATGGGAAGCGGCCAAGTCGGTACTGCGCGGCGATATAATCAGCTATGTCAGCCATTATAAAAAGGCCAGGGACAGAGGGATCTTACGGTTGGAAAAGCAGTTAAGACAACTGCGGCAACTGTTTGGCCAACACCCCTCGTCTGGAGTCCATCGGGATATTCTGGCGGTCCAAACTACTTTAAATTCTTTAATTCATGAACGAGCGGGTCAAATCACAACAGTATTATAAATACCATCTCTATAAACATGGGAATAAAGGAGGGAAAATGCTGGCAAGATTGGCGTCCCCAAGAAGGTCAAGAGACAAATTTGACACTTCGACACGGGGGACAAACTCTTCATACTGATGCGGAAATAAGTGATGTATTTAAAACTTTTTTCCAACAATTATATGATACAGAGGATGAGGGGGGCTTAGCAGGTGATTTGTATTTGGGTAATATTGCGACACCTACTATAACACAATCAGACAACACAAGATTGAACGCGCCTGTTACCACGGATGAGGTTAGTTGGGCTATTGCTAATAGTAAGGTGGGGAAGCGCCGGGTCCTGATGGACTTAAGGCAGAGTTTTATAAAATGATGGGAGACCCCATAGTGCCAGCGTTGACTAAAGCATTAACTCCTGGGTAACACTTGGTCGCTTACCGAATCATCTTAACCTAGCTCAAATTATAGTACTGCCGAAACCACAGAGAGACCCTACCCTAGTGACATCATATAGACCTATATCCTTCTAAATCAAGAGGTAAAATACTGGCAAAAATACTTGCCAATAGATTAAGTAGGGTGCTCCCAGACATAGTGCATGAAGCACAAGTAGGGTTCGTGCAGGGAAGATCGGGTGACAAGGAATTTAAGGCGTATCTTAGCTTCCCTGGAACGATTAGAGATGACAAACAGGGCCTCAAGAATTTGGGACTTATTCGGGGTTCAATTAAATTTTGAAAATCAGAGGCACTAGCGATACCGGAAACCACGAAGCGATTATGGCCGGAACAATTCCCGCTGCGATGGGAGGTGGATTCGTTTAGGTACCTGGGGGTCCTACTCACTACACAGACAAAGACTCTTTATAGATAATGTTAAGAGACTTATGGACAAAACAGAACAGCAATTGGAAATATGGCGCCCACTGACACTGTCCCTATCGGGGAGGATATGTCTCATTAGAATGGTGATCCTCCCCAGGTGGTTATACATGTTACAAACCATTGACTTTGTTAAAAAAGGACTTAAGACTTTTTTATCGCTTAATTTCGAAATTTTGCTGGGCACACAAAAAGGCCAGAGTAAGATTAACGCGCCTATGGGGAGGGTGGCAACAGGGAGGGCTGGGGTTACCTAATATGCAATATTATAACATAGCATGTCTCTTGCGACATGTCAGGGACTGGGTATTTTCCACTGATTATCATACACCCATTGACATGGAGGGAGATTTCTTTAAACCTTATACATTGATATCTTTATTGCATACAAATAGACCAACATTACCAAGGGCCACTCGGCAGTCAATGCTTTTGGGCCCACTGCAGGCCGCATGGAAGTTCTTGGGGAAGGGTTTGGGGGGAGATGCACACACAACAGAGCTTATAACTATTGTGGGAAACCCAGGATTTCTACCCGGGTTAGCGAATCAGACTTTTGTGAGGTGGGCACAGGCGGGTATTAGAGATATTGGACAAGTGGTTAACTCAGAGGGTCAGATTAAAAACTTAGGGCAAATACTCCAACAGGGGGAAGTAGCATGGGGCGATACGTTCGCTCACTGTCAGTTGAAACATTATATAAGGACCTTAGACACTGAAGCACTAAAAAGTGGCTTGGGTAAGAGGATCAGGAGCTGTTTATAGAGCTCTCAGACGAAGCCCCATCTATTTCCGCCATTTCAGGGGACAGATATGGTTGATGAGACCCGGGGCAGAGTTAGCCCAGCTTAGGCAAAGATGGGAAGCAGATGTGGGGACAAGCCTTGCCGATTGGGACATTGTAGCTCATATAAAGGGAATACCTAAATTGATCAGTGGGGCGCTATATCGAGAATGTGCCTTCCGGGTCTTACACAGGGCCTATTTCACGCAAGTACAACTATTTAGAGCGGGAGGCATACACACGCCCATTTGTTTGAAATGTAATAATAATGAAAATACCTACTATCATGCATTTTGGGAATGTATAAGGATACAACAGTTTTGGAGAGAGTGGAGAGATTTGTGTCCCACATGTTGTCAAGACACATTCAAGGAACAGCTATACAATTGGTCCTGGACTGCCCGGGCTCCTTTAGGGGACTGAAAGCAGATGAAAAACTACTTTGCCGCAAACTGTATTTGCTTGCAAGGAAATGTATCCTGCAATCATGGACTACGCCTGATTCTCCTGAGTATTGGCACTGGAGAAATCAAATACACCAATTGATGATGTGGGAGATGAAAGAAGCCAAAGGCTCCTACAAAAAGAAAAATCGATTTTTAAAGATCTGGGGACCTTTTATAAACACTCTTACACATCGTGGTAGAAGTCTTGTACTTAATAAGTTATGATGGGCCAGAATGACACCTTATGATAGGAATTTGTAATAAACACAGTGTAACCTATAAGGGAGGGGAGGGGGGGAAGGAAGGGGGGAAGGATAGGGGGGGAAGGTGGAAGGACGATAGGGTTATAGGGGGGATAGGGAGGAGAAAATTACAAACTTGAAGACGAAGCAATGTATAATAAGGTATTAAAGCGTTGTAACAGGATACAATATTTATGTGTATCAGGTACCTCCTATTGAGAAGTGTAAGTTCAATTTGTCTTCAATAAAAATTGTTGAAACATAAAAATTTGATGATGGTCTGTTTAATACTTACATGTGAAGTTTCACTGTACTGTTAAAGTTTTCTGGTATCTGTTATACCATATTTATCTCATCATCAATAAAAACGTTGAAACATAAAATAATAAAAATCCATGATGGCCCAGTGGCCTACAAAAACCCATCCACCAACCCACCCTGGTGGTCTAGCGGCCTCCTCTTCCCCCCCCCCCCCCCCCTTAGCCCTCCCTCCTCCTCCTCCTCCACAGCTGACTCAAAAATTGTGGTGCTCTGCTCTACCCAGTGCATCCTGGGATGTGCTGGGTGGGGCTTCTCTAAAACAGAGGATTGTGAGATTTCTTGATTGAAATGGACTGCGCTACAGGCAGGTCATGTCAGACCAATCTGATAGATTTCTTTGATTGGGTGATCAAACAGTTGGATGTGAGAGAGGCGCTGGATGTGGTGTACTTGGATTTTAGCAAAGCCTTTGACACGGTTCCGCACAGGTGACTGATAAATAAACTGAGTACCCTCAGTATGGAACCTAAAGTGATTGGGTTTAAAACTGGTTAAATGGAAGGAGACAAGGTAGTGGTAGATGGAGTTTGCTCTGAGGAAAGGGATGTTATCAGTGGTGTACCACAGGGATCAGTCCTCGGGCCAGCTCTTTTTAACACCTTTGTGAGTTGAAAGAGAATCTAGAGTGTTGGGTATTTTACTGGACTCTTCTTCGTCTATAGAATCGCAGGTGAATAATCTACTTTGGAATGCTTATTTTAAGCTTAGATTAAATTACTTCATATTTTTTTACAAGATCATTTAAGAATGATAGTTCAGTTATCTATTCTCTCTGTTGGACTACTGTAATTCCTTATATTTAGAAATAGCTAAACTGCAGCTAATCTAGAACTCCAGCAGCTAGGTTAATTTTTAATAAGTTTAAGTTGAACCTGTTTCTCCTCTACTGTTGGAGTTGCATTGGTTACCAGTTCAAGCAAGGATTGTTTTTTAAGTCGTTACGTTTGACTTTTATGTCTTTATATGGTACTTGTGCAGAAGGTCTTCCAGGTCTTTTAAAATTTTACAATTGAATTCCATGGTCTCGTAAGCTCATTGATTCTAGCTTTTCCTCCTATAACTCAAATTAGATTTAAAGCTATGTTTTCTCATTCATTTCATTATTAGCAGTTTGCCCATGGAATTATCTTCCTATTGGTGCGGCCTTTTTAAAAATTCATAAGACCCACTTATTTACATCTACATATTCAATTTTTTTTGTTACTGTTATCTGTAATTTCCTGTTGATTGTATAAGTTTTATTTTTTTTTGTATCCTGCTTTGAAATCCTAATTGGAGAGCTAGCAGTCTGTAAGTACTCTTGTGATGATGTGATGAATGATATTGCGGAAGGACTGTAGATGATACCAAACTCTGAAATAGGGCGGACCCCCCGGAGGGTGTGGATGGCATGAAAAAGGGTCTAGCAAAGCTTGAAGAATGGTCCAATTATTGGCAACTATGATTTAATATCAAGAAAATGCAGGGTCATGCACTTGGGTTTCAAGAATCCAAGGAATTGGTACAATATAGGGGTGAAGTGCTACTGTGTATGAAAGAAGAATGGGACCTTGGGAATGATTGTGTCTGATAACCTTAAGGTGGCCAAACATGTAAAAAAAAAAAAAAGACAGTGAAAGCCAGAAGAATGCTTGGGTGCATAACTACTACTACTACTACTATTTAACATTTCTAAAGCGCTACCAGGGTTACGCAGTGCTGTACAATCTAACAAAGAAGGACAGTCCCTGCTCAAAGGAGCTTACAATCTAAAGGACAAAAAAAGTGCAATCAAATTGGGGGCAGTCTAGATTTCCTGGATAGAGGTATAATGGTTAGGTGCCGAAAGTGACATTGAAAAGGTGGTCTTTGAGCAAGGATTTGAAGATGGGCAGGTAGGGGGCTTGGCGTATGGGCTCAGGGAGTTTATTCCACGCGTAGGGTGAGGCGAGGCAGAAAGGGCAGTGGTGGAGAAGGGTACTGAGAGGAGGGATTTGTCCTGTGAGCCGTGGTTACGGATAGGAGCGTAAGGGGAGATGAGGGTAGAGAGATAATGAGGGGCTACAGATTGAGTGCATTTGTAGGTTAGTAGGAGAAGCTTGAACTGTATGCGGTACCTGATCGGAAGCCAGTGAGTGACTTGAGGAGAGGGGTGATATGAGCATATCGGTCTAGGCGGAAGATAAGATGGGCAGCACAGTTTTGAACGGATTGAAGGGGGGGATAGATGGTTAAGTGGGAGGCCAGTGAGGAGTAGGTTGCAGTAGTCAAGGCGAGAGGTGATGAGAGAGTGGATAAGAGTTCGGGTGGTGTGCTCGGAGAGGAAGGGGCGAATTTTGCTGATGTTATAGAGAAAGAAGCAACAGGTCTTGGCTGTCTGCTGGATAGGGGCAGAGAAGGAGAGGGAGGAGTCGAAGATGACTCCGAGGTTGCAGGCAGATGAGTCGGGGAGGATGAGGGTGTTGTTGACTGAAATAGAGAGTGGAGGGAGAGGAGAAGTGGGTTTGGGTGGAAAGACAATGAGCTCGGTCTTGGCCATGTTCAGTTTCAGGTGGCGGTTGGACATCCAGGCAGTAATCTTGGATAAGCACGCTGATACTTTGGCCTGGGTTTCCGCAGTGATGTCTGGTGTGGAGAGGTAAAGCTGGGTGTCGTCAGCATAAAGATGGTATTGGAAACCATGAGATGAGATCAGCGAGCCCAGGGAAGAGGTGTAGATTGAAAAAAGAAGGGGTCCAAGGACAGATCCCTGAGGAACTACAACAGAGAGCGGGATGGGGGTGGAGGAAGATCCATGAGAATGTACTCTGAAGGTACGGTGGGAGAGATAAGAGGAGAACCAGGAGAGGACAGAGCCCTGGAACCCAAATGAGGATAGTGCAGCAAGAAGTAAATTATGATTGGCAGTATCAAAAGCGGCGGATAGATCGAGGAGGATGAGGATTTGGTAAGGAACAGGTCATTACAGACTTTAGTGAGTGCCGTTTCTGTCGAGTGTAGAGGGCGAAAACCGGATTGAAGTGGATCGAGGATGGTATGAGAGGAGTGAAAAGGCAGCGGCTGTGAACGGCACGTTCAAGTATCTTGGAGAGGATGGTTAGGAGGGAGATGGGGCGGTAGTTGGAAGGACAGGTAGGGTCTAGTGATGGTTTTTTGAGAAGAGGTGTGACTACAGCATGCTTGAAGGTGTCAGGGACAGTTGCAGTGGAGAGAGAGAGGTTGAGGATATGACAGATGGGGGGGGGGGGGTGACAGTAGGAGAGATGGTGTTTAGTAAGTTGGTGGGGATGGAATCAGAGGAACAGGTGGTGCATTTTGAGGAGGAAAGAAGGTGGGCGGTTTCCTCCTCGGTGATATCAGGAAAAGAGGAGAAGGAGGCTTGGGTTGGTTGATTGAGGGAGTGGGTTAAAGGGTGAAGAGGAGGAGGTGGCTTGGTAGTGAATTCGAGGTTGATCTTCTGCACCTTGTCATGGAAGTAGTCAGCTAGTGATTGAGGAGAGAGTGAGGGGGGGGTGGGAGCAGAGGGCACTTTGAGGAGGGAGTTAAAGGTGGTGAAGAGACGACGAGGGTTGGAGCCGAGAGAATTAGTCAATTGGGTGTAATAGTCCTGTTTGGCAAGGAATAGGGAGGACTGGAAGGAGGATAGCATGAATTTGTAATGAATGAAGTCGGTATGGGTGCGAGATTTCCTCTACAGGCGTTCGGCAGATCGGGCGCAGGAGCGAAGGTATCGGATGCAAGGGGTCAGCCAGGGCTGGGGATTAGTACGCCTTGTGGGACGGGAGATGGATGGTGCAAGTGTGTCCAGAGCAGTGGAGAGAGTGGCATTGTAAGCAGAGATAGCCTTGTCGACAGACTTGGAGGACATGATGGAAGGGAGGAGATTAGAGATACTAGAGGATAAGGTGGGAGGGTCGACAGCCTGGGGATTCCTGAAAATAGTGGTTAGTGTTGGGCGGGACTGAGGGGGAGGGTGATGAAGTGTGAAGGTGATCAGGTGATGATCTGAGAGAGGAAGAGCAGAGGCGCAGAAATTGGAGGGTGAGCAGGTAGAGGAGAGGACGAGGTCAAGACAATGGCCAGTTTGGTAAGTAGGGGTGGTGGACTCAGCTGGAGGTTGAAGGAGGATGTCTAGTGAGGAACTGAGAAGCGTAGGAGTCGGATGGGTCATCAGCATGTATGTAAAGTCTCCAAGAATGAGGGACGGCGATGAGGGTTCAAGAAAAACGGAGAGCCAGGCATCGAAGTTGGTAAGGAAGGAAGGGAGGGACTTATCGGGGGGCGGTAAATGACTGCAACTCTGAGTGGCAGCGAGTAGAATAGACGGATGGAGTGAACTTCAAAGGATGAGAACCAGTGAGACTGCGGTAGGAGGAGGAGTTGAAAACTACAGGAGGGCGAAAGTAGAAACCCGACTCCTCCGCGGGCCAACTGGACGGGGAGTGTGGGAGAAAAGATAACCTCCATGGCACAGGGCCGCGACTGAGCAGAGTCATCGGGGGTGAGCCGGTTTCAGTTAGGGTGAGCAGTTGGAGGGAATGGGAGATGAAGAGATCGTGGGTGAAGGAAAGAGGAGGAGGGATGACCAGCAGGAAAAAAGAGATGATAGTGCCCTTCTATAAGTCTCTGGTGAGGCCCCATTTAGAGTATTGCATGCTGTTCTGGAGACTGCACCTACAGAAAGATATAAACAGGATAGAGTATGTCCAGAGGGTGGCTACAAAATGGTAAGCAATCTCCATCATAAAACATAGGGTTATGAACCTCAACATGTATAAACTGAAAGAGAAATGGGATATGATAGGCATTTAAATACCTCTGTGGCATTAATGTACAGTAAGTGAGCCTTCTTCAAATGAAGGAGAACTCTGGAATGAGAGGACATAGGACGAAGAGGAAGTAGACTTAGGAGGAATCTAAGAAAACACTCTTTCACGGAAAGGGTGATGGATATGTGGAATGGACTCCTGGTGGAGTTCATGGAGACAGGGACTATGTCAGAATTTAAAAGTATGGGACAGGCACGTGGGATCCAGTGGCGTAGCTATGGGTGGGCCAGGGCCCACCCTATTTGGACTCAGGCCCACCCAAAATTTTGGCACCCTTCCTATGGCTGGCAGAGATCCTCAAACCCCACCAGCTGAAGATTTCTTCCTCTTCAGGCAGCTGGGAGAACTTGCCTCAAACTGACACCAACATCAGCCCCTCTGCACATGCTTAGTTTTCATGCATGCACAGCCTGCTGGCCATGGCATCAGCTCAAGGAAAGTGCTGCTGGCTGCTGTTAGGAAAAGCGCTGACTGCCTGAGCAGGAGGAAATCTTCAGCTGGGGGGGGGGGGGGGGGGGGGGGTTAGATCCCTTCTTGCTCAGGTATTTAATATTTTGGGCTTGCAGGTGGAGGGAGGGGTAAAGAGCAGAGAGCGGAGCAAATCAGAGCAGATGGGGGCTAGGGACGGGGGAGCATGAATTCCATGCCCACCCACCTTGGACTCAGGCCCACCCAAAATTGGCTGTCTGGCTACGCCCCTGGTGGGATCCCTTAGGAAAGGAGAAGTCCGTGCTTACTGAGGATGGGCAGACTGGATGGGCCATTTGGCCTTATCTGCTGTCATGTTTCTATGTTAGATGGAGGAGGGAACAGTACCCCATCCTCTTCTAGTGCCGCCTCCAAAATGGCAGCACATATAAGTACATAAGTATTGCCATACTGGGCCAGACCAGAGGTCCATCAAGCCCAGCATCCTGTTTCCAACAGTGGCCAATCCAGGTCACAAATATCTGGCAAGATCCCAAAAAAGTACAAAATATTTTATGCTGCTTATCCCAGAAATAGTGGATTTTCCCCGTCCAATTTAATAATGGTCTATGGACTTTTCCTTTAGGAAACTGTCCAAACCTTTTTAAAACTCTGCTAAGCTAACCACATTATCTGGAAACAAATTCCAGAGTTTAATTACACGTTGATGAGTGAACAAACATTTTCTCAGATTCGTTTTAAATTTACTACTTTGTAGCTTCATCGAATTCCCCCTAGTCCTAGTATTTTTGGAAAGTGTAAACAGGTGCTTCACGTCTACCCATTCCACTCCACTCATTATTTTATAGACCTCTATCATATCTTCCCTCAGATGTCTTTTCTTCAAGCTGAAGAGCCCTAACTGCTTTAGCCTTTCCTCATAGGGAAGTCATCCTATCCTTTTTACCATTTTCGTTGCCCTTCTCTGCACCTTTTCTAATTCCACTATATCTTTTTTGAGATGTGGCGACCAGAATTGAACACAATATTCGAGGTGTGATTGCACCATGGAGCGATACAAAGGCATTATAAGGTCCTCATTTTTGTTTTCCATTCCTTTCCTAATAATACCGAATATTCTATTTGCTTTCTTAGCTGCCGCAGCACACTGAATAAAAGGTTTCACATATCACCAACGACGACACCTAGATCCCTTTCTTGGTGACTCCTAACGTGGAACCTTGCATGATGTAGCTATAATTCGGGTTCCTCTTTTCCACATGCATCACTTTGCACTTGCTCACATTAACATAATCTGACATTTAGACAGCCAATCCCGTAAGGTCCTCTTCTAATTTTTCACAATCCTCCCGTGATTTAATGACTTTGAATAACTTTGTGTCGTCAGCAAATTTAATTACCTCACTAATTACTCCCATCTCTAAGCCATTTATAAATATGTTAAGAAGCAGCGGTCCCAGCACAGACCCCTGGGGAACCCCGCTAACTACCCTTCTCCATTGAGAACATTGACCATTTAACCCTACTATGCAGTAACAAATCATATGTTTTACTTATATAAACTTATGAATGGATTGTCCATTCATGTTTTTACTTTTTAGAATGGATGTTTTTAGCTTGCTGTGCTTTCCTGTCAAACAAATGGAGTTCTTATATGTTATTTTAAATTTTGTTATTTTATTGTTTAAGATGTAAACCATTTTGGTTTGTGTATGCAATGACGAAGAAGGGCAACCTTCGAAAGCTAATCAAGAAATGTATTAAGTTATGTCCAATAAAAAAGGTATCATCTTATTTTCTTTTCCATGTTTTATTTTGTTTGATTTCTATTGATAACCTGTATGCAATAAGAAACGGTATAGAAAATAAACGATAAACGATACTCTCTGTTTTCTATCTTTTAACCAGCTTTTAATCCACAATAGGACAGTACCTCCTATCCCATGACTCTTCAATTTGCTCTGGAGTCTTTCATGATGTACTTTGTCAAACGCCTTCTGAAATCCAGATATACAATATCAACCTTTATCCACGTTTGTTCACCCCTTCAAAGAAATGTAATAGATTGGTGAGGCAAGATTTCCCTTCACTAAATCCATGTTGGCTTTGTCTCACTAATCCATGCTTTTGAATATGCTCTGTAATTTTGTTCTTTATAATAGTCTCTACCATTTTACCCAGCACTGACACGGACTGACTGGTCTATAATTTCCTGGATCTCCTCTGGAACTTTTTTTAAAAATCGGCATTACATCGGCCACCCTCCAATCTTCCGGTACCATGCTCAATTTTAAGGATAGATTACATATTACTAACAATAGCTCCGCAAGTTCATTTTTCAGTTCTATCAGTACTCTGGGATGAATACCATCTGGTCAAGGAGGTTTGCTACTTTTCAATTTGTAGAACTGTCCCATTACATCCTCCAGGATTATAGAGATTTCATTCAGTTTCTCTGACTCATCAGCTTTGAATACCATTTCTGGCACCGGTGTCTCATCCACGCATTGAGACTCTGGAGCTCTGCCTGTCTCTTGGGCCCTGCGCATGGAAAGGGTAGCACTTCAGAAAATGCTACCCTAGATGTTCTTGATTTGATCTTTCTACCTAAGACCCTAAATTTGTCTTCCAGAACCTCTCTCCCACATTTCCTATGTCATTGGTACCCACATGTACCAAGACAGCCAGCTCCTCCCCAGCATTATCTAAAATCCTATCTAGGTGACGCGTGAGTTTCGCCACCTTCGTACCAGACAGGCAAGTCACCTGGCGATCCTCACATCCACCAGCCACCCAGCTATCTATATGCCTAATGATCGAATCACCAACTACAACAGCCATCCTAACCCTTCCCTCCTGGGCAGCACTTGGAGACATATCCTTGGTGCAAGAGGATAGTAAGCCCTGCCCTGCGTGCTTACACCGGACGCCCTCTGATCATGGGCACTGTGTATGTGCAAGCGCTAGAGGCTCCCTAGCCACCCACATTTACTTTTGATTATCAGGGCCTAAATGAGAGGAAAAAGAGTGCCAAAGGTACTCAAGGATATACCCTCAGCTCTGCATCTCAAGCAAGCTATTAGCCATGTAGGTAACAACTGCTTTCAGGTTGGGGCCTCTCTCAGATGGGAATGAATGTGAGGTATCTGACTTTTACTCTGATTTAGCTCAGAATGCATTTAGGTTTTAACAAAAAGTATGCAATTTATTATTATACTAATGTTGGCTAAAATAATATAATACACAGGAGTACAATTCCATGCCTATGCAACTGCCTGAGCACCAGCTAAACTAGGCTATTGCTCTAATAGCATGGACTTCATGTGTGTGTGTGTGTGTGTGTGTGTGTGTGTGTGTGTGTGTGTGTGTGTGTGTGTACACATACACAAACAGGCAATTTGTTATTAAGGCAATTGCCTAGCTTCCACATACTTGATTGCTGTGATTCCCATCAGTGACCTATTTGGGGATTACAAAACATCTTTGGATGACTATAACTGTTCCAAATTACTGCATCAAAAGTTATCAAGTGACTTCACAGATGAGATTGTGCATCACCTCTCGTGAGGGACTCACATTAACTGCTCATCATGTATCAGTAAGATATAAGTTCTTGACATGGATACGTAAGATTATCTAGGGTAGCAACCCAGTTTATTTGAAAGAATATGTATGTGTGTGTATACATTCAAGTTCATTGATCTGAAAATGACGTATAACTTCAAATTGTCACTGTTAAATGTTGAGTGGCAGCAACTAGGAACTTCACAGTGAAAGAAACAGGCAATAAGGTCTGGAATACTTTCACAGAGACTGTACAACTGGAACTAGTTGTATTCATTTTTGGAAAAAACTAAAAACTTGGCTGTTCTCACAATGATTCAGTTGGTGTATTAGTTACTGCTAGATGAGTTATGATGTGGAGCTTATGGAATGGGTAGGATATTTTATGTATTAGTTAATTTGAATGGGAGTTTGTGATTTTTGTATAAATTTTAATTTGCAAAAAGCTTGCAACCCTAATAAAGGAAAAAGTAGTGACTAGCTATTAAAAGGAGAAAAGAGCTCATAGCTTTGTTTATTGCTGTCTTGATATACTTCCTTTCAAAATATCAAAGTGGTTTACAATCAAAAACTAAAAGTGATAGGTAGAAAAAGTAAAATAAAAAAAGAAAGATCAGCGGCTGATCACGTGATTCACAGTTCTTTGAAAGCCTTATCAAAAATTAATGCCTTGTCATGACTTGAATCTAGCAAGTGATGTTTCAAGGTGAAGATGTTTTGACATAGAATTCAACAAAAGAAGGACCAATATATGAAATACTGAATACCTTGTGGACTCCAGTCAGGCATAGTAACATAGTAAATGATGGCAGATAAAGACCTGAATGGTCCATCCAGTCTGCCCAACAAGATAAACTTATTTTCTCTGAGGACAAGCAGGCGTGGACGCGTTCCCTCACTTTTTCTTTTTCCGCGTTGAGGTGCGGTAGGTTTTTATTTCTGCTCCTCTCAGGCCCAGGAAAAGAGTCTTCACGAATTTTTTTGCCTTTGGTTTTGATTTTTCTTTAATTATTATTAGTTTTTAAAAAAAGAGGAATTCTGTAGTGTCTTTAGATTTCTTCACTTTTTTTAAGTTTAATTTCTTTTTCGACACGGCCGATTTATTCCCTTATTGTTTGTGCCCTTTTTTTCTTTTAACAGACACAATCGCATCTTTTGATTTCGCCAAAGCCGTTTTTCCTTCCATATCATCGAAGACACCCTGCGGCTTCAAACGTTGTACTCTGTGCAACCGGACCATCTCAGGTACAGATCACGCCTGGTGTATCCAGTGCCTTGGGCCCAACCATAGCCCAGCCACTTGTAGTCTGTGTCATCGTATGAAGAAACGGACCCAAGCGTCTCAAGAAGCCCAATAAGCAAAGCATTTTGGGGCTCGGTCCGGTCCTTCGACATCGGTACCGAGGTCGGCAGCATCGACATCAAGGGAAGCATCAACATCGGGAATGGAGGGTAATGGCTGCTGAAAGACCAATTTGCGCTGGGAGCAGTGAGGCATCATGGGTCTCCAGCTGTTTCGAGGCCTCCTGTTATGTAGGCCCCCTGGGACCGACCTTCATCAGATCCAGCCTCGAGGAGGCATTAGGATTCCATGTCCTCGGTACCGAGGAATTTCGATGACGGGCATTGAGTGAAGGTGAAGAAGCACCGTCATCATTCTCCTTTGACACATGGTGCCGAGAGCTCCGGGGCGTCGAGGGAATCGGCACCTGAGAAGTGTCTGCACCAAGAGGATTGCTTTCCCTCTATACATGAGGTGCCGATGTGTCGGTCTTTTGGCAGCCCAGTACCTGCTCCTGAGCCTCGGCAGATTCTGCCACCAGCTCCTTTACCGACCCCGCAGCCTTGTTTGACGGTGGCTCTCGACGAGCGCATCAGGGCCCTGCTCCCAGAACTTCTGGAAGGATTGCTGGGCTAGTCTGCTTCGATGTCGGGGGTGCTTGCACCTTCTGTACCGTCTGCTACAGCGTCTTGCCCTTCGCCTGTGGTGAGGTCCACGACCTCAGCTGCCACCCAGGTCGACTCCCCTTCGACGTCAGTTGAGGAAGATTCACTGCAGTCCGGGTGGGCGTCGACTTCTCGGCACTGCCATCGAGGACATTGCTCCTCGGCGTCGAGGCAGGCTCAGTTTCGGACTGCTCTGAGGGATGTCTTGTCCAATACTGAAGATAAGTGTTCGTGGGAGGAAGAGGAAGATCCCAGGTACTTTTCTTCTGATCAGTCCTATGGGATTCCCTCTGAACCTTCCCCTCCACCAGAAAGGAGACTTTGTCCACTGGAGAGTCTATCCTTTACCTCCTTTGTCCGGAAAATGGCTGTGGCTATTCCCTTCCTTATGCTTGAAGTTCTGGATTATCCTTCTCCACCTAAAGAGGTTGCAATGGCTCCTTTGCATAATGTACTGAAGGAACTCCTTATGTGAAACTGGTCATTTCCTCTGTCTAATCCCGTGATCCCGAAAAAAGCTGAATCCCAATATCGGATCCACGGTGAACCTGGTTTGATGACGTCTCAGCTACCTCACAATTCCATGGTGGTGGACTCTGCCCTCAAAAGAGCCAAGAGCACTAGGGACTATGCCTCGGCGCCCCCAGGCAGAGATCTAGAACCTTGAACTCTTTTGGGAGGAAGACGTATCAGGCCGCATGCTCGCTGCCAAGATCCAGACTTACCAGCTCTTCACGAGCATCCACTTGCGGAACTTGGTGAGGCAACTTCCCAGCTTGGTTGATGCACTCCCTCCTGTCAGGCCGATCCTTTTTGCCAGGTGGTCAGTCAGCAGAAGGCGTGTCGAAAATTCCTGGCCAGGGGTAAGTTTGACACTTTTGATGTAGCATCCAGGATTGCTGCCCAAGGTATAGTGATTTGCAGACTCTCATGGCTGCATGTCTATGACCTGGATCATTCGGTCCAGCAGCGGATGGCGGATGTTCCATGCAGGGGGGATAACCTTTTTGGTAAGAAAGAGGATCTAGTTGACCAGCTCAAGAAGCACAATGATGCTATGGATTCTCTATCCTGCCAGGCGTCTTCTGCTACTGCCTCCTCATCTATCCCACGCATGTTTGAATTCCATTACCGTTTTCATTTCCACCACCTCCAGCGGGAGGGCATTCCAAGCATCCACTACTCTCTCTGTGAAAAAATACTTCCTGACATCCAGGTACGGGAAATACAAGGAATATTCATAAGTGTAAAGTACAGTAACAAGGACGTGTTTCTCACAGAACTGCCGAAGGACAGCGGGCCTGTAAGAGGGACGTCCTTCAGCAGTTCTGTGAGAAACACGTCCTTGCTACTGTACTTTACACATGAATGTTACTTATATTTCCCGTACCTGGATGTCCTCAACTGCATTCACTGTACTTGCAGAACATGCAGCTATGGGAAATATAAGGAACATACATATTTTATGAAGAGGTTCGCAAACTTGATAATGATCTATATAAGGAAGGCTCCACACTTATGAACACATACTCATTCAAATTAGGCCCCACACACGTGACGACGGTCCATGGACGTCCATGTATCATAGTCAACCACGTGCTGATCCATCCATATATAGGATGGTCGTCCATATATGGAACTGTGCATGTAAGGATGTCCATCACGCATGGGCGTCCATATAAGGCGATGCACGTTTCCAACGGTTAGTCACTGAGAAACATAAGTACATAAGTATTGCCATACTGGGAAAGACCAAAGGACCATCGAGCCCAGAATCCTGTTTCCAACAGTGGCCAATCCAGGTCACAAATACCCGTCAAGATCCCAAAAATGTACAAAACATTTTATACTGCTTATCCCAGAAATAGTAGATTTTCCCCAAGTCCATTTAATAACGGTCTATGGACTTTTCCTTTAGGAAGCCATCCAAACCTTTTTTAAACTCCGCTAAGCTAACCGCCTTTACCAGAATCTCTGGCAACAAATTCCAGAGTTTAATTACACGTTGAGTGAAGAAAAATTCTCTCCGATTCGTTTTAAATTTACTACATTGTAGCATCATTACATGCACCCTAGTCCTAGTATTTTTGGAAAGTGTGAACAGACGCTTCACATCTGCCCATTGAACTCCACTCATTTTATAGACCTCTAGCATATCTCCCCTCAGCCACCTTTTCTCCAAGCTGAAGAGCCCTAACAGCTTTAGCCTTTCCTCATAGGGAAGTCGTCCCATCCCCTTTTTCTCGCCCTTCTCTGCACCTTTTCTAATTCCACTACATCTTTTTTGAGATGTGGCGACCAGAATTGAACACACTATTCGAGGTGCAGTTGCAGCATGGAGCGATACAAAGGCATTATAACATCCTCATTTTTGTTTTCTATTCCTTTCCTAATAATACCTAACATTCTATTTGCTTTCTTAGCCGCAGCAGCACACTGAGCAGAAGGTTTCAACGTATCATCAATGACAACACCTAGATTCCTTTCTTGGTCCGTGACTCCTAACGTGGAACCTTGCATGACAAAGCTATAATTCGGGTTCCTCTTTCCCACATGCATCACTTTGCACTTGCTCACATTAAATGTCATCTGCCATTTAGATGCCCAGTCTCGTAAGGTCCACTTGTAATTTTTCACAATCCTCCCGCGATTTAACGACTTTGAATAACTTTGTGTCATCAGCAAATTTAATTACCTCACTAGTTACTCCCATCTCTAGGTCATTTATAAATATGTTAAAAAGCAGCAGTCCCAGCACAGAGCCCTGGGGAACCCCACTAACTACCCGTCTCCATTGAGAATACTGACCATTTAACCCTACTCTCTGTTTTCTATCTTTTCACCAGTTTTTAATCCACAATAGAACACTACTTCCTATCCCATGACTCTCCAATTTCCTCTGGAGTCTTTCATGAGGTACTTTGTCAAACGCCTTCTGAAAATCCAGATACACAATATCAACCGCTCCCCTTTATCCACATGTTTGTTCACCCCTTCAAAGAAATGTAGTAGATTGGCGAGGCAAGATTTCCCTTCACTAAATCCATGTTGACTTTGTCTCATTAATCCATGCTTTTGAATATGCTCTGTAATTTTGTTCTTAATAGTAGTGTCTACCATTTTGCCCGGCACTGACGTCAGACTCACCGGTCTATAATTTCCCAGATCTTCTCTGGAACCTTTCTAAAAAATCAGCATTACATTGGCCATCTTCCAATCTTCTGGTACCATGCTCGATTTTAAGGATAAATTACATATTACTAACAATAGGTCTGCAAGCTCATTTTTCAGTTCTATCAGTATTCTGGGATGAATACTATCCGGTCCAGGAGATTTGCTACTCTTCAGTTTGTAGAACTGCCCCATTACATCTTCCATGTTTACAGAGAATTCATTAAGTTTCTCTGACTTGTCAGCTTCAAATACCATTTCCGGCACCAGTATCCCACCCAAATCTTTCTCGGTGAAGACCGAAGCAAAGAATTCATTTAATCTCTCTGCTACAGCATTGTCTTCCCTGATCGCCCCTTTTACTCCTCGGTCATCTAGCAGTCCAACTGATTCTTTTGTCAGCTTCCTGCCTTTAATATACCTAAAAAAATATTTACTATGAGTTTTTGCCTCCAACGCAATCTTTTTTTCAAAGTTCCTCTTAGCTTTCTTTATCAGCACTTTGCATTTGAGTTGACATTCCTTATGCTGTTTCTTATTATTTTCAGTCGGTTCCTTCTTCCATTTTCTGAAGGATTTTCTTTTAGCTCTAATAGCTTCCTACACCTCACTATTTAACCACGCCGGCTGTCATTTGGTCTTCCGTCCTCCTTTTTTAATACGCGGAATATATTTGGCCTGGGCTTCCAGGATGGTGTTTTTGAACAGCATCCATGCCTGATGTAAATTTTTGACCCTCGCAGTTGCTCCTCTAAGTTTTCTTTTCACCGTTCTTCTCATTCTATCATAGTCTCCTTTTTTAAAGTTAAACACTAACGTATTTGACTTCTTATGTATACTTACTTCAAAGCTAATATCAAATCCGATCATATTATGATCACTGTTATCAAGCGGCCCCAGCACCATTACCTCCCGCACCAGATCATTCACTCCACTAAGGACTAGGTCTAGAATTTTTCCTTCTCTCGTCGGTTCCTGTACCAGCTGCTCCATAAAGCTGTCCTTGATTTCATCGAGTTATTTTACCTCCCTAGCGTGTCCCGATGTTACATTTACCCAGTCAATATAAGGGTAATTGAAATCACCCATTATTATTGTGTTAACCAGTTTGTTTGCGTCCCTAATTTCCTTTAATATTTCTGCATCCGTCTGTTCATCCTGGCCAAGCGAACAGTAGTACACTTCTATCATTATCCTTTTCCCCTTTACACATGGAATTTCAATCCACAGTGATTCCAAGAAGTGTTTTGTTTCCTGCAGAATTTTCAATCTGTTTGATTCAAGGCTCTCGTTAATATACAATGCTACCCCTCCACCAATTCAATCCACCCTATCACTATGATATAATTTGTACCCCGGTATGACAGTGTCCCACTGGTTAGCTTCCTTCCACCAGGTCTCAGAGATGCCTATTATATCTTATTTTTCATTTAGTGCAATATATTCTAACTCTCCCATCTTATTTCTTAGGCTCCTGGCATTCGCATATAGACATTTCAATTTGTGTTTGTTGCTCCTATTTACATCATGCTTAGTACTTGACAGTACTAATTTGCAATCTTTTGCCTGATTTTTATTTAGGGACACCTGATCTACTACGGTCTTTTTTGCAACCTCACTATCAGGATACCCTATCTTCCCTGTTTTGGTGATATCTTTGAAAGATACCTTATCCTGAACCAAGTGCTTTTGAGCGAATGTCAGCCTTCCTCCCCAATTCTAGTTTAAAAGCTGCTCTATCTCCTTTTTAAATGCCGTTGCCAGCAGCCTGGTCCCGCCCTGGTTAAGGTGGAGCCCATCCTTTTGGAATAGGCTCCCCCTTCCCCAGAATGTTGCCCAGTTCCTAACAAATCTAAAACCCTCCTCCCTGCACCATCATCTCATCCACGCATTGAGACTCAGGGGCAATGCACACTTCACTCCGGGCACTACTTCTGCCACTTTTGTTAACTGGGCAGCCCATGGTATATTGTACCTTCATCAGTTATATTCAGATGGGGGGGACGTTAAAGACTTTGGAGGATTTAACATCAGAATTTGAGGCAATAGGGAGGGATTTCTTTGCAATGTTTCAATTACGCCATTATTTACGATCACTTCCCCCCTCTTCCGTGGGTCCAGGTGTTTGGGAAAAGCTGTTATCTGTTTTGGCACTAGATGCTCAGTTAGCAGTCCCCTTAAAATATTATCATGCATGCCTTAGGGAACAGCTGGAATATGATTATGACCAATTGGCAACAGAATGGAACAGGGAGTTAATTGTGGGCATCCAAGCAGAACAGTTGGCATGCATTTTGAGTATTCCAAAGGTATCGGAGAGTGTGGCATTGAGAGAGACATCATCCAAGTTTTTTACGAGAATGTTTATCTCCCTGCACAGGGCATGGCAAGCAACTATGAGGGGAGATGATAAGTGCTTGAAGTGTGATTACTGCCTGGTGGATTCGGGACACATGTTCTGGAATTGCCCAGGACCTTTGAAATTCTAAAGCCAGATATGTCATCATGTGTCTGGACTGTGGGGGATTACTTGGCACAGGAGACCAACATTGTTGTTTGATAAGTTTCATTTGTCGCAATTCTCACCAAAGGGCTTAAAGCCGTTTCTAAAAAAAGGCTGTTCTAGTAGGTAAGAAAGTCATCCTTCATTTGTGGATAACCACTGATTACCCAGTACTTTCCCAATGAGGTTCCAGGATGATTTTTCTTTGTTCGCTGGAACGTAGGGATGTGGGCGATTTAGCCTCATTCAACAGCAATGATTTTTGTCATTCTTGGTCCCTGTTTTGGGACTCACTGACAGCAGTGGCGCAAAGCAGGGTCTTGAACTCTTAGTGTCTGGCATGGCATGGCACAGAAGGGGGGAGGGGGAAGAGGGGAGTGGGAAGTATTAGGTTGTTTATATAAGAAAGACCGTTCTTAGGTGTGAACTTCTTTATATTAATAGGGGTAGGCAGAGAAGGGGTGATGATTTCATAAAATGAGAAATTTGGGAAGGTATTTGTACAATTTTGAATTCGGTTACTTCATGCTAGCATGACTGGTTTCAATGGTATTCAATGAGTCATTTTTGCTGGTTTGCGAAAAGGTCAAAGTATGAGGACAGGAGGGGAGGATAGGGGGTGGGTAAGTTTTGGGGATTAAAACAAAATGTGTTGATGATGGGTGATGTTCTTAGACATTTGTCAAATGTATCTAGATACTGACTTTGGAATACTAAGATGACAGATGTTGTTCATGTATTTTGCTATCAATAAAAAGACTGAAACATAAAAATACTAAGACTGACAAAAAAAGATTTCTCCGAGGACAAGCAGGCTGAATAATCCTCACAAGTGGGTCGTTGATCCATGCCAGCCCGGGAACCGGCATTTGAAATAGCAAATAGCAAAAACTTTTCCTGGAGCCTTCTGAACGTGCCGCACGCCTTCCTTCCTACCGCGTGGCCGCGCTCCTCTGTTACTTTTTTTCCGGGTGAGGAGTGGAAGCTGTTTTCCTGGCTCCACATTGTCACCCTAGAGAGCCTTCAGTGCCTTTTTTTCGCTGCTTTTTTGCCTAAATTTTCCTTTTTTAATTTTCTTTTATTTCTTAGGTTTATTTTTTGACCTACGTCAAGTTTCCTTTTATTTTAGTTGTGGTCATCCTTAGGCCTGCTCGGCCGGGTTTTCTCCTTTTTGTGTGTATTTTCAGCACAATCACATTTTTTGATTTGGCTAGGGCAGTCTTCCCTTCCATGTCATTGAAGACTCCCAGTGGCTTCAAACGCTGTTCTCGGTGCAACTGGACCTTCTCAGGTACTGATAGCCATCCATTGTGTATTCAGTGCCTTGGGCCCTCCCATAGCCCGACCTGTTGTGCCCTTTGTCTTCATATGAAAAAGAGGACTCAACGCTGGAGGTCGAGAGAGAAAAACGTTTTGGGGCTCGGACCGGTCCTTCGATATCGGCATTGAGGTCGGGAGTGGAGGTAGGCATGGCTGCTGAGAGACCTCGACACACTGGGAGCAGCGAGGCATTGAGTGGGTCTCCACCCCCCTCGAGGCCTCCTGCTATGCAGGTCCCCTGAGACCATCAATTGTTGGACCCGACCCCGAGATGATGTGGTGATTCGACGTCGTCCTCTTCAGCGCACTGAGGAACCTCGGTGAGGTATATCAAGTGAAGGCTAAGAAGCACCAACACCGTTCTCCCTCAACACATGGTGCCAGGAGCTCTGCGGCACTGGGGATATCGGCACCCGAGAAGCATTGACGCCGGGAGGACCGCTCCCCCTCCATACAAGAGGTGCTGACACGTCGGTCTCCCAGCAGTCCAGTTCCTGCTCCTGAACCCCAGGCGACTCTGCCACCGACTGCTCCACCGGCCCAACAGCCTGTACCGATGGCAGCTCTTGACGAGTGGATTCTAGCCTTGATTCCAGAACTTCTGGAAGGAGTGCTGCACCAAACTGCATCAGCATCAGGTGTGCTTGTGCCTACCTTGCTAGCTGCTGCAGCTATGTCTGGCCCTCCACCTGCGGTGAGGTCTCCGAACTCGGTGCCACTTGCAGCTCCGGTATCAGCTGCCACCCAGGTTGACTCCCCATCAACATCGATGGAGGAAGCTTCGCTGCAGTCTGTGCGAGAGTCGGCTCCTTGACATCGCCATCGAGATAATGGGTATTTGGTGCCAAGGCGGGTTTGGTCTTGGAAGTCTCTGAGGAAAGTGCTGTCCAACACTGAGGAAGAACGCTCGTGGAAGTCAGAGGGAGATCTCAGGTACTTCTCAGATGAGTCCTTTGGGATTCCCTCTGAACCTTCCCCTCCACCTCTTCTGCGCGGGAAATAGCTCAGGCCATTCCATTCCCTGTAAACATGGCGGATGAGCCCAGGGCTGAGATGCTCGAGATCCTGGACTACACCTCTCCACCTAGAGAGGCAGTGACAGCTCCTTTGCATAAGGTACTCAGAGAAGTCCTTATGCAAAACTGGGCATCCCCGCTATCTGTCCCCATTGTCCCGAAGACAGATTCCCAATATTGGATCCATGGGGAACCTGGGTTGATGAGGTCTCAGTTACCCCACAACTCCATGGTGGTGGACTCCGTCTTCAAAAGAGCCAAGAGTACTAGAGACTATGTTTCAGCGCCCCCAGGCAGAGAAGCTAGGACCTTGGACTCTTTGGGGAGGAAAATGTATCAGGCTGCCATGCTCACTGCCCGTATACAATCATACCAGCTCTTCACGAGCATCCACTTGCGGAACTCGGTGCAGCAGCTGTCTACTTTGGGCGATGCCATCCCTCCAGAGCAAGCCCAACCCTTTCGCCAGCTGGTCAAACAGCAGAAGGCCAAGGGGCGCATACGACACTTTTGATGTAGAATCCAGGATGCACAGACTCTCATGGCTGCATGTTTCTGACCTGGACCATTCGGTCCAGCAGAGGATAGCGGATGTTTCTTGCCAGGGGGATAATCTTTTGGGAGAGAAGGTGGAAGATAAGTACATAAGTATTGCCACACTGGGAAAGACCAAAGGTCCATCAAGCCCAGCATCCTGTTTCCAACAGTGGCCAATCCAGGTCACAAATACCTGGCAAGATCCCAAAAAAGTACAAAACATTTTATACTGCTTATCCAAGAAATAGTGGGATAAGCAGTATAAGCAAGATCAAGAGGATCAAGATGCCAGATGACTTGCTGGTTGGGGGGAGGTTAATATTTTTTTTTTTTTTACCAAAGATGGCCTCTCATAACCTCCAATCAGTGAGTTCTTCAAATAGTCCAGTTAGGATACACCCTCAATCTGGAATGCAAACCTCCAAATTGCCCACCGAGAGCTCATTCCTTCAGCTCTCCACACAGGCAGGTACTTGCAGATGAACTCTCCGCCCTTCTAAAGGCCCTTGCAGTCGAACCCGTTCCACCAGGGGAAGAAGGGCTGGAATTCTATTCCAGGTACTTTCTTGTGCAGAAGAAAACAGGGGGGATGCGTCCCATCCTAGACCTAAGAGAAAAGTTCAGTATGGTTTCCCTAGGCACCCTTCTTCCCATGATTCAGGAAAATGATTGGCTATTCTCTCAGGATTTGATGCTTATACGCACATCCCGATACTTCCAGCTCACAGGAAGTATCTTTGTTTTCGGCTGGGAATGCAGCACTTCCAGTACCGTGTGCTGCCCTATGGCCTAGCGTCAGCTCCCAGAGTATTCACAAAATGCCTAGTGGTAGTCGCAGCTTCGCTATGCAGGCTGGGAGTGCATGTGTTCCCTTATCTCGATGATTGGCTGGTGAAGAGCACCTTGGAGCTATTCAGGTGCTGGAACTACTAGGGTTCGTCATAAATGATCCCAAGTCCCATTTCACTCCAGTTCAGAAATTGGAGTTCGTTGGAGCATTGCTCGACACGAGAACGATTCGAGCCTATCATCTCGAGGCGCGGGCAGACAACCTTCTGTCCCTAGTGTTCAAAGTTGGAGTGTCACAGCAAGTTACAGCTCAGCAGACATTGAGACTCTTGGGGCACATGGCCTCCACAGTTCATGTTACGCCCATGACACGTCTGCACATGAGATCTGCTCAATTGACCCTAGCTTCTCAGTGGTATCAGGCCAAAGGGAATCTAGAAGATGTCATCCTTCTATCTACTGATTTTCTACATTCTCTTCACTGGTGGACAATTCGATCCAATTAGACCATGGGACGTCCATTCCAAATTTCTCAGCCGCAAAAAGTGCTGGCGATGGATGTATCTCTCCTGGGATGGGGAGCTCATGTAGATGGACTTCACACCCAGGGGGCCTGGTCCCCCCAGGAAACAGATCTTCAGATCAACTTTCTGGAGCTCCAAGCGAACTGGAACGCTCTCAAGGCTTTTAGAGATTGGCTGTCCAACCAAATTATCTTGATTCAAACAGACAATCAGGTTGCGATGTACTACACCAAGAAGACGAGGAGTACTGGATTTTGCCCTCTGTGTCAGGAGGCTGTCCAGATGTGGCTTTGGGCGCGCCTTCACGGCATGTTTCTCCAAGCCACTTATCTGGCAGGCGTAAGCAACACTCTGGCTGACAGGCTGAGCAGGGTTATGCAACCTCACAAGTGGTCACTGAATATGGGCGTGGCCCGCGAGATCTGAGTTTGGGGCACCCTCTCCATGGATCTCTTTGCCACTCAACTAAATCACAAGGTCCCTCAGTTCTGTTCCAGGCTTCAGGCCCATGGCAGACTAGTGTCAGATGCCTTTCTCCTACTTTGGGGAACAGGCCTTCTGTATGCGTATCATCCCATACCTCTGGTGGGGAAGACTTTGCTGAAACTCAAGCAAGACTGTGAAACCATAATCCTAATTGCGCCGTCTGGGCTGCAACAGGTTTGGTTCCCTCATCTTCTGGAACCATGGAGATTGGAGTATTTTTTGACCCTCATCACTCAGAACGAGAGGTTGCTTCTACATCCCAACCTCCAGTCTCTGGCATGGATGTTGAGAGCTTAGAATTCACTTCCTTAGGTCTTTCGGAGGGTGTCTCATGAGTCTTGCTTGCTTCCAGGAAAGATTCCACTAAGAAGTGTTATGGTTTTAAATGGAAGAGGTTTGCTGTCTGGTGTAACAGCAAGGCCCTAGATCCCCTTTCTTGTCCTAAGCAGACCCTGCTTGAATATCTTCTACATTTATCAGAGTCTGGTCTCAAGACCAACTCTGTAAGGATTCACTTATCATCAGCGTGTAGAAGGTAAGCCTATCTCTGGATAGCCTTTAGTTGTTCACTTCATGAGATGTTTGCTCTTGTCAAAGCCCCCTGTGAAACCTCCGCCAGTGTCATGGGATCTCAACGTCGTTCTCATCCAGCTGATGAAGGCTTCTTTTGAGCCACTGAATTCCTGCCATCTGAAGTACTTGACCTGGAAGGTCATTTTCTTGGTGGCTGTTACTTCAGTTCGTAGGGTCAGTGAGCTTCAGGCCTTAGTAGTGGATGCACCTTATATTAAGTTTCATCACAACAGAGTAGTCCTCTGCACGCACCCTAAGTTCCTGCCAAAAGTGGTGTTGGAGTTCCATTTGAACCAGTTGATTGTCTTGCCAACATTTTTTCCACCGTCCTCATGCCCACCCTGGCGAAAGCAGCTTGCATACCTTGGGCTGCAAGAGAACATTGGCCTTTTACAAGGAGCAGATGAAGCCATTCAGACAGTCCGCCCAGTTGTTTGTTGCTTTTGATCCCAACAGGAGAGGAGTCGCCATCGGTAAACGCACCATCTCCAATTGGCTAAAAGATTGCATTTCCTTCGCTTATGCCCAAGCTTGGCTGACTCTGGAGGGCCATGTCACGGCTTATAATGGCTACATCTGTGGCTCACTTAAAGTCAGTCTCCATTGAAGAGATTTGCAAAGCTGCAACGTGGTCTTCAGTCTACACATTCACATCTCATTACTGCCTTGAGCAGGATACCCAACGCGACAGTCAGTTTGGGCAGTCGGTGCAGAATCTGTTTGTGGTTTAAAATCCAACTCCAACCCCCTAGGCTCATTTTTATTCTGCTCCAGGCTGCACTCTCAGTTAGTTGTATATAGTTTCAGGTTAATCTACGTTACATCCTCACCGTTGCGAGGCCCAATTGACCAACGGTTGTTGTTTTGAGTGAGCCTAGATGCTAGGGATACCCCACTTGTGAGGATTATTCATCCTGCTTGTAGCAGGTATTCTCTGAGGACAGCAGGCTGATAATCCTCACAAACCCACCTGTTGTCTCCTCTATCTCTCTTTTTTACTCTTCACCTAACTGAGGAGCGGTGGGTGGGAAGGCACTTGGCGCATGCGCAGTTGGGCACGCGGTGCGCTCAGAAAGCTCCAGCAAATGTTTTTGCTATTTCAAATGCTGGTTCCCGGGTCGGCACGGATCTCCAACCCACTTGTGAGGATTATCAGCCTGCTGTCCTCGGAGAATATCTGCTACAGGTAAGTATCTTCACTTTATAGGTTTTATGTTTCAATAATTTTTATTGATGAACAACCATGAAACACAGTACAAGCAACTGTACAATCCACAACAGCCTTATAGATCCTTAACGAGTACAGTCCAGCCAACAACATTGTCATCCAATTTTTCAGTTATTACCTTTCCAACCCTCCCCCATCCCCCCCCCCCATTCCTCCCCCCCCCCCCCCCCCCTCCCAGTGTGCCCATGTGGATTTAACAGTTCAAAATGAAACTTCTCCCTTTCGGAGGTAAAGTAGCCCAAAGCGGCTCCCATCTAGGCCAAAAACGAGTCGCTGGGACACTATCCCAATGCTTGACCCCACATCTATCCACTTTCATTTGCTGGATCAGCTGAATCCTCCACTCTTGCAAGGAGGGGCCCGAAGGGGAAAGCCAAGACCTCAGAATGGAATTAATCCAAAAGAATATGGCCACCTTTAAAAAAAAACCTTAAAACCCTCTGGAGGGTCCGAGGTAAACAAGTAACAATTAAACAGAAGTAGTGGGTCCCAAACTATTGAACACTCCCACCATGCCCCAATCTCCCTTAGCAACCCCTTCCAAAAATGACTTATTTGGGGGCAAAACCAAAACATATGCCCCAACGTAGCCATCCCTCCTCCTCCGCACTTCAGGCAAGACCCGCTTCCCGCAAATCCCGCCCGAAAGGCTCTTTGCGGAGAAATACAACTGTAACAAAAATCGGTAAAACTTTTCTCTTTGGGGAATCGATAACCACTGTGAGTATAAATTTTTAATATATGCTTTGCACAGATCTGGAGAGACCTCACAGCCAAGATCGGTCGACCAACTCAAGGCCACCCGAGCATAATCTTACTCCTCTGTTGTATCGTTCAGCTGTTGATGATGAAACTTTAATGGCACCGACTGTTGCGAGCCCAAGGAATAGCCTTCTGTTAAGATATCTAGGACATCCTCAGTGAGGTCTGTCTAGGACAAAGAGGAGATGTAATTCTGTAATTGAAGATAAGCAAAATGTTGCCCGGAAGGGATCCCATACTGCTGTTGCAAATCTCCATACGATCTAATGTGCCCTTCTTCATTTAAAACTTGAGGTAAATAAATGATACCATGCCTTGCCCATGCGCCAAACACACTTGGCCCCAAGCCCGGAGGAAAGGCAAGATTATTACAAATAGATAGCAATGGGGAAGGTCCTAGGTGATAAATGATGCCTCTGACATAACCAGCGCCAAGCTGCTCTCATCAAGGCCAAAAGTGGTTGATGACGGAAAGCCTGCTGTGGCAGCCCACTTCCCGTGTGAAGCAGATGACTAAAGTGAACACCCGGAAATAACGAAGTCTCTAATGACGTTAAGGAAAGCTCAGAAATGCCCCTATACCAGTCATTTATATGTCACATCGAACACGCGACAGTGAGGGATCTAAAACTTAACAAACCCATCCCACCGCTCTCTCATGGTGCACAAAGCACCGCTAGTGGAAGTCTAGGGCGCTTCCCTTGCCAAAAGAAATATTGAATTAGCCGACCTAACACTTTTCTCACCTTTCCTCAACAAAAATAACGGCAATTGCTGAAACACATAGAGCCATTTGGGCACCAGAAACATATTAATCAACGCAATCCGGCCCCACAGTGATAAAGATAAATCATGCCACAGCATCAATCTCCAGTTTGTCATCTCAAGTAAAGGATTCACATTGGTCCTATACAAAGAAAATAAGTCTTTAGTAATAAAAATTCCCAAATATTTCAGCGCAGCATCTTCCCACCGAAGTGGGAACTGACCCCTCCAGGACTGCTTCAAATGATCAGCGAGATCCAATGCACAAGATTTTTGCAAGTTAAGGGAAATCCCGACAAAGCTCCATATTCCCCCACAACCTCCAAAACCTTCGGAAGAGATTCCTGCAGATCAGAGAGAAGAAGCATGATATCATCTGCATACGCCAAAGCCACCACCTCCTCTGTGTCTACTGAGATCCCCCCGAACGCCGGGCGCACTATTTAACAGATGAATCAAAGGTTCCAAGGAGATGTCAAAAAGAAAAGGGGATAAAGGACACCCCTGCTGAGTTCCCCTCCCCACCCCAAAACATTCCGATCTAACCTCTTTCACTTTAACCCTATGTTGAATATGGCTTCTCTACAGCCGATGATCTAATGTATATTACAATCCTATCTATCAGGAACCAATACACACTACCACAACATACCCTTCTTTACCATGTATGTATGCAACGTAATGAAATGCCAGTTGTAGTCTTCTTTTTATTCTTTTGTATTCTTTTGCAACCCTCTTTACCATGTACGTATACACCTTAATGTAATGCCTTTTGTACTCAGTTACTCGGAAATGGCAACCGCCATTGCGGCAAATGTAAGCCACATTGAGCCTACAAATCTGTGGGAAAATGTGGGATACAAATGGTACAAATAAATAAATAAAATTAGCCACTATTTGCGCTTTCATCCCCGAATAAAGCGCTCATAGTGCACTTAAAAACCATTCTGGTAAACCCATCCAGCCAAGCAACTGGAACAGAAATCCCCAGCTCACCTGGTCAAAGGCTTTAGCTGCATCTAAACTCACCAACATTGCAGAGCTGCCTCTATATCTGCTCTGTGCCATAAAAAGAAGAATTCTCCGAATATGCCAAATGAAATGTCACCTAGGAATGAAGCCCACCTGAGCAGGACTTATCAAGTCAGCAATACCTGGTAACAGCCTATTAGCCAGAATCTTTGCCAATATTAAAGTCTACATTAATCAAAGAAATAGGGCGATGACTCGGGATCTTCCAGCGGTTTGCCTGGCTTAAGCAAAAGAGATACCAGCGCAGTGTTCTCAAATTCCGGAAACTTGCCCCCTTGAATGACTGACTGATGATATTCGAACAAAGCCCCCCCCCCCCCCCCCCCCCCCCAATGAGTGTTGCAAAATCTTATAGAATTTACCTGAGAACCCATCTATCCCCGGTGCAGAAAAAGACTTCAATCCTTTGATCACCTGCTGTAGCTCCCTAAATTGCAAAGGAGACTCAAGTTCCTCAATCACTGCCTCCGCCAGCTTTGGTATCCCTGCCCGGGCCAAAAACTCCTCTACCACTGCCCGGGACGGAGTTTCCCCTCCTTTATACAATCTACTGTAATGATCATGAAAAATCTGCATCACTAGTTCCGGTTGATTTACAATCTTACCCTGGCCATCCGTAATGCCGCAATAGTGCGGTTCCCTTCCCTTGGTTTCACCAATCTTGCCAAAAGACCTCCCAGTTGATTCCCAAATCTGTGAAAACGAAATTTTTGATACACCAATTGATGCTGCGTCTGCTCATGCAGCAGGGAATTCACTGACACCTGCAGCGAGGCATACACTTCTCTATTGGCCCTTGAGGGAGTATTTATGTAAGCACGCTTAGCTTTCCTCAGATTCCATTGCAAATTCAGGAGACTGGCCACAATCCTTTTATGCCTAGCTGCCACATAAGAAATAATCTCTCCTTGAATCACCGCCTTCGCGGTACACCAGAAAAGCTGAGGGTTAGAGCGGTGTTGTGCATTATGAAATGTGTAAGCCTCCCACTTGTCGTAAAAATCGCTGAAAATCAGAGTCTTTATCCAAATAACTAGGGAACCTCCAACCCAGTGTCGCACGAAACCCGCTTGGAACCTCCAAAGCTATCCACACCGGGGCATGGTCAGATACCACCACTTGACCATCTGCGCGTCCGTAACCCAGGGGAAAAGGGAAGTAGACAGAAAAATATAGTCCAGCCATGCCCATGTCTCATGAGCCTGTGATCTATGAGAAAAATCCCGTTCTCCCGGATGCAAGTTCCTCCACGCATCCACTACCGCAAAGGAGGCTGAAAAGGCACGCAGCATTCCCCTGTCAGGTCTGCCCGAGAACCCACTGCTTCTATTACCTGTACAATCCACCTCCGGGTCCAGAAGAGTATTCATGTCCCCTGTTATAACTAGATTAGCTCCCTGATATGGCATAAGCACCCTCAGCAATTCAGGAAATTTTTTTTGTCATAGGGCATAGGAGCATATACTGTTAGCAGATAGACTTCTCGTCCTTGCAACCATAATTTGAGTAGCAAAAAATGACCTAACAGATCCTGCAAAAGTAATTCCGAGGTATAGGCCAACTTCTTGTGGAACAAAATTGCCACTCCTCCTCTTCGAACCCCTGAGGAAGCAAAATGAACCCATCCCACCCAGGACCGCCTCAACTTATTATGCTCTATATCAGATAACCTAGTTTCTTGAAGACACACAATGTCAGCCTTGAGGCGCCCCAGGTGAGATAAAATCTTCTTCCGTTTATTTGGGGAGGAGATCCCTCCCACATTCCATGAAATTAACTTACACGCGGACAGCTCCCAAAACAACAGAAAAACTCAATCCCAGGTGCCCAGCCCTTCCCCCGGAATTCCAAAGACTCCCTTTGCACCTACAGCCCCCTGAATCATTACAATGCCTCTCCCCATAGAATCCACACTCCACATAATTCCACCACACAAACAGCATAAGGAAAGGGAAGTCAAATGCAAAGCATTGATAAGGAAGGCAAAAAGAGACTTTGAAAAAATGATTGCGTTGGAGGCAAAAACGCATAGTAAAAATTTTTTAGGTATATTAAAAGCAAGAATCCGGCAAAAGAATTGGTCAGACAGCTAGATGACCGAAGGGTAAAAGGTGCAATCAGGGAAGACAAAGCCATAGTGGACAGATTAAATAAATTCTTTGCTTTGGTCTTCTCTGAGGAAGATTTGGGAGAGATATTGGTGCCAGAAATGGTATTCAAAGCTGACAAGTCAGAGAAACTGAATGAAATCTGTATTAAACTGGAAGATGCAATGGTGCAATTTGACAAATAGAAGAGTAGCAAATCTCCTGGACCAGCTGGTATTCATCCCAGAGTACTGATAGAATTGAAAGATGAACTTGCAGAACTATTGTAGTAATGTGCAATTTATCTTTAAATTCAAGCATGGTTCTGGAAGATTGTAGGGTGGCCAATGTAATGCCGATTTTTAGAAAAGGTTCCAGAGGATATCCGGGAAATTACAGACCGGTGAGCCTGACATCAGTGCCGGGCAAAATGGTAGAGACTATTATAAAGAACAAAATTAAAGAGAATATTCAAAAGCATGGATTAATGAGACAAAGTCAACATGGATTTAGTGAAGGGAAGTCTTGCCTCACCAATCTATTATATTTCTTAGAAGGGGTGATCAAACATACGGATAACGGTTAGCCGATCGATATTGTGTATCTGGATTTTCAAAAGGCGTTTGACAAAGTACCTCATGAAAGACTCCAGAGGAAATTGGAAAGTCATGGGATAGGAGGTAGTGTCCTATTGTGGATTAAAAACTGGTTAAAAGAGAAAAAACAGAGAGTAGGGTTAAATGGTCTGTATTCTCAAACAGGGCAGCCGAGAGACTGGGCCGGGCCTGGGACAAGACCGCCCCTGCCCCCCCCCCCAAAGGTCACTGCCACTCCCCCTCCACCCGCTCCCTTCTGTCCGCCACCAGGCCGGGCCCCTGCACCATATGTAGATCCTTCAAGAGGTAGTGTGTCATGATTTAGGCTTTACACCTTTTCTGATGTTTTGGTGCCACCTCAGTAAGGCCAAAACACAATCTCTCCACTGCAAAACACTATACACAAACTTGTGCAAAAACCCACTCATAACCTTACCAAACCGCACTAATTCCAAGGACAGGATGAGCTACAACCTTATGCGTGGAAAGGCAGCACTATAATTACACCGGGCTCTAAACACCAGTACACAACCCAGTGAAACAAACAAAAACACAAAACAAAAAGGGCTGCAAATACTACACACTGGCAGAAGGTTCTTGGGATCAGTGATGACTGTAATTGGATGTGCAGCCCCTTCAAGAAGATATCGCCATTCTTGAAAGGCGAGCTTCAGCGCCAGCAATTCTCTGTCCACAATAGTATAATTACGCTCGGCAGGAGAAAACGTTTTAGAAAAAAAAAAGCAAGGATGTTTTTTACCAGAAGAAGCAGACTGCGACAATACGGCTCCAACTCCAAGAGCAGATGCATCCACTTCAACAATAAAAGGTTTCGTAACATTCGGACTACGGAGTACTGGGGCAGACACAAAAGCACTCTTTAAAGTAGAGAAGGCCTCCTGAGCAGCGGGAGACCAATTCTGAACATCAGCACCCTTCCTGGTCAGAGCGGTCAGTGGGGCAGTGATCAAGGAGTAATGGGGAATAAACTATCTGTAGTCATTGGCGAAACCAAGGAACCTCTGCAAAGCCTGGAGTCCTTTTGGAACAGGCCAATCTTGGAGAGCCTGAAGCTTAGCGGGATCCATCTATAGACCAACAGCGGAGATAATATGTCCCAGAAAGGGAATGGTAGACTGGTGAAAAGCACATTTCTCCAACTTGGCAAAAAGTCGGTGATCCCCGAGGTGCTGAAGCACCGTGCGCACATGTCCAGGATGGTCCTGAGGAGAGGCAAAGAAGACCAGAATGTCATCCAGGTAGACAATGACGGATGAATATAATAGATCTTGAAAAATAAAATTAATGAAGTTTTGAAAAACAGTTGGAGCATTACAGAGGCCAAAAGGCATGACCCGGAAAAGATCCCTTTCTTCGGGAACGCCGGTGCTGCCAACATGGCCGGAGCTCCCCAGCCGCAACCGCCGCAAAACGAAGAGCCGGAGCAACCCAGACGGACGACAGAAAACCACTGGAGCAATGGCGACGACCAGCGTCAGACCGATTCTCCCAACCAGCGCCCCTTCCAGCAGAGTCGCAGGTGAGGAACGCGACACACACATATGACATCTCACCAACTGGGAGATAATCATACATATGGCACTCAAGCAAAAGACTGGATAGCACCCCTCTCGCTGCTGGACTGCTGATTCCATCTTAGTGTTTTCAAGTTTCTCAATTTTGTAAGAGTTGATACAGTATTAAGAATTTCAGTCTGATATAAAGAGATTTTAGTTTATATATTGTATGATCCTTGTAGACACACTAAAATTCAATATGGACTATCTTATTAAGACAACCATTGAATTAACAACAAAATGGTCCCCATTAAGATTACCTTGGTGGGGGAGATTAGATACAATAAAATGATGATAGTTCCTAAAGTTAACTACATATTAAGCATGCTGCCAATAATGTTTCCTATTCATGTATATACAAAAAATAGAGCAAATTCTAGCAAAATTTTTATGGGCTAACAAGACTCCTCGAATAACCTTAAAAAGGCTTAAAGCTCCTAGGAATTATGGAGGAGTGAATTTTCCCAGCTTCCAGGACTACCATCATGCATTTATAATGAGACAATCTGCATTATGGATTATGGTTAATTCAGAAATGAATACTCCATTATGGTGGAAAATAGAATCTACTTGGTGTGAGGACACCCTATTGAAATACAAGAAGGTCGGTGAGGAGCATACCGAGCAGCCGCAGGTAACATGGCGGCTGCCACACGGTAGCTCCCCGGCCCGGGTGACCCTTCCCTTCCGGCCTCCCCAATGGTCTGGGTGACGTGGCAGGAGTCCCTTCCTGCCATTGGTTGGGAGGCTGGAAGGGGGCGGGGCTTCAGGGGTGCCACTTAAAGAGCTGCCAACAAAGCGTGGAGGTTTCTTTGTCGACAGTGACCGGCGCAGGAGTTTTCCTGAGTTTCGAGCGGTGCGCGAGTTTTGGTTTCCCGACTTTTGAACGGTGTGTGAGTTTCCTTTCCATTGTGGCCTCCCATTTTGATTTGGCCGTCCTTTCCATTTTGGCCCCCCATCTTGATTTGGCCGTCCTTTCCATTTTGGCCTCCCATTTTGATTCCCCATTTTGGCCGTTTTTTCTCGCATAGGAGGCCAATTTTGTACTTTTGTTTTCTAGCGTGAGTTTGGGTTCTGCTACCGCGACCACACTCTTTCGCAGCGCCTTCTTTAATTTTGCCCGGTCTCCCGTATGGCCAGCCCTTTTAGGTGTTGTGACACGTAGCCGCACATTTTGGCTATTTTTTCTCACATAGTCGGCCACTTTTGTTTCCTAGCCGTGTGGCATTCATTTTGCGGTGTACTCTCGCAGTCCGCATTTTAGTCGCGCGCCCTTCAATAAAAGACTACCTTACCCAGCAAGCAGCATGCCTCGCCGAGCACGAGTCCCACAGCATACTTCAAGCAGCACTGCAACCGCTACGCTCGTCCACGAGGCGGACAAAGCATCCAGAGAGGCAGATTGACTCAGACTGCCTCCCACCGCCACGTGCCTCTTTACCACCTGCTGCAGATACCCTCTGTTGCTTGCCTCCTGCTCCTGCTGCTCCTTCACTTTCCTGCATGCCAGAAGCTGCCTTGCCAGGGTGCGATCCACTTGGCCAGATGCGCCCCCCTGAACAGCCTTTGCCAACAAGTTTGTGTTTAATTTGTTTATTGATTTTCAACTTTTCAAGTTTACAAACTTGTTTAGAAAAATTGGATATAATGAGGTTACAATATAAGAAAATGTATTATACATGAAAATTCCCTCAAACCAATACAAGTCCACAAGTGGGGAGTTCAAAATACGAACATCATTGAAGATATATTAATAGGAAATAAACAATTTCAAAAAGAGTGGCAGAAGTGTACAGAGGACATTATATTCCAATTTCAAACAACATCATTAGTTGGAATTACTATTCCAACAGTCTTCCTAGATGTAATAAATGTCTCGAGTTGGGATGGATCATAAAACACAAATTTTTCAGAGTGGTATGTGACCAGACACTTGCACGGAAATTTTAAAAAGAAAGTCGCTCCCAGCTGAATCGTTTCCTGCTTTTTTTGAAGAAATCTTTTCCGGCGCACTTGTGTGTCCTTTGATATATCAGGATATACACTAATTTTTAACCCTTTGAAAATTTTTTCACGATTTTTATAAAACAATTTTAATATCCATAGTTTGTCAGAAGACAAAACAACTGTAGCCAATAACGTGGCTGGTATTACTTGTTCAGAATCTGAGGTTTCTAAGAAAGCTGTAACATCCAAAGGTTGATTTTGTAATATTTGTTGCTGTCTAGATGGAAGATAAAAAACTTGCGCTAAAGGAGGTATGTTTTCTTCACTGATCTGTAAGATATCTTTAAAGTATGTTTTCAGCATCTCTCTAGGAGCCACATTATCCAACAAAGGAAAATTTATAAATCGCAAGTTATTACTTTTTGAAAAATTTTCCATTGTCTCTGCCTTTCTTCTTAAATTAATTAAGTCTTTCACCATATTATTTTGAACTTTTTGCAGTCGTTGTACTTCTTTATCTTGTTTCTCAACTTTAACATTCAATTGCTTTACCTTCTCCTCTATACAGACAACTTCCTGTTTCACTTTTTGAATCTGAGGAATTAGTGCTTTGCCCAAATCTGCAATAAGTGTCCACAAACAGTCTAACGTAACTTCGGGAGGTTTAACTTGAAAAACTGCAAGTGAAAAGTCACGTACCCCCGTTTGTTGTAAGGAAATTCCTTCCATAGTCGAGGCATTTTGCTCCTCAATTGATGTTCCAGCCTGTGAGTTCAATTCAGCTCTTTGATGATCTTCATGTGTCTCCCGTCGTCCGTCGTCTATCCCCCGTTCTAGGGTAAGACTCGGAGATGCCATATCTAGAACTTCAATCTCACACGGCATTGGAGGGGGAGGGGGTGTTCGAGCGTCGGGGCTTAGAGAAACTTCCAGCTCTAAGGTCTCCTGCGCTCCTTCAACCAGCACAGGAGACAACAGCGAGCCGCTCACCGGCGTTCTGACGTCCAAAACTCGCTGCAAAAAAGAATCTATCGGACCGCTTCGAGTTGGGGTACTAAGCCGCTGGGAGGCTATAGCAGCAGCTTTCCCCCTTCTCTTAGGCATTTTTAAGGTATGGCTAACACAAGAAGCCTTTAGAAAGGAAAAAATCGCAGGAGCGTCTGTAACACGTCTGCTCTACTCGGCGGCCATTTTGAACTTCCTTTGCCAACAAGTTTGAGCCCATCAGGACCCAACGCTGGCAGACATGTGCTTAGACCAAGTCCGGGTACTCCTCCAGCATCCCGCCCTGCTTCGACCCGCAGATCTTCATCTTCAAGCAGACAAGGACCCAGCGCCAAACGGAGCAGGCGCAGGTCATTCTCCAGGGACAGCACAAACAGGTCCCATCGCAGAGAGCATCACACCTGGGAAGACAGCGCTCACCATAGACATAGTGCAAGATCCCGCAGATCCAGAAGCAGTTCTGACTGTCCCAGATCCAGCACACGCGCCAGCAGCCGTGGATCCGAGTCCCGCCGCAGGTGCCACAGATCCCCATCTTGCTGCAGCCACCGAGCATACTATACATCCCATGACTGCTGCAGAGACCCTTCCCCTCCTAGGCATATCCAGCCCCCAGCTATTAGGGTGGCCCGGGAATGACAGGGTTCATCTCCCTCACCTCATCACAGTCCTGCAATCACGCCCTCCCGACCGGTGAGTCAAGAGGTCCCACGTTCACAAGCAGTTGCAGAGACGCGTGCTGCGGGAGACAGCAATCCTTACTCCCAGGCAAAAAACCATCAGGTGCTTAAGCGGAGGAAAAAAGGTAAGAAGCGCAAGGACTCCAGACGGTCCAGCACAACTTCATCCTCTGATTCTTCCTCCTCCTTTTCTTCTTCTTCCTCCTCACCATCCCCTGCTCGAGACATGAACGCTATACCCTTTACACTCGCGCCTGCATTCACATATGGTGTCCCCCCAGAGCGCTTATGGCAGAGGGTTCCCAGGACCCTGTGGAAAAAGGTACTGCGTCGGCGGTACTTTGATATTTTCAAGCTAGCGGAGGACAGACGCAGGCGGCATGCTAAGAAATGTGCAAAAAAGGGTGACCTGCTTCCGGAGCACAACAGAGTGCTTCCACGGAATCTTGCGTGTTGGGTGATATCCTATGCGCGCATGATAAGCATTGTCTGCAGGAAACAACCTCATCAAATCGACCCCATGCTCTGTTACCTGGAAACAGTGCTTACCATCTATTGAGAGCAAGAGGGATACGCCTGGCTAGCGTATGACGAGCACTTCAGGGACAAAATGGAGACTAACCCTACTATGGCGTGGGACATGGATGATGGGGGCTTATGGTTGCGGAATGTCCTCACGCGACCCAGCACCGCAACAGGGCGTTCAACCCAGCACAGGGCACCTCCCCTCCCCGGAAACAGAAAAGGAAGGCCTGCCACGCTTTCCCGGGAAGTGTGTTGGAAGTACAACAAAGGCAGTTGCACCATCCAAGACTGCAAATTCAAGCCACATGCAGTCTTCCGCACCCCCTCACCTTGTGCCCCAGAAAAGCTGCGCCAAGACAAGCTGGACCTTCAAAACCTTGACCCATTCGCCATGGCTCCCACTCCCATCTGCTTGGACGCCATGAGGCCTTGGCTGGTGCGATACCCCAAACAACAGGTTGCTGCCTTACTCCTCCATGGCTTCCAAGACGGTTTCCTTATACCATTTCAAGGCATCATACCACCATGCTCTGAAGCTCCGACGCAGCGCTCCAGGCCACGCCTATCGGCCATCATCTCTGACAAACTTTCAGCCGAGCGATCAGCAGGCCACATTGCAGGCCCCTTTCACCATCCCCCCTTCCCCAGAATGTTTGTCTCTCACCTTACGGCTGTCCCCAAAAAGGAGCATGGCAAGTTCCGCCTCATCCACAATCTTTCCTACCCCCCCCCCCCCCCCCCCCGGTCACTCTGTCAACGACTCCATACCAGATGGCGAGACATCAGTCCAGTATATGTCTTTCAATTCTGCGGTGTCCTTGGTCCGGACACGGGGGCGGAATGCGCTTATGGCCAAAGTGGATATTGAATCTGCCTTCCATTTACTACCCGTTCACCCAGACTACTTCCCATTGCTAGGTTTCTATCATGACAACCACTTCTACTTCGACAAATGCATGCCTATGGGATGCGCAGTCTCTTGCAACCTTTTTGAAACGTTCAGTACATTCGTGCACTGGGTGGTTTCTCATTGTGCACTACCTTGACGACTTCTTCCTTGTCGGGCCTCAACACTCCAGCACCTGCATAGACCTCTTCCACGCCGTTGCCCTGGACTTTGGAGTGCCCATCGCTAGCAGCAAAACCACAGGGCCTAGCACGGTCATCACCTTCTTGGGAATTGAGATAGACTCGACAACCATGACTACCAAACTCCCAGAGGACAAATTACATGGCCTAGCGCAGAAGATCCTTCACGCACTGCATTCGCCCACCCTTTACCAGATGCAATCTCTAATTGGCTCCCTCAACCTTGCATGTAGGGTTATCCCAATGGGGAGAGTGTTTGTCCGCAGACTCGCTGCCGCTACGGCGGGCATATCGCGCAAACACCATCACTTGCGCATAACACTTCCCATCAAGCAGGATCTGCAAATATGACTTCGCTTTCTGCAGGACTTCAATGGAAGAGCCTTGATACAGTCGGCTCCAACTTCCAGCGTCGACCTCTGCCTCTACACCGACGACGCTGGATCCTCTGGGTGTGGAGCCTATTACAATGGGGACTGGTTCGCTGTCCCTTCGTCGCCACACTGGGAGCACTGCGGACTCATCAAGAACATCACCTTCCTTGAACTGTTTTCCATTGTCACGGCAATACACGTTTGGGGTCCTGCGCTGGCCAGCAAAACTGTTATTCTTTGGTCGGACAACGCAGCTGTGGTGGAGATCATAAACAAGCAGACGGCAGGTTGCCCATACACCGCAGCGCTTCTCCGGCATTTTGTGCTCCGTTGCTTGCAACTTAATCTGACCGCACGAACGAGGCACGTCCCAGGAGTTAACTGTATTGCTGATGCTCTCTCACGTTTTAATTTTTCATTCTTTCGACAGCTGGCCCCCTCGGCGAGCAGGGAACCTACCCCAGTCCCCGAATACCTTTGGCAACTGGTAACAGCACCGTGCACTTACTCATCGGAAGCTCATTAGCCCGTTCTACTCTGAGTGCATACCAGCGTGCATTTCATCATGTTTCCGAATACCTGTTGCGGCACGGATGGGCACCAGGAGTGGTTCGGATCACCTCATTGCACGTTATGTCACGGATGCTTTTGATCAGGGCACCTCCAGAACATTGGTCACCTCACACATTGCAGGCTTCTCCTTTTTTGCCAAGCTCCGCAGATGGGGCAACCCTTGTGCCAGCTTCCTGCTCAGGACTCTATTGAAAGGATGGGCGCGGTTCACCCCGACGCCCCTCGACACCAGGCGGCCCGTCACCCACGAGATCCTTCACTGTCTATGGTTCGCACTGGACAGAGTGTGCAGGGATAGCTACGAGACCGCGTTGTTCAGGGCGGCCTTCTCTTTGGCCTTCTTTGCCGCTCTGCGCATTAGTGAGCTTACCGTGCACTCCAAGACCAGACCGACCAGAGGCCTGCAGATGGGTGACGTCTCTGTAACACAGGATGTGGTCCACCTACGAATTCCCAGGTCCAAGACTGATCAGGCGGGCAAAGGGCACATCATTACCCTGCATGGTGTCCCGAACTTGTGCACTTGTCCGCTACCCAATCTCAATGCCTACCTCAAGCAGAGACTGCCAGCTGGCTCATCCCTGCTACTTCATCAGGATGCTAGTCCTCTCACACGATTCCAGTTCACGGCTGTCTTTCGACAAGCTCTCCTGGAAACTGGTCAGTGCCCCGACAATTACAGGACCCATTCTTTCCGCATAGGGGCCGCAACTACTGCCTTCCAGCAGGGTCTCTCCTCCCATGCCATCAAGCGACTGGGCCGATGGAGATCTGCCGCATACCAAACCTACATCAGGCCACTGCACTAGACTAACCATTCCCTTCCTTTGCAGGTCCGCCGCGGACAGGTACAATATGGGTCATCAGACACTCGTACATCGCCAATGCTCGCAAACGTTTAACGGCCCGGAGACCTGGTCTGCACCTTGGGCTGGACGCTAAAGGGGCGACACTGATATGGATTGGAATTCCTGGTATGAGATGGCATCAGCTTTTACCCACTGTCCTCCGGCTGCTGCGCTCGTCACCTCATCCAGATGTCCTGCTCGTTCACCTGGGGGGCAACGACATTGGATACACCCCATGCCGCCGCCTGATTACCATGGCCATGCGGTATCTCCTTGAACTTTCTGCTATTCTGCCAGGGACCACTATCCTCTGGTCGGATATCATCCCGCCGTGGCAGGGGTCCACTTCCAGGTTGTGGTCCAGTGGCGTGACTAAAGTCAACCGACAGATTAGCATGTGGGTGGAGCACCTCGGCGGAGGAAAGATCTGGCACCATTGGGCTTACCCCCTCACCCTTGGGTACTTCCGTTTGGATTTTGTCCATCTCTCGGAAGTTGCAGATTTCCTCCTCCTTAACGACTTCCAGGAGGCTCTTGAGCAACATTTCTAAAAGGGGAAAAGGGGGGGGGGGGACCTGGGGACCCTGATTCTCAGGCCCCCCGGGTTGTGGCGGAGGCACCCAAGCCTGGTTACACAGGGCAGGTGGGACGCTGGTCTGGGGGGGGTCTGCCCCAAGCAGGCGGATGCTCGGCCACGCTGGGGGCGGAGACAGGGCTGACCACAACGTAGCGGTGATGCTGGCTCTCTAGCTGGATAAGCATGGTGGAGGGCTGAAGCATCTGCAACGTCAAACCCAAGGCTCAGGTGCTTCCTAGGGATTGTTTAATGTGTTTTTCAATAAAGCTGTGGCCATTTATTCCCAAACCTGTCTCATGTGAGTGCGTTAAGGGTAAAAAGCGAGGGACGGAGCGAGAGGGTGTGCAGCCTGCCTATGTTAAAGAAGGCTGGCGAGGAGCATACCGAGCAGCCGCAGATAACATGGCGGCTGCTGCATGGTAGCTCCCTGGCCTGGACGACCCTTCCCTTCTGCCCTCCCCAACGGTCTGGGTGACGTGGCAGGAGCCCGTTCCTGCCATTGGTTGGGGGGCCGGAAGGGGGCGGGGCTTTGGGGGTGCCCCATGCGCCGCTTAAAGAGCTGCCGACGAAGCGTGGAGGTCTCTTTGTCGGCAGCGAGCGGTGCAGGAGTTTTCCCGCCCTCCCTCCCCCTTCACGCTTGGGTTCACCTGTTATGGTTAAAGGGGATTGGGGTTCCAACAGCATGCCATTTCCCTGTAGGGCGGAGTCCACCACCACAGACTACCTTTACTGTTACCTTGTTATACTTACCGTGAAGTTGACTGCTAATTATCCAAGGCACTGTGCTGCCTTAGCAATTTGTTAACGTTGCCTTTTCATGTTATGTTCGATTGTTTGTTCTCCATGTCACTGCATTACTATAGCAATTGCTAGACGTGTACAGAGTTTTGTCATTTGCCACCTATTTTCGTTGCTGCGCTTTGGGACATTATGTGGGGTTAATAGTGCGGGAGGGAGCAGGGGGAAACTGTTCAACTCTACTGTTTTCTCTCTCCATAGTCATACTTTAAAAGCTTTATGCTGTCACAGCAGTGGAGGCACCCGAGCCTGGGAACTCTAGGATGTGATGGAACAATAGCTGAAAGGAAGATCGCCGCTTCAGGCAAGGGACAGGAGCACTCACTGCTGGCAGACTAGTCACCTCGCTGGTTACACAGGGCAGGTGGGACACTGGTCTGGGGGGGCTGCCCCAAGCAGGCGGATGCTTGGCCACGCTGGGGGCGGAGACAGGGCTGGCCGCAGTGTGGGTGGTGATGCTGGCTCTCTAGCTGGATAAGCATGGTGGAGGGCTGAAGCATCTGCAATGTCAAACCCAAGGCTCGGGTGCTTCCTAGGGATTGTTTAATGTGTTTTTCAATAAAGCTGTGGCCATTTATTCCCAAACCTGTCTCATGCTTGATCTGTGAGTGCGTTAAGGGTAAAAAGCGAGGGACGGAGCGAGAGGGTGTGCAGCCTGCCTATGTTACTACCAATAACAAATACAAGTTAAAGGAAACCTACTATTATTATACAATCTATTCGTAGAAATTGAACAATATACACAAATACCATGGCTTGAAACCTATCATATCATATAATAATTTGTACCGTCAATGTTCCATGGCTGGCTGGGTTCGTAACATCCTGATGTCAGCAAGCCTCCAGCATTCCATTCCCTCTCACTGTCCCACCCTCATGTAAAGATGAAATGACATCAGAGGGCAGAACAGTGAGAGGGAAGGGAACACTGGAGGCGAGCTGACATCAGGATGTTACAAACGCAAGCAAAACAAGTTAAGGCAACGGAACGCTGGACATGGAGGGGAGGACAGAATCGAGGGACATCGAGGGGAGGGGGAGGGCAGGGCAGAGGAGAATCGACATGGATGGGAGGAGAGGAGAGAATCGCAGGTCATGAATGGGAGGGCAGGGCAGAAGAGAATCGATGGACATGGAGGGGATGGGAGGCAAGGGGAGAATTGCGGGACACGGAAGGGAGGGCAGGGCAGAGGACAATCGCTGGACATGGAGGGGAGGCCAGGGCAGAGGAGAATCGATGGACATGGATGGGAGGAGAGGAGAGAATCGCGGGGCACGGATGGGAGGGCAGGGCAGAAGAGAATCAATGGACATGGAGGGAAGGCCAGAATCGCGGGACATGAAGGGGGGGCAGGGCAGAGGAGAATCGCTGGACATGGAGGGGATGCCAGAATCATGGGACACCAAGGGGAGGGCAGTGCAGAGGAGAATCGCTGGACATGGAGGGGAGACCAGAATCGCGAGACACGGAGGAGATGGCATGGCACAGGAGAATCGCTGCACATGGAGGGGAGGTCAGAATCGCAGGATACGGAGGGGATGGGAGGGGAGGGAAGAATCGCTGGACATGGAGGGGAGGGCAGGGAAGAGAGGAGAAATCGCTTCGACGACAGCCTTAAAAGCATAATCACCATTACAAGATAGCCTTGCTAGCGCCTGTTTCATTTTTTTTGAGAAACAGGCCTTTTTCTTACTAGTGTACCAATATGAAATAATTCTTTGTTCCAAATCAACAGAAAAATGATAGATTGGAAAACATGGAGGTACTCTGGTATAATCTCAGTTGACCAACTAATAAATAAATCCACCTGGTGCACTTTTGATGATATAGGTAAAAGTTATAATTTACCTAATAACCAATACTTTAAATGGATACAATTCAAACATTGTATACCTACCAAACTGAATATTAAAACATTATCTAATGAACATCCTAATTCTTGGGAGTTATGTTGTACAATTTCTAAAAACCGCAAATCTGTATCTAATTGGTATAAAATGTTCCAATCCTGGAAATACACTACATTCACTAAATTTGAAGTGGGCTATATCAACGCCAAGCTCGCTGTAAACAAAACAACAATACTAACAGACTGGATCATGTTGGAAAACCTTGCCCTATTATTCATCAGTGAAACCTGGATCCATGACCAAAAGGACCCTATAATCCTAGACCTGTGCCCTCCAGGATACAAAATCACACACTGGACCAGAAAGGAAAAGAGAGACGGAGGCATAGCACTAATCTATCAATCCCACTTTACCACTGAAACCACCGCCGAGTCCATAACGCCTCAACTTCAAATTGCCTCAATCAGAATCCACAACAAAATCCTACAAGATCATCTGAATTGTGTCTTGTTTTACAGACCTCCAGGTAACTGGAACGAAGGCCAGACCAACTTCATGGACTTCATTTCAAACACATGTGTAACCAACTCCAATATACTAGTACTAGGAGACATCAACCTTCACTTTGAAGACACTCCATCAATGCATGAGAATGTAAGGAATTCCTCCACCTATAGGATCTGAAATGGCCACAAATGCAAGCAACCCACGTCAAAGGACACACACTCGACCTCATCTCACACAAACTTTCAACAGACCAAACCTTAACAATAACAGATATTACATGGACAGAAACACCCTGGACCGACCACTACAAACTAAACTTATCCCTACATTGGCGGAAGAAGGGCCTACACAAGAACACACATCCTACAGCACTAGAGGTCAAGTAGACACAAACACATTCTGGCAACTAATTGAATTGATTTGCACTTTTCTGAAAACTGACAGGTCAGTTATGACCCATGAACTGCATAGCTAAAAGGCTTAAACTTAAAATGCCTGAAAGCTGCATCTTTCTGTGCTCTCTGTACTTTCTGCTGGAAACTGTGAATTCGAGGTCATGCTGATTCAGCAAGGAGCACTCTTCCCCTTCCTGACAGAATTGGTGCCATTGACTCTATATCACAAGGACATTAAGAATGTACACAGTTTGAAAGTGAAGATGCTTCTCCCCCTGCATACTCCTTGTATACACTTCTAAGTTTTCCTATTCTGTATTTTATTTAATGTTTGTAAGCCACATTGTGCCTGCATGAGTGGGAAAATGTGGGGTATAAGTGAACAATAAATAAATAAATAAATAAGATGTGTTGAGATTTCTAGACAAAACAATGATAAGACTGAGTCTTGGAAAAATTCCTGTAACAAAATGACGGCTACAATCTCCTGTAAAAGAAACCTTGGACTTGCTATGTTCCATAACATTCAGATAGTGTGTTCCATTCTATGTAAACAATAAAGTAAGACAGAAATTAGCTGAAGTTGCAAGGTTGTATGATTTGGGAGGGGAAATGTTGCCCAATCCACTGTATATAAGGCACTGTTGTGTTGTATTTAGACAGAGGCTGAAATGATCGAGAGTGAGCAATTTTTTTGTCTCTCTCACTCCCTATCCCTACATTGCTTTTTAAACCAAAAAAAAAAAAAAATTCTGAGAGTGGTTGAACAATTAGGTATAAACTGTGTTGTTTCTGAGTTTACTTGTTGGACTGCTTTGGGTCCTACTGATCTGTACATCTGCTGTCTAGAATTTTGGAAGATAAAATCAGAAAATAAAACTTAAGTTTTGGATGTTTACTTTTGCAATGTGTGTATGGATGCCTGTACTGGTATATGCATGTGATCGTGTTTGAATAACTTTCTATACATATGGCAATGATTTCTAAACATGCAGCATCATTAAAGGACAGATTTTTAAATGCCCAGTTGGGTATATATGTTACATGTTTCAGCAGTGTGTTTTTTCTAGTGATAACAGTGCTGGTATTCAAATGCCAGGCCATCCTTCAGGGATGGGATGATCACTGAGGGACCCACCCCACAATAGCCAGGCCCCCTGCAACCAGTCACAGAATCGATCACAAGGCAGAGGTGTGCCGTAGCCGCATTTCACGGCATTTCATGGCTTTGAGCCACCACCCCAATTACCTAACGACACACCTAGCCCGGTCTCGCGTCCAGCGGTGAACCTGACCACACGAAAACTAAGGATAAGCAGGAATGAGCAATTGCGAGCGATCCGGACAATTAACGGCCCGAGAACAACGGAGACAGACCATGGTCGCATCTCGCGGACCCGGACGACCACCCTGCTGCTGAGCCGACCTACCTGCAGGCCACGCAGCGGAAGGAGAGAGACCGCACAACGGAGGGCGAAAGATTTCCCGGGCCAGCCTGGGTGCGCGAGATCAAACGGCCTTGACCAGAAGCACTGCCAGAGCCAAAGAACACCTCAGTGCTAACCTCCTGCCACAGAGAGTTACTGCAGCTGACGAACACCCACCCACTGGAACCCACCTTGTGATCTGTGGGAACGTCGCTGGCCGGATCGGGGCCGATTGGGGCCGAGCGGTATGACCGGTTTGGGCTGGGGGGGCGGAGAGGTGAGAGGCAGGCAGTGTTGGGCGGGAGGTCGTGAGCAGCGGAGGCGAGGCGATCGACAAGAGGCTGTGCACCGCGAGTCCACGTGGCGGCCGTTTCGTCCCTCGCTTCCGCTGCCTGCTAACCGGAGCAGCATGGGCCGGGAGACTGAGTGTGCGAGGCGGTGGGTGATCGGCGCCTGGGACTGCTGCTACTCGATTGCAGCTCTGTCTCTTTGGCGTGGCGAGCCAGGTGACCTGGGGCAGCTGACCCACAGGCCCTGATGGTGATCCTTCGGAGAGGAGCTTGGGGAGCCAGGTGACCTAGGCAGCTAATCCCTAGGCCCTGGTGTTGATCCTCTCCTCCTCAAACCCGCCTTAGTGATCCCTACCGGCTCTGTTCCCTGTCTTGCCCTGCCGCCAGCTTGCTCCGGTCCCTCGGCTCTGGCCTGTTCCGGTCCGCTGCTCTGCTCTCCTCTGCTTCTGCTCCTGCTTCTCTCGATCCATCTATTCCGGCTTGCTCTGGTCCTGCTGCTCCGCTGTCTTCTGCTCCGACTCGTCCCAGCTTATCTGTTCCAGTTCTTCTGTCCAGTCCAGTCCCAGTCCATCTGATCCAGCTTCTCCTTGCTCGTTCCAGTCCATCTGCACCAGCCTGTTCCAGTCCGTCGGATCCAGCTTCTTCCAGCTTGTTCCTGACCTTCTGTCCAGCCAGTCCCAGTCCATCTGATCCAGCTTCTCCCTGCTCGTTCCAGTCCATCTGCACCAGCCTGTTCCAGTCCGTCGGATCCAGCTTCTTCCTACTTGTTCCAGCCACCTGCTCCACCTGTTCCAGCTGTTCCAGCCCGCCTAATCCAGCTTGCTCCAGTCTGCCTGATCCAGCTTCTCCCTGCTCGTTCCAGCTTCTCCAGCTGTTCCTGCCCGCCTAATCCAGCTTGCTCCAGCCCGCCTGATCCAGCTCCCCCTGCTCGTCCCAGTCCATCTGCTCCAGCCTCCGTCGGATCCAGCTCTTCCTGCTCGTCCCAGTCCATCTGCTCCAGCCTCCGTCGGATCCAGCCCTCCCTGCTTGTTCCAGCCACCTGCTCCTGCTGTTCCAGCCCACCTAATCCAGCTTGCTCCAGTCAGCCTGATCCAGCCCTCCAGCCATCTGCTCCTGCTGTTCCAGCCCGCCTAATCCTGCTTGCTCCAGTCAGCCTGATCCAGCTTCTCCAGCTTTCTCTTGCTCGTTCCAGTCCATCTGCACCAGCTTGCTCCAGCCCGCCTAATCCAGCTTCCAGTCCATCCGCACCAGCTTGCTCCACCCCACCTGATCCAGCTTCTCCTGCTCGTTCCAGTCCAGCTTGTTCCAGCCTGCCTGATCAGCTTCTCCCTGCCTGCTGCCTGCCCCAGCTAGTCCAGCCCGTTTGATCGAACTTATCCCAGCCCGCCTGATCCAGCTTGTTCCAGCTTGTCCAACTTGCCTGCTCACTCACTCCCTACCTCTTTCACTACCTGTGGCCCCCATTCACATTCTGTTCCTCGCCCTATCCCTCCCCAATCTCTTCCCCCTCCCTCCACTCTATACCACACGAACTCACTACCCATCCCCCCGTCCTGCTCAATACTGCAATACCCTACCTACCCCTATCCCCCACAACCTCACCATCCCTACTGTCCTCCTCTTCCTTCCTAGCTCTCAACCTCCAACACCTCCTTCCTGCCATGAAACTTTCCCCATTCCTCCTCAGCGCATCCCGCCTTCGGCGCCCTACCTCCCCCACCCTTCTCCGCTCTCTCTTGCTCCTTCTCCTGCTCTCCGCGGGAGACATCAATCCCAACCCAGGTCCACCACATATGTCCTCGTCCTCATCTCATCTATGCAAATGTTCCCGCGATATCTCCAATCTCATCTCCATTCCCCTCCTCCCCCCTTCCTCCCTCCCCTTCTCGTGTGCCCTGTGGAATGCCCACTCAATCTGCAACAAACTTACTTTCACCCATGATCTCTTCATCTCCCATTCCCTGGCTCACACCCGACAACTCTGCCTCAGTCGCAGCCCTCTGCCACGGAGGCTACCTTTTCTCCCATTCGCCCCGCACAGCTAGCCGCGGTGGCGGCGTTGGCCTACTACTTTCGCCCTCCTGCAGTTTTCAACCGCTCCTCCTACCACAGTCTCACTGCTTCTCATCCTTTGAACTCCATTCCATCCGTCTATTCTACCCGCTGCCACTCCGAGTTGCAGTCATCTACCGCCCCCCTGACAAGTCCCTCCCTTCCTTCCTTACTGACTTCGATGCCTGGCTGTCCGTTTTTCTTGAGCCCTCATCCCATCCCTCATCCTTGGTGACTTCAACATACACACGGATAACCCATCCGACTCATACGCTTCTCAATTCCTCACCCTAACCTCCTTCTTCAACCTCCAACTGAGCTCCACCACCCCTACTCACAAATCTGGTCACTGACTTGATCTCGTCCTCTCTTCTACCTGCTCGCCCTCTAATCTCTGCGTCTCTGCTCTTCCCATTTCTGACCATCACCTGATCACATTCACACTTCATCACCCTCCCCCTCAGTCCCGCCCAACACTAACCACTACCTCCAGGAATCTCCAGGCTGTTGACCCCCCCACCTTATCCGCTACTATCTCTGATCTCCTCCCGTCCATCACGTCCTCCGAGTCTGTTGACAAGGCTGTTTCCAATTACAATGCCACTCTCTCCTCCGCCCTTGACACCCTTGCACCACCTGTTTCCATTCCCACAAGGTGCACTAATCCCCAGCCCTGGCTTAACCCTTGCACCTGTTACCTTCGCTCCTGCTCCTGATTGGCTGAACGCCTATGGAGGAAATCCCGCACCCATATACTGACTTCATTCACTACAAATTCATGCTATCCTCCTTCCAGTCCTCCCTATTCCTTGCCAAACAGGACTACTACACTCATTTGACTAATTCCCTCAGCTCTAACCCTCGTCGTCTCTTCGCCACCCTCAACTCCCTCCTCAAAGTGCCCTCCGCTCCCACCCCCCCTCACTCTCTCCTCAATCACTGGCCGACTACTTCCGCGACAAGGTCCAGAAGATCAACCTCGAATTCACCACTAAACCTTCTCCTTCTCTTCATCCTCACTCCCTCAACCAATCTCAACCTTCTCCTCCTCTTCATCCTCACTCCCTCAACCAATCAACCCAGGCCTCCTTCTCCTCTTTTCCTGATATCACTGAAGAGGAAACCGCCCATCTTCTCTCCTCCTCGAAATGCACCACCTGTTCCTCAGACCCCATCCCCACTAACTTACTTATCACCATCTCTCCTACTATCACCCCCCCCCCCCATCTGTCATATCCTCAACCTCTCTCTCTCCACCGCAACTGTCCCTGACACCTTCAAGCATGCTGTAGTCACACCTCTCCTCAAAAAACCTTCACTTGACCCTACCTGTCCCTCCAACTACTGCCCCATCTCCCTCCTACCCTTCCTCTCCAAAATACTTGAACGCGCCGTTCACAGCCGTTGCATTGATTTTCTCGCCTCTCCTACCATCCTCGATCCGCTTCAATCTGGCTTTCGCCCACTTCACTCGACAGAAATGGCACTATCCAAAGTCTGTAATGACCTGTTCCTCACCAAATCCAAAGGTCATTACTCCATCCTCATTCTCCTCGACCTATCCGCCGCTTTTGACACTGTCAATCACGACTTACTTCTTGACACTCTGTCCTCTTTTGGGTTCCAGGGCTCTGTCCTCTCTTGGTTCTCCTCTTATCTCTCCCATTGTACCTTCAGAGTACACTCTTATGGTTCTTCCTCCACCCCTATCCCGCTCTCTGTTGGAGTCCCTCAGGGTTCTGTCCTTGGACCCCTTCTTTTCTCTATCTACACCTCTTCCCTGGGCTCTCTGATCTCATCTCATGGCTTCCAGTATCATCTTTATGCTGACGACACCCAGCTTTATCTCTCCACACCTGACATCACTGCGGAAACCCAGGCCAAAGTAACGGCCTGCTTATCCGACATTGCTGCCTGGATGTCCAACCGCCACCTGAAACTGAACATGGCCAAGACCGAACTTCTTGTCTTCCCACCCAAACCCACTTCTTCTCTACCTCCTCTCTCTATTTCGGTTGATAACACCCTCATCGTCCCCGTCTCATCTGCCCGCAACCTCGGTGTCATCTTCGAATCCTCCCTCTCCTTCTCTGCGCATATCCAGCAAATAGCCAAGACCTGTCGCTTCTTCCTCTATAACATTAGCAAAATCCGCCCTTTCCTCTCTGAGCACACCACCCGAACTCTCATCCACTCTCTCGTTACCTCTCGCCTTGACTACTGCAACCTACTCCTCACTGGTCTCCCACTTAGCCACCTATCCCCCCTTCAGTCCGTTCAGAACTCTGCTGCACGTCTCATCTTCCGCCTGAACTGATACACTCATATCGCCCCTCTCCTCAAGTCACTTCATTGGCTTCCGATCAGGTACCGCATTCAATTCAAGCTTCTGCTACTAACCTACAAATGTACTCGATCTGCAGCCCCTCCTTACCTCTCAACCCTCATCTCCCCTTACATTCCTACCCGTAACCTCCGCTCTCAAGACAAATCCCTCCTTTCAGTACCCTTCTCCACCACCGCCAACTCCAGGCTCCGCCCTTTCTGCCTCGCCTCACCCCACGCGTGGAACAAACTCCCCGAGCCCATACGCCAGGCCCCATCCCTGCCCATCTTCAAATCCCTGCTTAAAGCCCACCTCTTCAATGTCGCCTTCGGCACCTAACCTCTACACCTCTACCCAGGAAATCTTGACTGCCCCAACTTGACATTTTTTTCTTTAGATTGTAAGCTTCTTTGAGCAGGGACCGTCCTTCTTTGTGTATTTTGTACGGCGCTGCGTAACCCTAGTAGCACTCTAGAAATGTTAAGTAGTAGTAGTAGTAGAATTGGTGTGTAGAGCCTGAGCTCTTTCATTAAAACTCATGGACCATGGGTCAATTTTAACAGGCAATGGAAAAGGTGCCAGTACTCCCAGGTACCCCCTCAAGAAAAGCCCTGTGTTTCAGACATATCCATCTACTTGCTCCCATGATATTACTGAATTCTATCATTCTGTCTCAGTGTATTTTCAAATGTAAGCAGGGGTGTGCTGGTAAATTGTTAACAAGGGGCTCTCTCTCGCCAGCAAAGTAAAAGATAATTCAGGAGGGGCCCAAGCCCACATTTTGGGATCCATTTGTTAAAGTAGCCATGGAGAACCGGCTCCCAAAATTCTTAAAAACTTAACAAACGGCTCTCGAGAGTCTGTGAGAGCCTGCTCCAGCACACCACTGAATATAAGCCACATTGAACCCAGCTGGATGGTGATGACACAAGGAAAGCAAGTTTGGTTCATTGAAGACGAACTCAAAATAACCTGTTTCTTAGCTGGGCTCAGTATTACCATAGTGAAAATGTGACCTTACGATGCCTTTGTGGTTATGTTCACTAAGTTAAATGATTAACTGGCTTTCTTGAAAGGATTATATAACCTTTGGATGCATCACTAGAAAGTCAGCACAAAAACAAAATGTAAGAAAATCAATGGACTGCTGTTTTAGCCCATTTAGTTATGTTTAAACAAATGAGAGATCTGCATGAGACAAAATATTTATTTTTATTTTGACTTATAAAACCACTTGACCATGAAATATGCTCAAAACTGAATAATCCATTTGTGTAACTAAAATCTAAACTTCTACAAAATAGATGAAGTGAAGATGTGATTCCACATGCCCCAATAAAAGGAGAGCTTACTTTTACTTCCATTTAATTTCAATATATTCCATTTTTATAGCACCAGGCTTCCCAAGGCATATTACAACAGTTAAGATGAACCCATTAGGAAACAGGATATCCTCACTGAATTGGCCGTCTGTCATGTGTAGAACAGTAGAAAAATAAGCATAAAATACAGCATTTATAACTGCTGTTTCTACTAGCTAATAATGTTTAAGCTGTTGATATTCAATTTTTATTTCAGGATATTTATATCTACATATGGGAAGCTTTGAAATAAATTAAAAAGCTGTCAAATAAGTTTTAAATCTTGTGTCCTCCACCAATATCCAGGTAACTATCCAGATAACAGGACAGCAAAAAAGCTGTCCTAAGGATCACATGATAACCGCACAGCAAACAGACACTCAGTGAGCCACTTCCCTATACAGATCCCCAAATTAAAGTTTTTTTTTTAAATCCTTTTCTGTGACCTGTTTTTAATGCACCTCGTTTAGACCCCTTCTGGACTTTTCCAAATGGGGGGGGGAACCTCTTAAGTTCATCCAGAAGATTCTTTATAGTTTCCCTCCAATCCCAGGGTGGTTGGTTCTGGGGAGGCATCAGAAGGCGTAATTCAAAACTGATCCCCATGACCTCTGCTTTCTGCCTTTCTGGATCTAGGTGTATTCTGGGCCATTTATGTTTCCACATATAGTCTATTTGAATCTAGCAGTATTTTGTGCACAAACTGAGTGTCTGGTGTGAGTTCAGTTTAGTTTGTAAAATAAGTAACAGGCAAATGAATACTTGAATATTAAGACAGAGATAAGTTTCAGATAGAAGGTATTTATTCTTACCAAGATTTCAAAGAAATACAGACATCGGACAGATTCTGGGTTCAATGGCACAGCGCTTTGCCGTCTGAGATGCGTTGAGGACGACTCCTAAATTGAGCCAAAATCTCTCCTCTTTTATACTCTTTTCTCTCTATAGAAGTCTATGGCAGCACCTATTTTGGGACCTATTTTTTTCAAATATTTCTCAATTTCTGCGGTTAAACTGTCGCATCTTGCCATCTGTGCAGTTTGTACCCAGCTCTTCCGTTCCATCAATTTCACAAGGTTGCAACATTTTCCGGTAATATCAACATGTTTTTTTGGAACAAACTGTTTTTGCGGTTACTTAACATTTTCTCTGTTGAGATACCAGTTTCACATAATGTTTTTGCAACACCTCTCATCACATCTTCTGATCTCTGTATCATTTTATACATTAATATATACCTGTTTGTGTCAAGACTCATTGTTCAGACCTGCTTTCTGCAGATTCTCAAATATAAAATCATTTGTTACTTGTTTGGCCTAATCAGTACATTTTCAGATGTTTTTGGCTCTGTGGCTTTGTCCATCACAATTCCAGTGGCAGATCTAAAACCAGGCCATATATTAACATTCCCCTCTTCACCCTATCCCATAGGGTGACACCAGGGTAAATATACCATGGTACCATCCATTCCAGAAGGTATCCTACAAGGCCATAAAATTTTCTGAGTCTCTGTGCAAACTGGTACAGTCTGAGTTATTTGGTTTCTGATTACCATTCTGGCACCACTTCAATTATTTCAATCATTTCTACTTATCAATATCTATGGTTATACAAAAACTACTATACTTCTACCCTTTAACATGCAAATTCTATCTCATTCTTACCTATTTAATCATTAATTTCTTTGGTTATATACTGATTATATCTTATCTTATAAAGCTTTATATGGTTATATTGTATCCCTGTGTGTGCTATTACCTGATTATACAGATGCAGACATTTCTCTAGTGTCTCTAGCAGTTGCATAGCGATTGGTCCTTCTCAGAGGGAGATAGTCCAATGTGTCATCTCCTGTGGTGTTGGGAAGGAGATTTTCGTACAGGACATATTGTCCTGCTATTGTCTTTTTCGTGATTGCGGTTTCAATTAAGCGTTCTACTAAGCCTCTAGCACAAGGGATTATGCAACATCCTACTAATACAAAAATTGCTACCACTATGATTATCGTTGTGGCTGCTGAAATGATAAATGTCTTCCATTTACCAAAAGCTTTATCCATCCAACCAGTCCAGGATGTATCAACACCAGAGTTCTCTGCCAATTCTTGTGACAGTGAGGTCAAGCCTTCCAAAGCTCTGGTGATTGATCCATCTGGAGCAGTATTGTTGGGGATAAAGGTGCAACACTGTGTACCTATCTTATGGCACACTCCGCCCTCTGCTGCCAGAAGTTGGTCAAGTACTAATCTGTTTTCCAACGTCATCCGGCTAGTGGCGTCTAATTGCGCTGCAATTCCTTGAACTGCATCCCTGGTATAATTGACAAATCTCTGCTGGTTGTAATATATATAGTTGATCCAGTCTACATTTTTATTTATCGTCGCCCACCAAAAGAAGGCAGATTCAAATCCTGCAGCTATTTGGTTTCTGGCTTTGAACTCATCAGGAACCCCTCTTGGAACTCCAATAGCATCTATATAGACCCGATCATCAAAAGATCCAGGCATTGCATTTCTCTTCACTCGTGAGGAAGAGCTGCTATGAGGAGGGAGCAAGGATGCTATAATGATTGGAATTACCAATTTGACTAGGGCACATCTGCCTGTCCAACTCCTGTGGAGGGTATGGTGGATAGTATAGGTTCCACAATACCACCAAATGTCTGCTCGAGCTTGTGAAAAGTTTGTGAGATTTAGATTTTGTAAAGTCCCTTGTCCTAGGGTTGTATTACAACCGGTCAAATTACCAAGAAACCGTGTGTTTCTCACCCCATATCGTTCCAGACATGTATGATATCTGGTAGCAGGATCTGGAATCCTGAATGCGGGTGGGACCCTCAGCCGAGGGGGTAAGTAGGGGTGGTGCTTGTCAAGATGCTGACAAGACTGATTGACTTTGTCTTTTACCTGCAATAATTCTAACATACACCAAAAACCATCTGGATCATTGTAGAGATCTAAAGGGAAAGGAACTACAGTTGGTTCTGCTCTTGCATGGGCACAGAAATAACAATTAGAGACATTCAAACTCTTTGTAGTATAATGCGCCCATTCGAGCCATAGGTTTGTTTCTCCAAATCCTGTTTCTAAGGCTATTAAATCTTTGGAATTATTAATTGGCACAATCTGGTAAGGAATTTTTTCTTCTGGGATCTTTGTTGGCATCAAAGGATTGGTCGCTGTAGGTTGGGCTGGGGGTGGAATAATCTTAAACGTTCCAACTGGATCTCTACCTGTGACATCAATTCCTATGGAATAAGTTCTGTATGTAGTGGCTGTTACGCCTCTGAAAGTGATAGCCACTTGATTACATTTGGTCATTGGACAGAGGCCAGTCCATCGCAATTTCATGATGGAAATGCTCTTTTTTAGATCTGGAATTTCACTACCTGAGTAGGGAACCCATGAACCTGTGTACCACCATACATGTGCCCAACTTCCGCAATTGGAGAAGGGACACAGGTATACCTCAAAAGCTGACAAATATTGCTGTACAGGATGTGCCCCACACATTGTGTAAGCACAGACATCAAGGGTTATTGTGGTTGTGTCCGTGGTGGTGGGTAATGCTATTTCGTAAATGGTAATGAATTGTTTTAGAAAACTTTCTAGTTGCTGTGTTCCTTGTATCATGGGTATGGTGTGCACACACAACAGGAGGAAGACTAAGGACTTCATGTTGGTAGTTTTCATGGTTAAATGTAAGATCTGGATTGTACCAAAGGTAATTGGCGGTTAATGAAAATGAGTAACACAATAAATCCTAGGGTCTTAACCAGAACTGTAATTGCTATAATTAATATACCGAGGTATACCAAAGCTTGATATATCATTAGGAAGAATTTGGGTTGGGTTGGTAAATTCTAACGACTGGGTAGGGTGGGTAAATTCTAACAGCTCCTCTTTCAGGAGTGTCGGGGATAACAAAAAGACTGTATACTTCCAAAGGTCCCAATCCAACCTCTCTAATGAACACAAAGGGTATCCAATCAGTGCCCAGTACGGCGTATGTTATAATCCAAAAATCTACAACGTCACCAGTTGCTGGTCTTATTAGGAGGTCGTCGGTTTGTTCTATTTGTAACCCTAAAGTTCCTCCAAACAGTATCACAGTGTCTGTAACCGTTCGGCTAGGACCTAGTGTCCAATTCTCAAACAAAGGTTCACACAATGTCAGATAGCGGGTGAAGGGGTCCCAATTGGGATCGTCTTCTGGAGCTGGGTCCCAATGAGGATGTATTAACTCTCTTAAATCAAAAAGGTACTCTGGGGGTTCAGGGATTAAGTGTACACCTATACTAAAAGGCGATGGTGGGGGAGAATCAGGTGGAGAGGGCGGGTTATCTGGTAAATTCTGGGACATATATTGATGGTTACTTAGGGATGCAGAGCTATCTGGGAGGTCGAGTGGCTGGGACGGTGATGTTTGGAGTGGCTAAAGTAGTATTCGTGGGAGGAGGAGCGTCACTAGGAGGAACCAGAGAATAAGGAGGAGGGGTGGGTCGTAATTCAAGCAAGGTAATATTATCCTCAAAAGTAGTTGTAAGATTGGGGACAATATGGACCGAGCTACTGATATTATTGGGAACAGTTGTAGAATGCAAAACAGGAGAATCAGTGAGGACAGGAGTAGTCGCAGAGGTTTCAATAGGCTCTGGAGGATAGCCAGTTGAAAAGTCTGTCGTGACAGATGTGTCTGCCCAGGGGGTAGGATGACTGGTGGCAATGGGACCTATCGTTGAGGTCGTCCGGGGGGATCTGTATCCAAACAGGCGGGTAAATGCGGTGTATTGTTGGGGCTCTGTGTAGGCTGCTGTAGTAGGTGATGGAGCAGGAGTAGATGTAAGTACCGAAGTAGTTACAAGTACTGCTGGAGTAGTTGCAAGTACAGAAGTAGTTGCAAGTACTGCTGGGGTAGTTACAAGTACCGAGGTAGTTGCAAGTACCGTGGCGTTTCCGGCTGGCAAGGTAACGTTGCCAGTGGGAAAGGCAGTAAGTGTGATCCAAAGATCCAGGAGGTTACTGTCAGCAGTATAGGTAAACAGGGTAGTGAAAAACAAAACCAAACCTATACAAAGTAGGATGATGCACACGAGTCCAACAGCAAACAATCGAGCAGATGGAAAGCAGAAGAAGAGGGTGTATTGATGTAACACCGTCACTGCTGCTGAGACGACGCTCGGACGGGTGCTAGTTCCGTCCGTGTCGTCCGGATAAGTGTCGCCTTCCAAATAAGTGTCGTCGAAGTCGTTCGACCAATGGGAATTGGTTTCAGATACCTGCTCAGAGTTACACTTATCAACAGGGTAAAGTCCAATGTCCAGTGGGTCTGGTGGATCAGGTTCCTTGATATTGTCGAGGGCAGCAAGGTTCTCAGCAGTTGGTTCCCTGCGGAGACTCTTACCAGCGGGGGAGGGTGGTGGTATCAACACTTTCACAGGAGTGGTTGGGAAAGGTGGTATTGGAATAGGAACTTTATGTAGGGAAATAGTCTGTAAGGGAATGAGTTCTTCTGGAGTGAAAATCGGCGGAAATTGCTGTGGCATTTATCTGGCTTGATTCGGGAAGTACAAATGTAGAATGTCAAGCAGCTCACAGATGTTGCTGTGCAGATTCTGTACTGTGGAAACCGCAACAGACTCTTGTTCTTCCGGATTCAATTGTCCTGCTAAGTTGCGGATTTGGGTGAGATCTTCTGCAAGGTTACGGATTCGGATGAGACGGATGTGAAGATCTACGTATGGAAGTGGGAGTGCTGGAACAGTTGGAGGAAGAGGTGAGGATGGCAACTCAAAAGCAGGTTCCAATACAGGTGGTTGTTCTGCTGGTGACTCTGGAGAATCGGCGAAGGCTTGGATGACTATGTCAGCCAGATCAAGGAGATGGGATTCAGGAGATGGATGGTCTAAGTTGATTAAGTGGTTAAGTCTTTGGTCGAGTTGGTCAAGATGGTTCAAGAGTGTTGGATGTGGGGTCGGTGGTCTTGGGCTCAGTGGTGGTGGAGATGGAGTTTGTGGTGGGACTGGTCTCTCCAGTGACTGTTGTGCTGGAAACATCAATGGAAACATCCAGGAGGCCTGATTGGGTATTTGGATAGGCGCGGATATCTTTCAGATGGACCCAGGATGTGTGGTCCTCAAGCTTGGCAGCTGTGGCTGACAGAGCTTCTATCTTGAAGGGCCCAACGTAGATGGGATCTCGCCAGGTCTTGTGCGTGTAATAACGCCGGTGCACTAGATCGCCCACTTTATAAGGGGGGGATCTATTGGCATCACAATCCCCTCTTCTGTCCGAAATGGCCTGTGGAATTGAGGACAGAGAACTTACAATAGTCTGCAAGATATCCCAATATACTGAGTATTGATCGGGTACTTGAGTGTCTGGATTGCCAGGTAGGAGTCTCATCTGGCGACCTGTACATAATTGGAACGGCGTCAGTTTAAGGGAAGAGGATGGAGTGGCACGGAGAGATAACAGTGCCAAAGGGAGGGCATCAAGCCAATTCTTTATCCCATTTGCCATAAGCTGACGCATTTTTGTTTTGAGCAACCCATTGTATCTTTCAACCAAACCATTACTGGTGGGTTTGTAAACACAGACAGTTCTATGTGTAATACGGAGTGCTGGAAGGAGGTTCTGCAGGAGTTCATTCACAAAGTGTGTACCATTATCTGTGGTAATTTTGCCAGGAATACCAAATCGAGGAATAATTTCATTACACAGTGACTGTGCCATGGTTTGTGCGGTTTCTCTAGTGCAAGGAAAAGCTTCCACCCACTTAGAGAAACTGTCCACGCAGACAAGCAGATACCGTTTACCGCGAACAGGTGTCTGCATATCTGTGAAATCAATATACCAATGTTGGCCAGGTCCCTGGACAACAGGCAAATGACCTGAAGGAATGACAGGTCCTCGTTTGGGTGTGTACAGAAAGCATTTGTAACAATTATGCACTACAGAGTGGCACATGGGCATCATTTGGGGAGCCCATAATTTGGAAGACAATTGATCATACAGTGTATTAGCATTTAAATGTAAAGGATAATGGAGGGCATGCAACAGAAGGGATAAAACATGCTGTGAAACGCATAATTGACCGTTGGGATGAGTCCACATGCCATTTGGATTTAGAAAACATCCAGCTTGCTTCCACAAAGTGAGTTCTGCTTGTGAAAGAGAGGAAGTGAGGGTAGTAGAGAAGTCAGAAGGTAAGGATTCAGGGGGAGGGGACGTAACAGGGGGTTCTGAATCAGGAGATAGCAAGGAGGTAATGACATGAGGAACAGGAAAAATTGGAGGGGTGTTTGAAGAGGAGGATTCGGAGGGTGTGGAATCAGAAGGAGTAGAAGGTGGTGTTTCAAAGGGAGGCGCTTCGGTTGCAAACAAAGGAAGTGCCACATCAGTAGGGGATACGGAAGGAGAACTGGAAGAGGAAGTGACCTCACGGGCTAGTTCATCAGCAGCATGGTTGCCATTAATGGCGAAAGAAAATACCGTCTCCTGATGTGCTTTAATCCAGGAGATACTGGTGCGGAGGCCTTTTTGATGGCGTTTCTCCAGTGCATCAAAAAGTGCAGTCCACAAAGGTAAGTGGCTGAGAGGTTGTCCAGTAGAGGAAATCAGACCCCTCTGGTTCCATTTGCGAACATGGGAGTGCAAGGAAGCAAAAACATAGTCTGAATCGGTGACAATGCTCAAATCAGAGTGTAGTGCTTTATACAGAAGGACGTATAAAACCGCTGCAAGTTCTGCGGTTTGGGCTGTAAATGCATCTGGTAACCTGAATTGTACAGGATCCAGTATATCTTCTTCAGGTGTGTAACGGAGGGCGGCAAAACCGGCAAGTCCGTTTTGCTGAGAACCGTCTGTAAACCAAACCTCGCCAGTCTGCAAGATTTCTGAATGCAGATGGAGGGATTCGGGAACAGACAATTGGGTAGTGCACTCATGGGGAAAGATTGTATTCTGTGCTGTCTCTGTTACAGTGAGTAATGGATCTAGGCGTTGAAGGTCAGTTAAAGTTAATGGGTGAATAGAGTGCACTACACTGAACAAAAGTACTTGATACTTTTGCAATCGGCAGACAGTCATGTGACTAATCTGTTTGTCCAACAGATATTTTACATCATGGGACGTGTGAAGAATCACCGGAAGGTGAGGAATGTAGCTGTATAATTTCGTGACAGCTGTGCTGGCGGCAACAAGGCCTTTCTCACAAGTGGCAAAGGCTCTTTCAACAGGGGAAAAAGTACCTGAAAGGTAACCACAGGCAAGATCATTATGTTCTTGAGTAATTAAGCAAGACCAAGTAGTCTCAGTATGCACGACCCAAAGGTGTACATCCTGAGAAACATCAATAGTTGCCAATGGGGAGGAAAGCATAACATCTTTTACAAGAGCCATAAGATCTGATGTTTCCTGAGCTGTGAAGTTAATGGGTTCTCGTTTAACTTTCTGTTTACCCTGTAGTTTCATATAAAATGGCTGTGTTCGAGCTGAATAATTGGGTATCCAAAGGCGACAGAAATTCAACATGCCAAGGACACCTCTGAGATCAGAAACAGTAGTGGGCATCCGCAAGGAGGATACATGTTGGAGAGTATCGGGACCCAGGCCCTTCTGACGGGGGCCTATGTGGTGTCCAAGGAAGGTAACATGTGTCTGAGCTACTTTTAATTTCTTTCTGTTAACTTTATAGCCTTTCGTAGCAAGAAAGCCAAGGAAGTCACAGGTGACCTGAACGCATGTGTCAAAATCAGGGCAGGTAATGAGCATGTCGTCTACATATTGTACAATAGAGGTTTGTGGTGGGAGATCGTATCTGTACTGTTTAAATTCCTGTATGTGTCCTGCCAAAGTTTGAGAAAAGACTGTTGGACTGTCTGTAAATCCCTGGGGGAGACGGGTCCACTGATATGTTGTGTTATTGAATTGGAAAGCCGTTAGCGGACGGCTTACAGGGTCAAGGGTGATGGAAAAGAAAGCGTTGGATAGGTCAATGGTGGAATGATATGTCTGCAAAGAGATACTATTGAGGAGTGTAGTTGGGTTTTCCACGTTTGGAAATACCGCGTAAGTGAGGTCATTTAGCGCGCGTAAGTCTTGTACTATACGGAAGGCGCCAGGCTCTTTCTTTGGAACTGGGAATAAAGGAGTATTGTATGGTGAATTACATTTTTCAATGATACCCTGCAGCAACAAAGAATCAATTTGTTCCTGAGCTCCAGCAATAACTTCAGGTTTTAGCGGATACTGGGCAATTTTAGGGCCTTTACAACCCGGTAGCAGCTGAATACGATGGGGAGGGCCTTTAACCTCACCATAGGGTTTCTCAGGTGTGGCCCAAAGAAAACTTGGTAGGTCATTTAGAACGACCTCTATTTGTTTCTCAACCATAGAGGTGACAGCCATAATGAGTGAAGTGGTTTCATTAGGGGAAGGATCAAAATGAATTTCAAAGTGAAACAATGTCAACAGGTCTCTCCCAAGTAAGTTGACAGGGCACAACGGAGCATACAAAAAGGGAGCAGATAGTTGTTGATCCGCATAGGTAATTGGTAAAGGCTCAAGCAGGGGTGTGTCTGTTGGGACACCATCAAAACCTGTGGTGGTAACATTGTTAGGGGAAACTTTAAGAAGTTTCTGCAATTTGTGCGGGACATGGGCTAGCACAGAGCGAGAGGCGCCAGTGTCTATTAAAAAGGGAACAGGGACATCACAGATTAACAAGGTGATCATGGGATCATCCAATCCTGCTTTAGTGCGAACAACGCCTAGTCACTGTGGGCGGCGTTGATCAGGGTTCCACAAAGGGAAAGATTGGCGCTCTGGAGGACGGGTTTGACGGTTTTGACGGCGGATTTGATTCATTAGTGTATTTTGTGGTGGTAGGGAACATTCCCGTGCATAATGGCCGTATTGCTGGCAACGATAACACTGAACATCTATATAACGATCTGGGCTTGGTCGGGAACGATAGTCTCTGGGTTGTGTATTATCATCAGGGGGCCCCCGTGGAGGCCCTCTCTGAGGTTGGGAGCGACGGCCTCGGTCTTCAGGATAATCTGCTCTACGGTCGGGGCGGTAGGGCCGTGGGCCCTGATTTCGGGAGTTATTGTCATAGCGTTGGTCAGCATACATAACAATAACAGGGGGAGAGGTCTCGGGGGTATTGGGATCTGTGTCGGAGCTCTTACAGGCTCTTTTCTCTTTGAGATCTTCAGTCTGCAGCATTTCTAAGTTAGTGTGTACTATCTTACGATGTTGGGCTTCATCTTGCTTGCTTTTAATAAGCTTTCTGCAATGATGAAGGATGTGCTCACGAATCTTTGGCCATTTTTCAAGTTGGAGACCCACTGTGTCCTCTAGTTTGGTTTTAATCTGTGAAGGTAGGGTTCCCTTAAGTAAATGATAGAACACCGGAAGAGCATTATCGGAGTCAAATTTTTCCTCCGTCTCTTCTTTATAGAGATCTTGGAGTCTGAGTAAGTAAGCCTCAATGGGCTCTGAATCCATTTCCCATCTCTGAGAAGTGATAACTGAAAAATCTTTTTGAGCCGGATATATGGTCCGGATTTCCTGGAATACTTTGGTCTGAATCTCTGTTAAAGGATTGCCATCATACTCGGTATCTGTTACAAATTTGGCATAGCCCGATTGAGTGAATATGTCAGTGACACTGGCGTGTGGGGTTCTACCCAAAAGCGCTTTCATGTCTCCAACTGACAGGGTGGTCCCTAGTGTAATGTCCTGTAATTTCTTCAACCATCGGTTACCTCCTAATGTAATATCCGGGAGTTGCAGTATGAGGCTATTTAATTCAACTGCTGAAAGTGGAGTGTACTCCGTATGAGGAACACCACCTGACATCTTATTCAGCAGGGGAAAGAGTTTTACTTTCTCAAAGGGTTTAATCAATGAAGATGTAAGAAGGTCGATCGATGCGGTTGGGGGAAATTGATTCTCGTACTTTTTCCAAACCTGAAGACCTTGGATTAGGTAGAGGGTTGTTTTCTGATCCCAATGGGGGTCAGGGTGGTCATAAATAAGATCTCTCACTAGTGAGAGTTTGTCAGACCGCAAGGATCCTTCACGTGGGAAGAGAGCGGACTGGGGCTGAAGCGCCTCAGACCATCCTGCAAGATTATCAATCCATGGTTGAACATAATACCATGAATTTTCATGTAATGCCACATATTGGGCGGGTGTGCTAGGTGGACCAGATAAGCCAGGTTCTGTATCAATGTTCAGACCTGTAGGGTGACGGGGACCGTCAATGACTGCAAGGCAGCGACTAGATCCCTCGTCAGTAAGATAACTTTGAGGGTGGCGTTGTCTGGTATGATGTGAAATAACATCATGTTGTTGGGGCATTTTGGATTTAGATGCAGCAGATGCAATAGTATCCGGGAGTTCTGAAATGGACTTACGTAAGGAACGAAGTCCTTCAGAAACGAATGCGAGGTCATCTCCCATACTGGCCAATGTGGTGCCCTGTTGTGGTATACAACATGCCCCTGAAGGGATGTGAGTGTCAGGGGGACGGGTCTTGGGTAGTTCCAGGTGCGATAAATCTCCTTCCACCGAGGAGGAGAAATTAAGCACTGGGGGAGGTTCATTTCGAATATCCTCCAGGTCAGATTTAGCTGGGAGTTGTTGTTGTAAAACTTCCCATGCTGCGTCTAATGGGGAGGATAGTATTTTTGGTAGATCCCCAGTACCTGGTTTGGCTGGAAGTATGAGAGGACGACGGAGACGAGCCAGTTCCTCTGCTAATTGGGGAATTTTACCCTTGGGGCGTGCACCCAATTGCTCCCATCTAGGAGGAGTAGAACACTCAGGTTCTAGAGTCGGCATGGAAGGGTTCATTGGAACAGGGGGCGCTGTAATAAAACCCCGATCACAGAGTTCCTGACAAATAGCCCGTGTCTGTGTAGCAGGACTACATGGAATGAAGCCCATCTGTCGCAACTGAGACAGAATAGGGTAATGCTGGGATGCGGGAGGCAATAAACCAGTTTGGACAGAGGTGTCCAAATGTGGCGGTGGAGGTGATGTCTGAGTTGAATGTCCCATGTATGGGTAGGTAGCCGTTTGAGTGGTCATGTGTGAGGCCTGACCCTTACCCAGTTCGGGGTAGGCAGTAGTCTGGACCGCGGTGTTTATTCCCAATCCTGGGTAGGTGGTCGTCTGGACCGCGGTATCTAGTCCTATATTACTTAGAGGGGGGGTAATGACCGGAACCGTATGGCTCTGGACACAAGGATAATGTTCAATAATGGGAGGGGGTATTTCGATCTCATGACCGTCAATAGTACGATATACATGACGTGTCTGTGGAGTAAGGGTCTGGGTCTGGGTTGTTGCTTGCATCGTTGAAGCAGTAGTGACGGTGGGCGACTGGGCGGTAGTCGGGGCCACTGGGATAGTTGAAGGGGTTAAGGGCGTCTGAGTTTGTGCCGTCCCATGAAATGTCGGGATTGAATCTTTTGGTGATGAGGGAAGGGATAGATCAACAACACCGGCAATGTGCACGGTAGTGGGTGGGTCAAATACCATAGGAGCGGGAGATACCGCGGGTAGCGGGGGTGTTACTGTCTGGGATCCTTGAGAATTCTGCAGCAGAGGACTTGTGACCGGTTTATCACAATATCCTGGGGGTATCGGGGTATATCCCACTGCACATGGTAGAAGCTTTGTTGTACCTGCAGCGGTAACAGCATCATAAGGTGGTGGGGCAGTAGGTATTACTGCCTCCTGGTAGGGAGCTTGATCGCAATCGGACCTACCTAAACTCCTATCATTTTGGTTTTGTGCAATAAGTATGAATTTATTAATGGCAGCTAAATGTTTATCCCTAGATTTTCCGGTTTTGTGGGACTCATTGTAGCAGACCAAAGCTTGGAGTTTGCCCTGATCAAATGAGCCCTTTGATGGCCATTCCAGTCCTTGATCCTTTGCGGACCAACCGGTATGCCAGGTTTGACATAAGCGGGTAAGTTCCTTCCTATCAGCGGGAAAGAAATTAAGGACTCTGTCCAGGGGACTAGGGGATGAGGAGGAGGACATAGTGGGATCTGAAATAGGGGGAAGACAATCCACATAGGAACTCATAGAAGAGTGTATTCTATATAATGCAATATCTTTAAGTAAGACGGTTCAAGTCAGAATTCTGAGGTCTATAACAGGGGCAACTAAACAAAAGCATGCAAAGGAAAATTATTTAAACAAAAACATGCATCATGCGTATAGAAAGCACCTTTATACTCACGCGTCTTCAAGAGCGTCCCGGTGACGGAACCTAGAACAGAAATTACTAATTGGCGGAAAGCTCAATGCTTTAGCCGCAAGTTAAATGAACAGACGCATGAAAGTCACAAAAGGTGGACAGAGTATTTAAGAATATAGTGTCAGTGTGCATACTACTCTACCCCTAATTAATAAAAAACTACTCTCCAGAGTGTGCTTCTAAAGGCAAAAAGAAACCCCGTTTCCCAGCCTGCCAAGAACTATCCCGTATACATGGTAGAGCCCCCAAAAAGGGACATTGCAAACACTCCCGAAAAGGACTCAAGATACCAGCGAATAAGGTGTCATGAATCGAAGAGCAGCGGTCCAATGGGTTTCCGCTGACTATTGAACTTCTCGTGTACGATAGAACTTCTCGTGTCCGTCTAATCACCCCAAAGGACCTGTAGTTTGAGAACTTCTCGTGTACAACAACCCACTTAAATTTTTGTGGTTAGGGAACATCTCGTATACGAATAACCAGTCTAGAACGTTGAAAAGTTAGGGAAACTTCTCGTATAAAACTAACCCTCCAAGAATATTGAATGCCCGAGTCAACCTGTACACAATCGCAACGAAAGTCGTTAGACGTCTCTTTATTAACCCCGCGGTCATCTATACAAGTAACTCATATGTGGGCAATAATGCCGAAGCCGCAGGCCACTCCGAAAATGGAATGGAAGTCTGCTTTAAATCTATTATTTATGATACCGTCATCCATTGAAGGGTTTATGGCCTCAAATGGATGTAAGTCCCAGACATCGGTATCAAAAAGCCAAAAATTATAACATGACACTAGTATTTAAGAAAGGGAGAAATGAAGAGTAGAATAGAATGGAAGAACCCCTGAAGCAAACTGCAAAGATAGTGAAAATAAGATAAATCTTGTTAAAAGAAAATTGGTAGAAAAACTTAACATTAAACATATGTAAGCTCTTGGGGGAAGGTACCATAAAAGAGTAACAAGACAATAGATTTGCTTATTAAATAATTCATAAAAAGGGACTCAAAAGCATTAAAATAAGACAGCCGACAGTGAAGAGGCCCGCAAAACCAGGACAACACAATACAAAATAAAATCATTCACACTGTTGCACAGCATAAACATGCATAAAAGTTAAACACAAGAGTGACAGAAGCAAAGTAGGAGAGTAGGTGGGACTTGGAGAGAAAGAGGAGAAAAAAATGAATGTGATGGACAAGCTGAGCAAACCAATGAACAACACCCTTCGTCTGTTCACCATATCAGAGGAGGAGAAAAAAAAAGCTGTACAACAAAATTGGATTTTCAAGTAATGAAACAAAAAATCCCCTAGTAAAAACAACCTATAAATCATTATAATGGAGCTCGCATAATATTATACTGCAAAAACAAAACCCATTCTAGACAAGCAAAGATGTAGCGCTACGATCGCTAACATTGAAACCGAAAGCATTCAAACACTGCTGTTTGTCATATACTGAGACTATGTATCATAAAACAGGGTTAAACTTACAGAGAAGTAAATATATGATTGGACTAAGAACATTGCCGTACACTATCTATTTATAGAACGCAGGCACAGTATCGTAAGCTTAAATCACTTGTGTGCAGGAAAGTTACGGGCAAGCAGTTTTACAGGAAATGAGTGCATATTAATCGTGGCAAGCAGAAATCATGGCAGAAGCTCAGTCCCCAAAGCTCATGCAGCAGTGGCCAATAAAAACAACGCAAGTGTTTGAAAAGGACCGTAGAAAAAGGTTGATTACTAAATATGTTTAAGTTAGGCTCCAAGGTCAAACAGATGCAGCTCTAAAAATCTTAATATGCAAACTGTGGCGTACGATAGCAATTAGAGAATAGCATTGTCCATTTCAAATACAATAATAGCCAGGTGGCAGGCAATGCTCCAAATGGGAGTTTTAGCAGAAAAAGAAAAATAATTAACAGCACAGAAGACGGTAGCAGTTTATCAAAAGTGATGACACACAATCTCTACAACGTATGACCTGACAATAAGCTCTTAAAGAGAGAAAAAAAATAAAAACACGGGCTGACAATACTTAAACTTGCAACAGACCTGTCACCAGAAATATGTATAGTTAAAGCAATGAGTAACAAAATGATATAGCAAAGAAATCACAGACAGAGATAAGAACATAACCTTGCTGACATAAGGGCAGGGAATATAGGCAAGAGAAAAAGTAGATTCCAATGCGGGAAACACCGGAAGCGGTACCAAGTGCAGGGCAAGAAGTTATAACAGAAATTATTTTTTTTTTAAACAAAATGTTACAAGAGATGCCTAAGCTAAAGATTAGCAGAGTGAAGAGGGAGAGAATATAATATTGAGAAGAAGAAGGAAGTGGGCACCGCCCAAAAAAAGGAGAAGTGGAGCATCTACGCACTTTTAATGTGAAAGGAAAAAAAAAAAAGGAGAGAAAAACAGAAAGACGGGACTTATAAAGGCTTATAAGGACAAGGTTCCATACTAAAAGAATAAACAATATGTAAAAATGTCCGATGTTAGACAAAGAGAGAGAATAAAATTTTAAAACAAAGTAAGCATATGTAAGCTCTTCGGATAAGATACGTTCAGTATACAATACAAACTGTACTAGCTTAAGAGGAGGCAGGTGTTTCCTACTGAGTCGAGAAATGCAGAAAAGAAGAAAGGAAATAGGCTATAGATTAGTGTTATATTATGATTTTAAAACCCTAAAAGGCTGTGCCGTAATCCTAAAAGTGAAAGTAAGAAAATACTTCCGTACATAGCTACATGCACAGAAGTGCACACATACTGAACTCGGCAACATGAGCCATCGAAAGATAAGTAATTTTACTACTTTGATACTTGCAGAGAAAAAGTACCTAACATTCAGATGAGGCAAGCAAAGAGTTAGTTCAACAGGAAATAGCTATATATCAATTATGACTGCAACTAGCAATGTATTAAGCGAAGTACCGGAAGCACAAAAACTGTGTAACATGGGTCTGCAAAAAGAATAGCTTTGCAGGGCATCAAAATTGAAAGGTGATACTAATGTCTTTTAAGCTTGCAAAGGAACAAAGCAGTTTTGAAAAAAAAAAGGTCAGTAGGACAACGTCTTAAAGAAGGAACAGGAAATGTGCTTTATAGTGAGAAAACAAGCAATGTAAGGATGCCGTAAGAAATAAGAAAAACAGAGGTGAACCCGTAGGCTCACCGAATAGGGAAAAAAGTAGATTAGACGGACATCAGAGACGTGGAACATAAAAAAACCAACGGGAGGGCGCAAGCCCACAGACGAGAAGATGAGAACAGAAGGTAAAGACCAGGGAATGGGCGTAAAAGCAGAAAAGATAGCAAACAATCATACAGTTTGAAAGAAGGGGAAAACCCAAATCACAGGTTTCAGCGAAGCCGAAGTATTTTTAGATGACAGGCAAGGGCAACAAAAAGTAAAGAAGCAGAAGTGTTTGGGCAGGAAGGGGGGGCCATGGGCTGTCAGAAGTGGCGGAAGATAGGACATAAAATACACAGGGGTTCAGGGAAAAAGAAGGAGGAAAACAAATGTTGGACTGAGACTTAAGACACGAAATGTCAAGGCGTTAGGCAAAGAATAGCCCGCATAAGACCGCTCACTGACAATCGTGCTGAAAAAGAAAATACAGTCACCATCTGCTAAGTATGGTCTCCCAAAACTCAGAATCGAGATGGCTTACATATTCTTTCATACAGCAAACACTCAAAAGGAACAGTATATAGGTGATGAATACAAGATAAAGTATACGGACAGTCAGAAAGAAGGACCAAGATACAGGTGTGTTAGTTAGGAGAAAGTGGGGAGAAAGGTGAGAGGTAAGAAAAGAATGGACAGAATAATAGTGCCCAATACCCCTCAAGTGGGCAATGTCCGTAAGAGGGAAATAAAAGAATGCAGGAGATTAAGACATGCAGGAGACAAAAGAAGAAGGCAGAAACATAGGAGAGTATTTAATGCAGGGGTGAGAAAAAGAAACGGACAGAACATGAGTGCCCATTACCCCGCAATAGGGCAATGTCCGTAGGAGGCAGAAGGAGAGAGAAAGAGGGAGAAAACGAAGGAATGACAGAGGGGGGGGGCACGAAAGAGATAATGGCCACGGGGAGAAAGAAAAAATAGGACATTGAACGCACAGATTAAACATCCCCTCTTGCGTTCAAATGGGGGGGAGGAAGGTCAGCGAGTACGCTCAGCGACCGGGGCTCACCACTGTTTTTAATGCACCTCGTTTAGACCCCTTCTGGACTTTTCCAAATGGGGGGGGGAACCTCTTAAGTTCATCCAGAAGATTCTTTATAGTTTCCCTCCAATCCCAGGGTGGTTGGTTCTGGGGAGGCATCAGAAGGCGTAATTCAAAACTGATCCCCATGACCTCTGCTTTCTGCCTTTCTGGATCTAGGTGTATTCTGGGCCATTTATGTTTCCACATATAGTCTATTTGAATCTAGCAGTATTTTGTGCACAAACTGAGTGTCTGGTGTGAGTTCAGTTTAGTTTGTAAAATAAGTAACAGGCAAATGAATACTTGAATATTAAGACAGAGATAAGTTTCAGATAGAAGGTATTTATTCTTACCAAGATTTCAAAGAAATACAGACATCGGACAGATTCTGGGTTCAATGGCACAGCGCTTTGCCGTCTGAGATGCGTTGAGGACGACTCCTAAATTGAGCCAAAATCTCTCCTCTTTTATACTCTTTTCTCTCTATAGAAGTCTATGGCAGCACCTATTTTGGGACCTATTTTTTTCAAATATTTCTCAATTTCTGCGGTTAAACTGTCGCATCTTGCCATCTGTGCAGTTTGTACCCAGCTCTTCCGTTCCATCAATTTCACAAGGTTGCAACATTTTCCGGTAATATCAACATGTTTTTTTGGAACAAACTGTTTTTGCGGTTACTTAACATTTTCTCTGTTGAGATACCAGTTTCACATAATGTTTTTGCAACACCTCTCATCACATCTTCTGATCTCTGTATCATTTTATACATTAATATATACCTGTTTGTGTCAAGACTCATTGTTCAGACCTGCTTTCTGCAGATTCTCAAATATAAAATCATTTGTTACTTGTTTGGCCTAATCAGTACATTTTCAGATGTTTTTGGCTCTGTGGCTTTGTCCATCACAATTCCAGTGGCAGATCTAAAACCAGGCCATATATTAACAGACCAAATAAACATTTAGGTGAGTGTCAGAACATCCTTATATTTAAGCGATGCAATAAGTGCAGATTTACCAGGAAGTCATAGTGTAGCCTTAGAGATAAGGGAAAGCAGGAAAAAGATAAAATGGCAGCTGAGGTAAACACATTGTTGATAACACTACAGGAGGAGGCAGTTCAAGAACAACGCTGCAATCTTCAGTATTGTCAGGAATGTATATTGTGACATTGTCTGCATAGATGAAAGGGTTGAGGCCTTGGCTGGATAATGACTTGGCTAGTGGGGTCATCATTAGGTTGAAGAAGATCGGAGATAGCGGTGATCCTTGTGGTACTCCACAGTCTGCTTTCCACGGTGGTGATATGTTTGAGTTTGATTTTACTTGATATGTTCTTGTGGTTAGGAAACCCTTGATCCAACTAAGTATGTTTCTGCCACTCCCGAAGTTATCTAGTAATCTTATTAGTATATTGTGGTTTTACCATGTCGAATGCACTGTACATGTCGAATTGGAGGAGAAGGATGTTTTGCCTATTGGTATTTCCTGTTTGAATTTGGCTAGGAGAGTGAGTAGTACTTTTTTGGTGCTGTGGAGGGGGCGAAATCCTGTGATTCATGTAGTACTGAGAATTTGTTTATATAATCTGTAAGTTGTTTGGTTACCATGCTTTCCATCAGTTTGACTGCCAACGGGATAGATGCAACTGGACGGTAGTTAGTGATTTCATTTGTATTTTTCTTGGTATCCTTTGGTATCGGGGTGAGTAGGATATTGCCATGTTCCTTGGGGAAGAGACCTTGCTGAAGCATATAATTTAGGTGGGATGTGAGGTCTGCTATGAAACGGTCAGGGGCGGATTTCATTAGGTAGCTGGGGCAGGCATCAAGTTTGCAGTGAGTGTTGGAGAACCTGCTAAGTGCTTGGGTAACTGTTTCGATGGTGAGGAGGGCGAAGTTTGACCGGGTACGGTCGGCCGGGTATTCTCCAATGGTTGGGTCCTGCTCATTGAGGAAGTTTTCGATGTCAGTGTTGTCCTGAGGTAGCGTATTGCATAGGTTTACAATTTTTTCATTGAAATACTTAGCAAGTTTATCTGCAGATGGGATGTCTGTGTTCATTGTAGTGACCATGTTGGTGTCTAGGAGTTTATTCACGAGTTGGTATAATTTCTTCATGTCTTTGTAATCTGTCCCTATTTTAGTTTTATAGTATGTTCTTTTGGTCTGTCTTATTGCGTATTTGTATTTTCTTTGTGTTTGTTTCCATGCGTTGAGTATATGTTCATCTTTTATTTTTTTCCATGCTCGTTCGAGTTTCCTAGATTGAGTTTTTAGTTTTTTCAGTTCATCATTGAACCATGGTATCGAGTTATGCTTACACGAGATTCTTGTTCGTACGGGTGCTATTTCATCTAGTATGCTTTTGCATCTTTTATCCCATTCTAATAGGTAGTATGAGGAGTTTGTTTGTGCTGTCCATTCGTTATTGTATATTATGTTTATAGTGGAGTCTGGGGTTATATGGTCCCCTCTGCTAACCACCCAGTCTCAGGCTATAATATGTGGTAATTCTTTCTCTGGCCTTTCTACTTACCATAAGAAATATACCAAAAGGGTTTTCTGCCTCCTTACACCCACCCCAAGATACAGTGGACCAGCCACCCCCAAGATATGGGGTGACAGAAAAGACAGAGACTATGTTCCTTTGGAAGAGAAAGTCTTTATTCCTCACCAATTTTGGTAATAATAAAGCAATAAGGCAATAACAAATAACAATTTGTTATGATAGGGAGCAGGGGGCCTGGCTATTGTGGGGTGGGTCCCTCAGTGATCATCCCATCCCTGAAGGATGGCCTGGCATTTGAGTACCAGCACTTTTATCCTTAGAAAAAACACACTGCTGAAACATGTAACATATATACCCAACTGGGCATTTAAAAGTCTGTCCTTTAATGATGCTGCATGTTTAGAAATCATTGCCATATGTATAGAAAGTTATTCAAACACTATCACATGCACATACCAGTATAGGCATCCATACACACATTGCAAAAGTAAACATCCAAAACTTAAGTTTTATTTTCTGATTTCATCTTCCAAAATTCTAGACAGCAGATGTACAGATCAGTAGGACCCAAAGCAGTCCAACAAGTAAACTCAGAAACAACATAGTTTATACCTAATTGTTCAACCACCCTCAGAATTTGTTTTTTTGCTTTAAAAAGCAATGTAGGGATAGGGAGTGAGAGAGACAATGTAAGGTCTGGATAAACGAATTAAAACAATCAAAGTTTAAAGCAAATGCCCATAATATGTAATACTTGGTAGCAATAATGAAACAGTGATGGAATATTGACATAGCAAGTAGCCTGAGCCAACAGATTTATTTTCCACTGAATATAATTAACTTTGTATGAAGTTGACAACTAATAGTGTGCTGAACTGGACAATGTTGGCACATTTAGACTGCCTCTGGACAGACGTTCTGCAAGAAGGAAGCCCCTACCTTGTTGTTCAATACCTTTCTGCAAAATAATAGTAATAATAATAATAATAATAATAAAGTAAGTGCATTTTATAATATACCACTGCATTCCACAAAACAAAGGGAGCAAACTCTGACATTCCAGCTTTTTCTTTTGATGTATGCACAGAAAAAAAAAAGATGTCAAATGCTCCCAGGTTTCAACCTAATTAATGTTTTTAAAATAAATTGTACCTAAAAATAGTAAATCTGTTTGTTGAACACCTGATTCTCATAACATGATGTCTGTTTTGGTGGCTCTTTACTAGGTGAAAACATCTCTGCACAAATACAGGGAGTCCCTATAACCAGCCCCTACAAATGACATAGTGATTACGATTTAGAACTAATTACTACTGTAGAGATCCAAGGATGTGGCTGACTGGTTAAAAGCCAGATTCTTAAGATGATATAGACTGGATCTGATGGATCTGGGATATACAGATTTTATCTATTTTTTATATATGACTAGTAAAAAAGGCCCGTTTCTGACACAAATGAAACGGGCGCTAGCAAGGTTTTCCTCGGAGTGTGTATGTTTGGGAGAGTGTATGTGAGAGTGACTGTTTGAGAGTCGGAGTGAAAGTGTGATTGTGTGAGAGAGAGCGTGAGTCTGGGTGTGAGTGTGTTTGTGAGAGAGTGTGTGTGTGAGAATGAGAGTGTGTGCAAGTGTGTATGTGAGACACAGTGTGAGTGAGAGTGTGTGTGTGTGGGCGAGAGAGAGAGTGTGTGTGAGACACAGATTCTCTGTTTCAGTGAGTGTATGAGACCAAGCGAGTGTGTGAGTGACTGTGTGGCACATAGAGAGTGAATGTGATACAGTGTGAGACAGAGTGTGTGAGAGTGAGAAAGACATTGTATATGAGAGAGAGAGTGTGAGCCGTGCCCTCCCAATCCATGGCCATCTGTCCCCTGCCCCCCTCCATTCATCCTTTTCCAGCAATTCCCCTCTGTCCGTGAGCCCTGCCCTCCCAATCCATGGCCATCCATGTTTGTCTGTCACCTGCCCCCTCCATTCATCCCTATCCAGCATTTCCCCTCTCTGCTTGAGGCCTGCCCTGCAATCCATATCCATCCATGCCCATCTGTCCCCTCCATTCATCCCTATGCAGCAATTCCCCTCTCCCTGAGTCCTGCCCTTCCAATCCATGCCCATCCATGCTCCTCTGTCACCTGGCCCCTCCATTTTTCCCTATCCAGCATTTCCCCTCTCTGCCTGAGGCCTGCCCTGCAATCCATATCCATCCATTGCCCATCTGTCCCCTCCATTCATCCCTATGCAGCAATTCCCCTCTCCCTGAGTCCTGCCCTTCCAATCCATGCCCATCCATGCTCCTCTGTCAACTGGCCCCTCCATTTTTCCCTATCCAGCATTTCCCCTCTCTGCCTGAGGCCTGCTCTGCAATCCATATCCATCCATGCCCATCTGTCCCCTCCATTCATCCCTATCCAGCAATTCCCCTCTCCCTGAGTCCTGCCCTTCCAATCCATGCCCATCCATGCTCATCTGTCACCTGGCCCCTCCATTTTTCCCTATCCAGCATTTCCCCTCTCTGCCTGAGGCCTGCTCTGTAATCCATGCTCCTCTGTCCCCTGCCGCCTCCATTCATCCTTTTCCAGCAAGTCCCCTCTCGCCCTTCCATGACCCCCCCCGCATCCATGCTACGCTCTCTCCCATGTCCCAGCCTGGCCCGCCCTCTTCTTCCCCCCCCCCCCCTTTCGCATCCATGCATCCCTTTTTTTTTTTTTTTAATTCTTTTTAACTTTACCTCCGTGGCGGTTCGTGCAGCGAAGCGTCAGGGAAGGAGGCCGGCGCTCCCGACATCTAGCTTTCCCTTCGCTGTGTTCCGCCTTGGCGGAACACAGCGAAGGGAAGGCTAGACGTCGGGAGCGCCGCCTCCTTCCCTGACGTTTCGCTTCCGGATTTGTTTGTTTTGTCGCGAGGGCGGGGCAGAGACGGCTGGCTGGCTTGAAGGCTTCACACCACGAATCCCCGAACCCTTCAGCCTCAGCCTGGGAGTGACGTCAGATGGCTTCAAGGCTTCAAGGCTTCAGGCTTCAAGGCTTCAGACTTCCGGCTTCAAGCTTCCGGCTTCACAGAACGTTGTCTTCAGAACGTTCACGGTGCGTTTTATTATATTAGATGTTTTATTGGTGTTAGTACTTCATTGACTCTGTTGTGTTCCCCCACAGAACAGAAGTTTTTGTTTAGCATATCTGCTTATTCCATATCCCTCTCCACATAGCAGGTCTCAGCAACTTTCAGTCTTAAAATTCCATTGCTAGCCTTCTCTCTTTCTCCAACATACCTGAAAAAAGTCTTTGTCACTTCTATTTACATCTTTTGCTGTTTTTTCTTCCGCCTGTGCTTTTGCTAGCCATATTTCCCTCTTCACTTCTTTGAGTTTCACCCGTGCTTCTTGTTGCATTCTTCTGTATTTCCTCAATGCTGCCTCTTTTGACTTAACTTTTTAGCCACTTGTTTGGGGAACCGTAAAGGTTTACTTTTGCTCTTGCTTTTGTTTACTTTCTATACATAAAGATCAGTTGCTATATTTATAGCTGCTTTCAATTTGGACCACTTTCCTTCCACTTCTCCTATACATATCCATCCTGACAGTTATTTCTTCAGTACTTTTGAAATCCAGGACTTTGAGATTTGTGTGTTTGCACTCCACTTTAGTGCTTATCTCAAACCATATCATGTGATGTCGTCTATGCAAAACCGTGTCAAAGGCTTTATTACAATCTAAATACATCACATCTAGGACTCTCCCTCAATCCAGCTCTCTGGTCACCCAGTCAAAAAAATTACATTGCTTTTTAAACCAAAAAAACAAATTCTGAGGTACTCTGGTATAATCTCAGTTGACCAACTAATAAATAAAACCACCTGGTGCACTTTTGATGATATAGGTAAAAGTTATAATTTACCTAATAACCAATACTTTAAATGGATACAATTCAAACATTGTATACCTACCAAACTGAATATTAAAACATTATCTAATGAACATCCTAATTCTTGGGAGTTATATTGTACAATTTCTAAAAACCGCAAATCTGCATCTAATTGGTATAAAATGTTCCAATCCTGGAAATACACTACATTCACTAAATTTGAAGAATTTGTTTTTTTGGTTTAAAAAGCAATGTCAATTTTTTGACTGGGTGACCAGAGAGCTGGATTGAGGGAGAGTCCTAGATGTGATGTATTTAGATTGTAATAAAGCCTTTGACACGGTTTTGCATAGACGACATCACATGATATGGTTTGAGATAAGCACTAATTCTAGAATTCTAGACAGCAGATGTACAGATCAGTAGGAACCAAAGCAGTCCAACAAGTAAACTCAGAAACAACACAGTTTATACCTAATTCTGAGTTTACTTGTTGGACTGCTTTGGTTCCTACTGATCTGTATATCTGCTGTCTAGAATTTTGGAAGATGAAATCAGAAAATAAAACTTAAGTTTTGGATGTTTACTTTTGCAATGTGTGTATGGATGCCTGTACTGGTATATGCATGTGATCGTGTTTGAATAACTTTCTATACATATGGCAATGATTTCTAAACATGCAGCATCATTAAAGGACAGATTTTTAAATGCCCAGTTGGGTATATATGTTACATGTTTCAGCAGTGTGTTTTTTCTAATGATAAAAGTGCTGGTACTCAAATGCCAGGCCATCCTTCAGGGATGGGATGATCACTGAGGGACCCACCCCACAATAGCCAGGCCCCCTGCAACCAGTCACAGAATCGATCACAAGGCAGAATTGGTGTGTAGAGCCTGAGCTCTTTCATTAAAACTCAGGGACCATGGGTCAATTTTAACAGGCAATGGAAAAGGTGCCAGTACTCCCAGGTACCCCCTAAAGAAAAGCCCTGTGTTTCAGACATATCCATCTACTTGCTCCCATGATATTACTGAATTCTATCATTCTGTCTCAATGTATTTTCAAATGTAAGCCACATTGAACCCAGCTGGATGGTGATGACACAAGGAAAGCAAGTTTGGTTCATTGAAGACGAACTCAAATTGCTATACATTGCAAAATAAGATAGCAGATGTAAATTCTCAAAGTGGACATATTCCAAACACTAAAATGACAATAAAATGATTTTTTTCTACCTTTGTTGTCTGGTGACTTTCTTTTTCTGATCATGCTGGCCCAGTGGCATAGCCAGAAAACCAATTTTGGGTGGGCCTGAGCCCAAAGTGGGTGGCACAAAAGTTTCTCTGCCTCACCCTATCTTCACCTCAAAATATAAATACTTTAGCTAATGAGGATCCTCAAACTCTGTCAGTTGAAGACTTCCTCTGAAAGTGGCCAGAACTTCCCTTTACCAAGCTTGGCAGGCAGCAGCAACATCCCTAAGCGACCAAAGCTGGCACCCCTTGCATCCTTAGTTGTCAGTAACTCAAAGATGCTGTCGCCAACTGCAGAGCTTGGTAGAAGGGAGCTCTGACTGCCTTTGGAGGATGGATGCTTGGGGAGCCCCACCAGCTATAAAGCAAGGGTAAGGGCCAGTGTTAGACATGCTCTGGCCCAGGTCAGAAAATAAAGGAGGGCACTCTCTCCAATCCCCTCTCTTCCCTGTCTCCCTTCCGATTTCTGTACCTACCATTACTATCACACTGACAGACCCTCACCAAAAACAGAACAAGGGATCACAAGTTAGAAATAAAAATATTTACACAAAAATTGAATTGAGAACCCCAAGAAGTTAAACTTAACATGTACTACAACCCTGAAGAAATAAAAACAAAAATGCATTTCTGAACACAATGCAAAGACATTTGCTATGCACTTTTCACAAAGCTAACATATTCCATTTAAACATTCAAAATAAAATGCTTTTTTTCTACCTTTGATGTCTGGACATTTTATTTTTCCATTATGTTGCTTCTAATTTCCTGGCGTCTACTAATTCTCCTTCAAGTGACTGCTGTGCATTTGTCTTTTCTCCTCTCTACTGTCTATTCCCTCACTACATCTACCTCTGACATACTGATCATTCCTTTTTAGCTGCTTCCTCTTTTTTTTATTTTCTGCCTCTCTGTCAATTCAAATGTTACTCTCTTTCTCGCCTTTCTCCTTCTTTTTACTTTATAGCTGCCTATCAGATCGTCATCTTCTTCTCTCACCCACTACCTCTCCCATTACCCAACTCACTCCTTCTCCAGCCATTCCCATTCATCTTTAATCTACTCCCCATTACTATATTTCTATCCTCTGTAATCACTATCCTCTCATCCATTTCCTTGCCACCCTCTTCCTCCCCCCCTCCAGCATCTCCCACATGGTTCCACCATTCCCAGCATCTTCCTCCATCCACCCTTCTAGCTCCCTGTCCCTTCTCTCCACCCCTGTCCCTTCTCTCCTCCCCATGGTCCAGCAGTTCTCCCTCTCTCTTCCCTCACTCCCATTGTCTGGCATCTCTCCATCATTCTCATTTGCTCCTGGATCCAATATCTCCCTCTCTCCCCTCTCCTATGAATCTCCCCTGCCTCTCATCCAACCCCATGTCCTACATCTCCCCCTCTCTCCCATTGTCCACATCCTTCTTTCCCCCTCCCTTGTACCCCAGATCCAATATCTGTCTTCCCCCTCCTTCCCATGCAGCATTCTCTTCCTTCCTCCACCATGCCCAACATTTCTGTCTCTCTCCCACTGTCCATCATCTCTGTCTCACCCTCCCTTGTGTCCCAGGTCCAATATCTCTTTCTCCTCCTCCCATACAGCATCTCTCCCTTCTTCCCATCCAATGCCCAACATTTCTCCCTCTCTTCTCCGTGCATCTCTACCCTCATATACAATATTTCTCCCTTTCTTGCCCCCCTCTACCCCTTTGTCACTCTCTCTCTTCCTTCCCTCCACCCTCATGCACCATCTCTCCCTCCTCTTCACCTGTGTCCAACATTTCTCCCTGTGTTCTCCCTCCCCCTCCATGCAACATTTCTCCTTCTCCATCCACCCCATATCTCTTGTCCCTATCCCCCTCTCCCTCCAGGCAGCATTTCTCCCTCTCCTCCCACTATACAAGATTTCTCCCTCTGCTCTGCTGCCTGCCCGGTACCTTGGCTGAGTGAGCAGCAAATGTAGCTATGCGCACCTCTCCCCAGGCTCCACTTCGCCGCATGATCGTTGCTCCCTGCACTCTTCCTCTCGCCCACCACATTGCACGCAGCGCTGCCATTCACACAGGCAGCCGCACTCCCCCCCCCCCCCCCCACCGTGTCCATCCGGTCCTCTGATGCACTTCCTGTTGGACCAGATAAACGCGGCAGGGTAGAGGGTAACCGCCTGCATGAATGGCAGCACCGTGCGACAGGCGAGAAGAAGAATGCAGAGCGATGCAGCGAAGCAGAGCCTGGGGAGAAGCAGCGAGCGAAGAAGGATGTGAATGGGCGCCTGGGCGGGCCTGGACGGAAAGTGTGTGGGCCTGGGCCCATCCAGGCCCACCCATGGCTACGCCCCTGTGCTGGCCCAGTATCTGATTCTGCTGCTATCTGTCCTCTTAACTCCGTTTCCAGGGCTTCCTTTCCATTTATTTCTTTCCTTTCCTCCTTTCTTCTTCATTTTTGGTCCTCAGCTTCTGCCTATTTTCTTCATCCATGTGCAGTTTTTCTCCTCTCTTCCTTTTCCCTCATTTAATCTCCTTCATCTCTCTTCCCTCCCCTCTATGTCCAGCAATTTCTCCTCTCTCCCTGAGCCCTGCCCTCCCATCCATGCCCATCCATGCTCCTCTGTCCCCTGCCCCCTCCATTCATCCATATCCAGCAATTCCCATCTCTCCCTGAGCCCTGCCCTCCCATTCATGCTCCTCTGTCCCCTCCATTCATCCCTATCCAGCAATTCCCCTCTCTCCCTGAGCCCTGCCCTCTCATCCATGCCCATCCATGCTCCTCTGTACCCTGCCCCCTCCATTTATCCCTATCCAGCAATTCCCCTCTCTCCCTGCCCTCCCATCCATATCCATCCATGCCCATCTGTCCCCTGCCCCCTCCATTCATCCCTATCCAGCAATTCCCTGAGCCCCACCCTTCCATCCATCCATATCCATCCATGCCCATCTGTCCCCTGCCCCCTCCATTCATCCCTATCCAGCTCAGAGAGGTTCTGGCGGGTCCTCTTAAAGACTTGTTTAATAAATCCTTGGAGACGGGAGAGGTTCCGAGGGATTGGAGAACGGCGGAGGTGGTCCCTCTTCACAAAAGTGGGGATAGGGAAGAAGCTGGAAACTACAGGCCGGTAAGCCTCACTTCGGTTATTGGAAAAGTAATGGAAGCCATGCTGAAGGAAAGGATAGTGAATTTCCTGGAAGCCAATAAGTTGCAAGATCCGAGACAACATGGTTTCACCAAAGGGAAATCGTGCCAAACGAATCTCATTGAATTCTTTGACTGGGTGACAGGAGAATTAAATCAAGGACGTGCTATGGACGTCATCTACTTAGATTTCAGCAAGGCTTTTGACACGGTTCCCCACAGGAGGCTCTTAAATAAACTAGACAGCCTGAAGATAGTACCTGAAGTGGTGAACTGGATTAGGAACTAGTTGACGGACAGACGCCAGAGGGTGGTGGTGAATGGAGTTCGCTCGGAGGAGGGAAAGGTGAGTAGTGGAGTGCCTCAGGGATCGGTGCTGGGGCCGATTCTGTTCAATATATTTGTGAGTGACATTGCCGAAGGGCTACAAAGTAAAGTTTGCCTTTTTGCGGATGACACCAAGATTTCCAACAGAGTGGACACCCCGGAGGGAGTGGAAAACATGAAAAAAGATCTGAACAAGCTAGAAGAATGGTCTAACGTTTGGCAATTAAAATTCAATGCGAAGAAATGCAAAGTGATGCACTTAGGGAGTAGAAATCCAAGGGAGACATATGTGTTAGGCGGGGAGAGTCTGATAGGCACGGACGGGGAGAGGGATCTTGGGGTGATAGTATCTGAGGACCTGAAGGCGACGAAACAGTGCGACAAGGCGGTGGCCGTAGCTAGAAGATTGCTAGGCTGTATAGAGAGAGGAGTGACCAGCAGAAGAAAGGAGGTTTTAATGCCCCTGTATAAGACGTTGGTGAGGCCCCACCTGGAGTATTGTGTTCAGTTTTGGAGGCCGCATCTTGCGAAGGATGTTAAAAAAATGGAAGCGGTGCAAAGAAAAGCTACGAGGATGGTATGGGATTTACGTTCCAAGACGTATGAAGAGAGGCTTGCTGACCTGAACATGTACACCCTGGAGGAAAGGAGGAACAGGGGTGATATGATACAGACGTTCAAATATTTGAAAGGTATTAATCCGCAAACGAATCTTTTCCGGAGATGGGAAGGCGGTAGTAGAACGAGAGGACATGAAATGAGATTGAAGTATTTTTCACGGAGAGGGTGGTAGACGCTTGGAATGCCCTCCCGCGGGAGGTGGTGGAGATGAAAACGGTAACGGAGTTCAAACATGCGTGGGATATGCATAGAGGAATCCTGTGCAGAAGGAATGGATCCTCAGAAGCTTAGCTGAAATTGGGTGGCGGAGCAGGTGGGGGGAAGAGGGGGTGGTGGTTGGGAGGCGAGGATAGGGGAGGGCAGACTTATACGGTCTGTACCAGAGCCGGTGATGGGAGGCGGGACTGGTGGTTGGGAGGTGGGAAATACTGCTGAGCAGGCTTATATGGTCTGTGCCCTGAAAAGGACAGGTACAAATTCAAGGTAAGGTATACACATATGAGTTTGTCTTGGGCAGACTGGATGGACCATTGCAGGTCTTTTTCTGCCGTCATCTACTATGTTACTATGTAATTCCCCTCTCTCCCTTCCATGAACCCTGCCCTCGCATCCATGCTCCTCTCTCCCCTGCCCTCCCGCTCCCATGTCCCAACTGCCCGCCCTCTTCTCCCCCCACCCCCAGCATCCCTTTCCTTTTTTTTTCTTTTAAATTTACCTCCTTCCGGCAGCGCAGGCACACCGTCAGTGAAGGAGGCGGTGCTTCCGACATGTCTAGCCTTCCCTTCACTCAGTGTCCCGCCTTCTTCTGATGTCATTTCCTTGATGTCAGAAGAAGGCAGAACACTGATGCTGCGCTGCCAGACGGCAGTAAATTTAAAAGGAGAAAAAAAAGGAAAGGGATCTTGCGGGAGAGAAGAGGGCGGGCAGTTGGGCAATGGGAGCGGGAGGGCGAGGTAAGCATGGTGCGGCGGCGCCCCCCAGAGGACGGCGCCCCCCTGCCGTGCTTACCATGTTGGCACGGCCCTGGCTGCTGCGCGCCTGTCCGCTACATTCGTTCTGTGCTCCCTCTGCCCCGGGACAGGTCACTTCCTGTTCTGGGGCAGAGGGAGCATGGAAACGAACGAAGCGGACAGGCGCGTGGCACCCCCCAGCGGTGTGCACCCGGGGGGGGGGTTCGCCAGGGGGGGTGTTCTTTCACTGGGGGGGGGGTGCATCGGCGATCCGCCCCGGGTGTCAGCCCCCCTAGGAACGCCGCTGCTGGATTTTCAGAAGGCGTTTGACAAAGTACCTCATGAAAGACTCCAGAGGAAATTGGAGAGTCATGGGATAGGAGGTAGTGTTCTATTGTAGATTAAAAACTGGTTAAAAGATAGAAAACAGAGAATAGGGTTAAATGGTCAGTATTCTCAATGGAGAAGGGTTAGTGGGGTTCCCCAGGGGTCTATGCTGGGACTGCTGCTTTTTAACATATTTATAAATGACCTAGAGATGGGAGTAACTAGTGAGGTAATTAAATTTGTTGATGACACAAAGTTATTCAAAGTCGTTAAATCGCGGGAGGATTGTGAAAAATTACAAGAGGACCTTACAAGACTGGGAGTCTAAATTGCAGATGATGTTTAATGTGAGCAAGTGCAAAGAGAAACCCGAATTATACCTACGTCATGCAAGGTTCCATGTTAGGAGTCACAGACCAAGAAAGGGATCTAGGTGTCATTGTTGATGATATGTTGATACCTTTTGCTCAGGCAAAGAAAGCGAATAGAATGTTAGATATTATTAGGAAAGGAATGGAAAACAAAAATGAGGATGTTATAATGCCTTTGTATCGCTCCATGGTGCAACTGCACCTCAAATATTGTGTTCAATTCTGGTCACCGCATCTCAAAAAAGATATAGTGGAATTAGAAAAGGTGCAGAGAAGGGTGACAAAAATGATAAAGGGGATGGGACGTCTTCCCTATGAGGAAAGGCTAAAGCGGCTAGGGCTCGTCAGCTTGGAGAAAAGGCAGCTGAGGGGAAATATGAAGAGGTCTATAAAATAATGAGTGGCGTTGAACGGGTTGTAAGGGGTTGCTGAGAGGATGACCTCAGGGAAAGTGAGAGCAGCCCAGGAAGGAGCTAAAGAGGCAGGCACACATCCCTTATAGGTGGGAAGCTCGCCCTCTGGTGGGTAAGAGATTGAGTAGAATGAGGAATAAGGCTAGGGACTACCATCCCCACAATGCACCTGACCCACTAAAGGACTCACAGGAAGTGGAGGGGGAGGGGCAGGATTGGGAGATGGTTTCCAATCAGGGGGATGAGGAGCAGCTGAGAGAGCCCTGGGTGGCGGAGGAAGAGATGGAATGGGATAAAATGGAGGAGGCAGAAGGGAGTAAAGAGGAGAGTATGGAGGTGTCTGCATTCCCCCAGGCTGCCGGTGCTAAGGTGAGGGGTTTGCTGGCTGCTGTATTTCCTCAACTGATTAAAATTGGAAGGAGAGAGAGATCACATGATGCTGTGAGGAGGTTCAGATGTGAGTGCCTGGAGCTGCTCGGGGAAACCTCCCTCCATCGCAATACATCGGCGAATTGCTGGGGATTAAAGCAACAAATTTAGCGTGGTATATTACACCACACGCTCTATGGACAAATTTGTAAAAATTACACCTACAATGTCAACAAAAATGGCAAAAAAAGGCTCGGAACGGGCCAAGCACGCCTAAGACAAGATGGCGGACTCACCACAGACCCCGCAGCTGTGGTGCACAGAATCCGCGATAGCAGAATTAATGGTGGCAGTGGTGAATGCCTTGGACCCCAGATTTCTGCAATTATCAGAACAAATTGTGGGTATTTCGCAATTAACGACGGATCTGTCTCGGAGAACAGGAGAGTTGGAAGTGCGTGTCTCAGATCTTGAAAATGGCGCGCAGGAGGGAAGTGCGGAGCTTACTCGCTTAATGGCGGTAATAAAAGCCCAACAAACAAAATGAGATGATCTGGAAAATTGGTCCCGTCGGGACAATCTGAGGTTTGTGGGCATACCTGAAGCGGTGCCGGAGAAAACCCTGAGGCATGAATTGGAGTGGTGGATGGGAACGCTGCTGGAAAAAGTAGGACAGGCAGAACAAGTACAGTTGGAGCGTGCACATCGCATAGGAGTTAAGAAGACGGGTGAACAATGACCAAGGATTGTGATAGCCAAGTTTCACCGCTCAACTCAAAAAGAGTTGATTTTACAGTACTACCGCGCACATCGGGAGGAGACACGCTACGAGGGAGTTTTGATTCAGATGTTTCAGGATTACTCTGTAGAATTATCAGCGAAATGTAAACTATTCTCACCTGTATGCGCGAAGCTGGTAGAGCGAAACTATAAATTTCAACTGCGTTACCCGGCGCAATTGCGAATTCTCGACCAGGGGCAGTGGCGCTCTTATGAATCCCCGGAAGGGGCCCTAAGATGACTGCAAGGAGTGTCTGAGAATGCGGGCTCTCACAGCCCAGGATGAAGCACGCCAGTGGAAAGTGGAGCTTGGTAGTAACGAACTCACAAAGCTGCGTTGATTGCTTTTTGGACAGCTCTGTGAGTATGAAGACGGGTTCAGTGTTGAGGTGCAGAACTTCAGTGTTCTTTCGAGCCCAAGTTGGTTTGACGAATGACTCATGCCCAGTTAAAGAACTGTTTTGCTAATATATTAGTCCTGATCTTGGTTGAGTAATTCATATTTTGCAAAGCAGCACACTGTTATTAGTTTGAAATGGTTAAATTACGGTTGAATTTTATGAAGAGCAGGTACGAATGTGGGAGGGCAAGTTAAGGCGTGTATGAAGGTGAGTGTAGTTGGGTGGTAAGGAGATCAGGAGCACGGGTGTAGTGTGTGAGAGTGGTACATGTTTGTAAGGGTAGAAGACAGGTTCGCCATGCGGAATATTAAATGTGGTAAGGTTCAAGTAGGAGGGAGGTCCCTGAAAGGCATTGGTAAGTGATCTTGTGGGTCGGTTGATCCATGAAAACGGTTGGGTATATATGAGGGGAAGGGAGAGAGGGGTGGGAGGAAGAGAGGGGGAGGCGGGGGGAGTTTGGAGGGGGAACTTGTATAATTAGATGCTTGATGGGAAACTGGGGATTAGAAGTGGGAGGGAAGGGGGACTGCTGCTGTGCCATGTTGGGAATGGGTGTTTGTTGGGAAAGTTTTGATTGCGTGCCACTGTGGTTGATAAGGTATTACTTCTGGGTGAGGGCTGGGCACCCGGGAATCTCTAGGGTTCAGAAGATGTTACTCTTGTTTCTGGGACTATGGCTAATTCACAACTTCCTAGATTGATATCATGGAATGTGTCTGGTATTTCCTGCCCTGTGAAAAGGACAAAAAATCTGTCCACATTGCAATGCCACCGAGTCTCCATTGCGTGCCTTCAAGAAACTAAATTAACAGATGTAGAGCACTTAAAGCTTAAGCAGTGTTGGGTGGGGGAATGCTACTTTGCCTCTTCTGGGAGTAAAAGGGGGGGAGTGGCCGTATTGATTCATAAAAACTTACAATGTACATCTAAATTAGTAGAAAAAGATAGGGAGGGTCGCTACATCCTACTTCACTTAAATATAATGGGGCAGGAAGTCTTTCTTCTTAACGTCTATGGCCCCAATGTTTATGAACACTCATTTTTTCAACATTTGGTTAGACTGGGGATTCAACATGCAAATGCCCCCTGGATAGTGTTAGGGGATTTTAACCAAGTGATGGATGGGTGGCAAGATTGCTCTGCCCCCACAGCAGGATCAGCAATGGGTAAAGGAAAAGGGTTGGTGTATTTGAGTAGTGCGTTGGATTTGGTAGATCCCTGGAGATTGAGCCATCCGTCAGCAAAAGACTATACCCATATGTCAAGAGCACATGGCACCTGGTCACGATTGGATTATATTTTGCTTTCGTCTCCCTTGTTCCCGCAGGTATCAGGTGCTGAGATTGGCCCCATGGAGGTCACAGACCACGCGATGATCTGGGTAGATTTGGAATTGAGGGCGTCCAGGTGGCGCCACTGCATATGGAGATTCCCAGTGCACTTGAAGATGATGAATCATTTAAAGATTATTTACATCAGAGGTGGTCTTATTTTGTAGACTCAAATGGAGAGCATGAACATGAATCCCAATTGTTCTGGGAAAATTCTAAGGTGGTGCTTCGCGGAGATGTTATTGCTTTTATGTGTGCGCGCTCGCAGCGACTGGCACGTGGGGTGGTGCAGTTAGAAAAGAAATATCAAGCTGCCAAACGGGCACATATAGCAAGACCCTCTGAGGGGCTAGGGAAGTGATGTTCGCCTCGCTATCAGCACAGAATGCTATGATACATGAACAGACAAAGAAACAATTTTTTCATAGATCTTATTCATTTCATAAGTATGGTAATAAATTGGGGAAGCTGCTGGCACGGGTTAACAAGACCTGGGGAGGCAATAGATTCATCCCAGTTTTACAAGGCCCGGATGGCCGACAGACGAATAAAATCAAAGGGGTCATCAAGATTTTGAAAGACTATTATGCAAAGTTATATGCCACCCCAGAGCCACAGAAGGGACCATTATTGGAAGACTACCTGGAAGATTCTGGTATGCCACGTTTACCATTCGAGGTCCTAGACCAGCTGAACGTGCCATTGCAGGCCAAAGAAGTACAAAAAGTGGTGAAATCGCTTAAACGAGGCTCGGCACCGGGCACAGACGGATTCGGGGCGGAGTACTATCAGCTTCTATTTCCTCAACTCTGTGGCCCTCTCCTGGGCTACTTTGAAGATTCAATTAAACATGGGGCATTTTTACGAGAGTCCAATGAAGCTTTGATTACTTTAATCCCAAAACCGGGGAAACCGCTAGACAATCCGGGGTCTTATAGACCGATTTCGCTTATTAATGTAGACTTGAAGATTTTGGCGAAGGTCCTTGTGGAACGTTTAGCTCCTTTTGTGCCCAATTTGGTGGGAGAGGGTCATGGGATTTGTTCGAGGCCGGCACCCCTGTCGCAATGTGCGAAAGGTTTGTTTAGCCATTGCACAGAGCATTGCTATTACAGAGCCTTTGTTGTTGGTAAGCCTCGATGCGGAGAAGGCTTTTGACAAGGTGCGCTGGGACTACCTTTTCTCCATGCTACAGTACATAGGTTTACGGGGTTGGTTTTTTAACGCCATAGTAACATTGTACACAATCCCTTGAGCCTCTCTGATGGTCAGTGGGATGCGGTCGGACTCCTTCCCAGTTTTGTGCGGCACCAGGCAAGGGTGTCTATTATTGCCCATCTTATTTTTGTTGTATCTTGAGCCCTTATTGAGAACTATTCAAAAACATCCGGACATTGCGGTAATAGAGTTGGCAGCAAGGGAAAACAAAACCTTGGCTTTTGCAGATGGCGTGCTGGTGACCTTGACTAGTCATCTACATTCCTTACCTCACTTGTTAAGTACTCTTGAGGAATTCGGCTACTATTCGGGATTCTCTTTGAATATGTGCAAGTCGATGGCTTTACCGATTCAGTCTCAGATAAAGGAGTCCTGGGAAAGCAGTTTTCCACTCTCCTGGGATGATAAGTATCTGGGAGTTTTGATACCTACGAATTTGACATCTCTGAATGAGTTAAATATTGCGCCCTTGCGGGTGAATACTAGGAGCACACTGCGGGCATGGAAATTACTACCTCTTTCCATGATGGGCAGGATAGCTCTTTGTAACATGATTTTAATCCCTAAATGGGTCTATGTGCTTCAAGTCCTGCCGATATTTCTTAAACATAGAGATGAGCGCTTGATGACACAGATGGTCACCAGATACATCTGGCGAGATAAAAAGCCCAGGACAACGGCAGCAAAGCTTTATCTCCTGCGCGCTCAAGGGGGGTTGGGATTGTTGAATCTTAAATATTTGTCTGTAGCTAGCAACATGCGTCATCTCTCAGACTAGTTCCGTAACAAGAGTTATTTCTCATGCACAGAAGTAGAAACCAAGGTTTTAGCCCCTTGGCATTTTAGTTTTTGGTTGCATGCACTGCCAAGGGAAGTCAAAACACCAAAGTCTTTTGCGCCATTGCTGCTACCTTTACGTAAGACCTGACGCTGGCTGTGTCGCCACTATGGACTTTCGGCAACATGTTACCAACATGTTACCAATACGGGACAATGAGCACTTCTCACCAGGCACTACTTCAATTCTTTTTGCTGACTGGGCGGCTCATGGTATAATGTATATCCACCAATTATATACAGAAGAGGGAATTTTGAAAACATTGGACGAGCTAACAAGTGAGTTTGGAAATATAAGGAAGGACTTCTTTGCAGTATTTCAGCTGCGCCACTATTTATGGTCACTCCCCCCTGTGACAATTAGCCCAGTAGTGTGGGATAGGTTGTTATCGACCTTAGCCTTAGATGCTCATGGAGCGGTCCCTCTGAAATATTATCATGCAGGGCTGCGGGAACACCTTGGAGATTATGATTATGCTAACTTGGCAATGCAGTGGAACAGAGAATTAGTGGTGGGTATTCAAGTAGAACAATTGAAGGCATGTTTTATGGACATTCCAAGAATTTCAGAGAGTGTGGCGTTGCAGGAGACATCATACAAATTTTTGCACGTATGTTTTTCTCTCCACATAGAGCATGGCGGGCGAAGATGGGGCCTGACGATAAATGCTTGAAGTGTGGATATTCTCTGGCAGACCTGGGACACATGTTTTGGAAGTGTCCAAGAGTGTTGAATTTTTGGACACAGGTATGCAACCATGTGTCGGGTCTGTGGAAGATTACTTGGCATTGGAAGCCGTTGTTGTTGTTTGATAAGTTCCATTTGTCCCAGCTTTCCCTGAAAGGGTTATGTCCGTTTCTCAAGCGGACAGTACTGATGGGCAAGAAGATCACATTCATTTGTGGATAACACCAGACTGCCCATTGTTATCACAGTGGCGTGCAAGGATGATTTTCTTTGTTCATTGGAGCGTAGATCAGTGGGTGGCCTGGCCACACCTAGAGGAGAAGTTTTTTGCCAGACTTGGGCCCCATTTTGGGACTCTTTAACGGCAGTGTCACAGAGCAGAATACTTCATTCCTAAGGCAATGTATGGTGATGCATCATTGGTGCAGCGGTAGGAGTACTGGGGAAGGGATAGGGAAGGGGGGTAATATCATACACACACAAGTAACAGGTTCGTGTTGAATTTCAAGGATAACATACGTTTTTAGTTGCTATCAAGAATAGAGTGTTCAGGGTGAGGTAGGAGGGCGGGGGAGTAGCGATGAGAGGGAGGAGATGGAGAGTGAGTTAGTATGGGGAGGGAGGGGGAAAAAAGAGGAGAAAATGTGTAGATGGTACTGATTATTTGTATCTGTCAATTATGCATGGCATTATATTCATTGTACAATCCAGTTTACCTGATGTAATTTGTTCTTTTTTACCATCAATACAAATGATTAAAACAAAATTGGAAGGAGAGAATTGAGGCAGCTGGGAAAGAATCTGTGGCAGCGAGTAACCCAGAGCATTAAGGGAGCAGGAAAGTAAAACTGTATGTTGGAATGAACTTTTGATCAGCAGGGCAACTGGTTATTACCTGAAGAAGGATAAGGTGGCATTAGAGTGTGATGAACTATATTCAGCAAGATTTGAGAGAAATCTCAATTGGGCATTGTGAATGTGAACAAATGTCAATGACTTGAGATGAGGCAGTATCAAGTGCTGTGGAAATGGTGATAACTGAGCTGTGGAAAATAAAATAAAAATCCATTTTATAAATGACGGGAGTTTCTGGTCATTTGTTGGAATGCCGCTTAAGTGCAACCTCAGAGAGCGCCTAAACTGAGGGAGACACGGATGTCTGAGGCAGAAGCTGAGAGGAGGCAGGTGCCAGAGGAAACAAGATCCCGCATTGAAGCATTCCCGCTAAGCAGGGTCGACCCAGGTCAAGGAGTGGAAGGGAGACCTGCTGACATAAAGTGGTGGCAGTAGTGGGATATTCATGAAGTCCCGCTGGCAAAGTCTGAACTCTGGTAAGCATATACCAAACTCAGGGAGGGATTGTGAGTAAAGTGAAAGGGGGTTACCCTTTCGGCTGGAGAGTTGGGAAAGAGCAGCACTTGGGTCTTGTCTTCTGTGTTTTCCAGGTCCCTTACTGGCAGAGGCGATGGATCTTAAGGAATTGATGACATTTATGGCGCACCAGTTCCAGAAGCAGCAGGAAATGGCACAGAAGTTTCTGAAGGACTCCTTGGCAGCTTCCCGAGCGCAGCAACAGCCCCTTTTTGACTTGGTGCAGGAACTTTTGTGGGCTACACCCAGGAGAGGAGGCCCAGGGACAGAGGAAGCTGGACATGGTGCACCCTGGGTACTGGGGGAACCAGGGACAGTAAATTGGCTGCCCTGGGTTAAGCTTGCGCCAGGAGATGACATTGAGGACTATTTGGGAACCTTTGAGAGAGTGGCTGTGGCAGCGGGCTGGCCTCAGGAACAATGGACTATTCATCTGGCTCCAGCATTGTCAAGGGAGGCCTTGGCGGCTTTCCGGAGTTTGTCCCTGGCTGAGGTTGCAGACTATGCGCGGTTAAAAGGCGCCATTCTGGACCGTTACGGGGTGAGTGAACACACCTATCGTAGGAGGTTCCGGAGCTGGAGATGGACAGAGGGGGACACTCCGAGAGCCCTGGCACAGAAGTTAATGGACCTGGCGACAAAGTGGCTGGAGCCGGACAAGAGGTCAGTGTTGCAGGTTATGCAAGAGCTGGTCTTGGAACAATTTTTGGAGGCTTTACCTAAAGTAATTAAAGTAGACTTGATTAAAAGGGGATGTGATACGTTGGAAGCAGTGATAAAGCGGATGGAGTGCTAGAGTCCCAGTGCTCTGGGGGAAGCAGGGATTTTTGTCAAGAGGCCAAGGGTAAAACTCTTAGAGGTTTCCAGGGACACAGGGAAGGGGGGAGTGGGGAGACAAGATTGTGTTACAGGTGTGGGCAGCAGGGACACTTGCGAAGAGACTGTAGGGCGAAGTTAAGGTTGACTTCCCGCTCTACCCCACACCCAGAGCCCCGGTTCAGTCAGTGGGTAGAGATTGGAGGGGTCCAGGTGGAGGGGCTCCTGGACTCAGGGGCTGATCAAACTATGTGTTCACAAGCCCCATGGGATTGAATTGGAGGGCGGATAAAAGGGGGAGACTAAGCTGGTTTCAATACAGTGTATTCATGGAGCCACTTCCCAATACCTTGTGCGTCTGGTGGAAATTAAGGATCCAACTGGTAGTCAAGAAGTCTGGGTGGCAATCCTTCCACGCCTCCCACAGGACTTAATTCTGGGAAGGGACTGGCTGCCTTTTGCACAGTATTTAAAAAGTAAGGAAGGGTGGGTCACCACTAGAGCCCAAGAAAAGCAAGCAGAAGGCTCAGGGATGGACTTACCCCAGGTTTTCCCATTCCATTAAGACCTTTTTGGGGCTCCTGGAAAAACCCGAAAAGGGTTCTGTCAGGAAAAGAGGGGCCCAGTTACAGAGAAGGGAGGGGCTGAATAGACAGGAGGAATTCCCTGAAGTCACGACAAAGGTGCTAGAGAGGTTTCTTCATTTTGGGAAGGAGCAGGGAGCAGATGATACCCTAAAATATGCCTGGGAGCGAGCGGGACAGGAGGGGGAGAATACTTTTCCTCGGTTTATAGTGGATGGGGGGTTATTGTTTCGGGTGGCTCACCTAGGGCTTGACCGTAGGGTTCAAAGGCAACTAGTGATCCCTTGGGGGTTTCGGGAACTGATTATGCGGCTGGCCCATGACCACCCCTTGGGGGGGGGGGCACAAAGGAGCACAAAATACACTTACCCAGGTGCTGCATCGCTTTTACTGGCCTGGGGTGTACAAAGGGGTGGAGCAGTTTTGTAAATCCTATGCTCAATGCCAAAAGGTGTCTGAATATAGCCCGGAGCGGGCCCCCCTGTGCCCCTTACCCCATATAGGATCTCCTATAGCCCGTTTGGCCATGGACATGATTGGTCCAATAATAAAGTCTAAAAGGGGTTTCTCCTATATTTTAGTGGTGGTAGATATGACCACTAGGTATTCCTGGGCAGTACCTCTTCGGAACACCTCTGCTAAGGTAATTGCTTCTCATTTGATCCGAATCTTCTGCGAGGTGGGTTTCCTAAAGGAAGTGTTGACAGACAGGGGAACAAACTTTCTTTTGAGAACCCTAGCACAGGTACGGGAGGCCTTTGGGATTCGGCACCTTCGGACAGCTGCTTACCACCCACAGACTAATGGCCTTGTGGAGCAGTTTAACAAGACCCTGAAAATGATGTTGAGGCACAGTTTAGGTTCTCGCCATGAGGAGTGGGACTTACTGCTCCCATTTGCCCTTTATGTTTACCGGGAAAGTGTTCAGGCCTCCCTGGGGGTCTCCCCATTCGAGCTAATGTATGGGCAAACACCCCAGGGAGTGCTGGATATACTGAGGGAGCAGTGGGTACCACCGGAGGAGCTGGATACAGGGGTGTCAGATTATCTGGGGGGATTTAAGGGGGCGTTTACACAGATTGAGAGAGAGTGCCCAACAGCAGTTAGAGAAGCAGCAAGGTGCTCAGAAGGCCTATTATGATAGGAAAAGCACTGACAGGCAATTTCTAGTGGGGGATAGGGTGTTGATACTAGTACCGGATTCCCCCCACAAGTTCACGAGCCGTTGGAAAGGGCCGGCTACAGTAGGAAAGAAGCTGGGACCTGTGACCTATGCAGGGACCTATGGGGGCAGGGAGTCAAGGAGCCGGAAGATGAGCTGGGTCCTCAGATTACTGAGATTTTTCAGGACAGTGAGCCTCAGATCGCTAATACACTTGGCAATTCACAAAGGAAGGAAATACAGGACCTCTTAGCCAGCTTTCAGGATGTACTGATCCCCTGTCCTGGGAAAACACACCTGATTAAGCACGATATACTATCGGAGCCTGGCAAGGTGGTGCAGCAGAGGGCCTACTGACTCTCGCCTCCCAAACGTCAGGAGGTGATTTGGCACGTGAAAGAGATGCTAGCATTTGGTGTCATTCAGGAGTTGTTCAGCCCTTGGTCGAGTCTGGTGGTATTGGTCCCAAAGTTGGACGGTACTTGGCGGTTCTGCATTGACTTCCATCAGGTCAATGCTCTGTCGGTCCAAGACGCTTATCCCATGCCATGAATTGACGAGCTGCTGGACCGGTTGGGAACTACCAAGTACCTTTCGACTTTGGACTTGACCAAGGGCTACTGGCAGATCCCCCTGACAATGGAGGCTTGGCCCAAAACGGCCTTTTCCACTCCTCTGGGTCTATACCAGTTCAAGAGGATGCCGTTTGAGCTTAATTCTGCAGCTGCTTCCTGCCAACGACTCCTAGATAGGATCTTGCGCCCACATCAGGAATATGCTGCAGCATATCTTGATGATGTGGTGATTCACAGTGAAGACTGGCCCACGCATATACTAAGGGTTCGAGCAGTGCTTCAAGCTTTCAGGCAGGCCGGGTTAACATTGAATCCCCAGAAGTGTCACTTTGGGCAGCAGAGGGTGAAATACCTGGGGTACATGGTGGGGGACGGGCAAATAACTCCCCTGTTGGATAAAGTAGAGAGTATTCTGGAGTTCCCATATCCAAACAATAAAAAGGGGTTGAGAAGGTTCCTGGGAATAGTTGGGTACTATCAGGGCCGTGCCAACACGGTAAGCGGAGTAAGCACCGCAGGGAGCGCCGACCTCTGGAGGGCGCTGCTGTGGTGCTTACCCTTGCCACTTACCTCAGCTCCGCCCTGCTACATTCCACAAGCAGTGCTCACTTTTCCTCCAGGCCCGCCCAGCGCCAGCCTCAGCTCCCATTACCAGCCACTGCTGCTTTTCCTTTTGAGCAGCAGGGCTGGCGCTACAAAAAAGAGAAGTGCTCAGCTGACTGAGCTGAGCGCTAACGACAAAAAATGTTTTAAAAAAGAGCGGCACCGCAGGCAGCCTTGAGGCATTGGCTGCTGGCTCTGCAGGCTCCTCCCGTCTCTTACGTCACTGCCCCTGGTAATGGGAGCTGGCGCTGGCGCGCTGGGCGGGCCTGGAGGAAAAGACACTGGATGGAAGAATCGGGAGAGGGAAAACAGATGGAAGGATGGGGAGAGAAAGAGGGAAAACAGATGGAAGGATGGCAGAGAAAGAGGGAAAACATGGAAGGATGGAGAGAAAGAAAGATGGAAAACGGATGGAAGGATGGGAGAGAAAGAGGGAAAACGGATGGATGGGGAAAGAGACATTGGATAGAGGATGGGGAAAGAAAGAGGGGGGAGATGGATGAAAGGATGCAGAGAGAAAGGGGAGAGACTGGAAGGATGTGGAGAGAGAAGGGACACTGCACAGAAAAGGGTAGAGAGATAGAGAGGCACTGGTTAGAAGGAGGGAGAGAGAGACATTAGATGGAAGGATCAGGAGAGAGGGTAGATGGGTGGAAGGATGGGGAGAGATAGAGGAAAGACGCTGGATGGAAGGTGTTTTTATGGATGGTAAGCTGGCCATGAACTCCTCGCTGTGGCGAGGGTAGATGGACAACTATCCTCTGGATTCCTTGGAAGGCTGGGATTTGTGGCCATCTGACTCCTTATCACTGTAAAGGTATCTAGACTCTTTATAGTAATCATCTTTGTTGCAAGGTTACACTAATGTCTTAGATTTTCTATAAGAATGAGAGAAGACAGAAAGTAAAGATATGTATGTATTTATTTATGCTTACCAATACAAGGCAATGCAATCAGGGGCATCAATCAAACAACAATTCAGAGGGACAGCACTTCTGGTAGCAACTCAGCTTCTTTTCCAAATTGATCAAATCTGAACCTCTATTTATATAAATTCTCCCTCATTAGAAAAGCATTAGACCCATTATCTTCTATGAGAGCTTCATCATGGAAAGTTTGCCAACCACAACTTCTTTTTCACTTTTTTTCTATTTCTAAGTTCCTCTTTTTAACACCTGGCGTTTCCTTTTTGGTAAACAACATTTTTTCTATTAACTGTCATTTTCAGTCATGTGGGACAAACTACTCCATTTTGTATCTCAGATTGTAACTTAGGTTCCATTTTGTTCTTAGTTTCTTGACCAAACCCTTCCAAATTACAGCATTTAAACCTTGTTCTTTTGGCCTTTCTCAGGTTTTCACATTAGGTCTTGCTTTTCCAGCAAGTCCTTACTCACCCGGCCATAGATTTTTAAACCTGGCTGGTATTTTAACAGCCTGAGCTCTAAGATCTGGCCTTCCACCCTTCCGGTGGAAGTCCAGAGAGGGCCTCTTGCTGTACCATAATTATACATTCCCCTCTTCACCCCAACAATAATTGGGGTGACAAGTAGTTCGTTACCCACTATTCCGGGGGGGGGGGGGGGGGTTGAACTTTCTGATAGAGGGATATTCATGAAAAATAAGGAATCCTTGGAAGCATATCTTTTAATTATTTTCTCCCCTCTTGACTATGCGGTTGACCATGAAAAACTAATCCTTAGTTATACATCGTAAATATATTTCTACACACTACTTGATTAATAATGCATATTGCTAAATCAATTCTTTAAGCTGATTATGTGAGTACACTATATATTGGTTATATATTGATTAACTATTACTTAGTATAATATCATCATAAACAGTAATCCAAGTAATCCCATGTATATTGATTAAATAGTGGCAGGTGCATCTACTGCAGCTTTTGTTTTTGCATAGCGATTTGACCACATAGGGAGGTAGTCTAATGTATTGTCCCCAGTGGTGTTGGGAAGAAGATTTTCATACATTACATATTGTCCTGCGGTTTCCTTCTTGCTTATAGCAGTTTCAATTAAGCGTTCTACTAAGCTTCTAGCGCATGGGATTATACAACATCCTACCAGGACGAAGATTGCAACCACTACTATGATGGTGGTTGCTGCTGAGATGATAAATGTGTTCCATTTACCAAATGCCTTATCCATCCAACCAGTCCATGATGTATCAACACCAGAGTTCTCGGTAAGCTCCTCTGAAAGTGCTGTGAGACCTTCCAATGCTCTGGTAATTGACCCATCTGGAGCTGTGTTGTTGGGGATAAAGGTGCAACACTGTGTACCTATCTTTCTGCACATGCCCCCTTCCACTGCCAGAAGTTCAAGCGCTAGTCTATTCTCCAGTGTCATTCTGCTGGTGGCATCTAATTGGGCAGCTATCCCTTTGATAGCATCTCTGGTGTAATTCACAAATCTTTGCTGGTTATAATAGATGTAATTTATCCAGTCTACATTTTTGTTGATCGTAGACCACCAGAAGAACACTGACTCAAATCCTGCAGCTATTTGGTTGCGAGCTTTAAACTCGTCTGGTTCCCCTCTTGGAACCGCTATAGCATCTATATACACTCGATCATCAAAGGAGCCAGAAGGGGCATTACTCCGTTTTATTCTAGTAGGGGTCGAGGGGCACAGAGAGGCAATGGTAAGAGGTATGACTAACTTTACCAGTGCACATCTTCCTTTCCACTTCAGACTCAATGTCTGGTAAAGTGTACTAGTTCCACAATACCACCATACATCTGCTCTGGGATGAGTGAAACTTGTAAAATTCACCAAGTCAAAAGTATTATCCAGAGTCACATTGCAGTTGGTCAGATTGCCCACAAATTTTGGATTGCATTTTGGGTTTCTGCTTATGCAGGTTGGGAATACCATCTTTGGGGCTGGTTTTCTAAATGCGGGTGGGACTCCTATTTGAAAGGGTATCTCAGGATATTGCTTACTCAAAGCTAGACAGGATGTGTTGCCTGATACATTCCCCTGAAACAATCGTAGCATACACTTGAATCCCTCTGGATGATTGTTGGAGTGCAGGGGGAAGGGAACTACTATGGGTTCCATTCGGGCCTCTGCACAGAAGTAACAATTAGATACATTCAAACTAGCTGTAGTATAGTGAGCCCATTCTAACCATAGATTAGTTTCACCAAATCCGGTTTCTAGCATAGCCAATTCTTTAGTACTGCTAACTTGATGGACTTAGAAAGGGATCACCACCTCAGGTGCTTTGGTGGGCATCAAAGGGTTTTGGGTTGTGGCTGGGGGTCGCACAACCAGGCAGGTGGCCATAGGATCTCTTCCTGTTGCATCTATGCCTAGGGTATAGGCTCGGTAAGTAGCCGAGGTTATCCCTCTGAACGTGATTGCAATAGGGTTGCACTTACTCATTTGACAATTGGGTGGTGCTCGTGTTCTCATTATTGAGATAGTCTTTACAAAAGAGTCTGGGGGCTGTGGCTTCCAATCTCCTGCATATCACTGTACCTTTGACCAACTGTCACAGGTGGAGGAGGTACACATATAGATATTGAGTGTTGAATAGTATTGCTGATAGGACACGTCTCCACACTTTGTGTAAGCACAAAAATCAAAAGTAAGGACAACTGTTTCATTAGTCGGAGCTAGGTATATCCTGTATGGAATCCAGGAATCAGGCCTTGTGATCTCTTGTGCTCCTGAAGGGAGCTGGGTAAGGATTAAAAAGCATAACAAAAAACCAAAGGTAGTCATTTTGACTATAATTGTGAAATCAGTAGTATTAGGTCAGGGTTGAAGAAATGGCAATTGACGGATTGTAAATATTACGAATAGAAGGATCAACCCTACTGTTTCAACAATAACTGAAATCCCAAAGAAAATTATTCCCATATAAACCAGATATGGGTATAACATTAGGTTCTCGTATATTAAGGGACGATTCTGATGGCTCCTGCTGGGGAAAGACTGTATACTTCTAATGGCCTAGTTCCAACTTCCCTTAAAAAGAACCAGGGTCTCCAGTAAGTATCAAGTAGGTTGTAGGTCACTACCCAAAAATCTACCACCTCTTCAGAATCAGGCCTTACTAAAGGTATTTCTGTTTGTTCTATTCTCAAGACTACACTTCCTTCAAATATGGAAAGTGCATAGATGGTATTTCTGCCAGGGCCAATGGTCCAGGGGTCAAGTAATGGCTCACACAATATCTGGAACCTGGTCAATGGATCCCAATTGGGGTCATCGTTTGGGGCGGGGTCCCAGTGAGGGTACCTTAAGTCGTCTGAATCCCTAAAGTGTAGTTCTTCCACACTATCCTCGGATTCGTCAGAATCCGAGTTCAGTAAATCCCAAGGGGGTTGTAAAGAAGCTTGGGGATTATCTACTTCCTCTGGCTCAGACATATACTTTCACCACCAGACTACAGTGTGACCTGGGTGTAAACTCATATGGCGCTATGGATACCTGCTAGGAATTTTTTTTTTGGAATACAACAACCAAGTGAGAGACAAAATTAGGACAAGGGTAATGCAAATGGCGGACAGAGTAAGTTCAATCAATCCTTCCCAAGGGGATGGTTGGAGAGGATTCCTCACCAGATTGACCATGAACGTTGATCAATCGGTGAAGTTGTACCTGGATGGATAGGTATCCGTTACTGTGCCGTTATTGGCAGGAGTAGGGATTTGCTCAAAAAGGTATGGGGTGGTCTGGGTAAGGTTTGTGAGAGAACTAGAGTTAGTATCAGACACCTTAGTATGGTGAATAGGGGTAGGCAAAGGCCTAGATAAGGTAAAACTTCCAGGAGATGGAATAATAGTACCTGGGCTACTATCAATATGGGGAGGATCAGTAGGAAGCAGAGAATGGCTGTCAGTAGGGGTAAAATTGGTCGCAGAATTTTCAACTGGCAATGATAGATTTCCAGCTGGAAATTCGGTCTCAGTCTGATTACTTGTTTCTAAACTGGGAGTGGTTGTCAAGATGGTGCTGGCCCCTGTAAAATTGTGTGGAGGATGACTTTCTGGTGTACTGCTCAATGAACTGCTTTGTACTGTAGGTGTGGGTCGTACTTCAGATTCTGTGGACGTCTCAAGAGTGTTTGTTACAGCAGTAGAGTTTTCGACTGTCAAGTTCACCTTGCCAGTCGAAAAGGTACCAGCTATGTGATCACCAAGTGTGAATTCACTGACCTTAGTTGTAATAACAGTAAACAGGGCAATAAAAAACAATGCAACACCAATACAAAAGACAATCAAGCACACAAGTCCAATAAGGGCCAATCGAGCTGAGGGGAACCAAAAAGTGAAAGTGATGTCCTGCTCTTTGGCGACACTTCCGTCTTCGGAGTTCTCGATGTCGTCAGACCACTGGGTTAGGGTCTCTGACTGTAGTTCGGAGTGACACACATCAACTTGGTATAGTTCAGTTTTACCTGGGTCGGGTTCTTTGATGTCTTCGAGAGCAGTTAAATCATGCACAGTTGGTTCTCTTTGAATGGGTGTTGACACCTGATGAATGGGAACTGGTGGCAGAGTTAGGCTTTTAACCTTTTGCAAAGGAATGTCCTCTGTCTTACAATTTCATTGCATCTAGCTGGACTTGCCGAACTTGTGGAGCTGGTAAAGTAGCAAGGCAAAATGTCAATTAGATCAGACAGCTCGTTGTGAAGGCCTTGCAGGGTCTAGAAATCAGGGGAATCTGTATCAACCAATTGGCCAATTACGGTGCGTATTTGCACCAGCCAGGCGCACAGCTCAGCCTGCGGATTGCGGATGTGAATAAAAAGTGGAGGTATAGGCAACTCCTCTTGGTTAGAGGCAGCAGCTGGAGGTGACTGTGGTGGCGGTGATTCTGGCGTATCAGCTATTGGTAATTCAGGTGTATCAGGCATAGGCTGGTCAGAGGACTCAGGAAGGGCCTGCAGTACGTCGAGGTCTAACAATGGAAGAAGATGTGGATGGATAATGTAATCACGTTGAACTGGAATTGGTGTCGGTGTCGGAGGTCTCGGGCTCAATAGAGGAGGGGTCTGAGGTGGGGTTGATCGCTCCAAGGGCTGCTGGTGGGCTGGCTGGGCTGGCTGCATCAAGGAGGTCTGACTCGATATGTGGGAAAACCCGAATATCTTTCAGGTGGACCCAGGACGAATGGTCTTGGAGCTTGACTGCTGTGGCAGAAAGGGCCTCAACTTTAAAAGGCCTGACATATATCGGATCATGCCAACTTTTGTGCGTATAATATTTCCTGTGCACAAGATCTCCCAATTTGAGAGGGGCTAGGGAAGTATTGTCATTACAATCCCCTCTTCTATCCGAGATAACCTGGGAAATCGAGGATAGAGAACTGATTATTGTTTGCAAAACGTCCCAATAAACAGAGTACTGATCAGGTAATGGATGGTCAGGATTGCCAGATACCAATCGCATTGGGTGACCAGTGCACAATTGGAATGGGGTTAATTTTAACGAGGCAGATGGTGCGGCTCGAAGTGATAACAAGGCCAATGGAAGGGCATCAAGCCAATTCTTTATACCATTCGCCATGAGCTGTCTCAATTTGGTTTTAAGCAATCCATTATATCACTCAACTAGACCATTGCTAGTAGGTTTGTATATACAAACAGTTCTGTGTGTAATACCTAAAGCTGGAAGAAAAGCCTTCAATAAATCATTAACAAAATGTGTACCATTATCAGTAGTAATTTTACATGGAATGCCAAATCTAGGAATAATCTCACTGCAGAGACATTGTGCCATAACTTGAGCAGTTTCTCTAGAGCAGGGGAAAGCTTCCACCCACTTAGAAAAAGCATCCACGCAGACAAGCAGGTACCGTTTACCTCTGACAGGTATCTGCATGTCAGTGAAATCAACATGCCAATGCTGGCCAGGTCCTTGCACAACAGGCAAATGACCAGATGGGATGGCTGGTCCTCACTTGGGAGTATAAAGGAAACATTTGTAGCAGTTGTGAACCACGGTATGGCACATTGGTAGTAACTGTGGAGCCCATAATTTAGGGGACAATTGGTCATACAATATCTTTGCATTGAGATGTAAAGGGTAATGAAGAGCATGCAACAAGAGGGATAAAACATACTGAGAGACACATAATTGACCATTAAGATGGGTCCAAAAACCATTGGGATTAATAAAACATCCTGACTGTCTCCATTGCTGCAGTTCTGCTTGAGTGAGAGAGGATATTAAAGTAGAAGCAAAATCATAAAGAAGCGAATCGGAGGAAGGGGGGTCAGAAGGTGGAGGCATATCCGAAGGGAGAGGGAGGGTAATAGGGGGAGGAGCGTGAACCAGAAGGGGAGGAGTAGACGAAGGGGTAGATAAAGGGGGGGTGTCAGAAGGATCAGAGGGCGTGGAAGTGGGCGTAGCCAGAGGCGGGGTAACATGGGTGTCAGGGGGTGGCATAGGAGGCAGGGCAAGGAGGGAGTCAGGGGGAGTGACTATGGGAAGTGATGACAAGGCGTCAGTCAGAGTCACAGTGGTGAGATTGAGGGAGTGGTTATGTACGGACGTAACTTCCCTAGCCAATTCATCGGCTGCATGATTGCCGTTGATGGCAAAAGAAAAACGTTTCCTGATGGGCACGGATCCAGGAAATGCTTGTGCAGAGCTTTCTGGTGCTTTCTGGTGGCGCTGTTCAAGAGCCTCAAAAAGGGCTGTCCACAAAGGTAAGTGACTTAACGGTTGACCAGTGGAGGAAACCATACCCCTCTGGTTCCATTTGCGGAGTGAGAATGTAAGGAAGAGAAAACATAGTCAGAATCAGTTACTATGCTTAAATCAGAGTGCAGTGATTTAAACAGCAGAACATACAAGACTGCAGTAAGCTTGGCTGTTTGTGCAGTATAGGAGTCCGGGGGCCTAAATTGGACGGGATCTAGGATATCCTCTTCCGGCGTATACCGGAGGGCTGAGAATCTCGCGACACCATTTTGGCAGGACCTGTCAGTAAACCAAGTCTCACCAGTCAGGAGAATCTCAGAGTGAACATGAAGGGAATCAGGGACTGCTAATTCAGTAGTACACTCATGAGGAAAAAGGGCATGTAGGGCCGTGTCATGAACCCTGTTTTGGGTGATGGTGAGCATAGGGTCAACGCGTTGAAGGTCAGTAAGGGTCAAAGGGTGAATGGAGTGTACAATACTAAACAAAAGCACTTGGTATTTCTGCAACCGGCAAACAGTCATATGGGAAATCTGCTTGTCCAACAGGTATCTAACATCATGAGAGGTGTGTAAGATCACAGGGAGATGCGGAATGTAACTATACAGCTTGGTAACCGCTGTACTTGCGGCCACAAGTCCCTTCTCACAGGTGGGGAAAGCCCTTTCCACCGGAGAGAAGGTACCAGAGAGGTAGCCACAAGCAATGTCCTCATGTTCCTGAGTAATCAAGCAAGACCACGTATCTTCAGAGTGCTGGGATACGTCGATTGTCGCTAAAGGTCTGGAAAGCATCACATCCTTGACTAATGATATTAAATCTTCAGTTTCCTGAGCTGTGAAGGGTAGAGGTTCATGTTTAACCTTTTGTTTCCCCTGTAGCTTGGTATAAAAAGATTTAGTTCTGGCTGAATAATCAGGGATCCAGAGACGGCAGAAATTGAGCATACCCAGTACGGCTCGGAGATCTGAGACCGTAGTAGGCATGCGTAATGATGAAACGTGTTGCAAGGTATCCGGACCCAGACCTCTTTTGCGTGGGCCTATTTGGTGGCCTAGGAAGGTGACATGTGTTTGTGCAACTTTTAATTTTTTTCTGTTGACTTTGTAGCCCTTTGTGGCCAGAAATCCAAGAAAATCACAAGTTACCTGGACACAGGTGTCAAAATCTGGGCAGGTGATTAGCATGTCATCAACATATTGAACAATAGATGTGTGAGGTGGTAAAACATACCCGTCTTGCTTGAATTCGCGTATATGTTCCGCAAGGGTTTGGGAGAAGATAGTAGGACTATCAATAAAGCCTTGGGGGAGCCTTGTCCATTGGTACGTGGTATTATCAAACTGAAAGGCCGTAAGTAGACGGCTCTCAGGGTCCAGTTTGATTGCAAAAAAGGCATTAGATAAATCTACGGTGGCGTGATACTTTTGTAGGGTAACGCTATTTAGCAGCGTAGTGGGGTTTTCTACATCTGGAAAACAAGAAAGAGTAATATCGTTTAACGCTCTTAAGTCTTGTACTATTCGCCAGGATCCAGCTTCCTTCTTCTTGACCGGAAACAAGGGGGTATTATAAGGAGAGTGGCACTTTTCTATAATACCTTGTTTCAACAATGAATTAATTTGTTCTTGCGCACCAGCAATAACTTCAGGCTTCAACGGATATTGGCCTATTTTGGGGCCTTTACATTTGGGCAGGAGTTGAATGTGGTGGGAACGATCAGTTACTTCGCCATAGGGCGAGTCGGGGGTTGCCCAGAGGAAACCAGGGAGGTTATCAAGGGCAACATTGATTTGTTTATCAACCAGAGATGTGACAGCCATCATAAGTGAATTGGTCTCATCTAGGGTTACCATTTTGTGTCCTCTGAAAAAGAGGACACATGTCACGCCCCCTACCCCGCCCCCGCCACGCCTCATGCCACGCCCCCTTCAGGTCGGGTTCCGCCACGCCCCCCCCCGTCACATAGTCCCCTCCCCCCCTCACTTACTATCTAGCCCTGGTGGTCTAGTAGCGTCTTCTCTTCGGGGCAGGAAAGAGCCCCCTCTTTCCTGCCCGGAGCGCTGCCTGCCCTTGCCTGCTGCATCCTCCTCGGTATGGCTGGGGATTCAAAATGGCCACCGAGAGTTGAAGCGGCCTCGCGAGAGTTCAAATCTCGGCGGCCATTTTGAATCCCCAGCCAGACCGAGAAGGATGATAGACAGGGGAGGCAGCGCTCCGGGCAGGAAAGAGGGGGCTCTTTCCTGCCCCGAAGACGTCACTAGACCACCAGGGAACATGGTAAGGAAGGGGAGGGGATGGGAGACCAGGTCACGACCCACGGCGCCGATCGCGCGCCCACCGCACGCACGCGCCTGCCCGCACCCGCGCCCACGCCCACGTTTGTCCAGAAATCCGGACAAACGTGGGCGCGGGCAAAATCCGCCGGACGCCCCGGACATGCCCTCAAAAAGAGGACATGTCCGGGGAAATCCGGACGTATGGTAACCCTAGTCTCATCTGGGTTTGGCAGGTCAAAATGAATTTCAAAATGGAATTGTGTCAATAAATCTCGGCCGAGTAGGTTAACTTGACACAAGGGGGCATACAACAGTGGAGCAGTTACGTTCTGATCTGCGTATTGAATGAGCAATGGCTCCAACAAAGGGGTATCAGTGGGAACCCCATCAAACCCAGTAGTAGTGATCTTGTCAGAGGATACTTTTAACCGCTTCTGGAGAGCCAAAGGGACATGGGCGAGCACGGAGCAAGAAGCGCCCGTGTCAATGAGAAAGGGGACCGGGATATCACAAATAAGCAATGTAATCATGGGATCGTCAAGGCCTGCTTTAGTATGAACCATGCCTAGTCACTGCGGACGATTTTGGTCAGGGTTCCAAAGAGGGAAAGCCTGACGATGGGTTTGACGATAGATGCTGAAGTGGCTGCGAACATTCGGCTGCGTAATGTCCAAGGCGATGACAACGGAAACATTCCACGTTGGCACGGCGATTGGGACTTGGTTGAGAACGATAGTCCCTTGGTCGCCTGTTGTTATCATAGGGGCCTCTAGGTGGGCCTCTCTGGGGCTGTCTTCCCCGGGAATCAGTGTAATTGTTTCCGCGGGCCGAGCATTGAGACCTCGGGCCTTGGTCGCGAACATTGTTATCCCTATGATTATCTGCATACATAAGTGTGGTGGGGGTCTGGTCGAACCAAACTTGGTCTAATGTAGAGATATCGGGAACCCCCTGAGAGAAAAGTTTATCTTTGCACATTTCCCTCCAAAGATTACGCATCTCAGGAGAGCTGAGACACAGGGAGCTAGAGGAGTCTTGTGAACCAGGAGCAGAATTGGGAGTACTGGGACTAGAAAAAGTGTCTGGTGAAGAAACCCCGGAGGTGGTGCTGGCATTTGAAGTGGAAGGACTGGATGAGGATGATGAATTTTTAGATTTAATATCAGCTATTTGTAACATTTGAAGTTGCCTATTGGTAACACAATCCTGATGCACCTCATTCTGTTGGTTTTTAATAAGCCTTCTACAATGGTGAAGGACATGCTCCCTAATCTTTGGCCATTTCTCAAGCTGAAGGCCAACTGTATTATCTAGATTCTTTCTAACCTCAGAGGGCAGAGTCTCTTTAAGCAAATGGTAGAATACAGAAAGGGCATTGTCAGAGTCAAATTTCTCTTCAGTCTCTTCTTGGAAGAGCTGTTGCATTCTGCTCAAATAGGTCTCAATGGGTTCAGAACCCGATTCCCACCGCTGGGAGGTGATGACTGAGACATCTTTCTGGGTGGGGAAAGCAGTTCGTATCTCTTGAAACAGTTTGGTTTCAATTTCTGTTAAGGGATTCCCATCATACTGATTATCAATCACAAACTTAGCATAGCCAGCTTGTGAGAATAAATCCGTTATGCTTGCATGAGTGGTCCTGCCCAGTAAAGCTTTAATGTCGCCAACAGATAAAGTGGTCCCCAAAGTAATTTCTTGTAGTTTGAGTATCCACTTATTTCCGCCTTTGGCGATATCAGGGAGTTGTAAAACAGGGCCATTCAATTCAGTGGCAAATAGTGGGGGATACTCCGTTTGGGGGACCCCAGCTGACATTCTGTTCAGTAGGGGCATGAGTTTAACAGCGGTTGTGGTAGGCCCTGCAGTAGGTGGGGGTGGAAATTGATTTTCATACTTCTTCCACACCTGGAGACCTTGAATCAGGTACACCCTGGTTGTATGGCTCCAGTGAGGATCTGGATGGTCATAGATTAAATTATGGACCAGCTGAGGCTTATCTGAGCTCAGAGACCCCTCTCGGGGGTAAAGGGCAGATTGGGGCTGAAGAGCCTCTGACCATCCTGCCAGGTCATCAATCCATGGTACCACATAGTACCAGGAATTTTCCTGTTGTGCCACATATTGAGCAGGTGTGACAGGTGGATTAGGTAAAGGTAATGGTGGTGTGGCAGTAACCAAGTGCTGTACACTGCTATCAGTAGCAAGGAGCACTGTGGGTCTATGAGGCCTAACATTATCGGCAAGACACCGATTAGTACCATCGGCAGTAAGGTAACCTTTAGGTTGCTGATGCCTGGTATTGTCAGCAATATGGTCCTGTTGCTGAGGTGACTTAGAAGTTATACCAGTGGCGGCCACTGTCTCAGAGACATCAGATAAAGGACTCGTGTCAACTTGAATGGACTTACGTATTGTACGGAGACCCTCAGCGAGCAAGGTGATGTCTGATGTCGTCGCCCATTCGGGCCAGAGTTTGGGCAAAGGGTGTCTGAGTAGGTCCGGGAGGTAGAGGACCTGCTCCGGATGGGTTCTGCACCTCATGCAAGAGGGTCGCCGGAAGAGTCAGACGAGGGGAGTCGTCTGCAAAAGAAGGGATGGGTTCACAATCCACAATGGAGAAAAATTGGAACACTGGGGAGGGCTCTTCATAGGTAATAAGTCTGTTACTCGTAGGTAAAACAGGTTTGGCAGGTAGCAACAGGGGACGTTTGAGGACTTCTAAATCCTCCTCTAATGAGGAAGGAGAGAGAAGTTGGGAAGGGGGAGGTGCTGGGTTTCTGAGCTTGGGGTGTGCACCCAGAGGATCCCATCCGGAGGGATTCTGGGACGGGGGCAAAATAACAGGTTTAGCCGGGCTAACAGAAGCGGGAGGAAGCTGTACATACCCTCTGTCCTGTAGCTCCTGGCAGATAGCTCTTGCTTGCGTAGCAGGGCTATATGGTACAAAACCCATCTGTTGTAACTGAGACAAGGAAGGGCAAACTTGGGGTGCAGAGGGCAAAGTACCAGTTTGAATGGAAGCATTCAAGAGTACCGGTGGTGGGGACGTCTGAGTGGCAACTCGAGCATAGGAGTCAGTGCCAGTCTTTGTAGTCATATGAGAGTGGGGGGGCTTGGCTTCCCCACGATTCGGGGTAAGCGGCTGTCTGGACGGCCGCTTCGAACTGCACGATAGATGGTCCGTGGGTCGTAACAGGAGCAGAAGGTGGGTCTGCAGCACAGGAGTATTGTTCAATAACAGGAGGGGGAACTTCAATTTCGTGGCCATATACAGTGCAATAGATGTGAGGTTTCGGTGGGGCAGGCATCTGAGTAGGTCCGGCGAGAGGGACCAGTGGACCATCAGTAGATGGTGAAACAGGAGCGCAACTGGTTGTTGTTGGCAACGTGGGGTAATGTACCCCAGTAGAGGCAGGATTGGGGGGTGCAGGAGCGGTTGGGGGAGCGGTGGTCGGTGGATTTGATGCCGACTGTTGGGGCAGAGGTGGAGGGACCTTTGGTCCAGAGTGAAACAGAGATTGAGTGGAATCAGCTTGAGAGGAGACGGGACACAAGTCTACAGTGTCAGAAATGTGCACCGTAGTAGGGGGGGGGGGGGGGGGGGGGGGTCAAACATCATGGGAGCTACGGGTCCTGAAGGCTGAAGGGAGGTCGTGACCTGTGACCCTTCAGTAGCCTTAACCTGGGAATCCTTAATAGGTTTATCACAGTAACCTGGGGGTATTGGGGTATACCCCACTGCACAGGGAAGCAGCTTGGCAGGGCTAGCAGCGAGTGCCACATCGTATGAAGGAGGGGCACTAGGAGTTGCTGCTTGTTCACAAGGGGGTTGGTCAACATCATGATTGGCCAATGCCTTATCACGTTCATTTTGGGATATCAAAATGAATTTATTGATGGCATCCAAGTGTTTGATCTTCGATTTTCCCGTCTTCCGATATTCATTATAGCAAATCAAGGCTTGAAGCTTATTTTGGTCAAAGCTTCCTGTGGGAGGCCAAGCGAGACCCTCATCCTGTCGGGACCAGGAAGTGGACCACTTATTACATAAACGGGTAAGCTCTTTCTTATCAGCTGGAAAGAAATTAAGCACTCTCTCCAAAGGAGTGGGAGGTGCAGGAGTGGACATATTGATTAAAGGAGGCCAGTACTATCGGGGAAATAAGGACAGCACAGTAGAGGGGATACAGCAATAGTGATTTGTAATGGGATCTAAAATCCCGGTGTTCTAGAACAATGGTATGATGTTATAGGTAGGGCAACTATGGTGGCTTACACAAAAGGGCCTACTAAAATAAAAATACGAACAGTGGAGTACAGCACGGATTAGTGAACCTGAAAGAAAAACATGCAACATGCAGAAAATGAAAACCATACTCACGAGGCTTTAAGTGCACATCTCCAGCGTAGAAAGTCTAAAACAGAAACGACTAGTTGGCGGCAGCGTGAATGCTTCTACCGCAAAAGTAAGAAAAACTAATATACACCAAGGTGTGTTCTGAAGAAGATAGAGTGTGGAATAACCTGGTGTAAGAGTATGCCTTCTAGGGTACGCCTCAAAGTCATGAGTCGAATCAACTGCTCAATGAGTACCAGGAGTCGCGTCTACTGCTCACTGGGATCACCTAATGTAACTGCCGACTAGGGTACACTTCTAAGTCATGAGTCAAATCACCTGCTCAAAGACCACCGGGAGTCTTCTACTACTCACAAATACCAGGAGTCTTCTACTACTCACTAGTAGAGTCCCCAATCGGGGAAATTAATATCCACCAAGAGATTTACAGAGTCAGCGATGAACCATGTAAATCAAGGCGGCAGCGACCTGTTGGGTTATCGCTGGCCAGGAGTCTTCTTCTGCTCACTGGTGCTAGGAGTCTTCTACTGCTCACCAGCTCCCAATGGATCTATAATAATTATTTCAAACTACAATTTAAATAAATCTGTTTAGAATGTCTGCGATCAGCTCTCTCTGATGCATGGCCACAGGGACGTCTCCCCTGAGTGGGCATGGGATAAAAAATGAAACTAATAATTGATCAGACAATAATCAAATTAACTAGGATCTAGAGGTGACAATTTAGATACCATATGGCCTTGGAACAATCAAGGCATTTTATGGTGTAAAGACAATTTGCCGAGACCTAAAAGTCTATATCCCAATTGTTTTAGACTGTGGAGCCTGACTCACTCTTACAACAGAATGGAATTCCCTGTATGCAGGGAATTCTGGCTCATCCTCTATCAATTTGGTCACGGTCACCCACCATACAGGCGGTTGGAAGCCCAACCAGGGCATCCGTGATTCACCAATTAGTTCTAAAAACATAACTATATATCTAAAAATGAGATGACAGAAAAATAGGAGGAGTAAAGAAGAAGATCAAGGAAGAAGAAGAAACCACAAGAATTATGCATATAGAGAACTATACAATGGGGAGAAGTAAGGAAGCATAGGTAAGTACATGGGGCAGGAACAAGGCCTAAACGGCAGAAACAGAGCTCAATAAGAGATGATAAATAAAGAAACAGTGTACTGGTATATAAAAGGTATGTAAAATATAAAAAGCAAAAAACTGTATAGCCAAAACAAGAGCGGGAATTACCAAAACAAGAGCGGGAATTAAAAAACAAAGTGTACTCAGCACATTAATAAAAATTGTTAATATACACATAAAAACAAAACCAACAGGGAAGAAGGGAGTAAGTGAGCCACCATACAAGTAATTTCAAATAAATAGAAACAATGATGTGTTACAAAAGTCTCATGGCCAAGCCACAAGCAAAGGACAAGCAGGGAGGGAGATTGGGGAGAAAGACAGCAGTCAGGAAGTGCCTGACACACCCACACTAAGAGCGAGCCAGCCGGAAGACAGAAATTGCGGCAAAGGTAGGACATAATTTAATTCTTTATAAAAGTATGTTATTTTAAAGAGAAATGTCATTCTCAGAACATGGAAATAACCATCAGGAAACATTATAACACTAGTAAAAAAGGCCCGTTTCTGAGATGAAATGGGCGCTAGCAAGGTTTTTCTCGGAGTGTGTATGTTTGAGAGAGTGTGTGAGAGAGAGTGAATGTGAGTGTGTGTGTGTGTGTGTGACAGAGTGTGACTGGGCGCGAGTGTGGCTGTGAGAGTGACAGTGTATGTATGCGAATCAGAGTGTGTGGCAGGGGCCCCTGTCCCTCCCTCCGAGTTTCAGGGCCTGTCCCCCCTCCCAGTCGCAGGGTGCATCTGAGCTTGAGGGTGTCCCCACCCTCCCAGTTCCAGGGCCACCTTCCCTCCCAGTTGAAACAGCTGTATAGTTGTTTGTGATGAAGCAACAATTTAAAAAGGAGAATGTGGAGCAGGAGCTGTTAGGTTTGTGTGGTTTTGAGTGTATGGCAATGACGGCAGCGTGGGTGAGTGGAAACAGAGATTATGCAATGGTCATGTGTACTTACAGTGGACTTGATTGGCTCATTTGAAGTAGCGTGCATTGTTGCTGGTGTAGGATGTCCTAGGTTTGGCTGCCACGGGTCGAGTGAAGGGGGATGAGGGGCGCGCTGGAGCGAGACCGCTGCTCTGTCCGTCCGTCCGTCCCCCCTGGCGAGTCGCAGTTGGTCCCCGTTCCGCCTCAGGGAACAGTCACCGACCCTCGTCCCCGATGGACACTCGCACCAGCCAGTTGGCCGCCGTCCCGCCGCTCTCCCTCTGCGTCCTGTGCGAGATTCGTAACGTGGACTTGTAGAGAGAGGGAGGGCGGCGGGACAGCGAGCGAGCGTGTGGCGCGAGTGTCCATCGGAGAGGAGGGTGGGTGAGGGTGACTGTGGGTGGAGGGACTGTGCTCTATCAGCGATTCGGGAGGGGGGAGGGAGACAGCCGCGTCGACTGTGTGTCCAGGTGAGGGAGAGAGTGCGGACGGGGGGTGCAGCGAGGCAGTTGGAGCGCCGTGACGGGGAGGAAGGTGGGGGGGGGGGGGTGTAGCCTGCGTCAGCGTTGAGTTTTTCTTCGCTTTTGTCATTACCCGCCATCGACGTCATGACGTAGATGCGAGGGCAGGCCAGACAGTCTGTGTCAAACCGGATATCTCTGGCATCTCAAGTTTCCAGCTGGAGGCTTCATAGAATATTGGAGGTGCCTTTTATATATAGAGATAACCCATTACTGCAAGTAGTTAAAACAAGCCAGTCTTCATGCAGTCATAGGACGAAAACCACAATGCAAGCAAGGAAATACAGTGTTTCCTGTAGATAACGGCACAATAAGCTTATAAAAGACGTTGTAATATATATAGTTAGGTTCACTGCTTATTAAGATTATCAGAAAGCAGTCACCGAATAAGATTAAATATGAAGACAATCTATTAATCTGATAATCTATAATACATAAACGTAAACAAGCATGTAACTACACATGAGTTTTAAATATGGGGGTAACACAAAATGTTGAGCCCATGTGGAAAGTAAATGCAAAGAAAGCTATTAAGCTTAATGTATACAAGCAAGGCTTGTCATTAAAACATAGGGGATTAACCAACAGGTGAAAAGCATATATTTGCTCCAAAGAGGCAAGAACAGACAGCCAAAACCACTGCATGTGTAATCAAAAGCAAATGCTATCTGAAAGCTAGTGTCATATGATCACAACACATTTTATAAGAAAGACCAAAAATATAGCATGTAACTTAAGTGCAGGCAAAGCAAACGTTGTTAAAATAGTGACATGTTCAAAAAGAGGAAGGGGGCGGGACGCAAGACCAAACAGACAGTGAATGCAGGCCAATGACAGAGCATTTGCTAAAAAGCTATGTGAAATTTAACAGTGTACGTAACAGAAAAAAAACAGATAAATCCACACAAAAAAAAGGTATAGATCACAGTGGCAAGAGTGAGAGGAAATGCAACAGTCTTACAACAGCATGCAGGAAATAGCTGTCGTTAACCTATGAGCAAAATGTTTCTTTCTGCAATGGTACAGCACGAAACATTGTGAATCAAGCCGTCAGCGTTATATATATAGTTGGAGATGAAGAAATAAGTAAATCATTATCAAATTGTGGACAAAATCAGCATGATAGCTAGAGAACGGAGTGTATAAACTTGTGTTTCCTACAGATAATGGAAAAAAAACTTCAAGCAGTGTAAATCAACGGCTGAACTGACACTAGTACTTCCTGTAATGAAATGAGTAAGAAGTTAGGCAGCTGCTGCTTTAATCAGTAGCAGGGAAGAAAGAAAATGTAGCAATGTGTAGCTGAAAAAGAAATAAAAGAGAAGGGGAACGTGAAAGTTAAACTGTTCAAAAGAGGGACCAGAAGGGAGGGGTCACAGTGGGAGAGCGAGTCCGCTCAGTCTTAAGGTCTAATTGTTGAAGAGGCAGGAAACTGTGAAGCCAAGCAGCTGTTGGGGGAAGAAAAGTGGCCATAGACTATTTAGCAAAGGAAGTTTTACAAAGTGATAGGCAAGCAGAGAAGGGCAGAGACAATGCCCAAATTATCCAGCTTGAGGCATATTAGATGCGAGAACAGAGGAGTGCAGGCAAATGTGTTGCACAAGGGGGTGGGGGAGGTAGCTTACGGCACAGACACATGGACACAGCAGCGACAGTGTTAATAAGGAAACAGCAGATTATATATATATATATATATATATATATATATATATATATATATATATATATATATATATATATATATATATATATATATATATATACACACATACACACACACACACACACATCACAAGACAAAGGTTACTTGTGTTGCAGGAATTACCACTATTGTTAGCAGAATCTGTGGTACTTCAGGAGTCAAACACCACACACCAGAATGAGAGAGAAATCTTCTTTATTTGCCAGCAAACAAAGTAGGACATCAGCACTAGGTCTCTTCTTCTCTTTCTCAGCTCTCTGTGTCTTGTGGCTTCTGTCTCAGCTCCTTCTCTTCTTCTGACATAAGCTGCTTCTGCTCTCAGTTATATAGGGTCCTGCACCTCTCTAGCCCCCCTTTCTCACCAGATGGTAAAGAATAGATTGATTACCCTGCCTTGAACTAATTATTACTTACACATTACTTAAAAATATCAGTTACATAGGTTTAAGATATTTTCTAAACTGACCTATGACCTGGGGCCTCTCAAACTAGACAATGTGGCACCTATCTCTTGCATTTTATTATTATTAAATTCTTAGGTTCCCAGCTAACTTCATACTAACTGCTAACTGGACTCTGGCATTCATTAAGGGGTCAAGGGCCAATCTTGCTTAATAGCACACATACATGATTTGTTATTACTTTCAGAAAACCAGTCCTTCATTTAGCTATTCATCAAGGAGATGACTTGACTTTCCCTGACCTCTTTCACCTATTAGTTTCATACACAGAACTCACTAGGACTGTGGATAATTCAAACCAGATGATGACCCCTTAAACTGCAGACAAAGCTTCACTTGAAAAGTCAGTCAAAGATGTAACACTGAATTGAAAAGATATTCTACATAGAAATAGAACTTATTAATTACACAGAATAAAACATATTCTAAAATAAGCAGAAATCAGAATTCCCTATAAGACAAAATCTAAATTATCAAGAATATCTATATCTACTCTATCTCCTTCTAACCAGCATTCAATCTAATCCTTTTAAAACTACAGTATGCCTTGCTTGCTGATCCCCTCGAGATTATCCAGATGTGGTAAATAATTACTTCTCTCTGACCTTTCTAACCTCTAGTCTAGCAAAAGCTAGACTTCTGAGTAAATTAAACCCAGATGGCATTCCTCCACTTTACAGGACTGAAAAGTTAAACACCAAATTAATATGACTTCTTTGCCCAAGCTGCCTCACTTGAATTAAAATAAATGACAGGTTGAAAAAGAAACAGGGAGGGGCAGTACCGGGGGAGAAAGCAGCTTCTAAGAGCAGAGATCGTCACTAACATTAGAAGGGAGGAAAAGAGCTCATGATAACCAGAAAAGGTTTGGAAAGCAAAGTTGTACATCATAGAAGGTACCATAGAATAAAAATTCAACAGTAAGTGGCAGTTAACATGATCAACTAAAACAGTAGAGCAGAAGCCAAAAGAAAGTCAGTTCTTTCAATGTCAGTGTGGAGTCACTGCTGAGAGTCAGACCGGAAACCAGATAGTCAGCTGATAACAGCAGGCAGAGAGATCGACTTACACAGAAAACATAAAAACAAAATTCAAAGACGAGTGTGAACATACTAGGGAATAAAAATAAAAGCTTGCAGGCAAAAAAGGCTCACAGATGAAAAAGCGTTAGCAGACTTGCAAAAGTATTCAGAGAACAAGGGATATGCCCTAGACAGCTCTTTTGATGAAGTGTAAAAGCTATGTCGCACTTAGAAATAAAAGCAGAAGTGAAACTAGTGTACACGAGACGGAAAAGGGAAAAAGCGGGGGAGGGGGGGCTATCTAGGTGGCAGCTCTGAAGAGTAGTTCACAAGACACACAGACCAGAATGATTTAATGATTTTAGCGGGCTTCCCCTCCAACAGGGAATCAGAGAAGGCAAGACAAAAAGATGAAGCAACAAAGGGTCACATACAAGGTTATTCAATGGTACGTTATGATACTCAAGAGGCCAATTGTGTATTATAGAAACGCTGGTCTTATGGAGGACCAGGCTAGAGGGATAGAGAACACCTGGTAACGGGTCGTTACATCGAGAGGATGAGCATAAAGACCGAGTCCGAGAACAGGTGTAGAACCCATAGAGGTGTATTTTCAAAGTACTTAGCCTTCCAAACTTCCATAGGTTTCTATGGAACTTTGGAAGGCTAAGTGCTTTGAAAATAAGCCCCATAGTGTTATAGTTCAAAGTAGAAGACAGTATCAGATAGAAAAAGACTGGGCGCACAGTTAACCCACAAAGCCCAGTTGGCGAATGCAAGTTTCCTCACGCTTCAAACCAGAAGTGATATAAAAAGAAAGAAAGTGGACAGTATATCAGTAAGATAGGGAAAGATATGAAGTGTCTGTTCAACTTGTACCGGGTACCATTGGAATAACATAGGTAAGCAAGGCAGCAAAATCATCTACATTCCCTGAAGCTGGTATGGGGGCAATAGAACCACATGTATTTTAGAAAAGCTTTGTTTTATGAAGAACGAAGGCTTAGAATTATAGTTGAAAAAGTATGAAATTTCAGGGTGTTAAGCCAGAGGCTAGCATGAGACCATCCCACGAAAATCATACTGAGGGGAAAGCGTTCACCATCCAGAGATGGAAGTTTAGGATGAAATGTAAAGAGAGTTAGTAGAGGTATAAAGAATTACTAGGCATCAGTTTCACCACGTGACATGGTTTCACCAAGATGCAGGCTAGCAGGAAATGATATATAAAGTTGAAAAGGACAGCAAATAGAAAGTGATTAACAGGGAAAGGCATGTATAGGGACTGTTTTAACTTTACCAGCAGGAAATGTAAACGTAATGCACACCTGTATAGCAAGAAGGAATAGCACAAGCAGATAGGCTCATAGTTAAACAGTACTCTGTTACCTGGGTATGCATATATCCACAAATTCTGGTGCAGGGTTTCGTGTAAGGTAGGAATATGATTTAAGAAAGACCATACATGCGCAAGAAGTTAGGCGTGAAGCCAGCATGAGACCTTGCTAGCGCAGTATGGACGAACGCTGAGCGTACCAATCCCAGGAAAGGGATGGAAGTTTTAGAAAAATTTAAGAAAGGTCCGCACCAAGATGCGCAGGAGAACATGATATAAAAAGTCACTGATAAGAGAAAGACATGTGCAGGGAGTGTTATAACGTCATCAGAAGTGGATCATGCCGTAGCAGAGCACTGTAAATCAACAACAAGCAGACAATGAATCCACATATCGAGTTAGAGGACAGGGAAGCACCTGCATCATGGTGACAAATTTAAAAGGAGAGATTTAAAAGAAAGCCAGAGAGATGAAGCAATAAACTAGATGTGAGACTCAGGGCAAAAAGGAGGAAGGAACTTTTTCACATCAGTTTTAAAAATCCAACTACAGAGACCAGTAAAATAGTTTTAGGGAGCTAGCGTGAAAGATAGAGTGGAAAGACGAGTTCCAACAGAGCAGGGACCCAAAAAGAAAGATTGATATGTCAGGGTAGGAAAATAGAAGGAAAATTTAGTAAAGAAAAGAACAGAAAAATAGTAAGGGAAGGGAGAGAGAAAATTTGGCAGCATTAAACACTCATTCCCCTCAATAATGGCGAATTCAGGAGAAAAAGAAAGAGAAGGGAAAAAGTGTCCGAGGGTCAGCAGTCGGGGTCACCAAATGTTTTTATGGATGGTAAGCTGGCCATGAACTCCTCGCTGTGGCAGGGTAGATGGACAACTACCCTCTGGATTCCTTGGAAGGCTGGGGTTTGTGGCCATCTGACTCCTTATCACTGTCACGGTATCTAGACTCTTTATAGTAATCATCTTTGTTGCAAGGTTACACTAATGTCTTAGATTTTCTATAAGAATGAGAGAAGACAGAAGGTAAAGATATGTATTTATTTATGCTTACCAATACTGTTGCAGGAATTACCACTATTGTTAGCAGAATCTGTGGTACTTCAGGAGTCAAACACCACACACCAGAATGAGAGAAAAGTCTTCTTTATTTGCCAGCAAACAAAGTAGGACATCAGCGCTAGCTCTCTCCAGCTCCTTCTCAGCTCCTTCTCCAATGTAAGCTGCTTCTGCTCTCCTTTATATAGGGTCCTAAACCCTTCTAGTCCCCCTTTCTCACCAGATGGTAAAGAATAGATTGATTACCCTGTCTTGAACTAATTATCTCTATACATTTACTCAAAAATATCAGTTACATAGGTTTGAGATATTTCCTAAACTGACCTATGACCTGGGGCCTCTCAAACTAGACAATGTGGCACCTATCTCCTGCATTTTATTATTATTCATAATCAGATTCCCGGTTAACTTCATACTAACCGGACTCTGGCATTCATTAAGGGGTCAAGGGGCCAAGGGGCCAGTCTTACTTAATGGCACACAGACATGGTTTGTTATTACTTTCAGAAGACCAGTCCTACACTTAGCAATAATCAATCAAGGAGAAGACTTGACTTTCCCTGACCTCTTTCACCTATTAGCTTCATACACAGAACTAGCTAGGACTGTGGATAATTCAAACCAGATGATGACCTCTTAAACTGCAGACAAATCTCACTTGAAAGTCAGACAAAGATGTAACACTGAATTGAAAAGATATTTTACAGGGAGAAATAGAACTTATTAATTAAACAGAATAAAACATATTTTAAAATAAGCAGAAATCAGAATTCCTTATAAGACAAAATCTAAATCATCTAGAATTATTTAAATCTACTCTATCTCCTTCTAAACAGCGTTCAGTCTAATCTTTTAAAACAGCTTGCTTGCTGATCCCCTCGAGATTGTCCAGTATGCCTTGCTCAGAATGGCATCCAGATGTGGTAAATAATACCTATGAACAATCCATCACTCAAAAAGGGACAAAGAAAGTTTCATTTCTCGCTGACCTTTCTAACCTCTAGTCTAGCAAAAGCTAGACTTTTGAGCAATTAAAACCAGATGGCATTCTACCACTTTCCAGGACTGAACCAAACTTAAACAGAATTAACAAATATGATTTCTCTGCCCAGGCTGCCTCAATACAAGGCAATGCATTCAGGGGCATCAATAAAACAACAGTTCAGAGGGACAGCACTTCTGGTAGCAACTCAGCTTGTTCTCCAAATTGCTCAAATCTGAACCTCTATTTATATAAATTATCCTTCATTAGAAAAGTATTAGACCCATTATCTTCTATGAGAGCTTTGTCATGGAAAGTTTGCCAACCACAACTTCTTCTTTTTCACTTTTTTTCTATTTCTAAGTTTCTCTTTTTAACACCTGGCGTTTCCTTTTTGGTAAACAACTTTTTTTTCTATTATCTGTCATTTTCAGTCATGTGGGACAAACTACTCCATTTTGAATCTCAGATTGTAACTCAGGTTCCATTTTGTTCTTAGTTTCTTGACCAAACTCTTCCAAATTACAGCATTTAAACCTTGTTCTTTTGGCCTTTCTCAGGTTTTCACATTAGGTGTTGCTTTTCCAGCAAGTCCTTACTCACCTGGCCATAGATTTTTAAACCTGGCTGGTATTTTAACAGCCTGAGCTCTAAGATCTGGCCTTCCACCCTTCCGGTGGAAGTCCAGTGAGGGCCTCTTGCTGTACCATAATTATACAAAGGGTAGGGAGAAAGAGGTGACACTGGATGGAAGGATGCAGAAAGAAAGAGGGGAGACTACTGGAAGGATGGGGGGAGAAAGAGGAGAGCTGCTGGATGGAAAAGGGGAGTAGTGAAAGACTGGAGAATAAGAGGAAGGGGCATAGGGAGAACAAGGGTGAGAAAAAGATGAAAAGCCATAAGTAGATGAAGGAAATTAAACAATGGATAGTAAGAATCAGGGGCGTATCTGGACTCCGGCGGTAGGGGGGGCCAGAGCCAGAGGGAGGGGGCACATTTTAGCCCCCCCCCCGCCGCCGCCGCCGAGCCCCCACCGCCACCAATGTGACTCTCTCCACCCCCCTCCCGCCGCCAACCCTCCCCCGCTGCCGTTCTTACTTTTGCTGGCGGGGGACCCCAACCCCCGCCAGCCGAGGTCTGCTTCCACCTGCCGCTGCCGTAAAAACATCTTCTTCAGCCGGCGGGGGACCCCAAACCCCCGCCAGCCGCCCCGCGGTGTTTGAAATTCATCTTCGGCCTCCGTGGCCGTGCTGCTGTGATAGGCGCTGTTGAAATCCACTTCGGAGTCTGACGTCGCAGCACGTACAACGTACAACGACGTCAGACTCCGAAGTGGATTTCAACAGCGCCTATCACAGCAGCACGGCCACGGAGGCCGAAGATGAATTTCAAACACCGCGGGGCGGCTGGTGGGGGTTTGGGGTCCCCCGCCGGCTGAAGAAGATGTTTTTACGGCAGCGGCAGGTGGAAGCACACCTCGGCTGGCGGGGGTTGGGGTCCCCCGCCAGCAAAAGTAAGAACGGCAGCGGGGGAGAGTTGATGGCGGTAGGGGGGTCCAGGGCAAAATCTGCGGGGGCCCAGGCCCCTGAGGCCCCACGCAGATACGCCCCTGGTAAGAATGAATTAAATCTGGACAGAGAGAGAGAGAGGGGCAGAAAAATATTGAAGAAAGCAAAGAAAAAGGAGAGAAAAATGACAAATGGCCAGGAAACCCTGGCAGAAGAGTTAAGCGAAAACGAAGGAAAGCAGAATCTAGAGACTGGGAGCAACACAATGAGAAAAAGTAAATGGCCATACAACAAAGGTAAAGAAAATAATTTATTTTAAATTTAGGATAAAGTAATATGGTACCTGTGTTAATAAAGTTTCAGAGACCAATACTTCCTTCCTTAGGTCAGGAGAGGATACTGTAACAGCATTATACTGACCTGAGGCAGGAGGTTTTGGCCTCTGAAAGCTCACTGAAAAGGGTGTTAGGCTATTAAATAAATTTTCTGAAATCTGATGCACTGAAAAGCAGCACTTTACCCTGTGTGACAAATGCATCTGATTAGTGTGACTAAATATTGCTGGGGGAGGGGGGTAGAGAGAAAATTTTGTGCCCACCCACTTTGGGTTCAGGCCCATCCAAAACTGGCAGTCTGGCTACGCCACTGGCATGGCTATGACAAAAGCAATATAATGTACACTGTTCACACTCTTCCATGCGCCTTGGAGCCAGGCAGGTCCGGGGGGGGGGGGGGGCGCCAACTGATAGTCTGCAGGGGGGCGCCAGAGACTCTTGGCACGGCCCTGGGTACTATAGGAGATTTATTCCTCACTTTGCCTCTCTGGCTGCTCCTTTGACTGACCGGCCACAGGGCACGGCCCCGAATACTCTCCGTGGGCCGGGCAGCTTTTGATAAATTGAGAATGTCTTTATGTCAGGAACCGCTGCTGAGGGCGGTTGATTTTTCTAAACCATTTGTGTTACAGGCTGATGCCTCCGGGGTGGGAATGGGGTCAGTGCTGTCTCAGGTGCACGAGGGTCAGGAGCACCCCCTTATGTACCTGAGTAAGAAACTGCTACCCCATGAATGGCGTTATTCATCCATAGAGTGGGAATGCCTGGCCGTTAAGTGGGCCTTCCAGATGTGCCACTTTTATCTGGATGGACGGCCTTTCATGCTGGTAACTGATCATGTTCCCTTAAAATGGTTGGGGCTTATGAGGAATAGTAATGCCCGCCTTACCCGGTGGTATCTAGCCCTGCAGCCCTACCGTTTCCAGGTAGAACACTGAGCGGGGAGGTTACTGGGGAATGCTGACACTTTGTCTCGGATTGCTAGTGAAAATGAGGAGGACACTAGCAATCACTTTAGCATGGGGGTATGTAAGGGGTTGCTGAGAGGACGACCTCAGGGAAAGCGAGAGCAGCCCAGGAAGGAGCTAAAGAGGCAGGCACACATCCCTTATAGGCGGGAAGCTCGCCCCCTGGTGGGTAAGAGATTGAGTAGAATGAGGAGTAAGGCTAGGGACTACCATCCCCACAATGCAATTGACCCACTACAGGACTCACAGGAAGTGCAGGGGGAGGGGCAGGATTGGGCGATGGTTTCCAATCAGGGGGATGAGGAGCAGCTGAGAGAGCCCTGGGTGGAGGAGGAAGAGATGGAATGGGATAAAGGAGGCAGACGGGAGTAAGGAGGAGAGTATGGAGGTGTCTGCATTCACCCAGGCTGCCGGTGCTAAGGTGAGGGGTTTACTGGCTGCTGTATTTCCTCAACTGATTAAAATTGGAAGAAGAGAATTGAGGCAGCTGGGAAAGAATCTGTGGCAGCGAGTAACCCAGAGTATTAAGGGAGCAGGAAAGTAAAACTGTGTATGTTGGAATGAACTTTTGATCAGCAGGACAACTGGTAGCTACCTGAAGAGGGATAAGGTGGCATTAGAGTGTGATGACCTATATTCAGGAAGGTTTGAGGGAAACCTCAATTGGGCATTGTGAATGTGAACAAATGTCAATGACTTGAGATGAGGCAGTATCAAGTGCTGTGGAAATGGTGATAACTGAGCTGTGAAAAATAAAAGAAAAATCCTTTTCTTTTATGGGAGTTTCTGGTCATTTGTTGGAATGCCACTTAAGAGAGCGCCTAAACTGAGGGAGACACGGATGTCTGAGGCAGAAGCTGAGAGGCGGCAGGTGCCAGAGGAAACAAGAGCCTGCATTGAAGCATTCCCGCTAAGCAGGGTTGACCCAGGCCAAGGAGTGGAAGGGAGACCTGTTGACAGGGTAGATGTGAAGTGTCTGTTTACACTTTCCAAAAATACTAGGACTAGGGGGCATGCGAAAGGCATTGGAGATTTCCATCTGATCTATTTACTGATCAAGATTTCTGTAAATATTTAATGCAGAATTGGGAGGAGTTTCTCAAAATAAATAGCAGTATGTGGACAACCCCCTGTTGTTCTGGGAAATTTATAAGGTCGTCCTGTGGGGATACTTGATAGCTTATGTCAGTGAGCAGTGGCCTAGTGGTTAGGGTGGTGGACTTTGGTCCTGGGGAACTGAGGAACTGAGTTCAATTCCCGGCACAGACAGCTCCTTGTGACTCTGGGCAAGTCACTTAACCCTCCATTGCCTGCCGCATTGAGCCTGCCATGAGTGGGAAAGCGCAGGGTACAAATGTAAAAAAAAATTATGCAAGGTATAATGGTTGTAGAAAAATCATTGCGAAACGTGCAAATTATGCCCATACCCCCACAGATATTACTTATACTGTATTGTTTAAAACTCTACTTTCTTTTATCTGTGTTCTTGTTTAACATCTTGAAATCAATAAAAATGATTTAAACTTTTCAGTCTACTCACACTGCTCTAAACTTTTGTTTAATTACCATTTATAGAAAGTATAACTTTCATAAATTTGGAACTAAGCAGGATGAAAATACTGGCTAGGTTGGTTAAGGCATGGAGAGGTCCTCATTACGTTCATTCCCTACATGCCACAACAGGGGAAATTAAAACTAAACCAGCAGATGTGGCTACTGTTTTTTATGATTAATTTTGTAACCTTTACAAGTCTCCTCTCAACCCATGTAGCATTTTATTTACAGTGCTCAGGTTTACCCCACCTTTCAAAACAAGCGATTGCCCTCCTTGACGCCCCCTTGCAAGCTAAGAAATTACAAAAAGCTATTAAGTCCTTGAAGAATAATAAGGCCTCGGCTCAGACAGCTATACACGGCTATAAGTTGCTCCGGTATCAGCTTTATGGGCCTATGCTGGTATATAACAACGCAGTGGTGCAGCAGGGTTCTTTTCCCTGCTAAGCGAATACAGCTCTCATTAGTCTTATTCCAAAACATGGGAAGCCCTTAGAATTCCCTAGTTCTTATTGCCCAATTTCTCTACTTAATGTAGATGCTAAATTACTATCCAAAATATTGACAGAAAGGAAATTTGCCCGGACATCGCAGGGGACCAGGTGGGCTTTGTGAGGGGAAGGCATTCTATTCTCAATGTGCACAAGATATTGTTATCTATGTCCCATTGCCAAAGGTTCACAGTGCCTTCTTTGTTCTTAAGCTTGGACGCAGAGAAGGCCTTTGACGCCCATATGTAGGGCTTTTTGGATGGTTTTGGCAGCAATCAGAGCCTCTATTCCTCTCCCACCACTTCTCTTCTTGATTATACCTAAACCTACATTATCCAAATTGTAAAGGCCTAAGATACAAAACAACTTACGCATCCAGCTTCTCCTACATAAGCGCACAACTATGGAACGGACTCCCAAATGCTGTGAGAACAATCCGTGACCACTTAAACTTCAGGAAATCACTCAAAACTCACCTCTTCAAAAAGGCCTATCCCACCGATCCAACATAAATCCCAGCACCTAGCAACATAGCATAACTAATGATCGTACTGGACAATTTGTAATCTTCACTTCCTTCGACCCCATGATGCCTGATCCACACCTACCTCATCTGACCACAATATAACTTTGTATCTGCTATCAACCAAATTGGCAAATGCCTCTATGGTACTTTATATATGTAAGCCACATTGAGCCTGCAAATAGGTGGAAAAGTGTGGGGTACAAATGTAACAAATAAATGTTAATTCAAAATTGTTATATTCTAAATGCTCCCTCTCTAGAGATAAGGGGGGGATTGGGAGTGTTAAATCTTCACTATTTATGGATTGCAGGCTGAATGAGTCACTTCAATGACAGGGTTAGGGGGTAGGGAGGAGTTTTTAGTTACATCCTTAGGACTGTATCAACTCCTCCATTATCATTTTAGTGTATTGCTGCATGCGCCTCCTGGGAAACTGCCTGTGACATTAAAAGATTACTTATTGCTACAACCCCTACATATAAACTCTCTCTGACAACCTCACCATATTTGCCCATCAGAAATAATTCAGCCTTTCCACCTATCTGTGATAAAAACTTCCTAAACTGGGAAGACAAATTACTTACTGTACTGAAGAGGTTGTCTAGAAGACTTTTATGGAACTTCAGAATGAGTTTTTTCTACCACAGACTGATATCTTTGCATATTTTCAACTACAACATTATGTTAATAGTCTTCCTAAAACTCAGATGAAGTACATGAAACTTTAACCACACGTGCCACTTTGCTTTCATCATGTGGCCCTGCGTGGGGCGACAGATGAAGTGGACTATGGAAAAACTGCTTTGAAATGGACTGAGGAACTACATATAGACATAATAACAGATTAGATTCGTGTGTGTTTGCTTGATGGAAGAAAACTTATGAATAATGTTACTTTGTGGGAATTACAAAATTCCTATTACAGTTTTATGTTTCACCATACTGAGCCTTTGAAGCCTCATTGCAGGCTCAAGGTTGTCTGAAATGCAAAACTGATAACGCAACTTTGGACCTTATGTTTTGGTTCTGCCCCCTGGTGTTGAAATTTTGAGTGAATGTGAGGCCATTGTCCATCTCCAGTGGCGGCGTAAGGTTGAAATACTACCCAATGTGTTCTTAGGTCAACAGCTCACCCTGTTCTGAGTGGACTACAATCATTTCTGAAGACAGCTGTTGTATTGATGGTTTAGAAAAGTATTTTACTGGCGTGGATTATGACTGATCAACTTACAATGGCATTATGGTTTATACAAATGTTACAATTGCTTACTATGAAATGCTGTGATATTTCTGAGATGGATTCTCCAAGGGAACCGTTTTGGATTACTTTAGGGACGGTGGAGTGTAGTAGAATTTTGAACTTCCCTTAATTTGTCTCATATTTTATAGTACTCCTTAGAATTTCTGTGGAAACTGTACTATTAAAGTATTCATTTATGAGCAACAGTACTGAATATCAGGCCACTATAAGTTACAGAAATAAATACATTTTATATTACTGTTTTATTTGCAAGTAAAATAAAGGTTTAATTGTAGGCAGAAAGTAGGTTCTACTCAGGAGACACATCCCAGTGGTATAGTTAAAAGGAAGTTTCTTAAAAGGAGACGCTAAATAATGTTGTGGTGATATGAATAAATAAAGGAAGGATCTCAAAACCAGAGATCATGTAGGAGGTCTAACTGTTGCTTCAATTTCAAATTTTGAGGTTGCTTAATTTTGTGATGTAATTGTAGTCTGTAACAAAGTAAATCTTTGTGTGGATGTGTGTCCATGCTATCAGAGCCACAGCTGATTTTTTGGAGAAGTAACCTCTTTTTCCTGTGTCACCCAGCTTCCTGTGTCATGGGAGATCAATGAGTGACCAGCCCTCCTGGTTCACATCTGTGCATGCTCCATCTCATGAAGTATATCATAACTTACATTTTTTCTCCGGTGATGCTCAGCACCTCAGGGCTGGATCAGTGTTCTGCTGTCCCCATACACTTTTTTTTTAATTTTTTTTTATTTCTAACTTTATTTATTTACATTACAAGTTAACACACTTGATATGAAAAATGATACTAATACAAGAAAAAATATATCATAGGATATTTCCAACACCTTATCAATTAAATGTCTAATTAGATCATATAAGTCCACAATATGGGAGTCCATGATCGAATCCTGGAGAAATAAAAGGAAAATTATAACAAACTTAAATCGAGAGGTATAAGTTTACAAGCTTGAAATTACAATCTTATGCGGCCTTTTTAGTTGTTAAAAATGAGGACAGTTGCGAAGGATCAAAATATACATATTTTACCGATTGATAGGTAACCAAACACTTGCAAGGATACTTTAAATAAAAAGTTCCTCCTATCTGTATTATTTCCTGTTTCAGTTGTAAAAATTTCTGTCTACGCCTTTGTGTCTCTCGAGCCATATCTGGAAATACTCGAACCAAAACACCTTTAAATAGTTTATCTCGTACTTGAAAAAATTTTTAAAGTATCCAGGTCTTATCTGTATGTAACACAAACGTTACTAACAAAGTAGATGGTATCACTTGCTCTGAATCAGATGTTTCTAGCATAGACAAAACATCTAATGGCTGATTATTTCCTTGCATTTGTAAATTCCTGTCAGGTTTTTTGGGAATGTAAAAGATCTGTGCCACTGGAGGAATAAGATCTTCAGTTATATTCAAAATCTCTTTACAATAAGATTTTAACATTTCCCTTGGAGAAATCAGCGAATGAAAAGGAAAATTTATAAAACGTAGATTGTTGCCTCGAGAGGCATTCTCAAAAAACTCTGATTTCCTCCTCAGGTTCATCAAATCTTTAATCACCGTCTTAATCACAGGGTCTTAATGTCAGAGTCCATTGCTTTCACTTTCCCATCAATAACCACTATTTTTTCTTTCATCTGGTTTATTTGGGGGCATAAAGCCTTACCCAATTCCGCTATTAACATCCATAAACTATCTAGTGTTACTTCCACAGGTTGTTTTTGAAAAGTTGATAATAAAGTATCCATTGGCTCACCAACTCGTAGCATTTTCTCCGACGCTACTGCTCCTCTATCCTCCTCTATTGATCTTAAAACAGGGTGTGCAGTTAAAGCTGGGGTTAAAATACTCCCGCTTTCTTCCGATATTTGTAGAATTGCCTCCCGTCCTGAAGATCCCGCTAACACTTCGATATTCAGGTCAACTAGGGCCGATATCGGAGAACTGCTAAACACCGGTTGAGGAGGTGGCTCGCGTCCATTGGGGCTTAGGGTGATATCCGGCCCAATACTCCGCTCGCTAACTCCACTCGCGGCTTGAGCTTGCAGGCCACTCACCGACGGCGTCACCAAGCTTGCGCCCCTCTGTATATATTGGGTGATCAATCCCGAAGGAACAGAGGTCCTTTGTTGCTGAGAGGCAGCAGCGGCAGCTCGTCCTCTCCTTTTCGGCATTTTAGAAGCAGAAGGAAAAAAGTCTCAAGGCAAAGACAGAGGAAAGCTCAAACGCGTCCTCCTCGATCGGCGGCCATCTTGGACTCTGTCCCCATACACTTTTAATATTAATTGGAAATTTGTTAATGTTGTTTTTTTCTAGCCTTGGGTAACTTCAGCATCCTTGTGCATGGCTAGCATTCTGCTGCCACCTTGAAAAACTCAATTGTTAGATTTTGCTTTTTTCAAACTGAGAAAGCTTTTGATTAAAAAAAGAAAAACAAAAATCTAAGTTGTAGATCTGTAATATTTAAGCTGGTATATGTCTTAAGCCCAAAGTTTTTGATCCCATTATTGTGAGGAGAAGAAGTTGAAGGGTGAGGGGGAAGGTGTAACATCATGAGAGATTCAACAAATTAAATCTGTGTGAATTTCTCACTGCTGTTCCCTAAAGGTCATGTTAGCCCTCACTTCTGACTGTAGTAGGGAGAAACTAGCTAGCCAATAGGAGATAGGTGCTTGCATTTTATTTTGGCAGTGTTGTCTTTGGTCCATTCTGATTGTGGCCTCTTGCTGAACTCTCTACATCCTGCACCTGACAGGAAAGGCTCCAGTATAGGAAATCTCTGGAACTTTCAGTTTAGAAGGCGCTGAAAGTTGGTAGAAGCCTGGAGGACCATACCTACCATGTTAGGAGAGAAGGTTCTATTGGCAGTGGAGCCTCTGAGTATTTGAGCCCACTCCCTGTTATCCCACTTTGTTTTAGGTTCATCTCCCGCTCTGAGCTTGCATATACAGGAGAGGATTTCTGACCCAAAGTCCGGTGCTACTTACTGTGACTTCCCAGGATAAATCCTGGACCCGCCCCTGGTCCAAAACCAACAAATTTGATGTATGCCCCAGCATCCAGGGCATACACCAGGCAGCCACCTAGGTGTTCAGACAAGCGATTACATAACCAGTGTTTTTTGTTTTGTTCAGTGTTTCCCTCCAATCAGAGTGTGATTTCAGTCTCTCAAATTTACTGCTAACATTCGCCATAGTACTGACATTATGCCAAAGAGAGCTTCTTTCTGGAGTTCACAAGATGCATCCTGTATAGGCAACTTATCCAAATGTGCTTGGAAGTTCTTTTTGATCAAGCTTTTGGCACCCAAAATGATGGAAAATATTTTTGTATCTTTTTGTTATATTTTCTTGTCTCCAACTTTATTTCTTGGTATTTGAGGATCTTCCTTCTCTCCGTGCGATTCTCCGAGTAATCGCTTGGGACTGACACCTGTATAATCAATGTCAATCTGGTGTTTTTTTTTCTTTTACCACTATATCTGGTTTCCAGGCATCCAGCTTTTTATCTGTTGGGATTGGGATACAGGTGATCATAACCTCTTCATTTTCCACAGTTCTCTTAGGGCCATGATCCCAATGTTTTTCCAGTGTACTGATGCAATGCTTACAGAGTTTCCAATGAATGAAACATGCCAACTTTGTTGTGCTTTTCTGTATAAAGGTTTTCTGTCATCAGCACTTTGCAGCCAGCCACAAGAAGAGTAACTGTTTCCAGCTCTTTCTTACACAATCTACAGATGTCTGTTGCACCAGTTGTGTCTGTAATCTGCTGTCCTGGGCTGCAATTATCAATCGCTCATCCTTAGGTTTTAATTCACCTCTCCTTAACCATTCATGTGTCCAATGTTGATCTACAAATGGTTCCTGGAGTAACGTTTTCCCATTGTCAGAGGCAGCCCAAGACAATCTGCAACCTGAGATAATGGCATCCTAGCCCCGCCGCCCCACCACCCCCCTGCCCCCCCAAGTCCAACATCTTTCCCTTCACAGTCTCTCTCCCAACCCCAATCCCCCTAGCAACGGTCTGGCATCTCCCCCCTTCCTTTCTCAACCCCCTTCCCTGAGTCTACCTTCTTTTTTTGTTTTCCAAACGTCATCATCGGCAGCGATTCTCATATGCTGCCCTGCTGCCGGCACTGGCTTCTTCTCTGTACTGTGGCCTGCCTCTGAAGAAACAGGAAGTTACATCAGAGAGGCGGCCGCAATACAGAAAAGAAGCCCCCGCCTCAGTTGACCTAATGGTAGAGCTTCCACTGCCCACTGTACTTAAACATTTGCCACTTGTTTCTCCCCTGCTGATCCAATTCCTTTTTCTCTTTCTTCGCAAATTATTATTATTACATTTGTATCCCGCGCTTTCCCACTCAAAGCAGGTTCAATGCGGCTTACATAGTAATAGGGATTACAGGATATTGATAAAGAAAATAAAAGTTAAATATAACAGAATAACAAAAGTGATAGGTAGGTAGAGAAGGACAGAGGTGAAGGAGTAGGAGATGTGTGAGCAAGGTTAGAAGAGGCAGGAGGGGGATGGATTACAGGATAAGCATATGGAATTTTGGTGGAAAAGATAGTCAAAGTCATTGTCTCCTGGATATGTTATTATTATTATTATTATTATTATTACATATAGAGATGGGCTTTCCCCCACACAGAGATGGTAAGCACTGATTGCACTGAAGTGTAACCTTACAGAGTTGGTTTTCAAACCAGACTCAGAGAGGTACAGCAGGTATTCAAGCAGATTCTATTGCTTCCTTTCGTTTTGGTACTGATGGATTTTCAAACCAGTTCTTCTACTCATCGGAATGATGTAATTGAAGATTTGACTAAAAGGAAGCTAAGTATCTATAAACTGTTCTATTTAAATTTATGAAGGATTTGGTATGAAGCAAGTGCTTTTGTGACTTTATTTAATTGAAGAATTACAATCAAACATATAAACGGCAAGTGACCAACTCACCAGCAAATGCGCAGTAGAGACTTCCCTCTCTGTCCTGCCCTCGTGTCAAGACGTGATGATGTCAGAGGGCAGAACAGAGAGGGAAACGGAGTCGGAGTCACTGTCGGACGCTGCCGCCTGGAAACGAACATTGCACGCACCAACCTCTACCCTACCCCCATCCCCGCCGCCGCTCCCGCCCTCCTCCGCATCAGGCCCCCTGCACTGACCTGACAGCGCCTCTCACCTCCGTGTGGAAGCGCTGCAGGCAGCAGCAGAGCGATCTGCTGCTGCCTGCAGCGCTTTCACACGGAGGTGAGAGGCACTGTCAGGTCAGTGCAGGGGGCCCGGCACGGAGGGGGGAGGGAGCGGCGACGAGGAGGGTAGCTGGAAATCTCGCCCGTTTTTACGGGCTTAATGGCTAGTATATAATATTTACAGTGGAGTTTTTTTTCACCCATGATGGTAAATTCCTTGCTCCGTGTATAGTTTGGAGCTTAAGGTGTGACACTGAGTTCTTTTTTTCTCCACTTTATTTTATTTATGGAATAGATGAACATCAACAGATCCTTTGCAGCATATAAATAAGAAACAACAGAGATTTTTGATTTTGGTTTGATTTGGTCAAGTGGTTCTAGTGTTGCCAAATTTGTAAGCTTCCATAATTTATGCTAACATTTCATCATCTATCTGTTCATTTTGGCCAGGCAAACCATCCAACATTATTCACTTTCGCTTCACATATGGAAACTTGTTTTCCATTTTCTTCATTTGGATCCTTTACCACATTGCAATCTGTTTCTTGTAGAATATTTATAGCGCAACCCTTCCTCCAATTTGATCCATCCTGTTCTTGCGACAGAACAATACCAAGCTATAGCTGTGGTCTGTAAGACTTATGCACTGGTGCCCCACCAAAAGGACCTTTTCGTGCACATTAAAGGTAAAGCAAAACAATTTATTAATCCGCTGTGTGGCGTGTTTATCAAGGCTCTGGGCCCACCCTTGCCCCCACTGCTACAGTTTAGTAGTGTTAACAGCATAAAGTGCATGTGTGTGGAGTTTGAGGGAAAAACATTATTACAAATTGTGATTGAGCATGATTTGTACACTTTTGACTTCATCCCAGTTGGTGAACAGGTTCCAGCTAGAAAGAAGATAGGAACTACAGCTCTGAACAATTATTGCTGTTAATTACAATTAATTTTATTGGCTTCATCTGAAAATCCTCACTGAACATCCCAGTACTACCCAGATAGAGGATAATTTTGTAAAATCATGCTTAGTTAACATGAGGTTTCATGTGCCTATTTTGCACCTATTTATAAAGTCAAGAACATGCCTATTTGACTATGGAGCTCATTTTCAAGAGGAAAACGTCCAAAAAGTGGCATAAATCTACATTTGGATGTTTTTCTCACAAAAACATCCAAATTGGTATTTTCAAAAACAAGTTTTAGACGTTTTTCTATGAAGTCCATCAGAAAAGTACATTCAAATCACAAGGTGGTGTGTCAGTGGTGTGTTAATGGTGGGATCTGGGCGTTCCTAGCACTTGGACGTTTGTCAGTCATAATGGAACAAAACAAAGCCGTCCAGGACTAAAACTAAGACGTTTTGAAATCAACCTGTTTTTATAACGAATAAGGCACAAAAGGGTGCCCTAACTGACCAGGTGACCACTTGGGGGAATCAGGGGTAACCCCCAATACTGACCCCCATAAATGTGAATACAAATATAATTTAGCAACCTCTATGACAGCTTCAGATGTTAGAGCCAGGTCTATTAGATCAGCATGCAGGTCCCTGGGGTAGTGTAGTGGTCAGTGCAGTGCACCATGGAGTGGGGGGCTCTGGGTCCTATCTCCCTCTACCTGTCACATTTGTGGTGGAAACTGTGAGCCCTCCAAAATTCACCAGAAACTCACTGTACCCACATATCCCTTTCACCCATAAGGGCTAGTGTGTACAGCAGTGGGTTTTGGATGGGTTTTAGGGGGCTCAGCACACAAGATAAGGGAGCAATGGTGAGATGTGTACCTGGGAGCATGTTTTTGAAGTTCACTGCCGTGCCTCCTAGGGTGCCCCATTTATCTTTTGGGATGTCTGGGAGACCAGTCTACTAAAAATGCTGGCCCCTCCTACATCCCAATGGCTTGATTTTCTACGTTTTTCACTTGGACGTTTTTGTTTTGAAAATGAACCAAAAAACAAAACGTCCAAAGCACAAAACCTCGTTAGAAACAGTATTTTCTAAAACAAAAGATAGACGTTTTTCTTTTTGGAAAATGAACTTCTTTCTTATTCAGATTTTGGACGTTTTTGCAAAACGTTTAAAGTCGGACTGACACGTCATATCGAAAATGCCCCTCCACTTCAAATATTAACTTAGATGTGAAACAATCCACATACATGTACGTGCTAGCAATTATACCAGCTCTATGGCTGATGTCAATGCTAGCGCACTTAAGTGCAGACTTTGCCCAAACTCTGCCCCATGGATACAATGAAAGTATGCACCATAAAACTTCTACATGTACTTTCACAATAAATTAACCCCATAGTGCCAGGGTGGTCTGGGTTCTTCAAAATAGCTGCCCTACCTTGTCTGGATAGTTATCCAAGTACAGGTACTGAATATTGGTGGTAAATGGATAATTTCTGATGGCCTATACTTGGATATTTAGTGCTAGTATCTGGGTACAGCCTGGTGCTGAATATCCAGGTATAACTTTAAATGCAGTGGTCGGTGTTTTAAACATCAGTTGTGGAGTTTAAATACTTGAGGTCCCTTTCTTTAGTCTTTAATATTACATTTCTCCAAATGACAATATGTATTCTTAGTCAACACAGGTAAACCTGTTCTCACTAACCACAACCTTCTCTAAGTAAATACAAGTGGATAGACTCTGAACACACACAAGTACACATTTACTTTTTGAGCGTGGAGACAAACTGATGTCTTCAAATGTTTGGGATTTTTTTTCTCTTCCACCCAACCCTTTGTAAACAAAATAAGAGTCTCAAAGCCAGATAGTAAGATACCAGAGCATACCGACAAAACATTCTTTTATTGAGAACTGCACATTAATTTTTCCATTATTCAAGAGAAAGAGACTGGCAGTATCTTATACATTACACAGACCTCACTGATGGTAACAGAAAGGCTTAGAAAGACCGGATCTTTCATTTTCTATATTTGATTTTCTTGCACTCTTTTTTTTGGGGGGGGGGGGGGGGGGGGGTTTGTAACAGGTGTGATTGGTCAGCTTCAACTTGTTACTTTTGTAAGTGAAACACAAAAAACAGTGGTTTCGAGTTCTAATCAAAGTAGACATGACAAACAATTGGTCATGAAAACAGTGGTTTTAATGTAAACACTACATTTGATTGAATTATTATTTTCAGTTTTTTTTCTTTTTCATTTTTCAGCACAAACATCCCACGTGAGAGAAAAATCACCATTCACAAAAAGGAAGGAGAAGATGGTGGAAATAATGTAGCACAAAAAAAAGCATCATTCGGTGAAAAATTAAAACAAAACTGAAAAGACAGTAGTAAATACAGAGAAAAACCAGGAAATCTATGCCTGATAATTAATACACAGTAATCATCTGAACTTGAAAGTTTAAAAGGGAAATACAAGGTGGCTACTGGCCAGTGAGAGCTGTGCTTTTTCTGTATAAACCTGGATGGTGAATGAGACTAAGAGAAGCAAAGAGAAAATATGATTCTGTACACTTGAACTGCTTCAGGAAACAGCTGTTGTCTGCATTGCAATGGTCTTATGTACACCTGTCTTGAAAAAGACCTTTACTAAGCAGAATGTTAGGTATTATTAGGAAAGGAATGGAAAACAAAAATGAGGATGTTATAATGCCTTTGTATCGCTCCATGATGTGACCACACCTCGAATATTGTGTTCAATTCTGGTCGCCACATCTCAAAAAAGATATAGTGGAATTAGAAAAGGTGCGGAGAAGGGCGACGAAAATGATAAAGGGGATGGGACGACTTCCCTATGAGGAAAGGCTAAAGCGGCTACGGCTCTTCAGCTTGGAGAAAAGGCGGCTGAGGGGAGATATGATAGAGGTCTATAAAATAATGAGTGAAGTTGAACTGGTAGATATGAAGCATCTGTTTACACTTTCCAAAAATACTAGGACTAGGGGGCATGCGATGAAGCTACAATGTAGTAAATTTAAAACGAATTGGAGATACTTTTTCTTCACTCAACCTGTAATTAAACGCTGGAATTCGTTGCCAGAGAATGTGGTAAAGGCGGTTAGCTTAGCAGAGTTTTAAAAAGGTTTGGACGGCTGCCTAAAAGAAAAGTCCATAGACCATTATTAAATGGACTAGGGGAAAATTCACTATTTCTGGGATAAGCAGTATAAAATGTTTTGTACTTTGTTGGGGATCTTGCCAGGTATTTGTGACCTGGATTGGCCACTGTTGGAAACAGGATGCTGGGCTTGATGGACCTTTGGTCTTTCCCAGTATGGCAATACTTATGTACTTCAAATGAAAGAAAAAAAAAATAAAGTATCATCTTCCCCTCCTTTAAATCAAGAACAATTCAGATTAGAAATTAGGACCCAATGATAGTAGAATGCCTTTTATAACCATTGGAAGAAATAAAAAGGAACAGTTATTTTCTTTATCTTTATGCTATGAAGCACTTGAGAAAAAAACCCCAAACCCATTCTGTTTTGTTTGTCTATTAGCATCTAAATGTAAAACCTTAGCTATAACCAGGTATACAGCATTCTACAGAAATACACAGCCACCAGTTCCATGATCAGAACATTATACATTGACTTGTTAAGGAAGGCTGTGTCCTACAAAGGCTGAAAAGTCATGCTACCAGTAGAACGTCAACAAGAAAGTCCATAAAGCAAGTCTGTAGAGAGAAAGAAGGGATCAGAATGGACATTAAAAATAAAAGTACTATACCATAAAATTGGAAGGATTCCTCATAGTAAAACAAAAACCATATTATAATTAGGATTTCTATGTGTCTTCTTTTCTCTCTTCCCTCCACCCCCACCACAGCCTACATAAGTGAGGTTGGCATTGATATAGTTCAGATATCAAATAGATCCTCTCCTTTTTCTCTCTCTCTCTCTTTAGTGTTAGAGTTGTAAAGAGGACTCAGGACACTCTTTCTTATAGACCCATGTAAATGCTTTAACTTTAACATTACACAAGGGAAGAGCTAAATGGTGCAGTCCTGTGTGCCCTTTTAAAAAAAGTTCCTAAAATTTATCAAAGAGCTGAAGAGAACAGATAAGAGCTAAAGGTTCAGCTCTTCTTTCTTCCTGCAGTATTAAAGCCAAGCACCCAGCAGTGATATCAGGATGGCTCCCTTATGTTATACCGTACATAGAAATATAGAAACAGAAGGGGGAAAAGACCCAAGGGATTAAAAAAATAATTGTATTTCTATTTCTTTTATGAAATGATGTCATGAAAGCTTGTTGGGGGTACCAGGATTCAAAATGTTGGATAGAAAGTTACAAAACCTTACCTTTTCCCCTCTTTGTTTGATGAAGGGCCAAACCTTTCTCAGTAAATCTGTTCTATTCACAGCTCTTTGATTTAAAGTAAAAAGGTTTTTGTGTTTGTGTGTGTGTGTGTATTTATTTATATATATATATAATCATATATATATTTTTTTCATTAAGCCTTCTTTTTTATTACCAATTTGCATTTCTTTTGACATAATCATTATCAAATAATTTGCTATACACAATGGTCAGTATAAGCCACAGCCTCGGAGATTGTTGGCAATGATGATATCAGTGACAGCATCAAATACCACCTGGATATTATTTGTATCTGTGGCACAAGTCATGTGACAATAGATCTCCTTATTGGGGGAGCGGTTCTTGCTTTCAAACTGTGCCTGGATGTATGCAGCTGCGTCTTCATAGGTATTGGGTCCTGCACAAAAGCAAAGAATTCAGGTGAGAATAATTTCTCAAAAGAATATAACATATAATGTTCGAGGTAAATTGCAAAAGCATATTCCTAGTTTTGCTATAATTTTTTTATAATCTTTTATTATTTTAATTATGATTCTTTGAAATTATAGGAGCTATGGCAAGGCAAACTTGGTGAGTGCATGACCAAGAAACATCCAAGGAAGTTAAAGGATTATTTATCAGGTTTGTAGTACTGTTTCTATTCAGAATGAATTGAGATGGTTTATAGTTACAATAACATTTGCTAACAGAAAGTGAAAAGGAACTCCATAGCTTGATAGGAGAGTGTAATCATACCAAAGAATATACAAAAGATCAAACACACTATAGAGAGAGTCTTAAAAACAACAAGGCACAGTCTTTCACATTTCATGGTTAGTCAGAGGATTAATCTGCTCAGTATAGGACTGGAAAAAGTAATGACTATTCAAAAGCTAATTGATAAAAATAAGTTTTCACAGATGCTGATGCAGTTGCTGTGGGAGCGAGTTCCATAGTGCCGGTGAGAGAAAATAAAAAGCAGTAACATGCGTAGACTTCTATCTAGCCTTGTCAGGGGGTAGTATAACAAGCCTATTATGTGGCATTGGTAACTGAAAGAATCCTTGTACAGATACCACTTTGGCAACTGCCCCCACACTCCAAGTACCCCATCCTTTTCTTTTCCATTCCCTCCCCTTTCACCCTGTGTCACAACCGTCAGGAATAGTGAGCCCTTGGGCCGCTGTCAATAATTGGCAGCAGCAGGCGAACCACCCCCAAGCAGGGAGCAAGACTGAACACTGACATACTGATATAAGCAGGACTGAAGTAGCCGGACTGGAACTGAAGCAGTAGGTGAACAAGCTGGAATACACAGGACTGGAATGACCAGACTTCACCTGCACTTGACCGCCGTTCCCTAGGGGTTGAGCCCCTAGGTGCTGGCAGCTGGCAGGACTTATAGGATAGAGCAGGAACACAAGTAATCCTGGAACAGACAGACTAGAACAACAGGATTCAGGATTCTCACACAGGATAGAAGCAAGCTAGACAGAGACAGGGTAGGACTCAGGATTCTCACACAGGATACAAGCAAGCTTTACTGAAACAGGGTAGGACTGAGATTACACATAGGATACAGGATTCTAAACAAGCTGACTGAAACAGACAAATAACAGAGCAAGACAGAAGGCGCACACAAGGCAGCCACAAGCAGAGACACTGGAAAAAGCAAAGGTAAGGGGAAGCTAAGGATAGGCAGCCACAAACAAGGCAGAAGACTGCACTCAAAGCAGCCACAAGCAGAGACACTGGAACAAGCAACAAACACACACAGACAAAAACTCATCTGAAGACCTCGTTGCAAAGGCAAAGCTGAAGGGCTTCCAGGTGCCTAATAAAGGCAATCACTGATAAAGTCACAGGTAAGGGTGCTGCTTAGTTACAAACCACCCAAGCAAGTCTGGCAGACTGGAAGATCCGGACCGGACTAGAATGACTTCTGGAACAGAAGGAAGGCAGTCCATAGCAGCCACCAGGCCTTGCCATTGGGGGGCGAGGTGAGCACAGGCATGGTGACACCCTGCTATGGTCATTTACGGTCAGTCTTTTTGGTGAAACACAGCCCAACCACACAACAGTTCTCTACAGGGGGTGTTATTTCAGCAGTTGGCAATGACAACCACGCGGGTGCTTACTAAAGGAGAAAGTGTTTCTGATATCAAGTAGGTGATCATCTGGCATCCAATGATCACCAGATGGTGTGGTTTAATATTAAGATAGGTGCGGAGAGGGTTCATTCAAAACTGAAGGTTCTACACTTCAAAAAAATGAACTTTATTTAGATGGGGGATTACCTCAAGGAATTGCTTTCTGGATGGGAACATCTGGAAAAAGTTGGAAAGCAGTGGGCAAAACTGAAAGTTGTTATTGTAAGGTCAACAAACCTTTTGTAAGGAAAGTAAATAAAAGTAAGAGGAAAAGGAGGCCACTTTGGTTCTCAAAAGTAGAAACTGAAAAGTAAACTACAAGAGATCACAGAAAGAGGAAGACAGGCAACAATATCTGGAAAACGTAAATGAAGCTGGTAGAGTAGTCAGAAAAGCAAGGATGCAAATTGAAGAAAAAACAGTCAATTTGATGAAATGGGGAGACAACAGAAGTGTAGCTAGGTGGGGCGCAGGGGGAGTGGTCGCTCCCCTAAATCGATTTTTCAAAAAAAAAAAAAAATGGTGCCTATGCGGCGTGCATGCGAGGCAGCGTCTCACCTTCCTGCCTATGCGCATGTGCTGCCAACTTCCCGCTTGCACACGCCACGCGGTGCCACTGCCGGTTTGCAGAGGATCGTTCGTTGTCTGGTCATGTCACCTGCTGCTGTGAGCCATCCAGCGTCTCCACACACTGTGCTGCCTGCAGAAGTGCTTGAAGCCAGGAGAAGGAGAAAGTCGTCCAGAGAGCTGCTCAGCCGGAGCGGCGGTTGTGAGTTGTCTAAACAACATTCTTCTCCTCCTCCTACTCCTCTTCCTACTCCTGGCTTCAAGCAGTGCAAGCAGGCAGCAATGTGGGGGGCGCTCGAGGCCCAGGCCAGGGTCTTCTTCAGTGCAGTCCTCATCGCCTGGTGTGTGGTCGATGCAGGGCAGGCTGCACTGCTGCAGCCCAACTGTTCAGCAGTGGCGCTTGGCTGTGTGAGGCCGATGGAACGTGAAGACAAACTCACTGCACCCTTTGCTCCAAGGTCAGCTTTTGATATTATTCAAAAGTAGATGGTAGATTAACAAATCGGTGATGTGTGTGCACGAGGGTGGGGGGGGGAGGGGAAGAAGGAGATAAACCACTTCTGGGTTTTGTTTTGTGTTGTAGGTTACTGAGAACCTCACAAACCTCCAGAGGTACACCGCAGTGCTGGGCTGGCTGGGGTTTTGGTCTGGCTATATCACCTCCTTTCCTCCCCGCCTTCCCCACAACATCTGCATTATATTTATTGATTGGGTGCGTTTAAGGGGATGGGAAGGGGGTGGGGATGAGGAGCGCTTTAGTGAGCTCTGAGCTGTTCTTTCTCCATTCCGTGGTGTGTGTGCTAAAGCAGTAGCAAAAGATTATTAAAAATAAATGTGTGGTCCTACTGTAAAAAGTCTAAAGCTATGCCAGTTGGATAAGCGTTAGGCAGTGCCTTCAAAGGTGGAGGACAAAAGATTTTGTTTTCTTTTTTACTTATTTGACAGCTTTGTAATTTATTTGAAAGCTTCCCATATCTAAATTTAAATACCATGAAATAAAAATTGAACATCACTAAAACAGCTTTTAGTGACGTTCAATGTTTATTTCATGATATTTAAATCTAGATATGGGAAGCTGGTAGAAACAAGCAGTTAGCTCTGTATTTTGTGCTCATTTTTCAGCACTGTTCTATACAATACATAGAAATTTCAGTGAGAATATCCTGTTTCTTGATCTTGATCTTAACTGTTCATCTGTTTCTGTAATCTGCCTTTGGGAAGCCTAGTGTTATAAAGATGGAATATATTGAAATTAAATGGAAATAGAATTAAACTCTCTTTCCATTGGGGCACATAGAATCACATCTACATCTGATGTCTGTTTTGGTCACTTTGTGGCCCTTTACTAACATCTCTGCATGAATACACTGCAGCCAGCCCTTCCAAATGACACTGATTTAAAATGTAGAACAAATTAGGACTCTAATCAATGAAACCAATACTTCTGTGTACATCCATATGCCGCACAAGCCAGTATGTTTGAAAATTGCTGCACAAGCCAGTATGTTTGAAAATAAGAGAGATTAAATAAAAATGCTACCAACAATAAAGAACGACCACAAGGATGTGGCAGCTCATAGGTTTGCTTGCTTTGTTTTGAATGTACTAGATGATGGCTGCGCAGGGAAGGGGGAAACATAGACTAACTTAAATGGCTTCAACTTTTTTATGTCATCATCCCATCTCCTGTTTTCTTCAACCTTCTTGATGTCAGACTTGATGGGATTGGACGGAGGCACGGGAAACAAGGAGGTGATACCAGACCTTTGGAGGGGGGACAAGGTGAGGAATGAGGAGATGCTGGATCCGGGCAGAGGGATGGGACTGGGAGAGGTTGGGGCAGAGGGAAGGAGCGGGAGATGGATGGGACTGGGAGGGGTGGTGAGCAGAGGGAAGAAGCAGTAGATGGATGGGACGGAGAGGTGGGGCAGAGGGAAGGAGCAGGAGATGGATGGGACTGGGGGGTGGGAGAGGGGAAGAAGCAGAATGTGAAAATAGGGATATGAGAAGAAGGGCAAGAAAAGGGGATGAAGTGGGGAAAGGTTGAAAAATAATTTGAATGACCTGGAAGACTGGAAAGATGATAAGAGGCATTGAAAAGGGATTGGGGTACTGGTGAGGGGTATAGGAGAAGGGGATGAATTTCTGAAGGGAGTTGAGTTAGGGTAGAAAGGGGTTAAAAAGATGGTGAAAGAGAAGCTATTGGACATGGGGTATAGGGTAACAGACAGAAGAGTGACCTTGGAGGCAAGGGAGGGAGGGAGACATGGATGGAGCTGGGACCGATAGGGTGGTGAGTTGCAGTGGAGGGTAGATGTTGGCAAAGAGAATGAGTACAGAGCAGTGGCGTAGCCACAGGTGGGCCTGGGTGGGCTCAGGCCCACCCAACAGTAGTACACGTTTAGCGGTAGCTGGTGGGGATCCCAAGCTCTGCCAGCTGAAGACCTCCCCCTGATGGTAACAAAAATGCTGCTCTCTACGATACTAGTACCTACGAATGCTCAGTTTTCAGCACATGCCTGCTGCAGATTGCCAAGGTGGAGCGAAACATTTATCCACCAGCTATTTTTTTGGTGTGTGTGTGTGGGGGGGGGGGGGGCACTTGGTGCCCACCCACTTCTTGCCTAGGCCCACCCAAAATCTGCTGTCTGGCTACGCCCCTGGTACAGAGGATGGGAATTGGGGACTAATGAAGTGGGTGAAAGATTGGAGAGGAACTTAGGAGGCTGGGTAAGGGAGAGATAGAGGGGGAACGGGAGTGCTGGAAAGGGAATGAGAGGGAGATAGTCAAAGCCAGTAGGTAGATGGATACTAAAGACTAAAGAGTAAGAGAAAAGTGGGGGGAAAAAACATAAAATGAAAGATCAGTGCCAGACAGATGCAGAGAAGGACAGGAAGAAGACAAGAGAAGAGCAAAGAAATGGAAAAGCCAACCTGGAAAAGAATTTAGGAGAAGACTGACACATGAAAAGTGGAAACGAGACTGGGACCAGCCCAACTAGAGAAATAGAATGCTCAGACAACAAAGGTAGAAAACAAAACATTCTTTTTATTTAATGCTTTTTAAGGACTAAGATGTGCCTGCTTTGTGAAATGTACATTTTTTTCGTATTGTTGTATTTTGCAGAGTACAGGAGAAAATACATTTCTGTTTCTCTTTTACCAGTATTTGCACTGCTTAGAGAGTCTGGCTTTCTTGAAGAGATCTATATTTCATTTTTGTGCTCATGTTTTTTGTGGTTCCCTATTTTGTATCACATGAGGGTCTGTCCGTGTTCTGCATTTGTGACTGAGGTGACAGATACTGCTAGCATGCACTGTTTTGTGTAGGAATTTGTAACAGTCCAACTTGTTCCATTTTCCAGTAGCAGGTATATTGGTGCTCTAGGGTCCAGTGTCTTTTCATAGGTGGGTTAGGGCTCTTGTGTGTTAAGTTTTCTGTATAGATTTTGAATGTCTTTTTGTTGGGTTTTGTGTTATTTCATAAAGTGTCTGGCCCTATTGTTTTTGATATGCTGGCTTCATATTCAGCATTTTAGTCTGGTGCCTGTGTGTTTTTTTTAAAATAGCCTTAATGAATATGTATGAGCGTGTGCCTTGTAGCGCTATAGAAATGATAAATAGTAGTAGCAGTAGATGTACATATGCAAATGAATATGCAAATGTGCCAAGCCACACCCTTTGTTCCCCAAAATGAAACAGTCAAACTATGCCCATGTCTGGCACCTATTTTACAAAAGTCTGCTCCCCCAGACATCAAAACCTAGCTACACCTCTGAATTTAACCTCTACACAACATTAAATGTATATGTCACCTTGCAAAGACAATGTTAACAAAACTCTGTAAGCCACATTGAGCCTGCAATAGGTGGGATAATGTGGGATACAAATGAAATAAAAATAAAATAAATAAATAAATAAATAAAATAAAATGGTAATGCTGTAGGAGTATTTCCCTGTGTGTCTCACCTTGCGGGCCTTGGCCTGTATAATCCTATGACAGCAAAACAGAGGCTGTAAACTCTGACCCACACCTCTCTGTGTCAGCAAGAAACAGCTTTGCAGCTTGTGGAAAATTACAGCAGAAGCTCAACACCAAGGACATGCTGTGGACAAACCAGGCCCCCCTTATCTCCCTGAGAGGCTGGCTCCAGCAAGGCAGGTGAGAAACAGAAAATGCATACCAAAATGTAACAACTTGAAGGTCAAGAACAACGAACTGTTCTTGCCACGCAGTGAACCAAAGAAAATCCAGATTGGTCCCGGCTGGTCACCTGGGCATCAGGGACTGAGGAGAGCGGGAACAACGAGAGGAGAGTTAGTAAGAAGCCTTGGAAGAAAGTGGAGGTGAAAATAAGACCAGTGAGACCTAATAAGGTCCACCAACTGATGAACTGTGTATCTGGAGGAAAGTATTGTGGTTCAGCTGTATCAGCACGGAGTGACCTGTGCCCTCCTTATCTGCTGCAGAGTTCCCTTCCAGCTCTGACTAAGACTCGCTGCTATATCAGCTTGAGTCTGTGAGGTGTCCCGTGCCAGCTCCCGAGAGAGACGACCGGGAGGTTGCACAACAGACCGTGGTAGACCAGGTGCCCTTAAATACAACTAAAGATCAGACAAAAGATGTCAAATCAATAGTGTCAGGTACTAAGCATCATGCAAATAAGAACAACAAACATACTCTGAAATGTCTATATGCAAATGCTAGGAGTCTAAGAAATAAGATGGGAGAGTTGGAATATATTGCACTAAACGAAAAATTGGATATAATAGGCATTACTGAGACCTGGTGGAAGGAGGATAACCAGTGGGACACTGTCATACTGGAGTACAAAGTATATCGTAGTGATAGGGTGGACCGGACTGGTGGAGGGGTAGCATTGTATATTAACGAGAGCCTTGACTCAGATAGATTACAAATTCAGCAGGACACAAATCACACCTTTGAATCATTGTGGGTTGAAATTCATGTATAAAAGGGAAAAAAACGGTGATAGGAGTGTACTACCGTCCGCCTCGCCAGGATGAGCAGGTAGACACAGAAATGATAAAAGAAATCAGAGACGCAAACAAAATGGGCAATGTGATAATAATGGGTGACTTCAATTATCCAAATATAGACTGGGTAAATGTAACATTGGGACACGCTACAGAGATACAATTCCTTGATGAAATCAAGGACAGTTTTATGGAGCAACTGGTGCAGGAGCCGACGAGAGAAGGAAAAATTCTAGACTTGGTCCTTAGTGGAGCGCATGATCTGGTGAGGGACGTTATGGTACTGGGGCCGCTTGATAACAGTGACCATAATATGATCAGTTTTGATATCGACCTTGAAGTAACTGTACACAGAAAGTCAAATACGTTAGCGTTTAACGTTAGCGTTTAACTTTAAAAAAGGAGACTATGATAAAATGAGAAGAATGGTAAAAAAAAAACTTAGGGGGGCAACTGAGAGAGTAAAAACTGTACAACAGGCGTGGACGCTGTTCAAAAATACCATCCTGGAGGCCCAGGCCATACATATTCCGTGAATTAGAAAAGAAAGACGGAACTCCAAAAGACAGCCAGCCTGGTTGAAAAGTGAGGTGAAGGAAGCTATTAGGGCTAATAGAAATGCCTTCAGAAAATGGAAGAAGGAACCGTCTGAAAATAACAAGAAGCAGCATAAGGAGTGTCAAAGCAAATGCAAGGCGCAGATAAAGAAGGCCAAGAGGGATTACGAAAAAAGATAGCATTAGAGGCAAAAAAACATAGTAAAATTTTTTTTTCGGTATATTAAAAGCAGGAAGCCGGCAAAAGAATCGGTTGGGCCGCTGGATGACCGAGGGGTAAAAGGGGCGATCAAGGAAGACAAAGACGTAGCGGAGAGATTGAATGAATTCTTTGCTTCGGTCTTCACCGAGGAAGATTTGGGTGGGATACCGGTGTCGGAAATGGTATTTCAAGCGGACGAGTTGGAGAAACTTACTGACTTCACGGTAAACCCGGAGGACGTAATGGGCAGTTCAGCAAACTGAAGAGTAGCAAATCTCCTGGACCGGATGGTATTCATCCTAGAGTACTGATAGAACTGAAAAATGAGCTTGCAGAGCTACTGCTAGTGATATGCAACTTATCCTTAAAATCGAGTGTGGTACCGGAAGATTGGAGGGTGGCCAATGTAACGCCCATTTTTTAAAAAGGCTCAAGGGGAGATCCGGGAAATTATAGACCGGTGAGTCTGACGTCGGTGCCGGGGAAAATGGTAGAGGCTATTATTAAAAACAAAATTACAGAGCACATCCGAGGACATGGATTACTGAGACCGAGTCAGCACGGCTTTTGTGTGGGGAAATCTTGCCTGACCAATTTACTTCAATTCTTTGAAGGAGGTAAACAAACAATGTGAACAAAGGGGAGCCGGTTGATATTGTGTATCTGGATTTTCAAAAGGCATTTGACAAGGTACCTCATGAAAGGCTACAGAGGAAATTGGAGGGTCATAGGATAGGAGGAAATGTCCTATTGTGGATTAAAAACTGGTTGAAGGATAGGAAACAGAGAGTGGGGTTAAATGGGCAGTATTCACAATGGAGAAGGGTAGTTAGTGGGGTTCCTCAGGGTCTGTGCTAGGACCGCTGCTTTTTTAATATATTTATAAATGATTTAGAGATGGGAGTAACTAGCAAGGTAATTAAATTTGCTGATGACACAAAGTTATTCAAAGTCGTTAACTCGCGACAGGATTGTGAAACATTACAAGAGGACCTTACAAGACTGGGAGACTGGGCAGCTAAATGGCAGATGACGTTTAATGTGAGCAAGTGCAAGGTGATGCATGTGGGAAAAAAGAACCGAATTATAGCTACATCATGCAAGGTTCCACGTTAGGAGTTACGGACCAAGAAAGGGATCTGGGTGTCGTCGTCGATAACACGCTGAAACCTTCTGCTCAGTGTGCTGCTGCGGCTAGGAAGCGAATAGAATGTTGGGTATTATTAGGAAAGGTATGGAAAACAGGTGTGAGGATGTTATAATGCCGTTGTATCGCTCCATGGTGCGACCGCACCTTGAGTATTGTGTTCAATTCTGGTCGCCGCATCTCAAGAAAAGATATAGTAGAATTGGAAAAGGTGCAGCGAAGGGCGACTAAAATGATAGCGGGGATGGGACGACCTTCCCTATGAAGAAAGACTAAGGAGACTAGGGCTATTCAGCTTGGAGAAGAGACAGCTGAGGGGAGAACATGATAGAGGTATATAAAATAATGAGTGGAGTGGAACAGGTGGATGTGAAGCATCTGTTCACGCTTTCCAAAAATACTAGGACTAGGGGGGCATGCGATTAAACTACAGTGTAGTAAAATTTAAAACAAATCGGAGAAAATGTTTCTTCACCCAACGTGTAATTAAACTCTGGAATTCATTGCCGGAAAATGTGGTGAAGGCGGTTAGCTTAGCAGAGTTTAAAAAGGGGTTGGACGGTTTCCTAAAGGACAAGTCCATAAACCGCTACTAAAAGGACTTGGAAAAATCTAAAATCCCAGGAATAACATGTATAGAATGTTTGTACGTTTGGGAAGCTTGCCAGGTGCCCTTGGCCTGGATTGGCCGCTGTCATGGACAAGATGCTGGGCTCGATGGACCCTTGGTCTTTTCCCAGTATGGCATTACTTATGTACTTATGTACTTCTATCTTTTAACCAGTTTTTAATCCACAATAGGACACTACCTCCTATCTCATGACTCTCCAATTTCCTCTGGAGTCTTTCATGAAGTACTTTGTCAAATGCCTTTTGAAAATCCAAGATTTTCACTAAATCCATGTTGGCTTTTGTCTTATTAATCCATGCTTTTGAATATGCTCTATAATTTTGTTCTTTATAATAATCTTTACCATTTTGCCCGGCACCGATGTCAGGCTCACCGGTCTATAATTTCCCAGATCTCCTCTGGAACCTTTTTTAAAAATCGACGTTACATTTGCCACCCTCCAATCTTCCTGTACCATGCTTGATTTTAAAGATAACTACATATTACTAACAATAGTTCTGCAAGTTCATTTTTCAATTCAATCAGTACTCTGGGATGAATACCATCCAGTCCAGGAGATTTGCTACTCTTCAATTTGACAAATTGAGCTATTACATCCAGGTTTATAGAGATTTCATTTAGTTTCTCTGACTCGGCACTGGTATCTCTCCCAAATCTTCCTCGGTGAAGACCGAAGCAAAGAATTCATTTAATCTCTCAGCTATGGCTTTGTCTTCCCTGAATGCCCCTTTTACCCCTCGGTCATCTAGCGGTCTGATTCTTTTGCCAGTTTCTTGCTTTTATGTGTAAATCATTTTTATTGTTGAAAAGATAACAGAGACACAATAAGACATTGCAAATAAGATCAAGAAACAGAGTTTGCCATCTTAACAACAATTATCACAGTAGGCTTCCTTTACAGAAAATCTAAACAGACATTATAAATACAACAGTAATAATTCTGCCACCACCCCTCCTCCCACCTACCCTCCCTCCCTTTACCCAGTCAAGTACCTAGGCTCACCGATTTAGAATGCGGCTGCGTGCCATGGGCAGTAAAGTTGCCCCAAACCTCTCCCATGTCCATTGAAAGCTTACACCCTGAGGGGAGGCAATATCAGAAATACTTAATCATTCCATTGTTAGTAAAGAGATCATCTGTGCATGCCATAGCGTCAGAGATAACTCCAATGCATTCAGCCAGCAGAAAAGAATTGCTTCCTTCCCCATCAAAACTGCATGCTTCAAGAAGCCGACTAGGCCCGCAGCCCATGGCTTTGGCAGCTGGAAGCTGTCAAATAACAGTGATGGTGAAATATAACTCGCCCAGACTAGATATTTGAAATCTGAGCAAACACCTGAGTCCAAAAATTGATGACTTTGGGGCAGTGCCAGAACATGTGACTCAATGTAGCTCGGGACCTGCCACATTTGGCGCAGAGGGCTGTATTCCAGAGGGCCGCTCTGTGGGCCTGGGCTGGTGCCATATATAAATGCAAAATGAATTTGTAATTCCCATAGCTGTACATCTTGTGCCCAGGCTTGTGTTGATAAGAGACATTCTTAACTGAATCACTGGTATCTCCACTTCTGGGTCTTGGGACCATCTGGAGGCACAGAAAGCATAGTTGAGATCCTCAATGGTATCTCGGAGAAACTTATGATGAAATTTTAGGGGCACATTAGACTGTGAGCCCAAAGTGAGGACCTCCTGCAGCATTTCTTGTACATCTTCAGTGAGATTCTCTCAGCCCAAGCTGTGCACATAGTGACGTAATTGGGTTTAGGCAAAGAAATCTGATTGAGGAAACCCATGGATTGTTTGTAATTCCTGAAAGGAGAGCAACTTCTTCAGTCAGATAAACAAGGATCTGAGAGTGCCACCGTACAAACACTTGGGAGTCACTGCCAGGTGGAAAATCTGGATTGCGGTGCAGGAAGAGGTATGGAGTGCTAGCTGCAGAAAAAATGATGACGTCTACAAAGCCACTTCCGCGTGGCTCAGGCAGTATGAAGAAAATGTAATGCCTGTGAAGCTTTTGGGCTATGCTTTGGAATTGTGTGAATCAGCCAACTGAAGTGGATAGGTCCAGACATTTGAGTTCCAATGGAGTTCCAATGGAGTTGCTGGTCCCTCTGTACTGTGAGGAGGCAGGAAACTACAAGGTCCAGAATGCACTGCAGCAGGAAGGGAATCCGAGTCAGGGGAGGGACTTTAGGCAGGAGAGTGAGAAACCAGGACTTGATTGGGAAATTGAACCAGGTGTGAGAGATTTTCAGGCAGCTTTATTAAGACAATGGTGGAAAGCTGGATTAGATAAGATAGGAGTCCTGTCCTATCTTATCTAATTTATCTAGGAATCTTCACGATATTGACCCTTCATCTCTATCCTCCCATGTTTCAAACCTCCTCTCTACCGTGGCACCATCCACGTCTGTCAACGAGGCTGTTTCTTCTTACAACAATACTCTATCCTCTGCCTTAGACACTCTTGCACCTTTGATGACCCGCCCTATAAGGCGTACAAAACCCCAACCTTTGCTGACTTCTAATATCTGCTACCTACATTCCTGTACCCGCTCCGCCGAACGCCTCTGGCGGAAATCTCGGGCCCTTGCTGATTTCTTACACTTTAAGTTCATGCTGACCTCCTTCCAATCTGCTCTTTTACGCACTAAACAGGATTATTATATCCAACTGACCAACTCTCTTGGCTCTAACCCTCAACTTCTCTTCACCACATTGAACTCGCTCCTCAAGGTGCCCCTCAGACCCTTCCTGAATTCTTTCACGACAAGGTTCAAAAGATAAACCTTGAATTCTCTACCTCGCCACCTCTCCCTCCACTAGTCCGTTCCCCTCTCTCTCCTTCCCCTCATTCCTTTTCCTCCTTTCCTGAAGTTACTATACAGGAAACTACACTTCTCCTTTCTTCCTTAAAATGTACCACCTGTTCCTCTGATCCCATTCCCACCCACCTTCTTAATGCAATCTCACCTGCTCTTATTCCTTTTATCTGTCACATTCTCAACCTCTCACTTTCCACTGCAACTGTCCCTACTGCCTTTAAACATGCTGTGGTCACACCTCTCCTTAAGAAGCCTTCACTCAACCCTACTTGTCCCTCTAATTACCGACCCATCTCCCTCCTCCCTTTTCTCCAAATTACTTGACCATGCTGTTCACCACCGCTGCCTTGATTTTCTCTCCTCACATGCTATTCTTGACCCACTACAATCTGGTTTTCGCCCTCTCCACTCAACCAAAACTGCGCTTACTAAAGTCTCCAATGACTTATTACTGGCTAAATCCAGAGGTCTCTATTCTATCCTCATTCTTCTTGATCTTTCCGCTGTTTTTGACACTGTCGATCACAGCATACTCCTCGATACCCTGTCCTCACTTGGATTCCAGGGCTCTGTCCTGTCCTGGTTCTCTTCCTACCTCTCCCTCCGCACCTTCAGTGTTCACTCTGGTGGATCCTCTTCTACTTCTATCCCTCTGCCTGTCGGCGTACCTCAAGGTTCTGTTCTTGGTCCCCTCCTCTTTTCTATCTACACTTCTTCCCTTGGTTCATTAATCTCATCCCATGGCTTTTTCTACCATCTCTATGCTGATGACTCCCAAATCTACCTTTCTACCCCCGATATCTCACCTTGCATCCAAACCAAAGTTTCAGCATGCTTGTCTGACATTGCTGTCTGGATGTCTCAACGCCACCTGAAATTAAATATGACCAAAACCGAGCTTCTCATTTTCCCCCCCCCAAACCCACCTCCCCACTCCCCCTATTTTCTATTTCTGTTGATGGCTCTCTCATTCTCCCTGCCTCCTTAGCTCGAAACTTTGGGGTCATCTTTGACTCTTCTCTCTCCTTTTCTGCTCATATCCAGCAGATCGCCAAGACCTGTCGTTTCTTTCTTTACAACATCCATAAAATCCGCCCCTTTCTTTCCGAACACTCTACCAAAACCCTCATCCACACCCTTGTCACCTCTCGTTTAGACTACTGCAATCTGCTTCTTGCTGGCCTCCCACTTAGTCACCTCTCCCCTCTCCAATCGGTTCAAAACTCTGCTGCCCATCTCGTCTTCCGCCAGGGTCGCTTTACTCATACTACCCCTCTCCTCAAGTCGCTTCACTGGCTCCCTATCCGTTTTCGCACCCTGATCAAACTTCTTCTACTAACCTATAAATGTTCTCACTCTGCTGCTCCCCAGTATCTCTCCACACTCGTCCTTCCCTACACCCCTTCCCGTGCACTCCGCTCCATGGATAAATTCTTCTTATCTGTTCCCTTCTCCACTACTGCCAACTCCAGACTTCACGCCTTCTGTCTTGCTGCACCCTACGCCTGGAATAAACTTCCTGAGCCCCTACGTCTTGCCCCATCCTTGGCCACCTTTAAATTTAGACTGAAAACCAACCTCTTTAACATTGCTTTTGACTCATAACCACTCGCCTCCACCTACCCTCCTCTCCTCCTTCCTGTACACATTAATTGATTTGATTTGCTTACTTTATTTTTTGTCTATTAGATTGTAAGCTCTTTGAGCAGGGACGGTCTTTCTTCTATGTTTGTGCAGTGCTGCGTACGCCTTGTAGCGCTATAGAAATGCTAAATAGTAGTAGTAGTAGGGAGATGGAAGTGCTGGGGAAGTTCTCTGCTGAAAAGGTGACAGCTGCACTACCCTCTGAGAAGGAAAAGTAAATGCTTTTGTTTGGCTGTTGAAACTGTGAAAGTTTGAGGAACTGCTTTAAGTCTGAAAAGGGTTTAATTAGAAGACTCTGAGTAAAATGCCTTTTGTTATGTTTGAGTTGAAGAAGAAATGTTTGAGTTAAAGAAGAAATAAGCCATGAAGATTATGTTAAATGGCAACTAATAAAACCGTTGGTTATAAGAAGTCTGGTGTTGGTGAACATTTGTGAATGGAGAAGAGGAGGCAGAGAGCTCCCCTGTGTTTGAGGTGGCGTCCTGGTGAATTACCGAGGCGTGTTGAGCCCAGCAGTGACTGTGTGTGAAGGAAGCTAAGCAGGGTCAGCCTTGGCTAGGTCCTGGAAGGGTGACCAGCTCACAGTACCAATCATTAATATGACGCATGTGTGCTATAGCCAAATACCGCACACTCAGTAAGTCCAGACCTCCATGCACCCTAGGTTTCTGAATGACAGAGACCGATATTCTGGGCCGCCTACCCCTCCATAAAAAATGTTATACTCCTCTATAAAGAGCTCGCTCTTCCCTGGTTTTCAAAAACAATGGCAGCATCTGGAAAAGATAAATTCAACGTGGAACAAGCATCATGTTGAATAGATTTATCCGATCAATCAGTGATAGGGGGTAGGTCATCCAGAGACGTAAAAGTCGAACTGTGTCCAGAAGTGGGGTAACATTACAAGAATACAGCTTTGTTAAATTGTTAGGAATCCAAACTCCCAAATATTTAAGGGGGCCAGCTGTCCAGGTCAAGGAAAAATCCCTTTCTCCTGCGTTCCCTCTATCAAATGCAATCGGAAGCACCTGTGACTTCCTCAAGTTTAGCCTTAAACTGGACAGAAGCCCATAATGCTGAATTATCTGCAGGAGGGATCCCAAAGATGTCTGTGCAGCTGTGAGTGTAAACAATAAATAGTCTGCATAGGCTAATAGTTTGAGGGAAGCCTTTTCAAAAGTCAGACCATACACCTCATTTGAACCACGCAACACACACAAACAGGGGTTCTAGGGAACGAATGAATAGTAATGGGGATAGCGGGCATCCCTGGCGTGTACCTTTCTCTATTGGAAAGTATGAGGAGCCTACCCCATTAACCAGGACCGAGGCCTGCATACAAGGTGCTCACAGCTGCCAGGAACCAACCCCGAAGTCCCACAGGATGGAGGGTAGCAAATAAAAAGGGCCAATGCACCTGATCAAAAGCCCTTTCTGTGTCTAAACTAGTCACTGCCAAGGGTATCTGCAGTTTAGAGCTGTGAGACATAGAAATTAACAATTTCCTCACATTAAGCACTGAACGATGCCCCGCATGAAGCCCACCAGATCTGCTGCTATCGGGGGGGGGGGGGGGGGGGGGGGCAATGCCTCCACCAGTCTATCAGCCAAGATTCTTTAGAGAATCTAAGCATCTATGTTAATCAGGGAAGTGGGATGATAAGACTCGGGTAAAGTGATATCTCACCCCTGTTTTGGAATCAGAGTGATTAATGCTGTGTTCATGTGGGGAGGAAATGATTTTGATGCCACCACAGAATCAAAATAATTGAGCAAGGGCCCCACTAGCTGTGCTTGTAACAGCTTTTAAAACTCCCCTGAGTATCCGTCAGGATCTGGAACAGAGTATAGCTTAAGATTACTCATTGCGTCCTGCAGCTCTTTCGCTGTCAAAGGCTTGCTCAGGTGGGCTATCTTCTCAGCTGATAGGGTAGGCATACCAGAGACCTGCAGGTAGTTCTGAATGTCTGGTGGCATCCCGGGTGATGGCTGCGTCTGCTTGTAGAAGGTCTCAAAGTGTTCCTGGAAAGTGCTATGTCCCGAGAGTTGTTAGTCACCACCCCATCTCACTGTCGCACACTAGGGATATATCTAGCGGTACCTCTACCCCGCTCCAGTCTCACTAAAACCTTCCCTGATCTATTCCCTTTCAAAAAGTAAGTGTGCTTCGTGTACATAAACATTTTGACTGTTCGTTCATTCAACAAACTATTCAATGCTGCCCTAGTAGCTAACATGGTCTCTCATACAGAGCTGGCTGATGGGAACTGGCATATTTCCGCCAAAGCGCATGCAGTTTCTGCTCTAATTTTACAATGCCCTGGGTGAGCCATTATTCCGAGCACTTATGTAAGCTATGATGTCTCCTCCAAGGAACGCTTTGGCTACTGGCCAAAATAATAAGGGGTCGTCTTTATGCTGTTGATTATTGTGTACGTACGTCTTTTTTAAATCATCAGAGTGAAAGATGTATGATGGGAAACGCCAGCCTCTGTCTGGAAATACGTGTCTGGATCAACATCCACCCAAACCGGGGCATGGTCTGAAATCTCTTCAGTCTCAATCCGAGCCTGTATTATATGTGTGAAAAATTTCCTATGTGTTAGGCTATAATCTAATCTGGATAATGTGCGATGAGCCCATGATGTGTGGGTGTAGTCCCTCTCATCTGGATTTAGTACCCGCCAGGTATCTACCAATTGCAGTGGCTTACATTGTTCCGTAATGGCGATCGCCATTACCGGAATGAGAAATACAGAGTTATATAGCATTAAAGTTCGTAAGCAATCACGTATAAAGAATTCATTTTCGTAATGAGAAATAAAGTGGTATTGCGTTTAAGTTAATTCGTGAATATAATGAATAGCTGTAGTGGGAATTGAACCCACTACCCCAGGATCAAAGTCCACTGCACTAACCACTAGGCTACTCCTCCACTCCACACAAAAAGGTGCCCTTACTCCCCCAGTGGTCACTAACCCCCCTCCCACCTTCAAAACAATGTGATTAAAAATAGTACTTGCTAGCCTCTAATGTTATACTCAGGTCCATTAGAATAGCATGCAGGTCCCTGGAGTAGTCTAGTAGTGGTGCAGTGCACTGGAGACAAGTAGACCCAGGCTTCTACCTCCTCCTACCTGTTACACTTGTGGAGGAAACTGAGTCCTCCAAAACCCACCAAAAACCCACTGTACCCCCATATTGGTGCTCCCTTCACCTGTAAGGGCTATGGTAGTGGTGTACAGTTGGGGGTAGTGGATTTTGGGGGGCTCAGCAGACAAGGTAAGGGAGCAATGGTGAGATGTTACCTGGGAGCATTTTATAAAGCCCTCTGCAGTGCCCCCAAGGATGCCCTATTGCTTTCCTGGGATGTCACTTTTCCACTATTCTACCTGATGCCAAGCTTTCTACTTTTTTTTTATAACATCTGAGCCTTGTGCCTATTGTTTATCAGTAGATTTGGGCTTTGAATTCAGATCTATAGATAAAAAGGAGGTCTCATTACATATATCTAAATAACAGAGTGCTATTTTTCCATACTTCATAGCAAGAGTGTACATTCCCTAATTACCTTCCCAATACAACTGAAGCTTTTACCTCCTCAGTGCATGTACATGGTTTCATCCCTGTGAGGATTCTCTGATGTCGTATGAGGCTTTCTTTCCAACCAAAGCATTTACCTCACTCAGAACATGTAAATGGTTTTACTCCTGTGTGTATTCTCTGGTGCACTGTGAGGTTAAACTTCTGAACAAAACTTTTACCACACTCTATACATGCAAATGGTTTCTCTCCTGTGTGGACTCTGTGATGCACTTTAAGATTTACAATACAACCAAAGCTTTTACCACACTTATGTTCTATTGTGGATTTTCTTGTGTATTTTGTATGTTTTGCATTTGGACATTTTTTTGTTTGAAAATGGACCAAAAAATAAAACGTCCAAATCACACAAAACATTTTTTCAAACAGTATTTTCAAAAGGGAAAGACAGACTTTTTTTTGTTGAAAATGACCTACTTTTCTGGTCTGAATTTGGACATTTTTTGTAAAATGTCCAAATTCAGACTTAGACATTATATCGAAAATGCCCCTCCACATGAGTCAACAATTGTCCATAGAATCATCTAGTCGGTTGATGGCCATTTCGGCTTGTTCTGGGGAATCGAAGGAGTGCCAGTTGCCATTGAGCATAATTTTCAGATTTGCAGGATACAGTAGCATGAAGCATACTCCCTTGGCCGCTAAAGAGGTACACAGCGGATTAAATTTTCTTCGCCACTCTTGCAGAGACACAGAATAATCTTGAAAGATCTTTATATGTTCTGCAGCGTACTGCAGGTGTCCTTCTTCTGACGATATCCTCTCAGGATTTCCAATTTGTGTACATAATTGTGGATCTTGATCACCACAGTGGGCAGCTTCCGTCAGGAGGCTATACACCTTTGATGGTCAAGAGCACAAAAATTAGCCATTAGGAGAGTGGGGCCCCCAGAGGGGAAGAGAACATGTCCTGTTCCCCTCACTGCATCTTCATGTTCAAGTGTACAGCGTTGCATTTGTCTAGTAGCACTATTGAAGGGGGCACCCCAGCTAGACTCCCCAGACATCCACCTCTCCCTCCTATGTACTCCTAGAAAACCCTGAGGAGACACTCCAAATATCTTTGTGTGGAGACCCAGGACCAAAAAAAGGAATATCCCTCCCTCCCCTGCCCACAAACCTCCATATCCATCCCCTCCCCCAACCCCCTGCTCTCAATCCCAAATAACCCAGAACCACTCGTTATAAGCCAAACACAAACCAGAACTAAGATCCAAACACTCTCACCCCCAAACTGCTCCACGCTCATACCAACCCTTCCCCACGCCCCTCCCCCACTCTAATCCCCCCCCCCCCCCCGAGCATACGCACCAAGCATTGTGGCATTGAACAATACTGAGCAAGAAGAAGAAGAAAAAAAGGGAAAAAGGGAATTTAGTTCTTACTGTTTCCTTCCTTCTTCGGTTTAACACCAAGGGGTCCTTGAGGAAACAATACAAGGAAACACCAAGTTCCTGTACTGACAAGAATGCTGTAGCTAGTCCCAGGGGCATACCGGCTGGGTCCTCAGCTGCTCTTCACGCCGGCAAAAACAGGATAACCCGGACCCCGGCAGACCGCTCCCCAAACTGCGAATTGTAATAGCCCCAGTAAGGTCCAGAGGGTGAACAGTTAAATGAGCAAGATGACTGATGATGCTCCTGCTATAATTTGTCCAGAAAGGTTTTAAGACCTGACGGGTCAGAGAAAAAAAGGGTCCTGTTGTCGTGGGTCACCCAAACCTTCGCCGGGTAGAGCATAGCGAAGCGGACCCCCTTGGCATGTAAGATCTTGCCATACTGACCCATCCAGCGTCGTTGTTCTGAGACATGTGCTGAATAGTCTTGAAACAGAAGAACACGGGCTCCTTTCCACAGAACGACTCACCCAGTATGCCTGTATCAGCTTCTCCTTCTCGGCATAGTCCAAAACTCGTGCAAGCACAGGCCTTGGGCGCTGTTCTGCCTTCCTAATGGCCCCAACATGATGTACCCGCTCCACTCGCAGGGGGCCATGAGACAGGGTGACATTTAGGTGTACTGGGAGCCAACTCTCAAAGTCCCATAGCTCCTTGTCTTGGACCAACTCCAGCAGACCAACAATCCTTATATTGTTGCGCCGACTTCTGTTCTTTAGATCATCCATCAGCCGAACAAGTTGCTGCGTCAACATCTCCACCGCCAACACCCTTTCTTCCATGGCCTCCGATCGGTCTTGCCTGCCAATATGTTCCTCTGCTCGCTGGAGCCGTGTTGCCTGACATTCCTAGTTTTCTTTGATATCATCTACCAATGCTTCCACTTTAGAGAGGCAATCATCGAGCACTGCAGTAAGCTGTTTGGTAAGTTTCCTTATCGCCTCCTCTTTCAATGAGACCGTGGTGTTGGTTTGCTGTGCCACCATCTTGGGGCTCACGGTCTGCACTTGGTGTCTGCACTTGTTCTCTATTAGGTCAGGGCATTTTTGTTGGCATACCACAGAAATCTCGACCGAACAGACTGGAGACCACCTCAAAAGTCGCCCAGGTAGTAGGCACACTCACCTGGTGATAGGATTTCTATCCTGCTCCAAAGTGTCCAATGTAGTGCAGTCTTCTCTGAGACCATCAGTTAATTCTTTGACTTTATCTTTGAACAATGAATTTCCTGCACAAGGTGCATCTGCAACCTTTTCAAACACCTCCTCTCCAACAGCTGAAGCCCACAACCAATGCCAGGCGGTCTTGAGGCAATCGCAGTAGCTGCTTCCTCTCACTGCCGGTATCAAAACGTCAGGAACAGTCGTATCATTTGTTTTGAGCATTCTTTCAAATTTAGCATAGTTTCTTGAAAAAGTAGAATTTATCCACCGGTAAAAATGCAGAAATCTTAGAGAGTTCATCCATCATCCATAATAGTATTCTAGAAATTCTAGTTGATAGCATTGATGTTTGGAAGAAACGTCTTGCCATGATATCCATGCATTTAAGATCCTTAGGAGGAGGATGATTAGTGATAACATTCTGAGTTCTATTCTTATGCATGGCAGATTTAACTACAATGGAAGCATGAGGTAACTGAGATTTACCATGGCCCAGTATCTCTTTAACACCGAGTAAGGTGTCTGCCAAATCTGTCTGTGATGCTCCTGTAAAACTGAAAGAATAGGCAGAGCTATAATCTCTTTGGATACATTTAAATATTTGGGTTACAGTTCTCTGTCTGATGGTTGAGAAGACTGAGAAGGGAGAGACAGCTATAAAGTCTGTGCCAATTTTACCAAAAATTTGGAATAGGAGATGTCCTCCAGCTGAGGTTGAGTTTTCTTTTTTAGGAGAAGGTTTTTGAGAAGGCTGTTTAGAAGTTGAAGAAGAGTGCCTATATGGTGAGTTATGAGGAGAAGGTGTGCAAAGGTGAGGAGAAGAATTATGGATGGTGACATTACTGTTGCCTGGTGCAGAGAGGAAGAAGAAGACAGCGACCAGGAGTGATGGCATTGAGGGTGACATGATTCAGACTGAGAAGGAGCCGTTGTAGTCTGAGGTAATGCAGTCCTGAGGAAATTGCAGTCTGCTGAGAGAGATTCTGCTGCTGCTGCAGGAACTGTGAAAGTAGTTGTAGCAGATCATGTGAAATCGTACCTGCTTCTGTTGCTGCCTAGGAGTGCTGGAAAGCAGTGTGGGAGCGAGAGCCTGATTTGTGGCCTCGACACTGTTGATGGCACCCTGGAGGCCTCTGATGAATCTTGAGGATGAGAATTGCTGGTGTTTCGGCGCCGTTTAGGTGAACATCGGCCCCTATGCGGAGAAGAGTCCAATGAAGGAGAACAGTGATGGGGCCTGACATTTGGAGAGGAAAGTTTTTTAGAAAATCAGAGAGGGGACATGTTCCCGGTGAAAACTGGTATCGCTCGCTCGACCCTGACATCAGTGCCGTGAGTAGAGTCCGATAAAGGAGAAGTGTGACGGCGCGACTTTGGAGGAGAAATTTTTTAGAATATCAGAGAAGGGGAAATATGTTCCCGGTGAAACTGGTGGCGCTCGGTCAACTCCGATGTCCAGCGCCGTGAGTAATGACGTCATCTATGCCGTTGGCTCCCATGATGTCTCATGCCACTGAGAAAGCTGACTCCTGATCTCTGGGCTGTGAGGCAAGGGGGAGAGCTGGCAGTGGCGGAACCTGATCCCCAGGCTTAACAGCAAGGGGGAAAGCAGGTTGAACTTCCCTTGTCGTGGGTAGTCAAGACTTTAGTATGTGCTTTAGACATACCAATTTTCCCAGAAGGGCCTGAAGAATAAGTGCCAGATAATGACGACCTGGCATAATCTTTCTCTAATGTCTAGTGCCTTCTGAGTCATGCTGGACAATGCGAACATGAGAGAAATCGTGTTGAGGACCCAGACACCTCAGGCAACTTGATGAGGGTCTGGACAGAAATTCTTCTATTACACTGGGAACACTGTTTAATCTCGGTTTTAGGGACATCCTAAAATAAGGGATGCCAAATCAATTCCGTTTTGGTTTTAAGTAAAGAACTTGTAACAAATAAAATAATTATGAATGGACGAAAATAAAACGCCAGGTCATACTGCAACCGCAGACAAAGTAAAACTGACAGGGGGGCCTTATAAGTACTCGAATGGAGCAGAAAAGGAGGGACATGTGCACAAGTGTATCTATTTTCTTTAGCTTTTCAGAAGACAGGGTCAGCCACGTCACTGTGACATAATTCAACTGTGTGGCTACCAGATCTTCTCATCCATGGAGAACCAGTAAGTCCAGGGGGTGCTGACAAGATGGCGGTGGTTGCATAGACTAGACCATGGAATCCAATGGCTGACACAACCAGTGGGCGTGCAGATTTAGTAATGCCTTTCAGTGTCCGAGGACTTACTTGCTGGCTGTGCTGGAGGTTCTTTAGGAGGAGGTTTGGTTCATTTGCATGGATATTCATGGCGCAGTGGATGAAATTTAGCAAGATCTCTCCGATCTGAACAAGCGCCAAGACGAGGATGAAACTAGGATGGAGAGAGTGGAAGGACAGGTTGAGGAGGTCCATCAGAAGATCAGCTTTGGAGGATTTAGAGAATCGCTCGAGGTGGTGCAATCTGCAGCTGCAAGGTATTCTTGAAGGAACTGCTTAAATCATATGGAGCTAGCCACATAAATAGATTTGTCTGACTTTTAAAGCAAGAATAAAGCATAATTTTTGGCCCTAGAAGAAACAAATTATGCATTTGAACAGGAGCGGAATTAGGGTAGTCTGGAAGTGAGGTCTAAAGTTACATGCAGAGCAGCATATTCAGCCACTCTCTGGGCAACTTATCTGTTTCAGTGTGACTGCAGAAATAGCAAGCCTAGTCATCATATATAAAGTTATTTTGTCACTTTCAGTGGTCACACTTAAGTAGAGAGCTTGGCTCAAAATACACATAAACAATATATGTATAAATAATCTGTATCTTTTATGCATTCAATAGATTGGTGAATATCAGCTCCAAACAAAACATTTTTGTGTGTGTGTGTACAGAAAGTATGAAGTGGTAGAAAACCATAAGTGCTATGTCTCTTGCACATATGATTAGTACTTCCCAGTCTGGAAACTGAAGAAAGTATGAGCACAAGTTTATGCATTATGGGAATGGGTGTAAAAGGTTAGAGATAAAGTCTGCTACAACTCTGGAATTTATCAGATTGACAGAGCTTGCATGACTCTGGGATTTGTGAGCTCTGTAATTTATGACACCCCTACAAACAGGCCTGGGAAAGGAGACTAGTCCAGGGGCGTAGCCAGACACCCAATTTTGGGTGGGCCTGGGCCAAGATGTGGTGGGCAGAAGAAGCTCGCCCCGTCCCACAGGTGATTTTGTAATATATGGTAACATATATTAAATGTTTTTTTTTCCTGGGGCTCGGGGGAGGGGGGGCTGTTCCAGGGTTTTGGTGGATGCTGCTGGCTAGAAAGCTTAAAGTTTAGTTTGGGAATTGTTAATGGAGTTAGCTGAAGAAAGTGTGATATGTTTCTTAATATGGTTTTATTTTTCAAGGAATAAACCATGATTAAGTGGGGATTGTACTATAAAATGTTCCCTTGCTGTTTTGGGTACAAGTCAGGTTAAATTGACTTTGAAATTCTCTGTGTAGGAAGTTTTGCAGTAACTTTTATGGGGGGAAGGGACAGCCAAGATTCTAAACCATACATCTAAAAAAAAAAACAGTCTTTAGCTGACAAGTTGATTGGTTGAGTGATGTCAGGTGTTCCTCTAGTGGGGGTGAGTTGCCAGGGAGACTGCTGAGTGAACTGGAAGCCCAAGAGCAGGGAATGACCGGGATAGAAACGTATGCTGAGTGTGTGAAATGTAAGAGGAATAAAAGTATATTTTATGAGTTTAAAGTGAAATAAGTGACATTGAAAAAGGGTACTTGATATTGAAAGTGAGCTGAGGTGAGTGTGAAGGGTGTTTCAGAGATAGAACTGGGTTCCAAGAGATAAAAAGTGAGTTACAATTTTGTGGAATGAGAGTCTGTATGCTAAGGTACTAAGAGGACACATGGCTGCCTATCCTGGTAAGAGTGAGAGAGATTGTGCTTTGTGCTGGAAATTGTACTAAATGAGAAAGCCTATAAGGGTGTCAGGAAAACGTGTGTAAGGATTTTAACTGTGACACAGGGGAAGGACTGAGAGGTGAATCTGTTATTTGGAGAAAGTTGCTAGTGGGAAATGTCTGGGTGGAAGGTGGGTTGTTTGTGAGTGCTCTGAGTTCAGTGCAAGGTTTGTCAGGTGGCAGATTAAGCCCTGCTTTTGTATGATTGCTGTATCTCCAGATTGATCTGATAGCTGTGCAGGGAAATGTTATGTTTATATGTGAAGTCTGTGAGATGAAATGTTGACTCACCATTTGATATGGAATGGGTTACTGGGTGATGGTTCTGAATGCAGTGCTGAGCCTGCTGGATTTAGAACAGGGAATCAACAGTGAGAAATAGGTTTTGTAGTGAGAAAACCTTTAACTTATTTTATTTCAATTAGAGAGTGTGCCACAGTATTGAGAAACTGATTAATTGTCACCAGAGTGGGAGTCAGTTCCTGGACAAGCAGGAGTTTTAAGGGCTTGCTTCCATTTATTTTCTTTAGTAGTGAGGTTTTAGAAGAAGAATTCTGTAGATTCATCCGCTGAGAATTTCCAGATGAGCTCCAACGCAAGAAAGACATCATCTAAGTAAATGCCAACTACAGCTAGTGACATTGCCAAGGGTGTTGAACAGAATATAGTTATTTTTTTTTCACAACATTTTAAGGGAAACAAAAGAACAGATCATCAGATATTAAAATCCATGAGATCCCTGCAAAAACACAATAGTGCACACAAAGAGACCAATTTTTACATCAGGAAAGAGAATAACCACAAATATCTATTTTGATAAAAGACAATTTAAATACTTATCTGAAAAGGTTCTTTTCTGCCTTTTAGGTGAAACAGACAAAGTTACGGGTATACATGTAGTTCTACATTTGATGTTGAATATGTTATTGCAGTTCTATTTGAGTTTATTTGAATGAAAATTTGCTTACATTTGTATTCAATAAAGAAAAAGATAATTTGGTAAATCTGAAGGTGCGGTTCTTCCAGTTCAGGAACAAATCCTAAATTTAGCTTCTTTTCCTCCTTTATTCTTTGAGAGTAAAGGACGAGGTTAGTTTATTTGTTCCACTCCCTCGGCTGTGAGTGTGTGTTCCCTGGATATTTGCCACGACTACAACCATCAGGTATCTGGGAGCACATCACTACAGTCCAACCGAGAGGGGTTGGTAACAATTTTGTCTCTCCTTCTCTCGTCTGCATGCTGTGTGGTCTCTCAAACATCCCCCCTCTCCCGTATACCTTTTAAATAGCAGATTTCACCAGCAGCAAGCAGCAACTAATACACACGGCTCATGTTGGCCCCACACCCTTCCTTCTGATGCAGCTTCCTGTTTCCACCTAGGCAGAAATACATCAGAGGGAAGGCTGTGGGACCGGTGCGAGCAGTATGTATGTCACTGCTTACTGCAGGCGAAGATCTGCTACTTACAAGGTATGCAGGAGGGACACTTGTTGGGAGTTTTCTTGCTGACCTCCTTCCAGTCTGCTCTTTCACTTGCCAAACAGGACATTACATCCAGTTGACAAATTCTCTTGCTCAAACCCTTGTCTTCTCTTTGCCACACTGAACTCTCTCCTCAAAGTGCCTTCACCACCAACCCCCCCCTTCACTTTCCCCCCAAGACTCTGGCTGAGTTCGTTATGATAAGGTTCACAAGATTAAACTTGAATTCTCAACCAGGTCACCTCCACCGCTCCTTCCCTTAGTCCATTCGCTCAACCCTCCAACCACTGCCTCCTTTTCTTCCTTTCTGAAATCACTGAAGAGGAAACTACACATCTTCATTCCTCCTCGAAACTAACTACCTGTTCCTCTGATCCTATTCCCGCCCATCTACTTAACATTATCTCTCCTATTGTCATCCCGTTTATCTGTCATATCCTCAATCTTTCACTGTCCACTGTGACTGTTCCTGATGCCGTTCAAACATGCTGTAGTGACACCACTCCTTAAAAAAACCTTCATTGGACCCTACCTGTCCTTCCAACTATAGCCCATCTCCCTCCTCCCTTTCCTATCCAAGATACTTGAACGTGCTGTTCACCGCCGTTGCCTTGACTTTCTGTCATCTCACGGTATTCTTGATCCACTTCAATCTGGCTTTCACCCCCTTCATTCAACTGAAACAGTGCTTGCTAAAGTCTCCATGATCTGTTCCTGGCCAGAGTCCAAAGGTCTCTATTCTATCCTCATCCTTCTCGATCTATCTGCGCTTTTCACACTGTTTGATCACAGCCTACTCCTTGAAACGCTTTCTTCACTTGGATTTCAGGCTCTGTTCTTTCCTGGTTTTCTTCTTATCTCTCCCAGCGTACCTTAGTGTATACTCTAGTGGATCCTCTTCTACTTCTATCCCACTGTCAGTTGGTGTACATCAGGGATCTGTCCCGGGACCCTCTTATTTTCTCCATCTATACTCTTCCCTTGGCACTCTGATCTCATCCCATGGTTTTCAGTATCATCTTTACGCTGATGACTCCCAGATCTACCGCTCCACACCAGAAGTCTCAGCCGAAATCCAGGCCAAAGTATCAGCCTGCCTGTCTGACATTGCTGCCTGGATGTCTCAGCGCCATCTGAAAGCTAAACATGACCAGACTGAGCTTCTTATCTTTTCCCCTAAACCAACCTCTCCTCCTCCCCCCATTCTCTATTTCTGTGGATAACACTCTCATCCTTCCTGTCTCATCACTCGTAACCTTGGGGTAATCTTCGACTTCCTCCCTCTCCTTCTCTGCACATATTCAACAGACTGCTAAAACCTGTCATTTCTTTCTCTATAATATCAGCAAAATTCACCCTTTCCTTTCTGAGCACACTACCAGAACCCTCATCCACATTCTTATCACTTCTCGCTTAGACTATTGCAACTTGCTTCTCACAGGTCTCCCACTTAGCCATCTCTCTCCTCTTCAATCTGTTCAAAATTCTGCTGCACGACTAATGTTCTGCCAGTGTCGTTATGCTCATATTAGCCCTCTCCTCAAGTCACTTCACTGGCTTCCTATCCGTTTCCACATACAGTTCAAACTCCTCTTATTGACCTATAAGTGCATTCACTCTGCAGCTCCTCAGTATCTCTCCACTCTCATCTCTCACTATCACTACATTCCTCCCTGGGAACTCCGTTCACTGGGTAAATCTCTATCTGCACCCTTCTCCTCCACTGCTAACTCCAGACTCCGTTCCTTTTATCTTGCTGCACCTTATGCCTGGAATAGACTTCCTGAGCTGGTACGTCAAGCTCCATCTCTGGCCGTCTTCAAATCTAAGCTAAAAGCCCACCTTTTTGATGCTGTGTTTAACTCCTAACCCTTATTCACTTGTTCAGAACCCTTATGTTATCATCCTCACTTTAATATTCACTTACCTCTTGTTTGTCCTGTTTGTCTGTCCTAATTAGATTGTAAGCTCTGTCGAGCAGGGACTGTCTCTTCATGTTCAAGTGTACAGCGCTGCGTACGTCTAGTAGCGCTATAGAAATGATAAGTAGTAGTAGAGTTTTCGGCTGGTGGGGTTTGGGGATCTCTGCCAACCACATCATAGGTATGCTCAGTGGCGTACCAAGGGAGGGGGGGCGGTCCGCCCTGGGTGCACGCCGCCGGGGTGGGGGGTGCCGCGCGCCGGTCAGCGTCGTTTGTTTCCATGCTCCCTCTGCCCCGGAACAGGAAGTAACCTGTTCCGGGGCAGAGGGAGCATGGAAATGAACAACGCTGACCGGCGCGCGGCACCCCCCTGGCGGCGTGCACCCGGGGGGAGGGGGTTCTTTCACCGGGGTGGGGGGTGTCCTTTCACCGGGGGGGTCGCGCTGCATGGGGGGGGGGGGCGGCGGGGCGCATCGGCGATCCACCCCGGGTGTCAGCGCCCCTAGGAACGCCACTGGGTATGCTGCTACTGGTTGGGCCTGGGCCCACCCAAGCCCACCCTTGGCTACACCACTGGTGTAAACAGTAAAAGAATGTTGCCAGACCTTGGAAATCAGATAAGCTCTGAGAAAGATAGTCTTGCAGAGAAGGAATTATTGTATATAAACTGCCCTCTCAGAAGAATATTTTGGGAGATGCAAACATAACAACATCCAGTTATGTTACTGTATAATTCTCTCCTGAGAAACGTATTTGTAATTGGTAAGCAAAATAAAAATTTTTTACTTTCTCATATGCAATTAGCTTTGGTTTCTGTTACCCCTCCCGGTTGAGAATGGCTGGTACATGCTAATTGGGAAGGGATACGTGCAGCCGTCTAATTAAAAATAAACAAGCACTACTAATCTCTCATCTACATTACTTATATCATTATTATCCCCATCAGGATTATTTTGAGCTTTTCTACTCCACATTCCTGGACCATTTACACTGAGCACTAATGGAACATACCTGTGTATTCAGGGAAACAGATGGTCAGAGGTGATTTCTTAATCTTCTCTGCAAACAGATCTTTCTTGTTGAGGAAGAGAATGATGGAAGTATCAATGAAGAATTTGTTGTTACATATAGAGTCGAAGAGCATAAGAGACTCATGCATGCGGTTCTGTAGCGGAGAGTGCATCAGTGGAGGAGGGAAATAGAGGCCAACAGAGAACAAAGAGAGAAAACAGGAAATTAGATTTATGAGAGAGGAACCATTAATAGTAAAACTCTTCCATCCATTGGTCAGCAGAAAAGAATTCAAGTGTGACATTGAAAAAGGAATTCCAAAACTGATGTCTTTGTACCACATTCTGACTAGAATAAGGGGATTGTTTTTAGAAGCATCCCCATGTACAAATATCAGTATTTACATGTGTAGATTGGAATACATGGCAAAATGCCATTTTGGAAAGGGGATATTTTACATATGGGTATGCTAAATATGTGTAGATGTTCAGGGTAAATGACTAGGGTGAGGAGATGGGAGTGGTTTGGGTGGGCCTGCAATATAGACATGGATTCCGTGTCTTAATCTGACAAGAGAATCCATGTCTATAGGGTAAAGTATAGACCTTGGCATTGGCAGTTTCCCTATGGCACAAATAAGTGTCCACTGGAAGAGGCAGCTGCCAGTACCGATTTCTAACCGACCAACACCCTGAACTCAATCCCCTCCAATCTCTGCAGAAAACATCAGATCTCCTACCTGACCCCCACCCCTGACAGTCAACTCCCCTGCTTGACCCCAGCAACAATGGCTCCCTCCCTGTGAGACCCCTCTGGCAGAGTCCATCATCCCCCAATCCTCATCCCTGGCCTTACCAGACATCTCTGATGTCTAGTGGGACAAAAATGGTACCAGTGACCCTTAGCGGTAATGTTGTAAAAGCAGAAGCAACTGGGGATTACTTCTGCTCCCTCTAGATGCCAGGGATTTCTAGCAAGACCAGGGGTGAGGGTCAAGGGGATAGGGTTTGGGGGACTCTTCTTGCAGGAGGAGATCAGGAGGGGATTGTCTTTGTGCTGGGGTGGTTGCAGTTGTAAGGGATCAGAAAGCAGATCTGATGTCTTCTGCAGAGATCAGAGGAGACTGAGTTGGGGGGTAGGCAGGGGTAGACACTGGTCTTGCTGGCTTGGGCTGTCTGTCTAAAGCGGAAGCAGTGCATTTAAATTGCTACTCCCATGTATAGGTAGAGGGTGTTTACATGTTTTTATATTGCTCTACTTGGATGTGAAAAAACATACGTATGTTGTCCTGCACCTATTTTCAAGAGGTTTACATCTGCAAAACCTCTTGAAAAAACAATAGAATTCTCCATGTCCCAACCTCGCTGTTTGAACTTCCCTCTCCATGTTCTGTGCAAAATCTTCCTTCATGTATATCTTGCTGACACATTGAGCCTGAAATAATCAGTACTAGTGAAACATCTTTGAAACAACCTATATACCATATTACAGTCTTATCACAGAGTTTCTGATTTTTAAATATGATGATTGTACTTCATAGTCTTAGCACCAGTCACTTTTTAGATACCATGCAACACTCCTTGCCCCCTTTTCCAAATAATTCTCCTTCCCCAGAAATCACCACCTGATTTTCGTCACTCAATATGTTGACTGATAGCAAAGTTTCCTGACACGCATTCTGGAGTGGGACAAAAGTCAAAGTGGCAAAAATCCTGCAGGCCAAATTTTTCAAAAATAGTCTGCTTCCATAAATTATTTTAACAATTAATGGGGCCCTTCTAGATGAAACAGATGAAAGCTTCTTCATTTTGCCGTATTCAACCTTTACCCCTTTCATTGTTTCTTTTTAAAGCACTGTTAAAACGTCACAGACTTTTGACATTTTCTATCTTTTGCCTGAAAATCCTCTTTTCTTTTGTTGCTGCTGTGCCAGTATTCTTCATAAGCATGAACTGAAGCACATGTGTCCCTTTCAGTAAGAAAAGTACATGACCAGGCCACTACACTAATAAGTTCAGGTTCATGAAGTGTATCGGAGCACTTCTGGTGTAAAACTCAACAGTTTCATAGTGCCATTCACTATGTAACTTTGAGATTTTCCATCATGATGGAAATTTTTGCAAGGCCATTTTTCGGTCTCATAACAAATATTAGCAACAATGTACTCAAAAGAGCAACCTTCATTTCTGGAGTGTCTTCCTTTTGCTGGGGCCTGTCAGAGCTGCATAAGGAATATGAGTGCCCAGATGACCCAGCAATTTATTTATTTCTTACATTTGTATCCCACATTTTCCCACCTATTTGCAGGCTCAATGTGGCTTACATTGTACTGTAGAGGTGTTCGCCATCTCCGGTAAAGAAACAAATACAAGGAGTTGATGTGGTCAGATAAGGTCATGTGTTAGAGACACATTGGGAATCATAGAGAGGAAGAGTTATGTATAGTCTATTACAAGCTTTGGTTTCGTTGTGTTGCAGGGTTTAGGCACTTAAGTTGGGTCGATGGGGTATGCCTTTTTGAACAGGTTGGTTTTTAGTGATTTCTGGAAGTTTAGGTGGTTGTACATTGTTTTCATGGCTTTTGGTAGTGTGTTCCAGTTGTGTGCTTATGTAGGAGAAACTAGATGCATACGTTGATTTGTATTTGAGTCCTTTGCAGCTTGGGTAGTGGAGATTTAGGTACGTTCGTGATGATTCGATTGTATTTCTTGTTGGTAAGTCTACAAGGTCTGTCATCTCTTCCGGGGCTTCTTTGATTGGTAGCCAGTGTAGTTTTTCTCGGAGGGGTTTGGTGCTTTCGAATCGCGTTTTTCCAAATATAAGCCTAGCTGCTGTGTTTTGAGCAGTCTGAAGTTTCTTTATGAGTTGTTCTTTGCATCCCACGTAGATTCCATTGCAGTAATCTGCATGACTTAGTACCATTGATTGTATCAAGCTACGGAATGTTTCCCTCGGGAAGAATGGTTTCACTAGTTTGCGATTCCACATTGAGTGGAACATTTTCTTAGTTGTAAGGTTAACTTGGCACTCAAGTGTCAGGATACGGTCAATAGTAATGCCGAGGATTTTCAGGCTGTTTGAGATAGGGAAGGTGTAGTTGGGGTGTTTATATTAGTGGATTTGTTCGTATTGTATTGGGATGAGAGGATGAGACAGTGTGTTTTACCTGTGTTGAGTTTTAGTTGGAATGCATTTGCCCATGAGTTCATGATGTTTAATCTGAGCTTGATTTCCTTGGTGATTACTGTCAGGTCATGTTTGTAAGGTATATACAGTGGTGTGCTGGTAAATGTTTAACAACAGGGTCTCTACCCGGTCCCCTTCTGAGGCCCCCGTCCCCCTCTGCGCCCCCCCAAATTGCAGAGGCTGGCTATAGCGGGGAGAGAGCCTGGGGGGGGGGGGGGGGGTGGCAATGCATTACTCCAGGAAAAAACATTAAATGATCCCAGGTTCCAATCTAATTCATGTTTAATGTGCGATAAAATGCCATAAATAAGTAAATAAATATAAACTTTTAATATTGAGCACCTGATTCTCAAAGTGATCATATTCCAAACACTATAATGAAAATAAAATGATTTTTTTCTACGTTTGTTGTCGGGTGACTGTTTTTCTGATCATGCTGGCCCAGTATCTGATTCTGCTGCTATCTGTTCTCTTAACTCCGTTTCCAGGGCTTCCTTTTCATTTATTTCTTTCCTTTCCTCCTTTCTTCTTCATTTCTGGTCCTCAGCTTCTGCCTATTTTCTTCATCCATGTGCAGTTTTTCTCCTCTCTTCCTTTTCCCTCATCTCATCTCCTTCCTCACTCTTCCCTCCCCTCCATCCATGTTCAGCATTTCTTCTCTCTCCCCTCCTCTCCCCTGCCCTCCATCCACCCATGTCCAGCACCCATACCCAGTGACCCTCCTCTCCCCTGCCCTCCATGCACCCATATCCAGTGACCCTCCTTTCCCCTGCCCTCCATCCACCCATGTCCAGCAGTGACCCTCCTCCCCCCTGCCCTGCTTGCACCCATACCCAGCGACCCTTCTCTCCCCTCTATCCACCCATGCCCAGCGACTTCCTTCTCTCCCCTGCCACCCCTCCCGAGTTGTTCAGCGGCGACTTCTCCTCCCTTCCTCCGGATCCGTCCCTCACTGACCTGTCCTTAGAATTCTTTGGGGCAGGCAGTCTTGCCTGCCCGCTGCCAGTGCTGACTCTCCCCTGCCGGTTCACACTTCAAAATGGCCGCTGAGACTTACAAGGGCGGCCAAGACTTCAGCAGAAGTCTCGCAAGGCCGCCTCTGGAAGTCTCGGTGGCCATTTTTAAAGCGCAAACCATCAGCGGGCAGGCAAGACTGCCTGCCCCGAAGAATTCGAAGGGCAGGTCAGTGAGGGACAGATCTGGAGGGAGGGAGGAGAGCTGGCTCGCGGGTTTTAACAACCGGCTCGCAAGTCGGAAGAAAAGTTTAAATTTGATTTCACTTGGTGTGTCCTAGTGATTAGGAAGCCCTTGATCCAGCTCAGTATGTTTCCACCAATACCGAAGTAAGCTAGGAGCCTTAGTAGTATATTATGGTTTACCATGTGTTAGGTGGTGAGAGTCTGATAGGTATGAATGGGGAGAGGGATCTTGGGGTGATAGTATCTGAGGATTTGAAGGCGATGAAACCGTGTGACAAGGCGGTGGCCGTAGCTAGAATGTTGTTAAGCTGTATAGAGAGAGGTGTGACCAACAGAAGAAAGGGGGTGTTGATGCCCCTGTATAAGTCATTGGTGAGGCCCCACCTGGAGTATTGTGTTCAGTTTTGGAGGCCGTATCTTGCTAAGGATGTAAAAAGAATTGAAGCGGTGCAAAGAAAGGCTACGAGAATGGTATGGGATTTGCGTTACAAGACGTATGAAGAGAGACTTGCTGACCTAAACATGTATACTCTGGAGGAAAGGAGAAACAGGTGATATGATACAGACGTTCAAATATTTGAAAGGTATTAATCCGCAAATGAACCTGTTCCAGAGATGCGAAGGCGGTAGAATGAAAGGACATGAAATGAGATTGAAGGGGGGCAGACTCAAGAAAAATGTCAGGAAGTATTTTTTCACGGAGAGAGTAGTGGATGCTTGGAATTCCCTCCCGCGGGAGGTGGTGGAAATGAAAACGGTAACGGAATTCAAACATGCGTGGGATAAACATAAAGGAATCCTGTTCAGAAGGAATGGATCCTCAGGAGCTTAGCCAAGATTGGGTGGCAGAGCCGGTGGTGGGAGGCAGGGCTGGTGGTTAGGAGGAGGGGATAGTGCTGGGCAGACTTATACGGTCTGTGCCAGAGCCGGTGGTGGGAGGTGGGACTGGTGGTTGTGAGGCGGGGATAATGCTGGGCAGACTTGTACGGTCTGTGCCCTGAAGAGGACAGGTACAAATCAAGGTAGGGTATACACAAAAAGTAGCACAAATTTATCTTGTTGGGCAGACTGGATGGGCCATGCAGGTCTTTTTCTGCCGTCATCTACTATGTTACTATCCAGCTTATTTTCGAAAGTGATCGCCGGCCATTTCCCGACATAAATCGGGAGATGGCCGGCGATCTTGCAAAAGCGGCCAAATCGGTATAATTGAAAGCCGCTATTTTGACACCATCGCCGCTTTCCCGTCGCAGAGCCGGCGAAAGTTCAAGAGGGCGTGTTGGCTGCGACGTGAAGGCGGGCATGGGCGGGGTTACGAAATGGCCGGCTTTAGCCCATTATGGAAAAAAAAAACCCGGCGATGAAGAGCATTTGGCCGCCTTTACTTGGTCCCTTTTTTTTCAGGTCCAAGCTTCAAAAAGGTGGCCAAACTGACCAGATGACCACCGGAAGGAATCGGGGATGACCTCTCCGTACTCCCCCAGTGGTCACCAACCCCCTCCCAGCATAAAAAACAGGTTACAAATACTTTTTTGCCAGCCTCTATGCCAGCCTGAAATGCCGTACCCACCTCCATGACAGCAGAATGTGTTCTGTCCTCCGACAGCCTTTGCCTGCTTGTGATGTGGCTCTGGGGTGAGTGTGGCACCTTTTCTGTTATTTGCACTGCAGAGTCACATCAGCAATGCATTGTGGTGGGTATAGGTATTGGTAGTTGGTAGGCTCTGCTTTCCCCCCTGCTTACTGGGTCAGAGTGTGCCCCGTTTTGTTTCCTGTTGTAGTCCATGCGGTAGTGGCCATTTTTGTAAGCCAGTTTTAGATCCCTTTCCTGTGTTACCCACGTCAGAGAACGTAGTTCTTACCTTGAATGGTGCTGAAAGAGGGCATTGTACACCATTGTGCCAGCTCTGACCTACTGCTAATCTTATTACCAGGGAACTCTTTGCCAGTGGGGCACAACCTCTGATCTGCAGTTAACTGTGAGTAAACGTGGTTATTTCAAGAAAGGACTTTTTCAGAGAGATTTGTCTTCAGGTGTGAACTGCTGTGCCAAAGTTATACAGCAGCAATAAGTCCTAGAGGCTGTATGCAGGTCCCTGGAGCAGTTTTAGTGGGTGCAGTACATTTGTGGGTAGTGGGGTTTTTTTTTGGGGGGGGGGGGGGGGGGGGGGGTGGGGGGGGCTCAGCTCCCAAAGTAAGGGAGCTATGCACGTGGGAGCTTTTCTGAAGTCCACTGCAGTGACCCCTAGGGAGCCCAGTTGGTGTCCTGGCATGTCAGGAGGGCCAGTGCACTAAAAATGCTGGCTCCTCCCATGGCCAAATGCCTTGAATTTGGCTGGGGTTTAAGATGGCCGACATAACTTTCCATTATTGCTAAAAAACGAAGCCAGCCATCTCAAACCCCGGCCAAATCCAATGCAATTGGCTGGCCGGAACCCTATTATCGAAACAAAAGATGGCCAGCCATCTTTTTCGAAAATACGGGTCTGGCCAGCTGTTTGCGGCGCCACCAAAATACATCACCGGCCATGTATTTCGCCGGTGCCGTACGATTATTCCCCTCCACATTACTATGTTACTATGTCGAATGCACTAGACATGTTGAATTGAAGGAGAAGTATGCTTTTACCTGTAGCTATTTCCTGCTTGAATTTGGCCAGGAGTGTGATGAGTACTGTTTCAGTGCTATGGAGGCGGCGAAAACCTGATTGTGATTCATGTAAGATTGAGAATTTGTTTATGTAATCACCGAGTTGTTTGGTTACCATTCTTTCCATCAGTTTGACTGCCAGTGGGATAGATGTACTAGGCGGTAGTTGGTAATCTCGCTTGTCTTTTTCTTTGTGTCTTTGGGAATTGGGGTGAGTAGGATGTTTCCATTTTCCTTAGGGAAGAGACCTTGTTGGAGTAAGTAGTTTAGGTGGGATGTAAGGTCTGCTATGAAGTGGTCGGGGGCGAATTTTAATAGGTAGCTGGGGCACGTATTCAATTTGCAGTGAGTGTTGGAGAACTTATGGATCGCTTGGGTAACTGTTTCGGTGGTGAGGGGAGTGAAGTTTGACCAAATTCGGTCCGCTGGGTATTCTCCTGGGTTTGGGTCCAGACCATCAATGAAGTTTTTGATATCGGTATTATCGAGAGGGAGTGTGTTGCGTAGATTTACAAATTTTTCATTGAAATATTTAGCAAGTTTGTCTGCTGATGGGATGTCTGTGTTGGTTGTGGTGACCAAGGTGGTGTCTAGTAGTTTGTTTACGAGTTGGTATAGTTTCTTCGTGTCTTTGTAGTCTGGTCCTATTTTGGTTCTGTAATATGACCTTTCAGCCTGGCCTATTGCGTATTTGTATTTTCTTTGTAAATGTTTCCAAGCGTTGAGCGTGTGTTCATCTTTTAGTTTTTTCCATGCTATTTTGAGTTGAACCATGGTAACGAGATATGTCTTCATGATATTCTTGTTTATAAGGGTGATATTTCGTCTAGTGTGCTTCTGCATCTTTTGTCTCAGTTGGAGAGGTAGTGTATGGAGTCCGTTTGAGTTGTCCATTCACTATTGTATATTTGTTGCCAGAATGTTTTCGGGTCATAAGTACATAAGTATATAAGTAATGCCACACTGGGAAAAGACCAAGGGTCCATCGAGCCCAGCATCCTGTCCACGACAGCGGCCAATCCAGGCCAAGGGCACCTGGCAAGCTTCCCAAACGTACAAACATTCTATACATGTTATTCCTGGAATTGAGGGTTTTTCCCAAGTCCATTTAGTAGCGGTTTATGGACTTGTCCTTTAGGAAACCGTCTAACCCCTTTTTAAACTCTGCCAAGCTAACCGCCTTCACCACGTTCTCCGGCAACGAATTCCAGAGTTTAATTACGCGTTGGGTGAAGAAAACTTTTCTCCAATTTGTTTTAAATTTACTACACTGTAGGGGGAGTGGCAAGATGGCGTCCTAGCTTGCTGCATGAGCGTTTCGGGAGCCTGCTGGAAATACTTCAGTTTTATTTTCCTTGTGTTGAAATGCCCCATACTAAGGAAAGCGGCGATTAAAGGGCAACCGCCGATAGCCCTTACCTCGTCTCCAATCCAGCAGACCCTAGACCGCTACATGAGAAGCTTCCCGGTGGAACATGGTTTGGCGAGTCCCGCGTTGAGCGACGCCGAAGGAGCGACGTCTCTCTTAGGGCCTGATACCACGCTATCGCCGCCAGTGCTGACGCGACCTCTGTGTCCTGCAAGTTCCAGGGCGGGGTTAGCAGGTCAAGCTGAGACGGAAGACGCCGACAGTTTGAGCTTGCTCGGCGGTTCCTCCCCTGGACTGGCAGAAGGAAGTATACTGGAGCAAGGAGCCCCACAGGAGATTACTCTGACAGCTATTTGGCAAGCGGTCCAGGGACTTGCAGCTGAGGTGGCTAAATCAACTAAAGAAATGTCCACAATAGTGAGTAAACTGTCTACAATGTCGGAATCCTTCGATAAAGTTAAAACAGAGGTAACAAATCAAGTATCTCAGGTAAAAGAGGAGGTAAATACAGTGAAATTGACTGTGGACATCTCGCAAAATAGAGCAAATTGAGAACTTTAATTGACGTCTTACACTTAGACTATTGAATTTTCCAATTTCATCAGCATTATCATCCTACGATTTCTTTAAAAAATATTTACAAGAGATTCTGAAGCTTTCTCCTAAAGATATTCCCCCTTGTAATAAAGTTTATTACCTTCCAACTATTCAGAAGCGTGGAGAGGCTTCTCAACCAGCAAATATGGTGAACGTAGTCCCCCAGAGAAATGATATTGATTTGCAGAATTTAACTGCATTATTAGAAGACTCTATGGTTGAAATATCTAATCGGGGGACTTTGATGATATCCTTAGTATTTGAGCAGGACTTAAATATGATTATGAAACTATACTTCAAAAATTCCTCTGCACTATTCTGCGGTCAAAAAATATGGGTATATCCTGATGTTACTAAGGTGACCCAGCAAAGAAGAAAACAATTCCTGACTTTGAGAGAAGAAGTAAAAAATCTGAGAGTAACTTTTACATTAGTTTGTCCCTGTAAATGTGTGATACATTTATTAGGTGTTAAATATGTGTTTTTTGAGCCAAGTCAGCTGAAAATGTTTCTGGACTCTAAAAATCCAACTAGCCGACAGACTGGAACAACTGTATCAGCTAAGAGAATGATGGGATAAAGAACAGGACTATGCCAATTATGGTTTAAACTATGATTTGCCTTATTGAACTCTCCTTAAGTTTTCTAAATCCACTCCCCCCCCCAAAAAAAAATGTTGTGGTCTAAGGAAGAGTTAGAATATTATGTTTAGATATATTTATCTTTTATTTTTCAATTGCCTTATAACTGTTTCTCTGTATTACCTTACAAATTGATATTCATTTGTAATAATTTGAAATTTAATAAACATAAAATAATTTTTTTTTTTACTACACTGTAGTTTCATCGCATGCCCCCTAGTCCTAGTATTTTTGGAAAGCGTGAACAGACGCTTCACATCCACCTGCTCCACTCCACTCATTATTTTATATACCTCTATCATGTCTCCCCTCAGCCATCTCTTCTCCAAGCTGAAAAGCCCTAGCCTCCTTAGTCTTTCTTCGTAGGGAAGTCGTCCCATCCCCGCTATCATTTTAATCGCCCTTCGCTGCACCTTTTCCAATTCCACTATATCTTTCTTGAGATGCGGCGACCAGATACAATACACAATACTCGAGGTGCGGTCACACCATGGAGCGATATAACGGCATTATAACATCCTCACACCTGTTTTCCATACCTTTCCTAATAATACCCAACATTCTATTTGCTTTCCGAGCCGCAGCAGCACACTGAGCAGAAGGTTTCAGTGTATTATCGACGACGACACCCAGATCCCTTTCTTGGTCTGTAACTCCTAACGTGGAACCTTGCATTACGTAGCTATAATTCGGGTTCTTTTTTCCCACATGCATCACCTTGCACTTGCTCACATTAAACGTCATCTGCCATCTAGCCTCCCAGTCTCGTAAGGTCCTTCTGTAATTTTTCACAATCCTGTTGTGAGTTAACGACTTTGAATAACTTTGTGTCATCAGCAAATTTAATTACCTCGCTAGTTATTCCCATCTCTAAATCATTTATAAATATATTAAAAAGCAGCGGTCCTAGCACAGACCCCTGAGGAACCCTACTAACTACCCTTCTCCATTGTGAATACTACCCATTTAACCCCACTCTCTGTTTCCTATCCTTCAACCAGTTTTTAATCCACAATAGGACATTTCCTCCTATCCCATGACCCTCCAATTTCCTCTGTAGCCTTTCATGAGGTACCTTGTCAAACGCCTTTTGAATATCCAGATACACAATATCAACCGGCTCCCCTTTGTCCACATGTTTGTTTGAAGGATCAAAGAATTGATGTAAATTGGTCAGGCAAGATTTCCCCACACAAAAGCCGTGCTGACTCGGTCTCAGTAATCCATGTCCTTGGATGTGCTCTGTAATTTTGTTTTTAATAATAGCCTCTACCATTTTCCCCGGCAACGACGTCAGACTCGCCAGTCTATAATTTCCCGGATCTCCCCTGGAACCTTTTTTAAAAATGGGCGTTACATTGGCCACCCTCCAAGCTTCCGATACCACGCTCGATTTTAAGGATAAATTGCATATCACTAGCAGTAGCTCCGCAAGCTTATTTTCAATTCCATCAGTACTCTAGGATGAATACCATCCGGTCCAGGAGATTTGCTACTCTTCAGTTTGCTGAACTGCCCCATTACGTCCTCCAGGTTTACCGTGAAGTCAGTAAGTTTCTCCGACTTGTCTGCTTGAAATATCATTTCTGACACCGGTATCCCACCCAAATATTCCTCGGTGAAGACCGAAGCAAAGAATTCATTCAATCTCTCCGCTACGTCTTTGTCTTCCTTGATCGCCCCTTTTACCCCTCGGTCATCCAGCGGCCCAACCGATTCTTTTGATGGCTTTCTTCTTTTAATATACTGAAAAAATTTTTTATTTGTTTTTTTGCCTCTAATGCTATCTTTTTTTCGTAATCCCTCTTGGCCTTCTTTATCTGCGCCTTGCATTTGCTTTGACATTCCTTATGCAGCTTCTTGTTATTTTCTCAGGCAAAGTCTGCCTTGTTGTTTTATCTTCCAAATCTGAAAATGGATATCCCAAAAAAATCACCCAATAATGGTTATTTGTTCAACAACAGATAATTTTCAAACTACTGACCCTTACTTTTAAAGCACACAAGGTAGAACTTCCTCTTTACCTGAATAAACTTACTATTTCTTACTCTCCTGCTTGTCAGCTTTGTTCCCTTAATGATCACCATTGTGTTCGTCTAGGTCCTATGTTTGCTCAGTTAGAATTTACCAGAAATCGTGTTTTCTTTTTTGCAGCCCTCTCTTTCTGGAACTCACTCCCCCTCCATATCCGTGCAGAATCTTCCTTTAAGACTTTTAAACCTGCGCTAAAGGCTTGGCTTTTTACACAAGCCTTTGAAACTGTTTACATGTGTTCTTTTGACAATGGGCTCTGTGGCCATATGCAATTGTTTTTAGATACTTTTTAATAATGTTTGTTTGCGTTTTTAACTTCCTTCTGTTCTGTACTTATTTAGTAAGTGTTTATGTAAAGCTGTCCTAATAGCTAAATGTTGTATTCTGATCCAATGGATTAAAGATCAACCCCCAACACTCATGCAATAGAGGAATCAGATGTATGAACTCTTTCTCATTGAGCACCGCATGGTGGATACAAAGGGCACTAGAGCAAAGAAACGCTTTCTGAAACTATGGCACGCATACTTAGGTATTGTGACATGCCTCCCAAGTTGTGGACTATAGATGAAAAATATATTGAGTTTTGAAAAGAGAGAAATTTAATGTTACCTTTAAATATGTTATTTCTTCTTTTGAAGTTTTTCTTTATTCTCTTTTCAATGTAAGATGGGTAATTATAGAATTATGTTTGTAATTCTTTTCTTCTGTTAATCATCTTTACCAATCAAGATGTACTCTTGAAATTAATGTAAAATTGTAAAAAAAAAAAGTAGAACTAACTCTCATTGATATAGTTGTTAAGTATGCGTGCCATAGTTTTAGAAAGCGTTTCTTTGCTCTAGTGCCCTTTGTATCCACCATGCGGTGCTGTATGAGCAAGAGTTCATACATCTGATTCCTCTATTGCATGAGTGTTGGGGGTTGATCTTTAATCCACTGGATCAGAATACAACATTTAGCTATTAGGACAGCTTTACATAAAAACAGAACTGACACTCCTGTGCCCTCCTCTATATTGGCCATATTGTCCAGGAGGCAACATTGCGGGGTCAAATCCCACTGGCTTTAATACAGTTGACCTAATTGTTGCCATAAAGAGCCCCAGAAGTGACAATCCCACACACAATGTTTATATGTTGTGTCCATCGTGCCACACTTTGGACATTTCCCATCTGTTGGAAGACCCATCTTCTTTGCATGAGAAGGATGTATATAAGCACGCATTAAAAATTTATAGTGCAGTTCTTGCATTGTAACACTCTTTGCTAACCTAGGTCCTGCAGAAATGTACTTTAATGTATGCCCTGCAAGGTCCAGCAAGACCAAGTCTAAGGATCTGAAGTATTGAAGAAAAATAGATGGGTTAAAGTTCCCATAGTGTCAACAGTCTGGCCAGCCATGGGCAATCTTGTGCTGGAGAGATAAGCTATGCCGGATAGATAAGTGGTTAATAGCAAACAAGACAAAGGGACGGTCTGAAGAAATCTCTAGGGTATTGTGTGTATGGAGATGGAGCAATCTAGGTGGTTAGAATGGAATGAGATGAGTATGTGAAATGACACGTACACATGCTTATGCAAGGGGGGGGGGAGCAGAGGTGGAGCAGGTGAGTGGAAAAGCAAGGTTCATGTAGTGATCGTGCTGTGAAGCCAACCAATGACAATAGAGGAAAACTATAAACAAGAGTCTGGTAGGGTGGTTGGTGGAAGTTATGTTAACTGGAACATGATACCATAAAGTCATGTGATATAGTAACAGAGTTATGTGATATGGAGGGGCATAATCGAACAGCGCTGGCCATCTATATGGGCGGCCATCTCTAAGGCCAGCGCCGTAAAGAGGTGTCCCGAACCGTATTATCGAAACAAGATGGCCAGCCATCTTTCGTTTCGATAATATGGTTGGGGCCGGCCAAATGTCAGAGATGGCCGGGTTTGAGATGGCCAGCATCAATTTTTGCCGATAATGGAAACCGATGCCGGCCATCTCAAACCTGGCCAAATCCAAGGCATTTGGTCATGGGAGGAGCCAGCACTTGTAGTGCACTGGTCCCCCTCACATGCCAGGACACCAACCAGGCAACCTAGGGGGCACTGCAGTGGATTTCAAAAATTGCTCCCAGGTGCATAGTTCCCTTACCTTGTGTGCTGAGCCCCCCAAATCCCCCCCCCCCCCAAATCCACTCCCCACAACTGTATATCATTACCATAGCCCTTATGGGTGAAGGGGGGCACCTACATGTGGGTACAGTGGGTTTGTGGTGGGTTTTGGAGGGCTCCCATTTACCACCACAAGTGTAACAGGTAGGGGGGGGGGGATGGGCCTGGGTCCGCCTGCCTGAAGTGCACTGCACCCACTAAAAACTGCTCCAGGGACCTGCATACTGCTGTAATGGAGCTGGGTAGGACATTTCAGGCTGGCATAGAGGCTGGAAAAAATAATTTTAAATTTTTTCTTTTGGGTGGGAGGGGGTTGGTGACCACTGGGGGAGTAAGGGAAGGTGATCCCCGATTCCCTCCGGTGGTCCTCTGGTCATTTGGGGCACTTTTTGGAGGCTTGGTGCTAAAAATAAATGGACCAAGTGAAGCCGGCCAAGTGCTCATCAGAGCCGGCCTTCTTTTTCCATTATCGGCTGAAGCCGGCCATCTCGTAACCACGCCCCCATCCCGCCTTCCATACCCTGCCGAAATGCCCCCTTTAACTTTGGCTGGCTCTGCGACGGAAAGCAGTTGAAGCCAGCCAAAATTGTCTTTCGATTATACTGATTTGGCCGGGTTCAGGAGATGGCTGGCCATCTCCCGATTTGTGTCGGAAGATGGCCGGCCTTCTCTTTCAAAAATATGCAGGATGGTCACGTACCCCCAGTTAAGTAAATGTATAAAAGGAATGGTTTATTACTTCAGAAACAGGAATCTTGCCAGCACTGAATAGCACTTTTGCTCCATACTGGTAAATTCCTCCATAGGAACAATAGAAAGGAAAAAGACTATTTGTATGTATTACTTATGAATTGTAATTGGCAAAGCATCAATTAGATGTCTATTTTCCTGTTTGTAATAAATAAGCTTCTATGATACATTTATGATTGGCTAATGGTGTATCTCTTCCTATGTTCTATAATCCAAATTATTTTATCCATGGAATAAATGTCTGAAAGTTTAGCCTTGCATCTTGCAGCCTGTCTGATAAAGGGGCATAGGTATAAGGTTAAACACAGCCAAGGAGATTTTCTCCAAGCAAGGAGAACTCAAAGGCTGAAGTGTAGTCCCCTCCCATGGGGCATGGGTCGGAATTACAGTCCCTTCTATAGACGTGTCAAAAAATCATCCAAATCATACGGGCCAAAGTCAGCAATCCATTTATCCAAAACAGTCGGATAAATAGGTGGGGCCTAGAGGTTTCTGAAAGCCATGATAATAACTGCCCAATAAGCGTTTATGAGTTGCTAACAGCGGTTAATGTTCATCAAAAATAGATTCTTCAAAATCAACACGAAATTTCTGAAATAAAGACTGCACATTATGGTAAAGCTGTCTATCAGTATACCAATCTTGAGGTTTGAGTCCATCTGATGTTGCAGGGATTCAAAAGATCTTATCACCAGTTCATCCTCCTCAATGACATGTTATAATAATTTAATTCCCTTATTCTCCCAACTTCTAAACCCACATCCCAATTGTCCTGGAGGAAAGGATGCATTGCCCACCAGGGGTAGAAACCGAGAACAATGGGCATGCAGACGAAAGCGTCTTCTGAAATAGTTCCAAGCCCATCACAATGGTCTCTATAATGACTGTTTCTGCACCCAGGAAGGCAGTTGTCTACCATATGCATTCAACAAGTACCCCAGTGACCATTCTACATGAAGTTCTTCTTCAAAGCTATATTACAATACTCTGAGGTATCATATATCCAATCTCGGATTTGCCAGCACTGACAAGTCACACTGTACGTCTTCAAATCCGGCAGACCCATATCCCCCTCCCTGCAGTGCAATTGAAGATGTTGCAATGGTAGGTGAGATTTCTTACCTCCCCCCTCAAAAAAAAGAATCTCCTAATGATAGCATTCCAGCGAGTTAAATCAGCTGGCCTTAAAATAATAGGTAAATGTTCGAGCGGGTATAGTCACTTTGACAACAACACATCTTAATAAGATGAATTCTACCCCACAGAGAGAGGGGCAAAGGGGCCCAGTCGGATCAGAGAATCTTAGACATCTGCAAGAGTGCTGGGACATTAGCTGCATGCAGCCAAGCCGGGTTACTAGATAAGGCAATCCCAAGTATTTCAAGGTTGCATTCGCCCAGCACAAAGGGAAAGTTCCCTGCCAGTCTCTCCCCTGCCCAGGTCTTAAGCTAAGGACCTCGGATTTATTTGCATTGACCATAGTCCCAAAAAGGAACCAAATGGATTCAGTATGTCAAAAGTCCTAGGCAGAGAATTCTGCAGATCAACCAAGGCAGTCAGTAAATCATCAGCATAAAGTGCCAACTTGAACTGCTGAGTGCCAAGGGGTATGCCTTGGACCTGAGGGTCCAATAATAGCTTTTGGGCTAGCGGCTCCATGCAGAGGATGAATAACAGGGGAGACTAGGGACAACCCTGTCTCATGGCCCTCTGCACTGAGAACGGGGGTGATAAAACCCCATTCACAAATACTTGAGCTCTGGGTTCCGCATATAATGTCTGTAGAATACACAAAGTTGGACCCTGAAAGCCATATCGCTGTAGGATGTACTACAGATATGACCAGGAAATAGTGTTGAAAGCTTTCTCAATATCATAGCTAACCAACACTGCATCCAGGTCAAGCCTTTGCGCCATCTCTATGGCCCCCAAAACACTACAGACATTGGCCACCACACTTCTACCCTTTACAAACCCCACCTGATGTGGGGCTACTAATTGTGGCAACACATTTTGTAATCTATTGGCAATTAGCCAATATTTTAATGTCCACATTGAGAAGAGAGAATGGATGGTATGAGTAGTAGTGGTTAGTGCAGCGGACTTTGATCCTGGAGAACTGGGTTCAATTCCCACTGCAGCTCCTTGTGACTGTGGGCAAGTCACTTAACCCTCAAGTCACTTAACCCTCTATTGCCCCTGGAACAAAATAAGTACCTGTATATATGTAAACCGCTTTGAATGTAGTTGCAAAAACCTCAGAAAGGCGGTATATCAAGTCCCATTTCCCTTTCCCTAAACAATGGGTCTTTCCCTGGTTTGAAAATTGGCAAAATAGTCACCTCCCTCATAGTGGTAGGGAAAAAGCACGTGGCCAGGGACTCATCATAAACTGCTCCCAACACTGGGGCCACCTGCTCATCTAAAGTTTTATAAAACTCCAGATGTAATCCATCAGGCCACGGAGTCTTACAGCTGGATGGATAGGCACATTGAGTGAGTCTAATTCCTCCGGTCGCAAGGTGGGAAGTGGCAAATCTGCAAAAAAGCTCTCCGTAATATCTATATCAGTATCCAAGCAGCATATAATGTAGCATAATAATTCTTGAATAACTTCGCTATAGAATGATTTTCTTTAATGGTAGCCCCCACTGGGTCACGCAGAAGCGAGAGAAAATGTGGCTCCGCCTTGGCACGAACCAGCCTGGCCAAACAAGTGCCCATCTGATTCTCATATCGGAAGAAACAATGGCGACTGAATTGTAATGTATGCAATGTTCTCTGATGAATGAGGCTATTTAATGCATTTTGTAATTGAAGATATTGCTCTCTGGTTTCCCTAGCGAGATTTTGAGCCAGTTCCCTATGGGCATGTTATAATTTTGCTGTCAATGCAAGATGGAGGGATGCAGGGATGGAGTGGCCTAGTGGTTAGGGTGGTGGACTTTGGTCCTGGGGAACTGAGTTCAATTCCCGGCACAGGCAGCTCCTTGTGACTCTGGGCAAGTCACTTAACCTCCATTGCCTGCCGCATTGAGCCTGCCATGAGTGGGAAAGCGCAGGGTACAAATGTAACAAACAAAAAAAAAATTGCTTATTTAATGTTTTTGCACGATGAGCCAGGTATGATATAATCTCCCCTCTCATTACTGCTTTGCCAGCTTCCTACAACAGGCAAGGCGTAGCCCTATGGGATTTGTTAGTGGAACAATATAGCTCCCATTTTGTTTACTCAAATATGACGCAAAATTGACATCATCAGCTAGATAGAGGAGCATTTTCCATAATGGGCTATGTTCTTTTCTATTCAGTTGAAGGCCCAGACTGACCATAGCATGATCAGAGATACCTCTTGAGAGAATTTCTACTGATTGAACTGTTTGGGAAGCTTGCCAGGTGCCCTTGGCCTGGATTGGCCGCTGTCGTGGACAAGATGCTGGGCTCGATGGACCCTTGGTCTTTTCCCAGTATGGCATTACTTATGTACTTATGTATTAAAAGCACGACCAGATAGCAATATATAATCTAGGCAAGACTCCGCCAAATGTGCATGGGAGATGTGGGTAAACCCCACCGCCCAAGAATCATTGATGAATCCTAAGGGCAACTGTGCTTTATGTCTTGGATCCTGCACAACTCGAATCAGTGGATTGACGTTTTAAACGATTGCTGCGAGCTGTCACTCTGCCATTTTGGAGCAGATTTAGGCGGCACAGCAGTGGTCGTTGCAGTCGGCTCCAGATTTTTCAGGAAGCCTGCTACATGGAGATGAGTGCAGGCCTCTGTCATTGTTTTAACTATATAATGTTTACCATCGATCATGAAAGTGAATCCAGAAGGGAAGCGTCACCTATAACGGATGCGCTCTCTTTGCAGCAATGCAGTCAACGCACGAAATCCTCTCCTCTTTTTCAAAGTTACATAAGTACATAAGCAATGCCACGCTGGGAAAAGACCAAAGGTCCATCAAGCCCAGCACTCCATCTCCGACAGCGGCCAATCCAGGCCCCAAGAACCTGGTAAAACTCCAAAATTTAATAACGATCAATGGACTTTTCCTTCAGGAATCTGTCCAGACCCCCTTTAAACTCAGTAAGGCCAGCTGCCATCACTACCTTCTCCGGCAATGAGTTCCAGAGTCTAACCACGCGCTGAGTAAAGAAAAACTTTCTCCAATTTGTTTTAAACCTACCATATTCTAATTTCATCTTGTGTCCCCTGGTTCTATTATTGTTAGAAAGCGTAAACAAACGCTTCACATCTGTCTGCTCTACCCCACTCATTATTTTGTACACCTCTATCATATCACCCCTCAGCTGCCTTTTCTCCAGGCTAAAGAGTCCTAGCCTTCTTAACCTCTCCTCATAAGGTAGTCGTCCCATCCCTTTTATCATTTTCGTCGCCCTTCTCTGCACCTTCTCCAATTCCTTTATATCTTTTTGAGATGAGGCGACCAGAACTGAACACAATATTCTAGGTGCGACCTGGAGCGATATAACGGCATTATAACATCCTCATGCTTGTTTTCCATCCCTTTTCTAATAATACTCAACATTCTGTTCGCCTTCTTAGCCGCCGCAGCACATTGAGCGGAAGATTTCAACGTCCTATCCACGATGACTCCCAGATCCCTTTCTCAACCGTAATTTGGGTTCTTCCTTCCCACGTGCATCACTTTGCATTTGTCAACTTTGAACTTCTGCCATTTGGACGCTCCTCTTGTAATCTTTCACACTCCTCCCGCGACGAGACGACCCTGGATAACTTTGTGTCATCTGCAAATTTAATTACCTGACTAGTTACTCCCATCTCAAGGTCATTTATAAATATGTTAAAAAGCAGCGGTCCCAGCACAGACCCCTGAGGGACCCCACTAACTACTCTTCTCCATCGAGAATAATGACCCTACTCTCTGCTTCCTATCTTTTAACCAGCTCTTAATCCATAATAATACACTGCCTCCGATCCCATGACTCTCCAGTTTCCTTTGGAGTCTTTCATGAGGCACTGTGTCAAACGCCTTCTGAAAATCTAGATATACAATATCGACCGGCTCCCCTTTGTCCACATGTTTGTTCACCCCCTCGAAAAAATGCAGTAGATTTGTGAGGCAAGACTTTCCTTCACTAAGTCCATGCTAACTTTGTCTCAGTAGCCCATGCTTTTGTATGTGCTCTGTAATTTTATTCTTAATAGCCTCCACCATTTTTCCCGGCACCAACGTCAGACTTACCTGTCTATAATTTCCCGGATCTCCTCTGGAACCCTTTTTAAAAATCGGCGTTACATTGGCAGAGAGTTAGTGCAGAGAGGTCTTGATATATTTCCAATGCGTGTTCTTGCTAATTCTGCGATCCCGCTTTGTAAGCCATATTATACAAGTGTTCTTTAAAAGCAAATGAGTGAAAGCAAACCACACTATCTCTCGATTTATTTGGTTACAGAGGACTTAAGGCCTGATGAGCTAGTTCTATGTACATGTCATCCGACAGTTTCAAATTGTTGTTATTAGGAGCATTTTGCAGAAGTTGCAGGCAGAGTTCACGGACAATGGCTTTACGGTCTTCTTCCGCCTCTGATTCCGGAAGTCCGCAAACTCTCAGATTTGCTCTTCACAGTCTATTTTCTAGATCATCTATTTTTTTACTGTAACATCTCCACAGTAGTGTTAGTCTGCTCCACATTCTTTACCACTATTTTCAACTGGGTGGCATGCGAGTCCAGCTGCCGCTCGTTCTCCTCCATGCGAGAGACCACATCTTCCAGACCTCCGCGGACATCTTGGATCATTGACTTTAACTCATGAAATTGCACCACTGCAGCATTCTGTAGCACCTCTCTCAGTTCTTGTAGCATTAGCTGGAGATCGCGTTTAGTACGTGGCTCCACAGGAAGACCTGGATCTTCCACTTCACCCTGTAAATTCAGTCACATCTTCACGATAATTCAACTCCGCACTAGACCCGCCATGCAGTCTGGCATGCTCTGCACGATTAGTAGTGGGGAAATACTGCTTAATCTCTCATGTTTTTTTTCCTTCCAGAAGCCATCAGAACACTGTATATATCAAACTACCCCAGCTAAATAAGATCCAAAGTATCAGCTTATGTTTCACTGCAATGCTACTGTTGCCATCTCAACAGATGATGTCACCGGAAGCCTGATTTATTGTTTTATAGACATTACGTTATAATTTTTATTTTTATTTTAGAATTGTATGTTCTTGTTAATTTGAATGTATTGTTTGTTTTTACTTTCCTATCATTTTATAGAATTTCTTTAGATATTATGTTTATGTATGATAGTCATTATAAACCGTTCTGATTTGTCTTGCAAGAGAGATGGTATATTAAAACTAATAAATGATAATACATAGCTCAGCTGGCCTATTCATTCCCAGCTTCAGCACCATCTCTTTACCTTCAGAGGGAGGGACAGGAAGAGAAGGAATGTTGAGGAAGACAACAAAAGTGAGACCTACTACTACTACTTAACATTTCTAGACATGTGTTCTGTCCTTCGACAGCCTTGCACTGTTTATAGTGTGACCCTAAAATGTGTTTAATGCCTTTACTGTTTTTCTAAGGATTTTTATTGCTGTAGTGTAATGTTAGTCTCACATGTAATGCAGTCACCCCTGCCTATCTGTATAAGGATCGTTACTATTTGTCTGTTCTGCTGCAAAGACCTCTTCTCTTTCTCAGCCAAGTTTAGCTCCTTTGTCTACCTGCTATCATTTCCTGGTCATTCTTACTATCTCTGTCCTGAGAGGTCATACCTATGACCTTCCGCTCCAATCAAGGGCTGTCTTCTGGTACCACCCCTGCTACATGATGGCAGGCTCTGTCCCTATTGGTCCCTTTACGTCCTCCTCCATAGGTGTTTGTAAGCCCCTTCTTGGCCTCTCTTTCTCCATGAGGCATTCTCCATCTTGCTTCAGACAGCACTTGTCCTGTTGGTAATGAACTCGTTTTTTAAATCTTGTAATATACCTCTCTAATGAGATATACATAGTAACATAGTAGATGGCGGCAGAAAAAGACCTGCACGGTCCATCCAGTCTGCCCAACAAGATAAACTCATATGTGTATACCTTACCTTAATTTGTACCTGTCTTTTTCAGGGCACAGACCGTATAAGTCTGTCCAGCACTATCCCCGCCTCCCACCACCGGCTCTGGCACAGACCGTATAAGTCTGCCCAGCAGTATTCCCCGCCTCCCAACCACCAGTCCCGCCTCCCACCACTGGCTCTGGCACAGACCGCACGTCTGCCCACCACCATCCTCCCCTCCCAACCACCAACCCCTCCTCCCCCCACCGGCTCCGCCACCCAACTTCAGCCAAGCTCCTGAGGATCCTAGCCGAAATTGGGCGGCGGAGCCAGATTGCACATTCCAGCCACCCAGCTCTGAACCATTTGCTTCTGTTTAACTATTTTCCAACCTTTACAATAAAGCTGCCTTTCTTCAGACTTCTATCTTCAACCAATGATACAGATCTCAGAATTACAGAGTCTCTGTTGCCTTGGGGCAATACTTTGGAACATTTGACTGTGAGTAAACTATCTATATGTATTCAATAAAGGAAATCTCAGAAAATAAAGAGGCTTCAGGTGTGTGCTGGTGTGCTGAGGTTATACTCCAGGATATTAAGGCTTTAGAGATATTAAGTCTTAAGAGGCCTGACAACATAGGGCAGGGAGAAGGAGACCTACATGAAATGGTGGAGGAGGGGAAGAGAGGAAAAGTTACATCACATAAAGTAAGGGTGCAGGGAGAAAAAGACCCTCTTGGGTGGTAGAAGAAAGGTGGAGGGAGGCCTACATGGAGGTGGGTGATAGGGCAAGCAAACACCTTTTGGCTGACTTCAAGGTTAGTGGCCTCTATCCCTTCCTGACAATATCATTGTAGGTCAACCCTAAGAGAGAGTCTGCTACAGAAGTAAGAAACCTTCTTAGGGAGCAAATTAAAATAAACGGAGCTCAATGATGTTGCTTCTTGTTATTGGGTTTAATATTTGGTTGAATAGCCTTTAGTGGGAGAAGGGAGTCATTTCAGAAAATTTTTGATTTACAGTTCGTTAGTTGTTTAATTGGATGGTTTGCAGGTTTGATTATATATTACTTTTTGTGCTCTCTTATGTATTTATTTAGTATCACGTAGGCAAATATTGAAAATAAAGGATCAAATATACTCCCTAAATCAGAAAAATGTAAATCAAGATTAGTGGAACTGTCTGAAGCACAAAATATTGTAAGAGTAAGACATTACATAAGTACATAATTAATGCCACATTGGGAAAAGACCAAGGGTCCATCGAGCCCAGCATCCTATCCACGACAGCGGCCAATCCAGGTCAAGGGCACCTGGCAAGCTTCACATTCATATTGCTAGAGTTGGTACTGATAAGAACCAGATGATGTCACACACTTCCTTATCAATTGTAGTAGATGGTAAATTGTTTAGTGGAAAATTCACACCACAGTTCCAACACATTTAAATCAACTACGTTGTCTGTAATGAGGGAATAAGGAGGTAAAGCGAAGATACTTACCTGTAGCAGGTATTCTCCGAGGACAGCAGGCTGATTGTTCTCCCATGTGGGTCGACGTCCGCGGCGGCCCAGGAATTGGGAAAAAATTTGCAAGCAAAATAATAGTCTTTTTAGAGAGTTCTGTTGCGTGAGCAACGCGAACCGCGCATGCTCGAATGACTTCCCGCCCTCCGCGCAAGCGTGCCTCTTTAGTTTAATCAAAAAGCATATAAACAAGAAACAACAATAACAACAACTCCAAAGGGGAGGAGGGTGGGTTTGTGAGAACAATCAGCCTGCTGTCCTTGGAAAATACCTGCTACAGGTAAGTATCTTCGCTCACTCAAAGCAATGAACATTGGTCAATTGGCCTCGCAACGGCGAGGACATAACATAGATTGACCTGAAACCAAAATCAACTAACTGAGAGTGCAGCCTGGAACAGAATCAAAATGGGCCTAGGGGGGGTGGACTTGGTTTATAAACCCCGAACAGATTCTGCAGCACCGCCTGCCCAAACCGACTGTCGCGTCAGGTATCTTGCTGAAGGCAGTAGTGAGATGTGAATGTGTGGACTGATGACTGTCAGGATTGCTGGAAGTCAAAATTATTGCTGGACATACTTATATTAATATGAAACCAGCTTGACATAATATTAAGCCAACTTCTGACCTCTGAGAACTTCCCCCTCCCCTTCAGGAATCAGAGGATGGAAAAATGGAACAAATGGTGTTGAGCGGCCTGCTAGCCCTGTGTTTAATTGCTCTTGATCAGCATACCTTTCATTCCATCTGGGAGCAGAGCTCTCTTTGAGAACAAAGGAGGCCAGACATAGAGGCTCCATAGCTTGGGACTTCAAAAAGGACAACCTGTGAAATTACTCACCTCTCCTGGCTTCAAAGAAAGCAAACGGAGTTTGGCTAGGAAGAAAGATAAGTTTTGATCTTTTTTCTGTTCTTGAGGTATAAAAGCAGAGCACATGCTCAGGGCTCGCTCTCTGTCCAGGGCACTGCTCTCTGCCCGGGGGCACTTCTTGCTCTGTCTCTCGCAGCAGAGCACAGGTCTTTGTTCTTCTTTTTCTTTCTCTGCACACCTCCATCTTTGCCAACAGAACCAGGGCTCTGGTGGCTGGCAGCTTCTCTCTCTCTTCCTTTCTCTCTGCACACATATATACCTCTTGCAGCACAACCCTCTTACAAACACCCTATCCTTTCTTTCTCTCTCTAAAACACACACCCAGAGACAGCTTGTACCCTTTTACCTGTACTAAGTGCTATGAACCTATACATATCTGCAAATATAATATACTTTACATATCCAAACCCGTGTGGATTGTGCATTCTTTGAGAACCCACTGCCTCTGCGAACTGGACCCGGGACCAACCCTAGACAACGATTGCTGACATTTGGGGAGCTCGTCTCGGTTTCAAGAGAATCTCCAGCTGGGTAAGTAAGACATTGTTTTGCTTTCTGCATGTTTGCATATGTACTTCTAGGCTTGTTAAAGGGGAGTGAAAGTTGAAGTAATTTAATGCTGTGTTTGGGGCTGCTCAGAAAAGACTGATAGATCTTCCAACTTTATTGGAAGGGGTACCAAGTGAAACAGTCCCACATTTTTAAACACTACATATCTGTCTTTGGTAATCACTTAATTTTTTGTCACTTTAAACTATTTTTCTATATTCGGCCAGTCTCTGTCGTGGTGAAAGTCAGCTCAGCCTGACAGGAACTGACAGTTGGCATATCTAATCTAACACCTGCCTTGCTTAATCTATATTCATTCTGCACTGTCTTTCTAGTCCCTCTCCTTTATAAAGAGGGCCTTTCCAAATCCAAGAGCTACACAGAGCTAGTTCCATATATGTATATCTATTAAGAAACTAGCCAGGCCCCGGTATCAATAAAAGTATTTTTCAGCAGCCTCAACCATGGACGCTTTTGATCTTAAAGAACTAAAAGTAATGGTACAAAGTTATTGTAACAAAAAGGGAGACCCATATGAAGGGGAATTCCCAGAGGATACACAATTCCCAAGAGTTCAAAAAGAAAACAAATAAACGGAAATGTCTTTTTATACAAGGCTTGTGTAGGGGGCTCATGAGTTTGAAACAGGAAAATGCAGAGCTGACCACTCAGTGCACTCAGTTATCCAGGGACCTTGAGGAAGCACAAGTGTGCATTTCTATGCAAAGGGCACAGGTTGTGCAAGCAACAAATTCCTTCTTACATGTAAATGAACAATTGGACGAGGCTAAAACAGAATTAAAACATTTAAAAAGTAAATGTGCCTCAAAGGACAAGATTAACTCTGTACACTGGCAGGCCCCGAGTATTTCCCCCTCAGTACTGCCAGCCTATGAAACACCCTACAAGTCAGGTTTTCAATTCATAGAACCACAAAAGCACACAGAAGTGTGTGTAGTGGATTTGAGAAGTGGGGGCAAATCTAAGACTGAAAACACTGTCTTAAGCACTCAAACATGCATAGATGAGCAAACCCCAGGCACAACCACTAACCTGAGGGACAGGGAAAATTCTGCAGACACAGAGACTGAGTCCAGTACAGACCCCAGAACACCAGTAAACCTGGTACTGTATGACTCATTAAAGGATAGTGACATTGAAAGGATAACACAGAAGGTCGGCCCTATGCCTTTTAATATGAATGAATGGTGCAAATGGGCCACTGATATTCTGATTCACTGGGGCCTAGGAAAGTATAAGAGGAAAACGTCTGACTATGACAGACTTATGCACATGGCTTTAGGACCCCCACTATTTTAAAATAGGATCTCTCACCCACCCATACCAGTTGGTGAAAAAGGGTCTTGAGCAATTATTTCGCTGTACTCAAATGCAAGCATTTAGAACACTTGCACCCCTGCCAAATGACACATTAGAACAATTTGCGCACAGATTGTGGGTACTGGAAGCAGCTTTTCGAGACCAGGAGGGGTGGCCCAAAATAGAAGATTATGGTCAGGAACATCATAAAGCATTTTTATTGGAAATCCTATCCCCTGAGATTACTAAACATCTCAGATTGTTTGCTGAGGACCCCAAATAAACTCCTTTTGACACGCTAATGCTCAGGATTGGGTCTGTGTGGAAAACTCAGCCACCCCAGGTAATTACTGTGTCAGAAGTGAAGAAATGGCAAGCAGAAGGGCCCTCCCACAACAATAGGTCAGGAAACTCATGACAGGCCCCCTGGAGAGGGCAGAGCAGAGGTAATTTTAGAAATTCCTCAGGCTACATCCCGTTTCATGTACTCAAAGTACAGAGAGATCAGTTAGCACAGCAGCAAATTAAGTGGGAGCAAGATAAATATACCATACAGCTAGAATTGGACAGAATAAAACGTGAATTGATAGTTGCCCAGGATAAGCAAGAAAAAAAGGACTAGGGATGTCCTGATCTCCAGTGTCCAAATATCAAACAATCCGAAGTATTTTGTACCCAGCCTGACTCCTTTCACTGAGCATGCACTTCCAGCACCTCAGGAGAAGGGAAAGGAGACAGATTCAGAATATAAATTAAAGTTTGTGGCACCCTTGATTTTGGACACGTGTGGACGCCCCAATGTGAACAGCAGGATAGGGGGTCAGGATAAATTAGCGTTGATTGACACAGGGGCTGGAATCAGTTTTACAAGCAGGGTTTCTCCCACTTCAGACCAGGAAAATGTGCAAACATATAAAATCCAGGGGGTCAATGACACAGTTACCAACTGTGTGGCTATCCCAGTTAAATGGGGTAGCCCGATGCAGAGGGAACATGATAATGAAATTTTGGAAACCAATGCAGCCACTATAGTAAGCACAGAAAAGGAAATAATTGGAATTGATGTCCTCAACCAGTTAAATTTGGTAGTGGATATGGCTAATCTTACTTTGTGGCAATGTATTGGATCTCCAAAAATGTCTACAGTTTTGGTGCACGAAGCAATTCCCATGCATTGGCCACACAATGCACAAAAGCTGACCAACAGTATGATCGGAGTGTAATTCCCACAGAGGTTACAGACATCCCTGTCTGGGCCCAAGACAAACTAGAATGTGGCAGAATGTCCACAGAAATCCTGTTGGAAGGAGAGGATCCTCCGCCACAAAAGCAATATCCAGTACCTCATCAGGCAATAGAACCCGTAGCTAAGATTATACAGGTACTGGAAGAGAGGGGCATAATCCGCAAACGAACCTTTTCCGGAGGTGCGAAGGTGGTAGAACGAGAGGACATGAAATGAGATTGAAGGGGGGCAGACTCAAGAAAAATGTCAGAAAGTATTTTTTCATGGAGAGAGTAGTGGATGCTTGGAGAACTCTTTTATTAAAAGAAACGCAAAACAATACTTCAACAAAAGTATGTACAAGCAATAAAAAACCCCACATATCTCCTAGACCCCATACACCTATACAAAGCCAACTAAACCCCCACTTTAAAAACCCCCACCCTATACCAAACCTCCCCTATGGAGGTTTCAAATGAACATGTTTCCACCACACATTTGCCTTCTGTAACCCTTCCGTCACCCGTTCCCATTTAGCCACCTCCTGAACATCCCTAATTATGTCCCAACTAACCTGTTCAGCCGACCTGTAGTCCTGGTGCAGGGACACCCCACACCGAGCCATCCAAAGGTAAAACCTGAGTATTACCGAAATGATAAACTCCGTCACCGGATCCAAACCCCCACTTCGCTGCTGCCGCCCATAGACCCAATCAGCATATGAGTACGACCGGAAGCTAGAAATGTGCAAAAGCGATGCCACTCTATCCCCCACGGTCCTTGAAAAGGGGCAATCCCGCAAAAAATGGTCCATTGTTTCTTCCTTACCCACACATTCCCCCCTTGGACAATCCTGATCCTGCATAGTCCTATAGTTGAGATTTCCTCTCACATACAATTTCCCATGAAAGGACAGCCAAGCAATGTCCCTGTACTTAGGCGGAATCCGCCTCGATGTAACCAATAGCAAGCCCTGCCGCAGCACCGACCCAGGTGCATCTCGGAGTGTCAGGGGTGCTGAAAAGGCCTGGGCCCGCACCCTTTCCACCCATACCTTCCTGCTCCCTGCCTTAATTTCCTCCACCGTGATCCCCCCAGACTCTTACCAACCGAACCAACATCCAATAGTACCCTACCTGCATGGGTGCCCCCTTCTTTAAAGCCGCCACCCTTCCCCCCATCCGCCATGGAATCCAAAATCTTTCCCACCATAACAAGACACTTTGTGCCCACCCTGGCGGGTCCCTACCCACTGCCCGTCCCAAATTAAACTGGAGGAACAGGAAACTGAAAAATAACACTGGGTTCACCATTCCCACCCCGCCATCCTTCCGGGGTAAGTATGTAATGTTCCGTTAACCGGGTTCAGCCGATTCCCCCACAGTAGTTGGAAAAACACACTATACAGGGTAGTATAACAGTGTGCTGGCACCAAACAAATATAACTGAGAAACAGGAACATGGGCACCAGGTGCCTCTTAATCAGCTGAACCCGGTCAGCCATCGTCATCCTCCAGCCTTTCCATCTGTCAACCTTGACTTTAGCTGCCTGGATGCACCGCTGCCAGTTAAAAGATGCATAATCTCCTTGATCAAAACAAACCCCTAACACTCTCATTCTGGCAATTGCGGCCGGAAACCCCCCTCCCAAAGCAAATGCCAGCCCTGGTGGACCCACCCATAAACTCTGACTTCTGGAAATTAATCAGTGACCCCGAGGCCCGTGAGTAACTGGAAATCAACTCCTGCAACTTCTCCCTCTCCCTTGGATCCGCCACCCACACTGGGATGTCATCTGTGTAAGCTACTGAGGCAGCCATGGGCAGAGAAAAATCATATTTGTTAATTCTAACTTTTCAGTCCTGTAAAGTGATGGAGGAATGTCATCTGGTTTTAATTATTCAGATGTCTAGCTTTTGCTAGGCTACAGGTTACAAAGGTCAGAGAGAAATGGAACTTTCACTGTCCCTTTTTGGGGTTAATGTTAGTTCAAAGGTATTAGTTTACCACATATGGATACCATTATGAGCCAGGCATACTGTAGTTTTAAAAGGATTAGTCTAATGCTGGTTAGAAAGAGATAGAGTAGATATAGATACCATTATAAGTATTTAGATTTGGTCTTATAAGGAATTCTGATTTCTACTTATTTTAGAATATGTTTTATTCTGTGTAATTAATAATTCTATGTAGAATATCTTTTCAATTCAGTGTTACATCAGTGTCTGACTTTCAAGTAAGATTGCAGTTGAAAAGGTCATTATCTGGTTTGAATTATCCACAGTCCTAGCGAGTTCTGTGAAGGAAGCTAATAGGTGAAAGAGGTCAGGAAAAGTCAACTTACTTCCTTGATGGATTATAGCAAAATGTAGGACTGTATGCCATTAAGCAAGACTGGCCCCTTAGCCCCTAAATGAACCCAGTTAAGCTATGACTGGATTATGTGAATAATAATAAATGCCAAGAGATAGGAGCCACAATGTCTAGTGTGAGAGGCCCCAGGTCATAGGTCAGTTCAGGAAATATCAAACCTATGTAACTGATATTTTTGAACATATGTATAGAGATGATTGGTTCAGACAGGGTAATCAATCTATTCTTTACCATCTGGAAAGTAAGGGGGGGCTAGAGGGGTTTAAAACTGTATATAACTGGGAGCAGAAGCAGTTTACGTCAGAAGGAGCTCAGAAGAAGGACAGAAGAGAGCTGAAGAGGACAGACAGAAGCCACAAGACACAGAGAGCTGAGAAAGAGAAGAAGAGAGCTAGAGCTGATGTCCTACTTTGTTTGCTGGCAAATAAAGAAGATTTCTCCCTCATTCTGGTGTGTGCTGTTTGACTCCTGAAGTACCACAGATTCTGCTAACAATAGTGGTAATTCCTGCAACAATTCTTGGTGGCAGCGGTGGGATCCTGAACCCTGCATCAATTTCTGGCACCCAACTGCCTGAGGAACATTAGCCGGGTATGTATTTTGTATTCTGTATCCTGTATTCTGTATTGTAATCCTAGCTAGGAAACTGTAAACCAGCCCCTCAAAAATTGAGGGAAGGGGAGTCTGATCAACTCTCAGCGAAGGCCTTAGTACCTTCTAGTCTAGTGGAGATTAGTAGGAAAACCGCCAGAGCTTATCTGTATCTGAGAAATCTGAAATTGTTGGGTGGGATTTTTTGTGCAGAATGTGTGTGATGCATGAACGTTAAATGAGTGTGGACTTCTTATAGCTGCGGTTCCAGTTAACGTGAGTTCAATTGGCCAGCGACGGAAGGAAGCGATTGTTGTTTGTTTACCTTTTTGTCTCTGGATTTGTGGACCCCTTACCACAATTCCAAAAATTTCCCTCCCTTTTTGTGTGTTGTAACTGTAAGCATTATGGGAGGGACATCATCTAGACAAATTGCTACTCCCCTAGATTGTATGCTTAAGAATTTTAAGAAAGGATTTTTAATTAATGATTATGGACAGACTTTAAGCTTAAGTACTCTAAGAACCTTGTGTGAAGTTGAGTGGCCATCTATGGGAGTGGGGTGGCCCCCTAGTGGCAGCTTAGATATTGAAGTAATCCGGAAGGTCTACAGCATAGTTGTAGAAGAACTAGAATATTCTGAACAACTCCCCTATATAGATTCCTGGGACAGACTTGTGACTGACCCTCCCTCTTGGTTGAAAACTTATATGGGATCCCCAGTAAAGTTCATGTTGGGCCGCGTTCAAAGAAAGATTATTAGAAAATCTAAACTGGAGGAGGGAAAGAGCCCCAGGAAGCCTACCACCCAATCAGTGGCTTCCGCCCCTACCCTGTCCGAGAAACCCATACTCTCTGATGACCCCTCAGATCTTGAGCCACCACCTTATGGCCCATTGTTGGGGTTCCGTGCCACCCCCAGAGATCCACGGCGTCCAGCCCAAGCCTCTCCAGCACAGGCTTCTCCAGATAGTTCCTCCCCTTCTGTGCGAACCCCGCCACATCCTAGGTTGGACTTTTCACCCAGCCTCTACCCTCCTCTGCCACATCCTTCCCTGCTAACCTCCAAAGACCCGCTTTGGGCTCCACTCCCTGACTCCTCAACTCCCGACAGCCCAGCCTCTCGCTCTAGTACCCCTACCCACTTATCAGGGGCCCAGCATCCCTTTCAATGGACTGAATCACCTGTGACCACCTCTCAGTCTATGAGTACCCCTCCTCATCCCTCAGGGGTTCAACACTCCTCCCCTGAATGGGTTAGACCCGTTGCAATCACTTTTGAGCATGATAGGGGGGTAGCTCCTAGCTCTACCTCAGGTTCCATTCCCACCTCCTCGAGAGTTCTGCCCCTGCGTCAGGTAACCACCACTCGACCGGATCCTAATAATGAGGGTCAGGTTATGCAGGCACAGGCCTACCAGTATGTACCCTTCACAACCACCGATCTCCTGAATTGGAAGACGCATTACCCCTCTTATACTGAAAAGCCTCAGGCAGTGGTGGACCTAGTGGCTAGCATTATGGCCACCCATAACCCAACCTGGACTGATTGTCAACAACTTCTCCTGACCCTCTTCACAACTGAGGAGAGGCGGAAGATTTTACAAAATGCTGAGGCCATCACGCGAGTGCGTGTTCCTGAGGGGATACAGGACCCAGAGGAATGGGTTAGAACTCGGTTCCCTCGCGCAGCTCCAGCTTGGGATCCAAATAATGAGCAGCACTATGAACTGTTGTCTGGCTATTGCCGGGACTTGCTGGAAGGTATGAGGAAAGGCATAAAGAGGCCCATTAATCTGGCAAAGGTCTCTGAAATTCTCCAAGGGGCAACTGAATCCCCTGGGGCCTTTTTAGAGCGACTAATTGAAGCCTACAGAACATACACCCCATTTGACCCTGAGGCACTAGAAAACCAGAGAATGGTGAATAGTGCATTGGTGGCCCAGAGTATGCCAGATATCCGGAAGAAGCTGCAGCGTCAGGAGGGATTCACAGGGATGAATACCACCCAGCTAATTGAGATCGCAACAAAGGTTTTCGTTAATAGGGATCAGGAGGTGCGCCGAGAGGCTGACCGGAAGATGCAGAAGAAGGCCGACCTCTTGGCAGCAGCCATTACTAATTCTACCCTTAACCGAGGTCGACCTCTAGCCAATGGGAAGCCAAAGTGGGACCCCGGACCGCCAGCCAGGCCCCGAGATTTCTTCAATCAATCCCGGCCACGAGGGGAGAATCCCAGACCACGATTGGAGAGGGATCAGTGCGCCTATTGCAAGGAAAGAGGGCACTGGAAAGATGAATGCCCCCAGAGGCGTCAGGGACTGAGAAGGGGACCAGGAGATCGAGGAAGCCGAGGCCGAGTTCGAGAGGGAAGGTATGAGCCTCCTGAATCTGACATCATTGGGATAGCCGAGATGGCAGAATGGGATGAATAGGACAGACCGGGTTCCTACAAACTGGGCTCCCAGGAACCCATGGTCAAGTTAACCATAGGGAGCCGCTCAATTCCATTCATGATTGATACAGGAGCTGAACATTCTGTTGTGACGGAGCGATTAGCGCCTGTGTCTGGAAAAACTGTCCGAGTGGTGGGAGCCACGGGGGTGCAGAACCGGAGGCCCTTCCTGACGACCCGTAGATGCCAATTAGGCTCACACACAGTCACTCATGAATTCTTGTATATGCCAGACTGTCCAATCCCTTTGTTAGGCCGGGACCTGCTGTCCAAGCTTAGGGCCCAAATTTTCTTTGACTCTGATGGCCAGACTTCAGTCTCCTTTCGGCCCCCGATGTCCAGCCCTAAGGGCATATTGAGTTTCTGCTGCCCCCTTGAAGAAGAATGGCGGCTGCATCAGTCGCAGGGCCAAGTTGACCTATCCCTGGCCGACAGCTTCCAGGTCAATGGGGTATGGGCAGAAGATAATCCCCCAGGGTTGGCCCGAAATATTCCTCCTGTCCATGTAGACTTACTTCCGAGTGCCCGGCCAATCCATCTTCGCCCAATACCCAATTCCCCGAAAGGCTCTGGAAGGGATTCAAGCACATCTGAATCGTCTGTTTACCCATGGAATTATTCGACCTTGCCAGTCTCCATGGAATATGCACTGTTGCCAGTTTCAGAAGCCAGGGGACTGAGGACTACCGGCCAGTCCAAGACTTACGAGTGGTCAACAAATCCACTATTTCATTACACCCTGTAGTGCCTAATCCATATGTCCTGCTTGGATTGATACCTTCTGGAGCTACCCATTTCACAACACTGGACCTAAAAGATACCTTCTTTTGTATTCGGGTGGCCCCCGCCAGTCAACTGCTTTTCGCCTTTCAATGGGAAAACCCAGTAACAGGACGGAAGCTCCAGTATACATGGACCCGCCTGCCACAGGGGTTCAAGAACTCCCCCACCATTTTTGGGGACTGCCCTAGGACAAGACCTTAAGACTTTTAAATCTGAGCCTTCCAAGCGAGTTTTACTCCAGTATGTAGATGACCTCCTGATTGCAGCAGTGACCCAGGAAGAGTGTTTCGAGGCTACCAGAGAATTGCTGGAGTTGCTCTTGGATGCAGGTTATAAGGTCTCACGCTCGAAGGCCCAACTCTGTCGTCAGAAGTGAAGTATCTGGGCTTCTGCATTTCCCAGGGAAGTCGGAGGACTGGATGTCGTAGGAAGCAAGCGGTTGCTGCAATTCCCCAACCCAAGTCCAGAAGGGAAGTTAGGGAATTTCTGGGAGCAGCCGGATTCTGCAGAATTTGGATTCCAAATTTTGCACTGATGGCGAAACCCCCTTTACCAGGCCACAAAGGGGGTGAAAAGGAACCATTTGAATGGGGACCTATTGCTCAACAATCCTTCATCGCCATAAAGAAAGCCCTACTCCAAGCCCTGCCGTTAGGCCCTTCCTGATGTGGAGAAACCTTTCTCACTGTATGTCCACGAGCGACAGGGGGTTGCTCTGGGTGTGCTGACCCAGATGATGGGATCCTGGCAGAGGCCTGTTGCATACCTGTCTAAACAGCTGGATGGAGTGGCTAAAGGATGGCCAGCCTGCATGAGGGCTATTGCAGCGACAGCCTTACTGGTTCAGGAAGCTGACAAGTTGACCTTGGGGCAAGAACTGGTTGTTAAAGTCCCCCACGCAGTTCTCACTCTCATGGAGTACAAGGGCAACCACTGGTTTACAAATAGCCATATGGTTAAGTACCAAGCCAGCTTATGTGAGAATCCACGGATACACCTGGAAACAGTGGCTACATTCAATCCCGCCACTCTTTTGCCAGCATCTGAGGGACCACCGGATCATGACTGTATCCAAACCATGGATAAAGTGTACTCCAGTCGACCAGATCTTAAAGATGTTCCTTGGAGGGACCCAGATGTAATTTATTTCACAGATGGAAGCAGTTACGTGGAGAACTCCAAGCGACTGGCAGGCTATGCTGTGGTGACAGAGGACAAGGTGATAGAAGCAAGGGCCCTGCCCCAAGGAACTTCAGCCCAGAAAGCAGAACTGGTGGCCCTCATACGAGCTCTGGAGCTAGCAGCAGGACTGGTGACCAACATTTATACTGATTCCAAGTATGCCTTCACAACTCTACACGCTCATGGAGCTTTGTATAAGGAAAAGGGACTCATAAATGCCGCAGGCCAACCTGTTAAGTATGGACCTGAAATACTGCAGTTGCTAGAGGCTGTTTGGGCCCCTAAGAAGGTAGCTGTCATTCACTGCAGGGGACACCAAAGAATAGATACTCCAGTGGCCCGAGGGAACCGCCATGCTGATCGGGTGGCCAAGGAAGCTGCTCGAGGACCCCCAGTAGGTACTGTGACTCCCCTGTTCCAAATTCGACTGCAAGAATGGACGCCTATGTACACCCAAACGGAAGAGAAATGGGCTCAAGAGGAAGGTGCAGTAAGGAGACCTGATGGCTGGTTACATCTCTCTGATACCAGAGTTCTGGTGCCACGCCACATAGCTTGGCCTGTAGTGTCTCAAGCTCATGACCTATCACACTTAGGGAAGACAGCACTAGCCCGCCTACTCAGTCGAGTAGTGGTCCTGGAAGGATTGGATAGTCTGGTTGCCACTGCCTCTGCCCGATGTACTCTCTGTGCCCAGAATAATGCTCGTCAGGGACCCCGTATTCCACCAGGAGTTCAGTCCAGAGGACTAACACCCTTTGAGTCCCTAGTCATAGACTTCACAGAAATGCCCAGGAGCGGTAGGCTCCGATACCTCTTGGTCATGGTCTGTACTTTTTCTGGGTGGGTGGAAGCATATCCTACAGTCACTGAGAAAGCCACAGAAGTAGCTCGAGCCCTCCTTAGGGATGTTATCCCCAGGTATGGACTGCCCCTTGCCATAGGCTCAGATAATGGTCCCGCCTTTGTTGAAGCCACACTTCAGGCCCTGTCCTGCGCATTGCGCATTACTTGGAAATTGCATTGTGCTTACCGTCCCCAGAGTTCAGGGCAGGTTGAGCGGGCAAACAGAACCTTGAAAAATAGCCTAGCAAAGATTTGTCAGGAAACCCAACTGAAACGGCCACAGGCACTGCCACTAGCCCTCTTCCGCCTCCGATGCACCCCAACTAAAGGAACAGCCCTTTCTCCCTTTGAAATTGTGTATGGGAAGCCCCCCAGCCATTTTGCAGGGAATTAAGGGAGACATAGGGACTTTAGGGTCTGCCCAGGTGCAGGAGCAGGTAGCCCTCTTGGGCAGGATAATTTCTGAGCTTCAGTCTTATGTGAGAGAAATAAACCCTGTCCCCTTCCAGGCTCAGGTACATTCCTTCCGCCAGGGGATAGAGTTTGGGTGAAAGACTGGAGGCTCCAGCCTTTGGGGCCCCGGTGGAAAGGACCTTTTACTGTTTTGCTTTCTACCCCTACAGCTGTGAAGGTCGCAGGGATAACTCCATGGGTCCATTGGTCTCGAATCAAGTCTGCTGACCAGACTGAGCCCAGTACGGATCAGACGGAGCCTAAACAGTGGAGAGCAGAAAGTGATCCAGCGGAGCCATTGAAGCTGCGCTTGACCCGAACCAAAGCATCTACTAGCTGAAAAGAAGGGTCAACTGCATACTGCAGGAGCTGCTGAACTTCGGCTTCATACTGAGACTCTTTCTTGCCTGATTCTGGCTTTCCTGGAATTTGAGAGCTTGATCCTTGTCAGTTGAGGTTCTATCCCAACTGGTATAAGAACTCAAGACTGAGACATTATATTAGAGTAATCTGTGACTAGCCAGACTGTTGAAATATATTGCTTGATTAGTTTGCTGTATTTGTTTTAGATTAGGAAGAAAGAAAATGTTAGTAATTTGGGTGCTTTTGTTGTTTTCTACTCCTTGCCTCCTTGTTCCTAATACCCCAACTCGCTCCAACCTTTGGCTACATTCTGTCCAGGAACTAATTAGCAAGGCAAAGATTACTTCCCCTTGTATTGTGTGTTCCCGATTTTCTCCTTATACCACAGATGTCCCAGCTGTTCCTGTCCCTGTGCCGCTTACTGCTCTTATACCTCCCTACTTTTCGAGTTCAGGCCCTTGGAGCCAGGATTATACTTGGTGGTCCTTTTATAATGCTACTTCCCCCTCTGAATCTTCTCTAAGGCCAGTCTTTACGTCTCCCTATCCAGCTTCTGGAGTGTTTTGTTTAACAAGAAACATCTCAACTGTTCCTCCCATTTCCTGTAACTATACCAATGTTCTCCCAGAGAAGGGGGAATCTGTGTGGGTAGTCTCTCCAGGTACTCCTATGTGCCCTACTACCATACCTGTAGATTATGACCCAGGTGATTATCTGGCTCCTAACCGTACCACTAAGAGGACTATAGTGTCCAAGCTTATTTTCTACTTTCATAAGTCCCCGGGGTATGAAGAGTTTATAACAAATGAGCAGCCTGTCACAATTGGGGATTGGCACCTATGGTGTGCAAAGTCTCCATTTCGTCTTCGTTCCCCCTGGGATAGGGGCTCGCATTATGGGCATCCTAAGTACCTTGTCCAGCCTGAGCCAACATTTATTGGGAACTTCCCTCACCCTCTCCTTGGTCATTACTGGCTCTGTGATAATGTCCTCCACATGATTCTTCCCCCCACGTATGATTTTTGTGTATTGGTAACCTTGAATTATTTTCCTAAAGTTATTCCTCTTCTTAGGCCACCATCCCCGCACCGCTCTAAGCGAGAGGCCTTGTCCTTACCCTCCTCCGTTGCCACAGAGGATGAGGCGATTGAATTAGCCCTCCAATATATTAACTCTACTTATCCTCTGACTAAAAAGAGACTTGTGGCCCTTTCTGCCACGGCCTGGATTCCTATTGGGGGCCCGGTAGTGGGCATTACTGAACTAGGCATGGCTACCCGAAGACTTCAGTCCCTACTCCATGTTTTAGTTCATGAGCTGAACTTGGTAGTCAATGCATTGCAGGATCAAATTAATGAATTAAGTGTAGTTTCTCGGTATAACCGTATGGGCCTTGACTACCTCTTTGCAGCCCAGGGTGGCCTCTGCACAGTGCTCAATTCTTCAGAGTGCTGTACCATTGTCATAAATAGGACGCATGTAGTTAGGCATGCCATGGATAAAGTCCTACAGTTGGTTAGCCTTAATGTGGAGGATTACCGAGGAGGATTAGACCTTACCTCCTGGTGGTGGTCATTGACCTCATGGATACGTCCCTTGTTCATTTCCCTAATAGTCTTAGTTTTAGCAGGATTGTTGTTTTGTTTCTTGGCCTCATGTGCTTCGGCAGTATGCCGTCGGACCTTAACGAGTAGGGTAATGGTGATTCACAAGCCTATTCCTAGACGTTATGCCCCAGGAGGAGGTATGGAGTTGGCATCACTATAATCTCCAGAGTTTGAGTTGTGAGACTTATCTCTGCATAAGCTGATTTTAGTCTCAAAGGGGGGAATGAGGCAGCCATGGGCAGAGAAAAATCATATTTGTTAATTCTAACTTTTCAGTCCTGTAAAGTGATGGAGGAATGTCATCTGGTTTTAATTATTCAGATGTCTAGCTTTTGCTAGGCTACAGGTTAGAAAGGTCAGAGAGAAATGGAACTTTCACTGTCCCTTTTTGGGGTTAATGTTAGTTCAAAGGTATTAGTTTACCACATATGGATACCATTATGAGCCAGGCATACTGTAGTTTTAAAAGGATTAGTCTAATGCTGGTTAGAAAGAGATAGAGTAGATATAGATACCATTATAAGTATTTAGATTTGGTCTTATAAGGAATTCTGATTTCTGCTTATTTTAGAATATGTTTTATTCTGTGTAATTAATAATTCTATGTAGAATATCTTTTCAATTCAGTGTTACATCAGTGTCTGACTTTCAAGTAAGATTGCAGTTGAAAAGGTCATTATCTGGTTTGAATTATCCACAGTCCTAGCGAGTTCTGTGAAGGAAGCTAATAGGTGAAAGAGGTCAGGAAAAGTCAACTTACTTCCTTGATGGATTATAGCAAAATGTAGGACTGTATGCCATTAAGCAAGACTGGCCCCTTAGCCCCTAAATGAACCCAGTTTAAGCTATGACTGGGATTATGTGAATAATAATAAAATGCCAAGAGATAGGAGCCACAATGTCTAGTGTGAGAGGCCCCAGGTCATAGGTCAGTTCAGGAAATATCAAACCTATGTAACTGATATTTTGAACATATGTATAGAGATGATTGGTTCAGACAGGGTAATCAATCTATTCTTTACCATCTGGAAAGTAAGGGGGGGCTAGAGGGGTTTAAAACTGTATATAACTGGGAGCAGAAGCAGTTTACGTCAGAAGGAGCTCAGTAGAAGGAGAGAAGAGAGCTGAAGAGGACAGACAGAAGCCACAAGACACAGAGAGCTGAGAAAGAGAAGAAGAGAGCTAGAGCTGATGTCCTACTTTGTTTGCTGGCAAATAAAGAAGATTTCTCCCTCATTCTGGTGTGTGCTGTTTGACTCCTGAAGTACCACAGATTCTGCTAACAATAGTGGTAATTCCTGCAACACTACCACCCTCAAATGACACCCTGTACTCACCTCCACCCCCCGAAATCCCTCCCTCCCTCCCTGCTCTAAATGCCTAACAAAGGGATCTATTGCGAAGGTGTATAACAGAGGACTTAGGGGACACCCTTGCCGAACCCCTGCTATGACCCCAAAACTCTTCCCTTTCAACCATTACCAGAGGAAACACTGGCCCCGGTGTAAAGTAACTGTAACTGTGCCACCCAATCCCTTGGAAATCCATAAGCTCTAACAACCTCCAAAGAAAAAACCACTGTACCCTATCAAAAGCTTTATCTTGGTCTAAAGCCACCACCAACCTCCCGTTCCCCTCCCCCCGGCTGTGCTCTAGACCCTCCCTAACCCATGCAGCTGCCTCCAAAACCTCCCTCCCCTTAACCCCACACTGCTGTGAAACTACCACCACTTCCTGGACCACTGACTTCATCCTTTTTAAGAGCATGTGTGCAAAAATTTTTCTGTCCCCATTCAACAAGGCGATAGGACGCCAGTTCAACAGGGACCCAGGACCTTTCCCTTTACTAAGCAAAACTAATGCTGCCTCTGTCAGAGATTGGGGCAGAATCCCCTGCTGTCGTGCGGCTTCCCAGACCTGCAACAGAATTGGAGCCAGATGGACCTTAAAAGTTTGGTAATATTCAGCCGTCAGGCCATCCGGCCCTGGAGCAGTTCTTTTCCGTAAGGCCCCGATGGCCTCCTCCACTTCCCCCAGTGTCCAGGGACGCGACAGGGCCTGGAGATGGGGGCCTCCCTTTCCCACCCCTGGTGTCCCGTTGATATAGTGTCCCATCACCTCCTTATCCAAGTGTCCTCCCGAAAAGAAACGTGCAAAATTTTCTCCTACTACCTTCAAAATCCCCTCCTTCGAAACCTGCACTACCCCTCTTGCGTCCCTTAACCCTCCCACTACCCTACGCTCCTTCCGCTCCTTACAGCAGACAAATGGATCAGGACTAATCAATTTCCCGAAATCACGTTCATAAAGCAAGGAGGCATATCTATTGTATTGGACCTTCTCTAACTGCGCTTGCAGTTCCAGGATATCCTCCCGCCTACCCCCTGTGGAGAGTAAATAATCCCTGCGTTTCTTAAGTGCCGTTCCTAACCTCGTCCTTTCCCGTCCTTCCCTTCTTGCCTGTTGGGTAAAAAATCTCCTCGTGCGCTTTTTGACTACCTCCCACCATTCTCCAATAGAGGGAAAAATACCCTGGATGGAGAGCTGATCCTCCAAGAAGGCCCGATACTCCTCCTGCATTCTCATATCTGCTACCCATTTAAGGTTGAGCCGCCATAAACCCCTTCCTGGCCTAGGCCCCGCCCAACCTCCTACCTCAATTAACACCAGCTTATGGTCCGAGAAGTCTACGTCCACTAATCTGGGGCCCCGCCCGCATGCCCCTTCCCGAACCAAAAATCTATCTATCCTACTCTTACACTGACCCCGTGAAAATGTGAAACCCTCTACCTCAGGGGAATGTTCTATGTGTACATCAACCAGCCCTGCCCTTTCATTATCCCGGCCAAACGTACCCCATCATACCTCACCTGCACTGTCCTCCCCCCACTATCCTGCCTCCTTAAAATAGTATTAAAATCCCCCCCAAAACCACCTGACGTGCTGTATAGAGATAAGGTTTAACTTTCCCAAACAACGAGGAACGTTCCTTCTTACTTTGAGGCCCGTAAATATTAATAATCCGCAACGCCACCCCGTGCCACAACACATCTACCACCAAACACCTCCCTATACCTAACTCTATCACTTTTTGAATATCTACATTATGTTTTAAATAAGATCCCTACCCCTCCATACCTTTCTCCTGCCAAACCCCAAACCGAAGGTCCCCATCTCCAGGCCCGTTGTGCCCGCCTAATCGCTTCTAGCGTTTGTAGCCGTGTTTCCTGAAGCAGAATACAGTCTGCCTGTATCTTAGAGAGGCCATCAGAGGCCAAACATTGCGCCCTCTGGGAAGCCACACTCGCCACATTCAATGTGGCAAACAAAAAAACAATTCCTGCCATTACCATCATTGAGTAGAAGGTATCCTCTGCTCACCTCCTTCCTGCATATCTGCCCTCTGCAGCAACCCACTACCAACGCCCTGCACCCCTTCTGCAGAATCCCTTCCTTCCTCCGCCCAATCCCGAACACCAAGTTTAAAACCCTTATCCTTCCCTTCCCCCTCCCCCCTGCCTTTCTTCCTCCCCTTCTTCTTAGAGTCATTCAGACCACCATCTCCCCTCTCACAAAAGGCCCCCACCCCCCCTCCCCTACTTGCTCCCTAACTCTGAGCTGCTCCCCTGCTCCCCTGCCCCCCCACCCCCCTTACCTCATTCCCATTACCCCTTTTACCCTGTTCCTGTCTAGATCTGATCCTATCAGACCGCCTCTTAATCCCTTCTCCCTCTCCTGTCCCCTCTTCTCCACTCCCTCTACTTCCAACCCCCCCTCCTCCTTCGTTCCCAACCCCTACCATCCGGACTTTCCCCCTTTCTTCTTACACCTACCACCCTCCCCCTGTTCCACCTCAAATTTCCTCTTCCCTTCATCCCCCCCCCAGGACTCCCTCCCCCACCTTCCTCGATCTCCTCCTCCCTACCTTCCTCTTCCAGAATCTGAAAACGGTTCTCCACCCTACACTCCTGTGATCCAAATCCCAAGCCACCCAACTCCTCCCTACCCTTCCCCTCAGCCCCCCTTTGTTTCTTACGAACTTGAACCCAACCCCCTTATCCCTCCCCCGTTCCCTCAACTGTTCCTCCCCCCGTACCCCTGAAACCTCTTCCTCCCTCCTCCCCTTCTGCAGCTTCCCTACTCCCTGTACCTCTGGGCCCTGACCCTGAAACTGCCCTCCCCCCCTCCTGAACCAAACTCCCCAGTCCCCCACCCTCTTCCCCCTCATTATGAAAAGCCCTCGGGCAATCCCGAAAGGCATGCCCCAGATCCCCACAAAGATTGCACCGGATAGAGGAACATTCTTCCGAAAGATGATCCTTAGACCCACACTTTGCACACTGCTGTACCGGGCAGGACATGCTAAGTGGCGGAAAGACCCACACCTAAAACATTGTCTTGGCTGTCCTTTATAGAAGCACAGGATCCTATCTCTCCCAATAAAAGCTGCCGAGGGAATATGCTGGACCACCTGACCCACCTGTTTAAGCCTAACTATAGCCCCCACCCCCCTGCCCATACTCTACTTGGATCCGGGAGCTTGGTTAGTGGAGTTCTCAATTCAGCATACCGCTGAACCCAGAAGGCCAGGTCCGCCGCTGAGATGGATTCATTCCGGACTAAAGGGTCACCTGCACCAGATCAGGTCTGCTTTATCGGAATCACCCTATAATTTCTCCATTCCCTCCTCCCTCGAACTTCTTCGTACTTTTCCCAAAACACCTCCATTCCCCTTTGAGTCAAAAAACTGACATCATATTCCGGAATGTTAGCCGGGTGGATGCAAGCATATAAATCTAGTACCAACTGCAAAACCTTATCCCGGGATGGCATACCCCCCTCCCCCACCCATTTGAGCTGAACGACATTCCGGCATTTGGGGATCTGCCCCTGCCCCTCCCTCCTCCTCCAAACCCGTCTCCCCCCCTACCCACAGCACCTAACCTCCCCCTCCCCTGCTCTCCTTCCCCCCTCACCACAGCCGCAAAAGATACCGACCTCTTCCCTTCCCCCCCCCCGCTCTTCCCTGACCTGGAACCGTCCTGACCATCCAAACCCACGCCGTTCTCCAACTGCCCCTTCTGAGCTGTCCCCCCCCCCCCAACCTTCTGCAGCCTGCCTTGGCACCACCCCCTCCCTTCCCCCCCCCTCCTCTGATCACAGACCGCCACCTCCATAGCTTCAAAAGTACACCTGTCCCTCTTCTCTTACCAATCCCCCACCCTGCTCATCCACCCCATCCAAAGCAGCCTTCCCCCCCAAGTCCAAACTGAAACCATTTACTAGACTGTCACTGTTCTCCAGATTTTGTCCACAGGGAGACCCCTGCTTATCTGTTCAGAAGAAACCTTGCACTGCTGCTCAGACTCCTCTGCTCCCAGCCGGCTTTCTGTTGCATCCTGCTCAGAATGGTCCCGCGCGAGACCAGTCACTGTGTTAAGAGAGGAATGGGACTTGCTTCCTCCTGATTGGCAGAAACCTCCTGTCTTTCCAGCTCTCGAAGGCAGGATTCCCCAGAGCCTGCTTGCCCAGCTGCAGCTACTCCTTGTAACTTAGCAACAGTTCCTGCACTCAGGGAGCCTGCAGAGTGCACCTGTGTTTGCAAGCAGAGCTCTTCTGCTGGCAACAGTTCTTCCACAAATGCACCTTCAACCAGAGTAAAACTGTCCTTTTTACCTTCTCCTGTCCTGCCTTCTTCAAGAAAACCTGCTTTCTGCAAGACTAGGAACACTTGTCTGGAGCTCTTGTATGAAAAAGTCTCTATCTCTGGTTTCCATAGCCTGCAAATGTGTAGGAGCCTTTGAAGCTCTTTCTCTGTCCTTGTAGGCTCCAGAGATACTACGGACTCCCTGCTGCCTCCTCCCCTCTCATTACCAGAAAACAGCCATCACAGTAAGTGCACCAGAATCTGTTTGACTTGCCAAGCCCTTCATAAATTGCAGTGTATGTCCAGTGTTTGTAGCTGGCAAGTCCTCACTTGTTGAAAAAGTTCTGCTGTATATACTGGGGAAACCTGACTCTGAGATTTTGCTGTGCCTTGTGCCATCTCTCCTGGTTTATGTATATTTCCCTTAAGGGATTATCAGTATTCTTCTTTAATGAAACCAAAGTCTTTTCTTTGTGTTGAAGCTGCTTTAACAAACGAGCCTCTTCCTTCTTCTAAATGTCCCGTTTATCTCCCGGGGCCAGCCTAGTCATGGCTTTTGCCATCTTCAGCTGTTTCCCCTGCTCCTCTATGTCTTTCTCCAGGGCTTTAATCATTCGCACCCTTTGTACCACTTCTTCAGCCAGGTGCCCCGGTCCTTCACTCACCGACCGTACACCATCCTCCCTGTCTTCCTCCTCCTCCGACCAATCACTATCATAGTCCTGTACGCCCGGCAGTGGCGTAGCCACAGGTGGACCTCGGCCCACCCAGTTAGGGCTCAGGCCCACCCAACAGTAACACACATTTAGCTTGGCTAAACTTCCCCCTGATGATAACAAAAATACTGCTCTCCATGACAGTTTTCAGCGCATGTTTGCTGCAGACTGCCAAGGTGCAGAGAAACATTTTTCCACCAGCAGAAATATTTTTTTGGTGTTGGGGGGAGAACACTTGGTGCCCACCCACTTCTTGCCTAGGCCCACCCAAAATCTGCTGTCTGGCTACGCCCGGACCCGGCTGAAGCTCCTGGTGTACCACCATCGGCTCCTCTCCTTCCACCTTCTGGAGGCCCGAGGCCCTCCTATCCACCTCCCCCCTCCATGTTCTTCAGGCTCCCTTTCGGAAACCACTGGGTCATGGAGGACTAAGGTACCTGTTACCTCTTCATCTCGGAGACGCTGAGCCCTGCGGTCCACAGGGCTCCTTTCTCTGCTCCCCGAGGCTGGACTGAGCTGCACACAACCCTTCCGGGCCTTCTGGTCCATAGGGCCCAGAGGCCCCATGTCCTGGGCCTTTCCTGGGAAACTCTTCCCTGGGCCTCTCTGCCCACCTGGGGAAGGAGCCAGCCAAGCACCCTTCCTGCTCTCTAGAGACTGAGCCTCCAAGCACACGTCCTTCTCTCACCAAGTCTAGGCTGGAATGCCCTCCCGCGGGAGGTGGTGGAAATGAAAATGGTAACAGAATTCAAACACGCGTGGAATAAACATAAAGGAATCCTGTTCAGAAGGAATGGATCCTAAGGAGCTTAGCCGAGATTGGGTGGCAGAGCTGGTGGCGGGAGGCGGGGATAGTGCTGGGCAGACTTATACAGTCTGTGCCCTGAAAAGGACAGGTACAAATCAAGGTAAGGTATACACAAACAGTAGCACATATGAGTTTATCTTGTTGGGCAGACTGGATGGACCATGCAGGTCTTTTTCTGCCGTCATTTACTATGTTACTATGATCTCTTCTACATGCAACTCTCCAGCATGGCCAATAGTTAAACCAGGAGGCTCCTTTAGACTGACCACAGATTTCCGCGCCCTAAATCAAGTATCAAAATCTGTGGTACCGGTTGTAGCCTCATACCCGGAAATGATCTCTAAATTAAACCCCAACTGTAAATTTTTTTCTGTCCTAGACATTTCAAAATGGGTTTTGGAGCCTGCCCCTGGCCCCAGAATGCCAGTACAAAACAGCATTTCAGTGGCTAAATAAACAGTACGCATGGACTGGGTTACCCCAGGGTTATAAGGATTCTCCATCCATTTTCCACAAATACATGCAGGAAAGCCCTAGCTCAGGTGTCTTGTAGACACAATATATCCAATATGTTGATGACATTCTAATTAAATCTGAAACTGAATCTAACCACTGGGCCCATGTAAGAGAGATTTTTAAAGCTCTTTTGGAAGCTGGACTTAAAGTAAATCCGGCCAAAGCTCAGCTGTGTAAACCACAGGTTTCCTTTCTAGGAGTCACTATTGGCCAGGAAGGGAAATCCATAGATTCTCAGAGAATAGATCTCATACAGAAATTACCTCTTCCTACAGACCAGAAATCCCTCCAATCATTTCTAGGGCTTACAGGGTTCTGCTGTGATTTTATGCACAACTATGCGGAAGTGGCTGCTCCACTATACTCCCTGCTTAAACGTAAAGAATATATTTGGGAGGTAGAACACAAAGAGGCAGTGACTAAACTCAAGCAGACTTTGACTTCAGCTCCTGTCCTTGCTCCCCCAGATCACAAGCAGAATTTTTTCCTATACCCAGTGGTTGGTGAGAACAGTATAGGAGCTGCCCTAACACAGCGCTTAGGAGGGATAGACAGGCCAATTGCTTTCTTTTCTAGAGTCCTCACTTCTCCAGAACTTAAAATAGGAACCTGTGAAAAACATGTTCTGGCGGCATATGCTGCTATGCAAAAGTTTACGTACATTATTGGGGCTCAAACCACTTACATATGTAGCCACCACACTCCCCTTTAATTCATTGTGGAGGGCAAGTTGGCCTGTAGTAGAATTAGGATGGAGAGAATAGTCCATTGGACCCTGATGTTGCAGGCACAGAATGTGAAGTCTGAATTACTAAAAGAGCCCAAAGTGCAGATTGCAGGGATCTTACTGGAGGGACAACCTCATGACTGTCACTCTTCACCCAGAGTACCCCTAATCATTTGACATTTAAAGAACTGGTACTGGATAGAATATCCCCTTTTCTTCCTACAGTATATATTGATGGCAGTAGCCAATGTGAGGGAGGAAGGAGATTAGCAGGTTTTGCAATTGCACAACTGGGTCCAGATAACCAAGTAATTCTGCAAAGGCAGTACTCCTATGGGTCAACCTCAGCACAATACTGTGAACTGGCTGCCTTTGTGGCCTGTTTGCAGCATTATCAAGACTCCCACCCTGAAATACAGAGAGACTGTATTCAGAAGTGCCATTGCATTGCTGCCATGGTGGTTAAGCCACAACTTTAAAACCACAGATGGGTCCATGGTAAAATATTCAGCACTATGGGCTATGGCACAAGAACTCAGTGAAAAATTTCAGAAAGTTCATTTAGTGAAGGTGAAAGCACACAGAAAGAAAGGCCCTTTAGTGAAAGGAAACACTTTAGCAGATTCACTAGCGAAGAAAGCATGTCATGTAGGCCCTATATGGCCCTGGTATGAACAGACCCGGATGGTAGCCATGGCCACACGGTCCACTGATTACGATCAGGTGGTACCACCAGATTATTTCAGTACACTGCAGGAGAATGACGCAGAGCTTTCCAATCTGAAGCAACTAGTGCAACACACCCAGACAACACTTACCAACATATACCCTTTCTCACACTCACTATACAGAAAGCCATGCTGTGTGTGAAGAAGGAGGAAGGACTGGTTATAGCTATCCCCAGAGCGCAAGGGAAAGATTGGATGCATTGGGTTCATGGAGCAGGTCCCATGGGGCACCCTAAAACTGAAGAGATGTTGGCAACTCTGAATATGTTGGTCTGGTGGCCAGAAATGAAACATGACATACAGGATCATGTGGCCTCCTGTGTGATTTGTGCTTCATTTGGGAGACAACCTAAAAAGAAAAGGGGACAGCTGATGAGAGCGCCACCACGTGGCCCATTTGAGAGACTACAGATAGATCATGTGGGCCCTCTCCCTTTAACAGCTAGGAAAAACAGATTTTTACTCACGGTAGTCTATTCCTTTTCCCACTGGGTAGAAGCTTTTCCTGTATCAGATCAAACTGCTAGAACCACAGCTGAGGTCTTAACTATGCAATTTTTTACACGTTGGGGAATTCCTAACACTATTGAATCTGATAATGGTCCTGCTTTTGTTTCTCAGCTAGTCAAGGAATTGTTTGATTTTCTAGGCATAGAACAGCAATTGCACATTTCATACCATCCCCAAGCAGCGGGGCAGGTAGAACGTATGAATCAAACAATCAAAGCACATCTCAGCCCTATGCTGAATCTGACAGGGAAAAATTGGGATCAGGCCCTCCCTTTGGTCCTTATGCGTATCAGAGCCAATGTCTGTAAGTCCACAGGTTTTGCCCCCTATGAAGCCTTAATGGGAAGGTCAATGCCTCGATGGGAAAACCTGTTACATCCTTTTCTCCCAGAGGATCAGACTGTTGCTCTTGCAAATGAGTGGATGAAATCCCTGCAAGAACACCTGAAAGACATCCAGACCACTGTGCTGGCAAACACAGAAAGGTCTAGGGATTATCTGCAGGAGGTGCAGGCCAAAGATTCTGATTTACGGCCACTCAAAGTGGGGAGTAAAGTCATGCTCCTAATCCCTAGACCAAACCTCCCCTTTGGCACAGCAAAGTGGGATGGACCATACTTGGTTACAGATACACTAGGCCCAAGCCTATATCAGATTCTAAGGCCGGACAACCAGCGATGTTGGAAACACATCACTCAGTTGAAACCTTATGGATAATTAGTGGTTACCAGTTTTTGTTCTCAGATTCCACCTGAAAACAGCACAGACGACTGATTCCTGAAAATAGCACAGACGACTGACTGCTGAAAACAGCACAGTGGCTGCCCTCCGAACAAAAAGATGTTGGAAGAGTGGTAACTATAGTAGCCACTCATAATGTATAGTATCTGTATAGTTGATACAAGCATTCAATAGTGATAATAATACGTAGTAAACATTATCATTATGTCTGTGGAGGTGTTATATAAGTAAGTTTATAAGTAAGTACGTTAGGTAGTATACTTTAATAATCAGTGTGCTTCTAGTTTGGCACGATTTCTGTTTAGTGTGGTATGTGTTCTCCTTTACCCAAGTCTCATTACAGGAACTATCGTCTGAATATGTACAATTGGTTGGACCAATTCCACAGATGGGGTATATCGCTATCAAGAAATACCCCCACCATTCCCTGAAGGAAAAGACCAGGTTATCCTGAGTTTCTGCTCGGTGCAAGACAGACCAGTCTACTATTGCCTAAACATCACGCACGTGAAGTGGACTCCACCAATTTCCACTTCCCTAGAAAGAACACAAGAATTGATTGCACTCCCAGAGAAATACTTTCTAGGCCCTCCTGCCTTGATTCTATACAATATTTCCTGTCAGGATAAAGGGACTTGGCAGATCACGTATACATGGATTCAAAGTAATCAACGACACATTACTGAGACTTCTTTCTTTTTTGATGTACTTTGTTTACCTACTACCCCTCCTCCCACCCCCCTACCACTCCTGTCCCTCCTATTCTGTACCTCTCAGATATTAATTTGTTCCAGGAGGGGAAACCATTTCAGATTAAATATGATGCACCCCATGATGTTTTATATGAGGTAGAATACCACTTTTTTACTTGGCATCTGTTTCCTAAAGTATTTCTAGTCACTACCAAATATCCAAACTGCTCTCAATTTGTTGCCAACCACATACATATGCTTAATACATGGTTGGATATGCAGTCAGCCACACCACCAGCCAATCCCTCTAGATACAAGCGGGAAATACTGGACACAATTTTAGGGGGCACAGGAACTGCACTGGGAGCCCTTAATACAATTGATATGGAAGTGCTCCGGAATAAGATGGGATCCACAGCCCAACATGCTTCTGAAGGGTTTACATCACAACATATTATTAATGAGGCTTCAGCTAAACTATCTAATGTAATTGTAGATACTTTTGCTCTTATATCACCCATTATAGAACAGAAAATTGTGACTTTAGCACATGAAGAATACAGGTTGGGAAAGAATATTTCATGGGCCATGGCCTGTGATCAAATACAGATCGAGCTTGTTACTATCTTAAAGGAAATTCTAATCACGGCTAAGTTAGGCCACTGGCCACCATCTCTTGTTCAGATGGCTAGCACCAAATTACCAGAATTTGCTATAGCTCACCTTGATTGGTGGACGGTTAGTGTTCTAATCTGTTCACAACAAGGATGCTCTATCTGTACTTTGATCCCATGGTCAGGACAACATACAGTTATTTACCCTGTTGTTAATATTGGTGTGATAATGTATCCTCTGGACCATCTCGCATGGGTGCAGCCCCTGGACAATAAGTGGACATCATTCAGACCAATGGACCCTAGCCTGTGCTAGCGAACGCCCTTTCATTTCTAGTGTGAACCTCATCAGTTTAAAGAGAGTGACAGCTCCTGCTGGAACAATTCATCCTCCTGTACTCTGACTGCTGAACTTTTGTATTCACCCACTGTCTCACATAGGGTGTATTACCTTGGAGCTGGATACTTTTGTTTTAATCTGTTCTTTCCTCAAAATATTTCTTTTTCCATTGCTCCCCAAGTACATGACATCCGCCTCCCTAAGAAAACTTTGCTGTACAGTTCAAACTATTTACAGAACAATACGTGGTGCAGTCATACCAACCGCTGTTGTCCATCACCATTATGAGACACATATTCCGCACCTCTGGTTACCAATGACTCTATTGACATTCCAGATTTATTCCATAGGCTGTCCATCCCTCCCTCTGGGCATGGGAGAAGAGACTTTACACAAGCTACTGAACTTTACTAACTGCATGCCTATATGGACCATTTGAAAACAACCTCCACAGAAGTGAATCATACCATCACTTATGAGAATGGACAAATTAGACAAACTGTTCAAAATTGGTACAAGACTCCCATGTCTCAGTATGGGAATTATTCTTTGGATATTCCCTACTGCTGATCATGTCTTTAATGTTTATAATTCACCCTATCATTATTGTAACTGGTGTACAAGTATTGCTATGCATTGGTATGATTTTCATGTGTTGTAAACTTAGACATATGTACAACTCTGTGCAAAGTTTACCTATAAATACCCTCACCCCTATAAGGCAGCTATACACACCACACTACTTTCCTTCCCATCTAAATTTTTTTAACTACTTTCGTCCCAGCTTTACATTTTTTTTTCAATTCTCTTTATTGTCATCAGTACAATACATGCTTATAAGATGCCGATCTAATACAAACCATCAACCCTTAGAACAGCATGACCTTCGTCACAGAAATATACACAAATAATATACATGAAGCACAATTGCACTAACATTTTCTTCTATGCCCTTCCCCCCACCCTCCCCTGAACCCCCCCTGGCCCTGCCCCCCCCACCCCCCCATATGATCTCCAATGGTGCTAGGAACCTTACTATCTTATCATTTCCTCTAACTTCTGCCAAGCAATGCATACTGCCTGCTGTCTGAGTTTGGAGATTTCTTATACAATGTGTTCTCATACTTTGCCATTTCTTTAACCTTCGCCACCCAACAGTTTATAGGATACTGGTTCTACCCTTGTCCAACACTGCAGGATAGTTTTTTTTAGCTGCCAGGGTAGCCATATATAAAATCTCCGCTGTGGTGAGGAGAACCCCTGCTCCAGGAGATCTGCCTGGTCTCCCAACAACAGCGAATGATAGGACCATTCTACCGTCTCCTGGAGTACTTGCGTTCAATACCCCAAAGATTTGGTTCCATAGTCCAATTTAGGGCATTCCAGGAAACTATGTAGGAAGGTACCTATACCTGTCTGGCATTTGGAGCATATGTCCGATTCCCACAGCTTCATTTTCTTCCCTTTTTCACAAGTAATATATGCCCTATGGAGCAGTTTAAACTGAGTTTCTTGCCAATCCGCACATTTGACAAATTCGGCTAGTGACACAAACAGGAAATTAAATTGGGGTTGCGAAATACTCAGTTCCCATTCTCTATTCCACGCAGAGACAGCTCCTCCCTTCCCACTAGCTGGTATAGCCATCTTCGTCAACTTATACCACATAGATAATTTATTGCCCTTCGGGGTAAACATAACACCATCTCATCCATTTTTCCATATGTCCATCCCTTCCCATACTTCCTCCACGCCTGTAGCCAATAATGTCGTGCTTGCAGATATTGTAACTTTGATTATTTGGGATCCTCCATGTTTCCTTCACTTGCGAGAAGGGAAGGAAACTATTGCTCTCTGTGGACACCAAGTCTCCCCAAGTCACACATCCATTCTCTGCCCATCTTTTAAATACAGAGGGTCCCATGCCCACCGGGAAATCTACCAGTCCCACCATTCTCTGAAAGGGCGAGGCAACCGGGCTTCTATCCTGTCGACTCCTCCACCACTTCCATGCCATGCGGAGCGGTGTAAAGAAAGCTAAACGGCTTGTTTGCAATGGTGCCCCAGTCCCTGGAGAGGTGTGTATTAGATTTATAAACGAATATGGTTTGCACCAGTCCTCCCCAATGGTTTGGGGTGAATTTTGATTGGCCACTTATACCTTCGTATATTATACGCATCAGGGCTGCCACATTGTAAAGGCGTAGCTCAGGTAGATTAAGGCCACCCCTCTCCTGTTGAGTATTAACACCTGATGTCTTATGCGTGCGCCTTTATGCCTCCATATGAATGATCTTATAGTGGATCTAAATAGCCTTTCGTCCTGTCTCTTAATCCATATGGGTATTGCTTGCAATGGGTATAATAGCTTTGGCAACAGAACCATCTTGACCAATGCTATTCTTCCATAAAGTGATCGAGGGAGATCTTTCCATCTCTCACAAGTTATCCTGATCTTATCAATTTGTTCCAGTATATTTTTCTTATACATCACTAATGGGTTAGTACTCAAAAAGATCCCCAAATAGCGCATTGCCTGTGATACTGGTGGTATAGGGAGGCTGCCAACCTTGAGTTATCTTGAGTTCCTGATAGTGGAAGTAATTCAGATTTTTCACAATTGACCCTTAACCCCGATACATCCCCGAACTGCTTTACTAAGAGTAATGGCCTGATCCAGGTGAGTAAATGCATCCTGCAGATATAAAAGGATATCATCCCGAATAAATTGATGCGGATTCTCCTTCCCCCCACCATGAGGCCCCTAAATCTTGTCACTCTGCCTTATTTTAATTGCCAGCGGTTCAATTGCCATTAGGAACAGGAGTGGCGACAACGGGCACCCTTGCCTTGTTCCCCTTTGTAACTCAAAGCCTTCTGTTAGGGTGTTATTTATCATCAGCCTCACCTCTTGGTTTAGTGTATAAGGTCTTAACCCACTCATGAAATCTACCACTAACTCCCGTACTTCTCCATCACCCAAAAGAGATACTGCCACGAATGCTATCGAAGGCTTTTCCATGTCTAGCCCCGCTATCACCTCATTCCCCTTTGTTCCTTTATAAGTGTGAATTGCCGCCGTTGCCCTGATAAGATTCATTGAGGCGTATCGTCCCGGAACAAATCCAACCTGATCTTCCTGTACCACCCCAGATAGAGATAGGTTCATTCTTCGAGCTAGAATAGCTGCTAGAAGTTTAACGTCCCTGGTTTAATAAGGATATGGGGCGGTAAGAACCCACCTGCCCCGGATTCCTTTCCTGGTTTAGGGATTAAAATAATATGTGCTAGATTTGATTATGTTGTCCGTCATCTCCTCCCCTGATAAATCATTAAAGAAGGTCAACCAGTGGTTTAGTAATATCTGTCATTAAGATCTTATAGTATTCAGCCCATATCCGTCTGGGCCTGGGGCTTTAGTCAGCTTTAATGCTTTAATACCTTGTTTGACCTCCTGCTCTGTTATAGGGGCGGCTTAATCGTTGTGCTTGATCTGTGGCCATCTGCGGCACCTGCAGGCCCTCAAAGAAAGCATCCCTCTGTAGTGGGTCAGTCCCGTACTGCGTATAAGGATTGGTAATAGTGAACAATTGTTTATGTATTTGAGCATTCTCATGGTACACTCTGCCTGTACTATCCTTTATTGATGTACATCTGTCTTTTCCTGTACGGGTCGCACTAGGTTTGCCCATAAGCTTCCCTGCCTTGTTGCCCCATTGAAATAGTTTGAATCTCTGAAAATATATGTCCCTTTCAGCTCTGGCATTAAGCAATTGATCAATACATTTACGAAGTCGACCCAATTTCTCCCTGTACTCTTTATCCATGCTTCCCATATGTTGTCTACGCACTTGCTGGTACTCGGCCGACAATGTTAACAACTCTGCCTCTGTTTTTTTCTTTTTCCCAGCGTGTACGCCAAGATGTGGCCTCTCAATACAACCTTGGCCGCCTCCCAATAACAGTTGGGCTCACTTCCGGGGTTCTATTATCCCTTTGATAATCTGCCACTTCTCTCTCAAGTATGCTTTAAACGCTTCGTCTCTGTATAGGGTGGGGGAAAACTTCCATACCCTCTCCGAGGCTCCCTTAGTATATTCTATGGAGTATGCGATAGCTGAGTGATCTGACAATGTGTTATCCAGTATGTGTGCTGCTTTTGACACCGGGAATAGGGCCTGTGATACAAGAAAGTAGTCTATTCTAGAATACGAATTATGCGGATTGGAAAGAATGTAAAGTCTGAATCATAAGGGTGTAAAATTACTCCACACAATCAACCCCAGTTGGTGTATCAGAAAATTGACTCCCCTATGGTCCCATCCCTTTATTTTGGATTTACTTGGTTTACCATCAATAGTAGGGTCTGCAGTAATATTGAAATCTCCTCCCAGGATTCTCTGGTATTCCGGATACCGCGCCATCTGTGCCACTATATCTGAGAAGAAATTTATGGTTGTATGTGTTTGGCCCATATATGTTGCAAAGGCTGATCTTCGGCCCCACAGCTCTCCCATCACTATGACATACCTTCCCTCCTTATCTTGTAATACCTTATGGATGCTAAAGGCAGCTGTTTGTGTACTAAGATAGCAACTCCCCTTGTCTGCTGTTAAAGGATGAATATACCATCTCTCCCACCCACCCTCTCTTCAGTTTTCACATGGTTCCGAGCTGGACAAATTGGTTTCTTGGAGAAAGGCGATATCCGCCCCCTCTTTTCTAAGCCAGGACAGTATTTTGGTACGTTTAACTGGGGAGTGAATCCATCTACATTCAAATATAGTATCTTCAAATTAAACCATCTCCCACTCTATAATCTATAATCCTCATGCCGTCCATTCTGCTCTTTTTATGTTCCCGGCTGGCCCTCCCAGCTGGACCCACCAGGAACCCTCTGCTTCTGTATTTCGTTTCCATCAAAAAACATCTCCAACTTCCCCCTTGCAGGCAATGTATCCCTTCTCCCCCCCCACCTTCCCTCCCCCTCCCGAATCCCCCTTGCTGTCTCCTTCCCCAACATTCACACAGTCCCTAACTCCTCTCCCTCCCATCCCTCCCTCTTCCCCTTACAAAGCCCTTCTGATTCCTCCTCTTCATCATCCTTCTCCTTCCCGTCCTTCATACAGCCAAGGAACATACATCATACTCCCCCCTCGAACTCTTTGCCCAGTTGTACACCCCCTAACCCCGTAACATCCCCTCACAGCAAAATCAACATATCACAACCTATGTACATAACATTCTTATAACTTGCTGGAATTATCTCATTAACTGTTGCTCGAGAACTCTGCTCTTTTCTCCGGAACTTTGGACTAAACCGCCGCTGCGCCAATACATCAGGTTCATGTTTACTACATCATCCACTCGCTTAGTTCCAGACTTCATAGAAGCAATGTCCTTGATAATATCCTGATCATAACTGTTTAGCCTGTTTGGGGGGCATGAGTTTTTCTCCTGATATCTCAGGTCTGACCCCAATCATAGGGGATCTCTTAATATCAATATTGCCCCCCGCCCAGGTCTTTCCAGCTAGGCTCTCATTATGCAAACAAGGAATAAATTCAAAGTTAAATCAAACTATTAGGCCCCATTCGATCTGTCCCACGGAGGGGTGTCTCCTTCAACAGTTATTCTCTTGCTGGTACCTCTCTGTTCAATCTCTCCATGAACGCTTTGGCCTCTGCTGCTTCTTGGAACATCAGAGCTTTTCCTTCATGCCACACTCTTAGCTTCGCAGGGTATAGAAGTGAAAATCTGATGCCTTTGCTGTACATCTGAGAGCACGTGGGGGCCATTGCTCGTCTAAGCTGCGCCACCGCCAAGGAGTAATCATTGAACAGTAAGAGTTTATGTCCATTGTATTCTAGTTGCGTTTGTCTGGATCTTCCCTGCTTTAGCAGCGCTTCTTTCTCCCGCCAGTTGGAAAAATGAGCAATTGCTGTTCTGGGTTTGTTATCTCCTTCTTTCCGGCTCCCAATACGATGTGCACGGTCGCATTGCCAAGTGCCTGTTCCTCCTCCTAGGCCCAACTGCGTAGGGAGCCATTCGCTAAAAAATTTGTAAAGTTCTCCCTCTTTCACTTCCTCTGGAAGCCCTACAACTCGCAGATTATTGCAGCGATTTCTGTTCTCTTGTTCCTCCACCTGTGGCCTTGAGAGCTGCTGCCTTCTTTTTGCAGGGGTTTCGATCTGGGCCGCCATAACCCGTTGTCATATCTTCTTGGGCAAGCACCGCGCTGTTCCACCTCTGTTAGCCTGCGGGCCTGCGTGTCAAACTTCTCATTAATTTCCTCGACCGCAGAGTGGATTTTGTTTAATCGTCCTCCAGTGCCGCCGCTACTGTTGAGGATATCTCTTTCGCCCATTCTCCCGCGTTTTCTCAGGCCCAGGTAAAGATTCTGGAGACATCGCCATCCTTGGCAGCCTTTCCGCGGGAGTGTGCTTATGTTTTATTGCGCCCTGATTTCTAGTGGGCATACCGCTCGTCCGTTTCTCCGATTACGACCCAATTTGTGCTGTGAGTTCTCTGACCCTTCGCGTTATCTTGTGGCCCTTCAGGGTGTAAAAAGTATTTCAAATAGCAGGTTTATTTGCAAAGAATTCGAGGGAGCTCTCCCTTCCTGCTGCTGTTCAGGAAGCAGTCATCACGTGACCCCCCAGCATTTACATTTTTAATCTGGCATGGTAATTTGTTTTTTTGTTTTTTGTTAACAGTCCCATCATCTACTTTGGAGCCACCTAGTCTGGCAGGTTAATTTGAGCTTTGTATAACGTGCATCCTGGTACCATAGGCTTAACCTCCCAATGCCTGCATCCTTATGCACTGTCCATTCTGCTCTAAGGACGGGTAAGGTGGCATATTAAGACTGCCTAAACCTAAGACACGAGGCCACGTTGCAGCCTTGCAAATCTCTCAATGGAGGGGCCAACGTTAAGTGGGCACACTGACGCAGCCATGGCTCTAACATCTGAGGTCCGTGATATGACCCTGTAGAGTCAGACCCAACTTGGGCATAAGTGAGGAAATGCAATCCACTAGCCAATTAGAAATTGTGCGTTTCCCGATGGCGCCTCCCCTCCTGTTGGGGTCGAAAGAAAACAAACAACTAGGGTCGGACTGTCTGAAGGGCTTTGTCCGCGCCACGTAAAAGGCCAATGCTCTCTTTGCAGTCCAAGGTATGTAAACTGCTTTTGCCAGGGCGGGTATGAGGACGGGGAAAAATGTTGGCAAGACAATTGACTGGTTCAGATGGAACTCCGACACCAGCTTTGGCAGGAACTTAGGGTGCATGCGGAGGACTACTCTGTTGTGATGGAACTTGATATAAGGTGCATGCACTACTAAGGCCTGAAGCTCACTGACTCTACGAGCTGAAGTAACAGCCACCAAGAAAATGACCTTCCAGGTCAAGTACTTCAGATGGCAGGAATTCAGTGGCTCAAAGGAGCTTTCATCAGCTGGGTGAGAATGTTGAGATCCCATGACACTGGTGGAGGTTTGACAGAGGGCTTTGACAAAAGCAAACCTCTCATAAAGCGAACAACTAAAGGCTGTCCAGAGATAGGCGTACCTTCTACCCGGCGATGATAAGCACTAATCGCACTAAGGTGAACTCTTACAGAGTTGGTCTTGAGACCAGACTCTGACAATTGTAGAAGGTATTCAAGCAGGGTCTGTGTAGGACAAGAAAGAGGATCTAGGGCCTTGCTGTCACACCAGACAGCAAACCTCCTCCATTTGAAAGAGTAACACCTCTTGGTGGAATCTTTCCTGGAAGCAAGCAAGACTCGAGAGACACCCTCTGAAAGACCCAAGGAGGCGAATTTTCTCAACATTCAGCCAGGGACTGGAGGCTGGGATGTAGAAGCGACCCCTCGGGGGGTCACGTGATGCCTGCTTCCTGATCGGCAACAAGAACAGAGAGCTCCACTGAATCTCAGCAAAAACCTGCTTCGTAACAGCTTTTTTATCACCCTAGTAGCTTTTATACACTCACATTCTGATTGGGAACTGCGAGAGAGCGGCTGGGAAAAAGAAGGAGCGTGAGGGCGGAAGGTATGCCCACGAGAGGCCTGAAAAATAAAAGTGCTCCATCATTGAAAGCTCTCAAGATGGCGTCGGCTCCAGATTCCCCACAAGCAAATGCAAAACAGGCGTGGGACTGGGCGCGAGAGATTTCGTTGACGGTAACAACGGCACTGGAAGATCGCTTGAATAACATACAATCAGCAGTTGACGAAATAAACGAGACGTTTGACACGCAGACCTGGAGATTAACAGAGGTGGAATAGCGAGTGTCAGAGCAGGAGGAAACCGCACAGGGCATGGTGTCACTAATTGTGGAGTTACAGAAAGAGGCAGCAGCTTTGAAAGAACGGCTAGAAGAGCAAGAGAATAGGAATCACCGCAATATTTTGAGGGTCATTGGGCTGCCGGAGTCAGTGCAAGATAGACTTATACAAGTTTTTTGGCTCGTGGTTGCCGGCACAACTGGGCATCGAAGGTAGCACAAGCTCATGGCAGTGTGATCGTGCGCACCGCATCGGGATTCGGAGTGAGGGGGAAGCAAACCACATACAGCAATCGCGCATTATTTATTTATTTATTTATGGCATTTATATCCCACACTTTCCTGCCCATGGGCAGGCTCAATGTGGCTTACAGTAGTTCAAAAAGGCTAACAGCAGTATAGAAAGACACATCAATCTAGTAATAAACAGACCATTAAGGGCGAGGCAGTTGGTGGGGAGAGACAGAGGGGAGAGAAGAGAGAAAGGTGGTAAGGAATGCAATACGGTCACATAACAGTAACAGGTCAGAAAACACTAAGGGCAGTGCGGGGCTGCAGCATAAGCTTTCCTGATAAAGCGGTGTTCAAGTAGATATTCTGAAGCCTGTTGTTCGGAGGTAGCTTTAACTGAGTTGGGTAAACCATTCCACAAACTGCGCTGATGTAGGGAAGAGGTAGATGCGTGGCTTGTTTATACCTGAGGCTACTACACGAGGGGTAGTGGAGATGTAAGTATGATTGTGGGAAGATTTGCACAAATTCCTCGGTGGTAGGGATGATAAGATTATCCATATAAGCTGTGAAGCTGTCGCCGTTAAAAGGATTTTGTGCACCAGGACGCAAATTTTAAATGTTCTAACGATCCTTGACAGGTAGTCAGTGCGGTTTTTCTCGTTATGGTCTGGAGCTGACGAACTTCGATTTACCATAGATCAATCTTTCAGCGGTGTTTTGGGCAGTCTGTAATTTTTTAAGAAGTAGTTCCATACACCCTGCATAGATACCATTGCAGTAATCAAGATGACTCAAAAGAAGAGACCGCACTAAATTGCAGAATACTTCTCTAGGGAAAAAAGGTTTTATACGCTTCAATTTCCAAAGAGAGAAGAATACCTTTTTGACGGCTGCATTAGTGTGTTCTACCAGAACAAGTATATGAATTGGAGGGAAAAAGAAATGCTGTTGAAAGTAAGTCGATCCCAGCAGGTGCCTCTGGAATATGAGGGACACAAGCTGTTATTATTTAATGATTATTCCGCGGCGAATGGCGCAGTTATGGAGAGCCCTGGCGCCAGCATGCACATCTTTGCACAGAAAAGGCATTAGGTTCTCGCTCATGTATCCAGCCAAACTCAGAGTGTGGCATGCAGAAAATCAATCATGTTCTCGGAGATGTCGGCGGCCAAGGGTTTTTTGGACAATTTAAACAGAGAAGAACCAAGGGAGAGTGATAAGTGATCGCATTATCAGAAGTTTCTGGCTGACCTATCTCGTGGAATGGATTTAATGGAGTACCTACAAAAAAAAAGGGGGGGATAGATGTGTTCAGGATTGTCAGACTGGAAAGACGCTTTGATGAAGAATCTGAGGAGCATGCCGGGAGAGAATCGAACATGCCGTGTTACAAGGCCATGTTGTGAGTATCTTTCCTTATATCTTTTGCTATTTTGGATGGTTTGGTTATATGTTGTGGGGGTTGTTGTTTAGAGGGAATGGGGTGTGCATGAGGGCAGAGAGGTTGTGGTGTTTTATTTTCTTGCTGTGGGATCGGGGAAGGGGGAGGATGGTGAGTTGAATGTACGAGAGGGAAGGTTTAATTGGGAGGGTGAGGGATGGGTGGTAGGGCATGGTATGATTGGGTTGTCGAGGGGGGAGGAGGGGAGGTGTGAGGGGAGGGAGGTTGGAGTCACAGTAGGGTGGGATTTCTGCAGGGGGGGTAAGGGGCTAGTGAGTCTATACTGGACAGATTGTGTTGCTATTTGGGACGGGTCGCTGCACAGAGGTTAAAAGTGTCTGGCAGGCTTAGCTGGGAGAGACCTGCTGGACAGTAAGAGAGAATAACATGCATAATATTGTTAAAAGTATTAGTGATGGTTAATTTAAAATTTGTATACCTTAACGTGGACGGAATACATTCTCCTGTTAAACGTACCAAAATATTATCATGGTTGAAAAATGAAGGGGTGGATATTGCCTTTCTGCAGGAGACACATTTGTCCAGTGCTGAACATGTAAAGCCTGAGGAGAGGATGGGTAGGGAATGTAGTGTGTTCCTCCTTGAATAACAGGAAGAGGGGTGTGGCCATTCTAATTCATAAGCAGCTTCCACTCAATATCCATAAAACAATTCAGAATAAAGATGGTGGATATGTTGTAGTCCTGGTGGAATATGGGGATGCAAGCTAGGCCCTATTGCAATTTGTATGGACCTAATGTATACCATCGACAAAATTGTTTTCAGATATAGTGGCCAAAATGGTCCCCTGTTCAGATTACCATCTGGTCTTGGGAGGGGATTTCAATACCTATGCAGACCCATCTACTGATTGTAAACCAGCTAAAGCACGGGGCAGGGATCTGGAGAACAAGGGAGTTAATTTTCTGATACATCAGTTGGGGACAGTGGATATCTGGAGACTGTTACACCCACACGATACTGATTTTACTTTTTACTCCAATCCACATAATACATATTCCAGAATAGATTATTTCCTAATCTTGCAGTCCATGTTCTCGGTAGCAAAAGAGGTCCACATAATTGATAATACTTTGTCTGATCACTCGGATATTTCACTAGCTATATCATATACAACTGGCGTGTCTGAGAGGGTGTGGAATTTCTCGCCCTCATTGTATAATGATAATGCTTTCCGAACCTATTTAAGGGAGAAGTGGGCAGAATATCAAACCCACAATGAGATACCAGATATGGACCCAGTTACTTATTGGGAAGCATATTTTGGCATATACAGCAAGCAGGAAGAAGAAGACTGAGGCCGAGCTGTTAAAGCTATTCCAAGAGTATCAGAGTATACAAAGGCAGCACGTGGGCAATATGGATAAGTCGCTGAAGGAAAATATGGTGGGGATGCGTAGACAAATTGATCAGTTGCTCACTAGTCGAGCTGAAAGGGATATCTATTTTCAAAGATTTAAACTGTTTAAGCGGGGAAGTAAAGCAGGAAAGATTATGGCCAACCTAGTGCGGGCCGTACAAAAAAAGACAGGTCATTACATCTATAAAGGGAGGTACAGGGCGGCACTTTCATCAGGAGGCCCAAATACAACAGCAGTTTGTCCAATAATATCAGTCATTATACGGAGAGAGGTAATTAGATCCTGATCAAAGGGATGCATTTTTCAGAGAGCTACCAGTTCCAAAGTTTACCTCAGACCAAGTGCGAAGTATGAGTAGTCCCATTTCTGTACAGGAGGTCAGACAGGCCATTAGGCATTAAGTTGACTAAGATCCAGGCCCAGATGGGTACGGACCAGAATATTACAAAAATATTATCAGATGTAGTAGCATGGCCGTGGCCAATATGTATAATAGCTTAGCCCGGGAAGGGATGGTTTACATCAAAATTAGGTGCATATCATACTGTTACCCTAAACCTGGGAACGACCCATTGCAAGTGGGATCACTACCGTCCAATATCTTTATCTCAACCAAGATCGTTAAACTTTAGCTGCCATCCTTGCGGAGGAGAATGAATGTGTCTCTTCCCAGTGTTATTCACGAGGACCAGGTGGGATTCGTTCCTGGTAGGTATGCCATCGATGAATCTCACCCGGGCCTTAGTAGCAATACATGTATATAGAGGGAAAGGGGGGGGGGGGGAAGAGGCCATTGCAGGACTGGACATGGAAAAAGTTTTGATAGTATTTCTTGGCAATACTTATTCTGGGTAATGGAGCAGTACGGCCTACAGGGTAGGTTATTGAATGGGTTCGGGTCCTATACACCAAGCCACAGGCAAGATTACAGATTAAACAACACGCTGACGGAAGGCTTTAATTTACAAAGAGGAATGAGACAGGGGTGTCCACTATCCCCGCTCCTGTTTTTTACTACTATAGAACCGCTGGCGATCAAAATTCACCAGCGTGATCAGATAAGGGGGTCTTCACAGTGGGGGGGGGGGGGGGGGGCAGGAGATCCCATTAATTTATTCGCAGATGATATTCTGCTTTATGGCAGATGTCCCCTCACATTTGGGAGAAAGCAACTAACTTCTGGTAAAAGACTTTGGGGGTAGATCGGGACTGAGAGTCAACTGTGACAAGTCTGAGATTCTTCCACTTTCGGGTAGCCATTATAATTCAGGTTTGTGGGTTTGTCTATTACACTGGTGCAACACCCGATGCGTTATTTGGGCATTGCCAGGTTTCTCGTGGAACCTCTGGTTAGTGAGCCCTTTGACCACTGCCGAGGAGTGGCAGCTGCAGCAGAATCACCCAAACCCAAGACAAGGCAGAACAGACGTACTGGCAAACCCAGGGACCGGAACTCCCAGACGGCGACTGCAGCCGAGGCAACTCAAGCTGGAACAAGCAGGACAGGAAATCAGCCCAAACTTCACCTGCACTTGACCACCGTTCCTCAGAGGTTGAGTCCCTGGTGCAGGCGGTCGGCAGGACTTACCGGACAGGGCAGGAAGGCTGAACTGCAGGAAACAGCAGGAAGAAGAAACCAGAAAACAAGCCAGGTCTAGGCAGGCAGCAGACAGTAGAATAAACCAGGAGACAGGCCAGGTCTAGGCAGGCAGCAGATGGTAGAATAAACCAGGAGACAGGCCGGGTCGGGGCAGGCAGCAGACAGTCGAATAAACCAGGAGACAAACAGGGTCAAAGCCGCAACCGGGAAAAACTCAGCAGCACTGCAACAAACTCTCACCAAAGGAAAGTCCTCTGAGGACCTCTGTTGCAAGGCAAACTAGAAGATTTCCCAGGTGATTAATAAAGGCAGCCTACAAGGGAGTTCACCAGGCACGGGTACTGCTTGGTTCAAAAAAACTCCCAAAACAATCTGGAAGGCTGGAAGATCCGGACTGGACCAGAATATCTTCTGGAACATGGGAAACGGCAAGCAATCGGTTCACAGCAGCTACCAGGTCTAACCACCGGGGGGGCGAGGTGACTGAGAGCAAGGAACCTGGGCACAACCGTGACAGGCATATATCTTAGTACTAATCCAGCTGCGATGTACAAGCGAAACATATTAGATCAGATTGATAAGATCAAGCAATTATGCTTCCAGTGGAAGGATTTACCGGTTTCCCTATTGGGTAGAGTAGCGTTGGTCAAGATGGTATTACTCCCAAAGTTGTTATATCCGCTGCAAACCATGCCAATATGGATCAAAAGACAGGATGAACGATTATTCCGCTCCATACTAAAATCTTTTATATGGAGGCAGAAGGGGTCGCGCATAGGACACCACACATTTGTACTTACAGGGAGAAGGGAGGCCTCAATCTACCGGGACCTCCACTTGTACCATGTAGCAGCGCTGATGAGAATTGTATTTGAAGGGATACTAGGTCAGTCGAAGTTTACACCGACACATTGTGGGAGGGATGGTGTTACCCTTACACGTTTATAAATCTTTACATATGCCACCGGGGATGGGTACAAAGTTAAATTGGCAATTTAGCTTCCTTAAGCCACTGAGAATTGCTGGAATTGGTGAAGGAGCCGGCAGGCGCGCCAGCCCATATGCCTCTCTCTTTTTTGAGATTTGTGGGAACTGGTAGATTTTCCGGCGGGGCATCGGCCCCTCGAAATTTAAGCAATGGGCGGGAATGGGTGCGCTACTATAGGGCATATGATTCTTCCAGGGGAAGATAACTTCATGACCTTCTCACAACTAAAAGAGCGCTGGCAGATCCCCAACAATCACATGATACATTACTTGCAAGCCCGACATTACTGGCAGCAGATGTGGGCGAAATACGGGGAATCCTGGACCTATGGTAATCTGGATGGGCTGGTACTGAGCTTGCCACCTTCTGGCAATAGATTATCCAATTGGTACAAAGTGGTGAAAATGACCATTCCAGAGGGAGGAGTAAAGGGCATTGTTTCCCGATGGAATGAGGAGTTGGGAACACATTATTCACAGCCCCAGTTTTATATAATGTTCGCGACGCTATTTGAAATGGTTAAATCTGCAGAGTGGCAAGAAACCCAATATAAATTGCTACATAGAGCGTATATCACTCAAGAGAAAGGGAAAAAAATGAATATGTGGGAGTCAGACGAATGCCCTAAATGTCAGACAGGAATTGGTACCTTTTTGCATACTTTTTTTAGAGTGTGCAAAGTTGACCCTCTGGAACAAGGTTTTCAATATCCTTAACAGGGTGCTACAAGTGACTGTGGAGTGGTCCTACCATGCGTTGTTGCTGGGGGACCAATCAGACCTGATTGAACAAGTGTTATCCCAACCACAGAGGAGATTTTTATGTATGTCAATGTTGGCAGCCAAAAAAAACCATATTGCCAGTTCTGGATAAGTGTGGCAATCAGCACCATATTCATGCTGGTTGGCAAAGTAACGGAAGTAGCCCAACATGAATGTTCGATTTTATAGGCGCTCCCCAAACATAGATAACAGGCAATATGCATCTCGTTGGCAGAGGCTTCGAGAGGTGGTAATGTCCCAAGATATTTAAAAATCGTAGGCATGTGAAAAAGGGGGGGGGGGGGGGAGGAGGGTTGGGGGTAGGAATTTGGAGTGTGCAAGGTGAAATGTTAGTTGGGGGTTTGATATTTCTGGATGTGGAGGATTATTTTCTACTTGGGGGGTGTTGAATGAGTGGTTTTGTAAGGGGGAAAAAATAAAAAATGAGTTAATACGAGAATGCTATATTTGAGGAGTACCTTTCTATGGCATGCGCTATAATGTTGGACATATGATCTACTGATAAATAATGTAGCCCCTTTGGCAACGTAAAGACATGTCTTGTATTGATGTTAATAAATATTAACAAAAAAAAAAAGAAGAAGTGACCCCTCGTTCTGAGTTATGAGGATTGGAAAACATTCCAAATTCCACGGTTCATCGGAAGACAACACCAGGCCAGAAAGGAGCTATCAGAATCATGGTTCCGCAGACTTGTTTGAGTTTCAGCAAAGTCTTCCCTATTAGAGGTATGGAGGATACGCATACAGAAGGCCTGATCCCCAATGCAGGAGAATGGCATCTGACGCTAGTCTGTCGTGGGCCTGAAGCCTGGAACAGAACTGAGGGACCTTGTGATTGATCTGAGTGGCAAAAAGATCCACCAAGGGGGTACCCTACGCTCAGAAGATCTTGCAGACAACGTCCATGTTCAGTGACCACTCGTGAGGTTGCATTACCCTGCTCAGCCTGTCGGCCAGACTGTTGTTTACCGCCTGCCAGATAAGTGGCTTGGAGAAACTGCCGTGACAGCGTGCCCAAAGCCACAATCTGGACGGCTTCTTGACACAGAGGGCGAGATCTGGTGCCCCCCTGCTTGTTGGTGTAGTACATGGCAACCTGATTGTCTGTCTGTATCAATATGATTTGGTTGGACAACCGATCTCTGAAAGCCTTTAGAGCATTCCAGATCGCTCGCATTCCAGGAGATTGATCTGAAGCAGTGGCGTACCAAGGGGGGGTGGGGTGGGGCTGGTCTGCCACGGGTGCACGCCGCTGGGGGGTGCTGCGGCGCACGGACTGCTCTGAGTTTGCTGACTTTGCACGTTCGCTGCAGCTCCTTCTGCTCTGCCCTGGAACAGGTTACTTCCTGTTCCAGGTCAGAGGGAGCTGCAGCGAACGCGTGAAGTCAGGGAACTCTAAGGCAGGCGCGCGCTGCGGCACCCCCCAGCGGCGTGCACCCGGGGGGTCCCGCGCTGCATCGGGGGGGGGGGGGTGCTGCACCCGGGGGGGAGCGGGGCGCCGCCCCGGGTGTACGCCCCCCTAGAACGCCACTGATCTGAAGGCCTTTCTCCTGAAAGGACCAAGCATCCTTGAGTTTTGAAGTCCATCTACATGAGTTCCCCACGCCAGAGGGAGCATAGCCAAGCGTTCTCCTGAATCATGGGAAGAAGGGTGCCCAGGGAAACCATTCCTGAACTTTCTCGAACCAGATATTTGTTTCAGGCCCCTTAGGTCTAGGATGGGACACATCCCCCCCTGTTTTCTTTTGCACAAGGAAGTACCTGGAATACAAACCCAGCCGTTCTTCCCCTGGTGGAACGGGTTCGACCACATTGGCCTTTAGAAGGGCGGATAGTTCCTCTGCAAGTACCTGCCTGTGCTGGGAGCTGTAAGAATGAGCTCCTGGTGGGCAATTTGGAAGTTTGGATTCCAGATTGAGGGTGTATCCTAACCGGACTATTTGAAGAACCCACCGGTCGGAGGTTATGAGAGGCCACCTTTGGTGAAAAAACATCAACCTCCCTTCTACCGGCAAGTTGTCCGGTACGGACACTTTTACAGAGGCTATGCTGAACTGGAGCCAGTCAAAAGCCCATCCCTTGCTTTTGCTGGGGAGCAGAATGGGCCTTAGACGCACGCTGTTGACGAGAATGAATGCGCTGGGACTGAGCCTGGGCAGGCTGCCGAGAAGCAGGAGAGCACTTCTCTTCTCTCAAAAAAACCTCCTAGATGAGGAGGCTGTAGCAGAAGGCGCCCATTGGGAGAGAGAATCCATAGCATCATTATGCTTCTTAATCTGATTAACGAGAGATTGTGAAAAATTGCAGAAGGAACTTATGAGACTGGCGGCTAAATGGCAGATGACGTTAATGTGAGCAAGTGCAAGGTGATGCATGTGGGAAACAAGAACCTGAATTATAGCTACATTATGCAAGGTTCCACGTTAGGAGTTACGGACCAAGAAAGGGATCTCGGTGTCGTCGTCGATAATACACTGAATCCTTCTGCTCAGTGTGCTGCTGCAGCTAGGAGAGCGAGTAGAATGTTGAGTATTATTAGGAAAGGTATGGAAAACAGGTGTGAGGATGTTATAATATTGAGCCTGCCATGAGTGGGAAAGCACAGGGTACAAATGTAACAAAAAATAAAAATAAAAAATAATGCTGTTGTATCATTCCATGTGTGCAACCGCACCTTGAGTATTGTGTTCAATTCTGGTCGCTGCATCTCAAGAAAGATATAGTAGAATTGGAAAAGGTGCAGCGAAGGGCGACTAAAATGATAGCGGGGATGGGACGACTTCCCTATGAGAAAGACTAAGGAGGTGTTTGTGCGGCTAGAGCTTTTCAGCTTGGAGAAGAGACAGCTGAGGGAGACATGATAGAGGTATATAAAATAATGAGTGGAGTGGAACAGGTGGATGTGAAGCGTCTGTTCATGCTTTCCAAAATACTAGGACTAGGGGGCATGCGATGAAACTACAGTGTAGTAAATTTAAAACAAATAGGAGAAAATATTTCTCACCCAATGCATAATTAAACTCTGGAATTTGTTGCCGAGAAACGTGGTGAAGGCGGTTAGCTTGCAGAGTTAAAAAGGGGTTAGACGGTTTCCTAAAGGACAAGTCCATAAAACCGCTACTAAATGGACTTGGGAACAATCCACACATTCCAGGAATAACATGTATAGAATGTTTGTACGTTTGGGAAGCTTGCCATGTGCCCTTGGCCTGGATTGGCTTGCTATCGTGGACAGGATGCTGGGCTCGATGGACCCTTAGTCTTTTCCTAGTGTGGCATTACTTATGTACTTATGTACTTTCTCTCCAAAAAGATTGTCCCCCCGGCAAGGTACATCCGCCATCCGCTGCTGGACAGAATGATCCATGTCAGAGACAAGCAGCCATGAGAGTCGTGCATCACTATACCTTGAGTTGCGATCCTGGATGTCACATCAAAAGTGTCAAAAGTAACCCCTGGCCAGGAACTTGTGACATGCCTTCTGCTGCCTGACCACCTGGCGGAGAAGGCTCGGCCAACTCTGTAGGGAGCACCTCAACCAAGCTAGACAGTTGACTTATCAGTTCCGCAGTGTACACTCGTGAAGAGCTGGTATGACTGGATCTTGGCACCGAGCATAGCGGCTAGATACGTCTTTCTCCCAAAAGAGTCAAGAGTCCTAGCTTCTCTACCTGGGGGCGCCGAAGCGTAGTCTCTAGTACTCCTAGCTCTCTTGGGAGCGGAATCCACCACCATAAAATTGTGGGGTAATTGGGACCTCGTCAATCCAGGTTCACCGTGGATCCGGTATTGGGACTCAGCTTTCTTGGGAACCACAGGGCCAGACAGAGGGGCGGACCATTTTCTCATAAGGACTTCCTTCAGTACCTTATGCAGAGGGACTGTCACAGCCTCTTTATGTGGAGAAGAATAATCCAGGACCTCAAGCATGTCAGACCTGGGCTCATCCTCCACAGGGAAGGGAATAGCCATAGCTATTTCCCGGACAAAAGAAGAAAAAGACAGACTCTCTTGTGGAGATAGTCTTCTTTCCAGCGGAGGAGAAGGGTCAGAGGGAATCCCAAAGGGACTCATCAGAAGAGTACCTGGGATCTTCCTCTGATTCCCACGAGCGCTCCTGCTCAGTGTCTGACACAACCTGTGTCAAGGTACTCTGACACTGAACCTGCCTCGACGTCCTCTGTTGCGATGTCGAGAAGTCGATGCCTGCTCCGACTGCGGTGAAGCTCCCTCCACCGATGTCGAAGGGGATGTGACCTGGGTGGCAGCCGACACCAATGCCGCAGGCAGCACCGCAGTCACAGACCTCACCACAGAAGGGCCAGACACCGCTACAGCAGATGGCACAGAAGGCACAAACACCCCCGACACCGAAGCTGATTGTCACAGTAAGCCTTCCAGAAGTTCTAGAAACAAGGCCCGACACGCTCGTCAAGAGCCGCCTTTGGAGATGGCTGCGGGGCCGGTTGGAACAGGCGGTGTCAGAATCCATGGAGGCTCAGGAGCAGGTAACCGGGCTGCCAAGAGATCGACGCATCGGCACCTCCTGTACCAAGGGGGAGCAGTTTCTTTCGGTGGCCAGACGCTTCTCGGGTGCTGACTCTCTCAACGCCCCGGAGCTCAAGGTTCTGTGCGTTGAAGGAGGAACGATGACAATGCTTTTTAGCCTTCACTCGACGCCCGTCATCGAGACTCCTCGGTACTGATGAAGCACTCTCGCCTCACTGCTCCCACCGCGAGTTGGTCTCTCAGCAGCCATTACCTCTCTCCTCGACGTCGATGCTCCTGTCGATGTTGATGCCGCCGCCGCCGACCTCGGTACCGATGTCCGACGTTGAAGGACCAGACTGAGCCCCAAAAAGCTTTCTCGGTGGGCTTCACAAGACGCTTGTGTCCGTGTCTTCTTACGAAGACACAGACTACAAGCGGCTGGGGCTAAGTTGGGCCCAAGGCACTGGATACACCAGGTGTTGGTATCTGTACCTGAGATGGTTCGGTTCCACCGAGTACAACGTTTGAAGCCGATGGGTGTCTTTGATGACATGGAAGAAAAAACGGCTTTGGCGAAATCAAATGACGCAATTGTGCCAAAAAAGGAAAAGCACAAAAAAGGGGAAAAGAACCTGACCGCGCGGCCCAAAGGCTGGCCGCATCGAAAAAGAAAGGAAACTTTAACAGGGAAAAAAGTAAAAGAAGTACGAGAAACTACTTGTAACTAAGAAAAGATGATTCATAAGCCGAGTACTAACTATTCCCTCCATTACTTTAGTCAGCAATGGGTTAGAAGTGACAGACCTGCAATTAGTAATCGCTTTCAAGCTCTGCACCTTAACGCATAAAATTATCTATGGTCTAGCTCCGAATACATGATTCCTCTAATAGACCTCCCACCTAGAAATGCCATCAACACAGCCCGCCACCTATCTCCAACTTCATTATCCGTCTTGCCGGGGTGTCAAATACAAGCTTCTTTTTGCCTCTACTTTTCACTACTCCAGCCCGAAGACTTGGAATGCTTTACCTCTGACACCTAAAATCTCAATCTGATCATCACCTTTTCAAGATGTTGAAAACGTTCCTTTTTGAAAAAAACTTACTCCATTAGTAATTCTGCTTATTAGTCACCCTATTGTTGTTAGTGTTTCTCTCCTTATTCTGCTGTAAATTCATGTGTTGTATTTCTCTACTTTTGTAATTCATGTAAGCCACATTGTGCCTGCAATTGTGGGAAACCGTGGGGTATAAATGACCATAAATAAATAATAATGTCTCCAATGTAGCCAAGGTGCTCTTAGGGATCGAGGTAAGTATTATGGAACCTTTCTGCTGAGGAAAAGCACCCTGAGTAACCGTAAACGAGATATGGACTTAGTCAATGAATCCTTTCGGTGCAGTTTTTAATAAATAACTCTGACAAACATCCAGAAAGCAACATGAGAAAAGATTTGACAGTCTCTTGAGTAGGTAGCAGAAAGGAGGACCACAGTCAGTCAGCTGCAATACCAGCATCCAGACTATGCTATTGGCCTTAAATTGCAGTACAGCCCCCTAATTTTAGTTACTTTTTGTTCAAAGTACATGGTTAATTGATTAGCAGAGGGAATGGCTACATAAGCCTATTTAAAGGCGAAAAAGCTTATGGGTATTTAAGTGGTTACAACCAATTTGCTCTTTATAGTAGAGGGTTTTAGCTTCTACAATCTTTTTTCTTATAATCCCTGATAGCCTTCCTCCAAAACACTTTGGTCTTGTCAGATTTATGTCTGGACCACTTTCACTCTAAGTTTTTACACTGCCTCTTCAGGAAGAGAAAAGATGAAGTCAATCAAACAGAACCTGGAGAGGCACTATTCATCTATGAGGTCTAAGAAGTCTAGCAACCCCCACACATATACACTCAATCACAGACCTAGGGACACAGACCCAGGGCAAATGGACACTGAGAAAAACACAGGTGGGGGTCAGGGACTTTGTGAATGATGTGCACAGGAGTTTGCAGACAGGGTGGAGAGGTAAATGAGAGGGATAAAACACGGTGCAAGAGGCAGCCAAAGACCCTCCTAGTTGGACATAGATGACCATCAGGTCAACAACTCACAATCAGATTTCCTCCAGTGACCTTCAATGTAAGCAGTCCCAAAAGAGAGGTGAAGTTGTGAGATGGGCGTCCTTCTTTCATTTATAATACGTTCGGGGACGCACAAATCGCAAAATTTAGGTCGACCTTACGGATGGTCGTCCCCGATTTTCGCCGATTGAAAACCCATCTCAGAAATGACCAAATCCAAGCCGTTTGGTCGTGGGAGGAGCCAGCATTTGTAGTGTACTGGTCCCCCTCACATGCCAGGACACCAACCGGGCACCCTAGGGGGCACTGCAGTGGACTTCAGAAATTGCTCCCAGGTGCATAGCTCCCTTACCTTGGGTGCTAAGCCCCCCAACCCCCCCCAAAACCCACTCCCCACAACTGTACACCACTACCATAGCCCTAAGGGGTGAAGGGGGCACCTACATGTGGGTACAGTGGGTTTGTGGTGGGTTTTGAAGGGCTCACATTTACCACTGCACCCACTAAAACTGCTACAGAGTTGAGACTGCTGTCAGGGAACTAGGTATGACATTTGAGGCTGGCAAAAAATATTTAAAAAGTTTTTTTAGGGTGGGAGGGGGTTAGTGACCACTGGGGGAGTAAGGGGAGGTCATCCCCAATTCCCTCCGGTAGTCATCTGGTCAGTTCGGCAACCTTTGAGGCTTGGTCATAAGAAAAAATGGACCAAGTAAGTCGCCGAAGTGCTCGTCAGGGACCCCCTTCTTTTTTCCATTATCGGTCGAGGATGCCCATGTGTTAGGCACGCCCCAGTCCCGCCTTCGCTATGCTTCTGACACGCCCCCATGAACTTTGGTCATCTCCGCGATGGAAAGCAATTGGGGATGCCCAAAATAGGCTTTTGATTATGCCAATTTGGGTGACCCTGGGAGAAGGATGCCCATCTCCCGATTTGTGGGCGCCCTTCTCTTTCGAAAATAAGCCTGATAGTCATGATTTGTATGTGAAATTGCCAGTACTTACAAATGTAAACTGCATCCATATGTAAGCTGGCAGCTTGGAAAGTTCTTTCATCCCTTGGCTTCAGTACCTCTTTCCTTTCCCTTTCCTTCTCCCTCTCCTCTCCCCCCCCCCCCCAGGTTCAGCACCTCTTTCCCTTCCAGCCAGTCAGCCACTGCCTCCCATGAGTCCAACAACTCTCTCCTTTCCCCCCAGCCCTCCAAAGGGTCCAGCCCCCCCTTCCCTCCAGCCTCCACCCCCACTGGTCCAATGCCTCTCTCCTTTCCCTCCAGCCCCCTCCTCCACAAGTCCAGTACCTCTCTCCCTTCTCTCCAACCTACCCCCCATGGGTCCAGCACCTCTCTCTCTTCCCTCCAGCCCCTCCCCCCACAGCTCCAGCACCTCTTTCCCTCCAGCCCCTCCCCCACAGCTCCAGCATCTCTCTTCCTACCAGCCCCCCCAAATGTCCAGCACCCAGCCCACCCCCCCCCCCCCCCATTGGGCCAGCACTTCTCTCCCTTCCCTCTAGACCCTCCACCTGCCTGGAAAGGCACCTCTGTCATTTTCCTCCCCTGCTTCTGTTGCTCCTTTCCTTCTGCTGCCACCCCATCCCACGAGTCTGGCACTTCAGTGTTTTTTCCTCCCTGGTTCTGCCATGGTGCTTCTTAGTATTGGCGTGCACTTCCAGCGATTCACAAACACAGGCCTGGCTCTGGGATTTCCTCTGCCGCATCCTGCCCTAACAGGAAGTTGCATCAGAGAGGGCGGGATGCGGAAGAGTGAACCCTGGAGCTGGCCTGTGTGTGTGTGAATTGCTGCCAGGTAGCGCACGCCAGTACTCTTAAGTTGGAAGCACTGTGGCAGAAGGACAAAAAAAATAAAAACAGAAGTGCAGGACTCGTGGGACGGGGGTGGGAGTGGAGGGAAGGGAGTGAGCCAGCTAGGGATGCGGTATTGGTTGGGGTCGTTGAGTGCACCATTCCTAGGTGGGCCTGGGCCCACCCGTGGCTACACCCATGGTACCAAACCACTTTAGTATCTGATGCCACTTTAGTATCTGATTTCAGGAAAGCAATCATTCTAGGCTTTATGTTTTTAGTGATACAATTCGATATATCAAGTGCCTTTGACCTCATTGATGAGTTGCTATTAGGCCTTATAGACCAATTAGGACTGTGTGGGAAGGTTCACCCATGGTTCCTCGGCTTCCTAAAATCTAGATTGTATCAGGTGACATTGTCAGGTTCTCTCCCACCATCCAGGGTGCCACCCCTATCTCCAATCATAAGTACATAAGTATTGCCATACTGGGAAAGACCAAAGGTCCATCAAGCCCAGCATCCTGTTTCCAACAGTGGCAAATCCAGATCACAAATACCTGGCAAGATCCCAAAAAAGTACAAAACATTCTATACTGCTTATCCCAGAAATAGTGAATTTTCCCAAGTCCATTAAATAATGGTCTATGGACTTTTTCTTTAGGAAGCTGTCCAAACTTTTTTAAAACTTTGCTAAGCTAACCGCCTTTACCACATTCTCTGGCAACAAATTCCAGAGTTTAATTACACGTTGAGTGAAGAAAAAGTTTCTCCGATTCATTTTAAATTTACTACATTGTAGCTTCATTGCATGCCCCCTAGTCCTAGTATTTTTGGAAAGCGTAAACAGACGCTTCACATGTGGGTACACTCCACTCATTATTTTATAGACCTCTATCATATCTCCCCTTAGCTGCCTTTTCTCCAAGCTGAAGAGCCCTAGCCGCTGTAGCCTTTCCTCATAGTGAAGTTATCCCATCCCCTTCATAATTTTCGTCACCCTTCTCTGCACCTTTTCTAATTCCACTATATCCTGTTCAATGTTATGATGGCTCCGTTAGGTGAAAGACTGGAGACAGCAGGGTTCTGCACTTTCATTTATGCATACGATGTCACAATCTAGATCCCTTTCAAGACTGGTCTTCCAGAAATTGTCTCCAAGATTAGGCTTGGTCTTGATTCCTGGGCTTCTGAATTTAAATGTAAGTTAAATAGAGTTGAGACTAAATTTCTTGTGGTAACCAACCTCTTTGACCCTACCATATATAATAATTTTACCATTGATAATGTGTCCTACACTATGCTTAGGGTACTGGATATTAATTGATTGTCACCTCATGTTCGATCCTCAGGTTTCCTCAGTAGTGAAAAAATCCTTCAGGTCTCTTTGGAAGCTGAGGAGAATCAGATCACATTTCTTACCTGACATCTTTAGACTGCTAGTTCAATCCATGGTTTTAACTCAGTTCGATTACTGCAATTCCATCTATGCTGGATGTAAAGAGGGTGTCCTAACGGCTGCAGATGGCCCAAAATACAGCAACTAGGCTTGTCCTCAAGGTATCGTGTTTTTGATCATAGGCATAGCTACGTGGGGCCACAGGGGCATGGGCCCCCACAGATTACACCTTGGCCCCCTCTACATTTGACCCCCCCTGCCGTTGCTACTCGCCCCGCTGCTGCATCAGGTACCTTGTTTGCTGGCGGGGGTCCCCAAACCCCGCCAGCCGAAGAGTTTTCTTCAGCGCCAGTCAACTCTGGCACCTTCATTGTGGGATCATCTGTTTCTGACGCTTTTCATCCTGCACCGTGCATGTAGCCCCATGCAGGACGTAAGCCCAACCTGCCCGCCCTCTTCTCCCACAACAGTCCTCTGTCCTCACCTTCCTGCCGCCCAGAATTTAAAACTCATTTTACCTCAGTTTGCGGCAGCAGTGAAAGGCGAGCAGGCTTGCCTTCAGCTTTCCCTTCTCTCTATGTCCCACCCTCATTTCCTGTTTCCACGAGGGCGGGATGTTGAGAAGGGAAGGCTGAAGGTGAGCCTGCTCGCCTTTCACTGCCGCCGTGACCTGAGGTAAAATGAGTTTTAAACACTGGGTGGTAGGAAGGCGCAGGGCCACCGAGAGACTGGGCAGGGCCCAGGGCAAGGCCGCCCCCGCTGCTCCTCTGAGGTCATCATTGTTGCTGCCCCCCTCCGTCCACCACCGGGCCGGGCCCCCCTGAATTCAAATCATAGCGCCTCACCTCGACCTCGCTCCATGTGAGAGAAGCGCAGCAGCGCAGATCGCCTCCCTTAGGGCCTTTCCTCCCTGTGTCCCGCCCTCGTCTGATGTAACTTGCGTGAGGGCGGGACACAGGGAGGAAAGGCTCAAAGGGAGACTGCCACTGCTGCGCTTCTTTCACACGGAGCGAGGTCGAGGTGAGGCGCTATGATTTGAATTCAGGGGGGGCCGGCCCAGTGTTGAACAAAGGGGGGCGGGTGGAAGGGACTACGGTGCCGGGTCCCCCTTGGAGGTCCAGGCCTGGGGAATTTTGTCCCCCCTGCCCCCCCTCTCGGCGGCCCTGAGAAGGTGAGTATGGAGGGCTGTTGTGGGAGAAGAGGTTGGGCTGGGATTTGAACTGGAACTCAGGGGGGCTGAAAAGGGGCAGGTGGTGGTTGGGGCAAGTTACTGGACATGGAAGGGAGGGGAGTGCAGGGGAGAGGAGAATTGCTGGATATGAATGGAGAGGGCAGGGGAGAGAGGAGACTTGCTGGACATGGATGGATGGAGGGGATGGCAGGGGAGAGAGGAGAATTCACGGACATGGATGAAAGGGGAGGGTAGGGGAGAGAGGAGAATTGCTGGATATGAATGGAGGAGAGGGTAGGGGAGAGAGGAGAACTGCCGGATATGAATGGAGGAGAGGGCAGGGGAGAGAGGAGACTTGCTGGACATGGATGGATGGAGGGGAGGACACGGGAGAGAGAAGAAATCACTGGACATGGATGGAGGGGAGGGGAGAGAGAAGAAATTGCTGGACATGGAGGGGAGAGCAGGGGAGAGAGGAGAATTGCTGGATATGAATGGAGGAGAGGGTAGGGGAGAGAGGAGAACTGCCGGATATGAATGGAGGAGAGAGCAGGGGAGAGAGGAGACTTGCTGGACATGGATGGATGGAGGGGAGGGCAGGGGAGAGAAGAAATCAGTGGACATGGAGGGGAGAGCAGGGGAGAGAGGAGAATTGCTGGATATGAATGGAGGAGAGGGTAGGGGAGAGAGGAGAACTGCCGGATATGAATGGAGGAGAGAGCAGGGGAGAGAGGAGACTTGCTGGACATGGATGGATGGAGGGGAGGGCAGGGGAGAGAAGAAATCAGTGGACATGGATGGGAGGGGAGGGGAGAGAGAAGAAATTGCTGGCCATGGAGGGGAGGGCAGGGGAGAGAGGAGAATTGCTGGATATGGATGGAGGAGAGGGCAGGGAGAGAGGAGAGTTGCTGGACCTGGATGGATGGAGGGGAGGGCAAGAGAAATGATGGACGTATATGGAGGAGAGGGAAGACAGAAAGAAAATGCACATGGATGGAGGGCAGGGAAGAAAGGAGAAATGCTGGACTGGACATGGAGTGGAGAAAAGACAGAGGAAGTAGATGCACATGGAGGGGAGAGGACAAATGCTGGACATGGATGGAGGAAGTAGAGGGAAAATGCTGGACATGGATGGAGGAGAGGGAAGAGAGAGGAAGGAGATGCATATGGATGGAGGGGAAGGAAGAGAGAGGAAGGAGATGCATATGGATGGAGGGGAGGGAAGAAAAGGAAGGAGATGCATACTAACTGAGATGAGGGAAAGGGAAAAGAGGAGAAAAACTACACATGGATGGAGAAAATAGACGCTGGATGGAAAGGGGGAGAGTTAAGATCGAAGAAAGAAGAAACAAGAGATTAGTTTAGTGTAAAGTAATATGGTAGCTGTGTTAATAAATACAGAAAATGGAAATAAGGTAATATCTTTATTGGACTAATTTTAATACATTTTTGACTAATGTTTGGAGACCAAACCCTCCTTTCCCATGTCAGAACAGAATACCGTAACAGCAGTATACTGTCCTGACCTGAGGAACGAGGTTTTGGCCTCTGAAAGCTAATTGAAAAATGTATTTAGTCCAATAAAATGATATCATATTTTCCATTTTTTGTTTTATTTGTATTTGTTAACCTATAGTATAGTGATTGAAATATGTCAGTTTTTGAAATTTGCATCTCCTTATATTTGCACAGTACAGGGGGACTGAGGAGTGGGACCGTTCAGAAACGAAATCCTGGTGCAGGTTGCAGGCAGCCTTTGAGTGGCGCTACCACTGCCCAGGTGAAGACTGCAGTAGACAGGATGTTAAGGTAATGGGGGGGGGGAGGGGGGAATGCACCATCTGTAAAAAAAAAATTTTTTTTTCAGCACCCCCAATCATTTTGAAAAATTGGCTCCTATGCTCCCACCTCTTACCATTCTAACTGCCAGGGAGAACCATCAAACCAAGCCTTAGCAATGTAGGTCTCAGAAATACTGAGCCTTTACTGTGTCACCCAGATCAGTACTCTAAAGGCATAAAGAGTGATATTGAAGTACAACCTCCCCCCCAAAACCCAGAAACCTAGAAAGTTTCTGACTTGTGTGGCCCCTCTGCGTTCCTTCCAGGAGAAGAGGAACATGAGCTACTTTGTGAATACCAGAAAGGCACCTTGATCACAAATCCTTTGTGATCTTAAGGCTGAGTTTTCAACAAGGGTGTCAGGTATCACTTACAGTTGGCTGATAATCTTATTGAGAATTCCTAATCCTATCTGCACCCTATCTGGAGTGGAGGATTAGCCTAATGGTTAGTGCAGCGGGCTTTGAGCTTGGCAACCTAGGTTAAATTCCCACCAGCAGGCTTATTTTCGAAAGAGAAGGGCGCCCATCTTTTGACACAAATCGGAAGATGGGTGTTCTTCTCACAGGGTCGCCCAAATCAGCATAATCGAAAGCCGATTTTGGGCATCCTCAACTGCTTTCCATCGCGGGGACGACCAAAGTTCATGGGGGCATGTCAGAAGCATAGCGAAGGCGGGACTGGGTGTGCTTAACACATGGGCATCATCGGCCGATAATGGAAAAAAGAAAAGGCGTCCTTGACGAATACTTGGATGACTTTTTTTTTTTTTACGACCAAGCCACAAAAATGTGCCCTAAATGACCAGATGACCACTGGAAGTAACCAGGGATGACCTTCCCTTACTCCCCCAGTGGTCACTAACCCCCTCCCACCCTCAAAATAATTTTTTTGAAATATTTTTTCCAGCCTCCATGCCAGCCTCAAATATCATACCCAGCTCCATGACAGCAGTATGCAGGTCCTTGGAGCAGTTTTAGTGGGTACTGCAGTGCACTTCAGGCAGGTGGACCCAGGCCCATCCCCCCCACATGTTACACTTGTGGTGGTAAATGTGAGCCCTCCAAAACCCACCACAAACCCACTGTACCCACATGTAGGTGCCCCCCTTCATCCCTAAGGACTATGGTAGTGGTTTACAGTTGTGGGGAGTGGGTTTTGGGGGTGGGTTGGGGGGCTCAGCACACAAGGTAAGGGAGCTTTTTCTGAAGTCCACTGCAGTGCCTCCTAGGGTGCCCGGTTGGTGTCCTGGCATGTGAGGGGGGCCAGTGCACTACGAATGCTGGCTCCTCCCACGACCAAAGGGCTTGGATTTGGTCGTTTCTGAGATGGGCGTCCTTGGTTTCCATTATCGCCGAAAATCGGGGATGACCATCTCTAAGGACAACCATCTCTAAGGTTGACCTAAATGTTGAGATTTGGGCGTCCTCGACTGTATTATCGAAACAAAAGATGGACGGCCATCTTGTTTCAATAATACAGGTTTCCACGCCCCTTCGTGGGGACATCCTGTGAGGATGTTCTCAGAAAAACGTGGGCTCCCTGTTCGATTATGCCCCTCTATAGCTCCTTGTGACATTGAGCGAGTCACTTAACCCTCCACTGCCCCAGGTACAAAAGCTTGGATTGTGAGCCCTCTAAGGACAGAGAAACTACCTGCATATAATGTGTACAGCTAGTAGTGTTATAGAAATGATTAGTATTATTTTATTTCCATTTTGCTCACACCTTTTTCAATAGTAGCTCAAGGTGAGTTACATTCAGGTACACTGGATATTCTCTGTTCTAGGAGGGCTCACAATCTAAGTTTGTACCTAAGGGAATGGAGGGTTAAGTGACTTGCCTAAGATCACAAGGAGCAGCAGTGGGATCTGAACCGGTCACCTCTGGCTTGCAAGACTGGTGCTCTAACCACTAGGCCACATTAGTAGTAGTGAGAGAAAAAAACAAGGATAATTGTGTTTGAACCCTGCCATCTCAGTGGTAGTTTAGAGGATGCTATATGTGCAATTGCTTGTCTCAGAGATTAAACCATGCTTGTGTAAGTACACATAGCCAGTACAGTTAAACTGTGAATGGCCCATTAAATCAGTTGTGGTTCCTTTGATCGCTCGAGAAACATCAAATTGTACTAAATGTATGTGGATAAAAATTTTTGAAAAACATTGGAACATCAGGTTTCAGCACTTTATCACTCAGCATTAGACCAACAGTGAACATTTATGGACACTTTCTGAATTAATAGTGGATTTATAAGACTACCATGCAATCTCAATACGTAAATCCCAGGTTTGGATACTAAAAGTGTGATGATTGAATGGAGACATGCTTCATACATCTGAGTACAATAATTTTTATAATGTGGAGCGGCATAATCGAACGTCGCCGGCGAAATAGATTGCCGACAATCTATTTTGGCGGTGGTGCTATAGCTTGCCGGAACCGTATTACCGAAAAAGATGGCCGGCCATCTTTTTTTTTTTTGATAATACGGTTTAGCCAGGCCAAATGCCAGAGTTCGCCGGGTTTGAGATGGCCGGTTTTGTTTTTCAGCGATAATGGAAAAAAATGCCGGTGATCTCCAACCCAGCAACATCCAAGGCATTTGGTCGTGGGAGGAGCCAGCATTTGTAGTGCACTGGTCCCCCTGACATGCCAGGACACCAACTGGGCATCCTAGGGGTCAGTGTGGTGGACTTCAGAAAAAGCTCCCACGTGCATAGCTCCCTTACTTTGGGTGCTGAGCCCCCCAACCCCCCCCCCCCCCCCAAATGTACAATACTACTGTAGCTCTTAGGGGTGAAGGAGGCAACTACATGTGGGTACAGTGGGTTTTGAGCCCATTTACCAGCACAAGTGTTACAGGTAGGTGGGGGTGGGCCTGGGTCCGCCAGTGCACTGCGGTACCCACTAAAAGTGCTCCAGGGACCTGCATACATGCAAGCCTCAAGGACTTGTTGCTGTTGTATAACCTTGGCACACCAGTTGACACCTGAAGACTAATCTCTTTGAAAAAATCCTTTATTTGAATAAGCACGTTTACTCACAGTTAACTGCAGATCAGAGGCTGTTCCCCACTGGCAAAGAGTCTCCCTGGTACTGAGATGAGCAGTAGGTCAGAGCTGGCAGCATGGTGTACAATGCCCTCTTTCAGCAACATTCAAGGTAATAACTAAGTTCTCTAACGTGGGTAACACATGAAAGGGACCTAAAACTGGCTTACAAAAATGGCCACAACCTCATCGACTACCAGAAACAAAACTGGACACACTCTGATCTAGTTAGCAGGGGGAAAAGCACCATGGGAGTAGAGCCCACTACCCTACACCCACCACAATGCATTGCTGATGTGACTCTGCAGTGCACCTAACAGAAAAGGTGTCACACTCACCCGAGAGCCACATCACAACCAGGGAAAGGCTGTCAGAGGATAGAACACATTCTGCTGTCATGGAGGTGGGTACGGCATTTGAGGCTGGCATAGAGGCTGGCAAAAAAGGTTTTTATTTTTATTTTTTTAGTGTGGGAGGGGGTTGGTGACCACTGGGCGAGTACGGGGAGGTCAACCCCGATTCTTTACGGTGGTCATCTGGTCAGTTGGGGCACCTTTTTGAGGCTTGGTCGTGAAAATAAAAGGACCACGTAAACCTGGTGAAATACTGCTTAACGCCACTTTTTTTTCCCATTATTCGCGAAAGCCGGCCATCTGGTAGCCACGCCCATGCCCGCCCATGTCCCGCCTTCGCTACGCCGCCGATACGCCCCCTTGAACTTTCGTCAGTGAGGCGACGGGAAAGCGGCGATGCTGTCACAAAAGCTGCTTTCGATTATACCGATTTGGCCGCTTTTGAGAGATCGCCGGCCATCTCCCGATTTATGTCGGGAAATGGCCGGCGATCACTTTCGAAAATAAGCCTGATATGTACTTATATATTAGTCCTTATTTATTTTGAATATGTGAAGTGTCGCAGGAGCATTTTGAGAGGCAGCTAATATCGGCAGATGGAATGGGATAATGGAATGTCAAGGGCTCTGAACAGAGTGGCAGTTGTTGTATGGAGGTGTGAACTACAGAGTGTAATGTTTCAGAAGACCTACATATGGCAACAGAGAGGCATGTGTTTAGAATCCATCTGTCACTGAAGATGCATCAACAAAAGTAATGGATGCAACACACTAGCCAGCTTATATCCAGATGGTATGTATAACAAGGTTTAATAAGAAAATCAGCACCAAAACCTAATAATCCACAAGTGGATTAACTGTGAAAAGGGACCCACTTGACTTCCCCCCCCCAAAAAAAAAAGTGGAGAAAAAAGGACTTCAGCATCACCACTCAAGCCAACCAGGTTTTAAGGCATTGAGCACAGCACACCATCACAGTTCAGAAAAAAACTCCACTTAATATACTGTATAGAGCACAAAAATCTCTTCAGTTCCTAAACAGAGTAAAAACCACATGTATGTTCACAGGGAAGAAAATTAATCACAGTCACTGTAATCCCAAACAGATGAGTAATTATAATCCACTTATCTCACAGTCTTCACACTGCATATCTTCATATCTGCAATCAGTAGGTACACAATACCTGATAGGGAATCCCTGTTTTGTTAACGCTGCAGCAGGGGTAAATGTCCTATGCCATGTCAACTGCTCATTAAGATCCTGCAGATTTTAACTGGCAAAAGATGCCAGTACTATTGAAACTGCAGAGCTCCACCTACTTTGTCAGAGGACAGCCAATCACATTACAGACGCATTCAAAAAAAGGCAGACCATTCAACTCTCACGTTCAGTTCATAAGGTTCAACAGCATTAAAGAAAAAGTCCTGCGCTGCTCACACTGACGTAACAGATGCCCAAAATCTCCCCTGCAAACAGTGTACTGCAATTGTTCTAATACAATACAGTGTAACATATCACACTGATTACCTTTTTGCTCACAACGTGCTACTACAGTTTCATGCACGAAAAGTGCTCCATCAAATCTAGTTTTTACACTCCTCAAAGTCTGTCCAATATACAAAGAATCACACAGGCATCGTATCAAATAAACCACCCCCACTGATTCACAATTGGTAGTTGCTCTCAAAGAGCATTTTCTTCCAGTTTTTAAATGTATAAATTCTGTTGCCTCCAACATAATATGGCACACCAAGCAATGATCACATTTTGTGTGTTTCCCTTGTCTTGACTGCAGTGGCGTACCTAGGGTAGTTGACACCCGAAGCTGGTCATTTTTTAACACCCCCCTCCAAAATCCAGTACTAGGCATACCGAGAATACAAAACACTCAGGGCCTATAGAGCAATTCTAGCATACCATAAGCAGTCATTTCTACAAGTCACAGAAGGAAAAGGAAAGCAACTTAAACACTAGAACATCAATTTGCCTATTGTAAAACGAATTTACCAACCAAAGTGGCTCAATCATTTAACAGTTGCTATTCATCATATGTGAGGAGGAAAAAAGCCTCTGTATTCCCGTTTCAGTACATACTTGTGTCTGTTAAATCGGGATGGAATCTTCATAGGCTAAAAAAACCTCCTCATAACTTTAATCAACAAAACAGCAATCACATCACATTTGACGAACACTTATCTTTAGTGCCGCCCATGCAGTTGCAATTTAGCTTCACTCTGATACGCCTCTGATAGGTTTTTTTTAGCCTATGAAGATTCCATCCTGATTTAACAGACACAAGTATGCACTGAAACGGGAATACAGAGGCTTTTTTCCTCCTCACATATGATGAATAGCAACTGTTAAATGATTGAGCCACTTTGGTTGGTAAAATTGTATTTGTTTCAAATATAGTGGCATTGTCCTATTTTTGATTTATATTGTAAAACAAAACCAGACAGAATAGTACAGATCGTTGATCCTGCACAGTAAATGCCAACTGAAAGCCATGTCTTTTTCACAAACACAGATACACCCTAATCCACTATAGAATAAGTAATCATAAACTTTCTATTTAGACAAAAATTAAACTGAACCCCCAAGATGCCAGACTCTGCATACAATGTATCCCCACAGAAACAGAAAATGTCCCCTAATACTGTGCAAAATATAAAGACAGAAGATGTAAATTTGAAAAATACTAACAAACACCAATCACCACTTTACAAATTAACAAATAGAAATAAAACAAATATAGAAAATAAAATAATACCATTTTATTGGACTAATATATTTAGCTTTCAGAGGCCAAAACCTCCTTCCTCAGTATAATGCTGTTACAGTATCCTATTCTGACCTGAGGGTTTTGTTTTCTGAAAGTTAGTCAAAATGTATTAAAATTAGTCCAATAAAAAGATTACCTTATTTACATGCTCTATTTATAAACATTTACAGTGGGGGAAATAAGTATTTGATCCCTTGCTGATTTTGTAAGTTTGCCCACTGACAAAGACATGAGCAGCCCATAATTGAAGGGTAGGTTATTGGTAACAGTGAGAGATAGCACATCACAAATTAAATCCGGAAAATCACATTGTGGAAAGTATATGAATTTATTTGCATTCTGCAGAGGGAAATAAGTATTTAATCCCTCTGGCAAACAAGACCTAATACTTGGTGGCAAAACCCTTGTTGGCAAGCACAGCGGTCAGACGTCTTCTGTAGTTGATGATGAGGTTTGCACACATGTCAGGAGGAATTTTGGTCCACTCCTCTTTGCAGATCATCTCTAAATCATTAAGAGTTCTGGGCTGTCGCTTGGCAACTCGCAGCTTCAGCTCCCTCCATAAGTTTTCAATGGGATTAAGGTCTGGTGACTGGCTAGGCCACTCCATGACCCTAATGTGCTTCTTCCTGAGCCACTCCTTTGTTGCCTTGGCTGTATGTTTTGGGTCATTGTCGTGCTGGAAGACCCAGCCACGACCCATTTTTAAGGCCCTGGCGGAGGGAAGGAGGTTGTCACTCAGAATTGTACGGTACATGGCCCCATCCATTCTCCCATTGATGCGGTGAAGTAGTCCTGTGCCCTTAGCAGAGAAACACCCCCAAAACATAACATTTCCACCTCCATGCTTGACAGTGGGGACGGTGTTCTTTGGGTCATAGGCAGCATTTCTCTTCCTCCAAACACGGCGAGTTGAGTTCATGCCAAAGAGCTCAATTTTTGTCTCATCTGACCACAGCACCTTCTCCCAATCACTCTCGGCATCATCCAGGTGTTCACTGGCAAACTTCAGACGGGCCGTCACATGTGCCTTCCGGAGCAGGGGGACCTTGCGGGCACTGCAGGATTGCAATCCGTTATGTCGTAATGTGTTACCAATGGTTTTCGTGGTGACAGTGGTCCCAGCTGCCTTGAGATCATTGACAAGTTCCCCCCTTGTAGTTGTAGGCTGATTTCTAACCTTCCTCATGATCAAGGATACCCCACGAGGTGAGATTTTGCGTGGAGCCCCAGATCTTTGTCGATTGACAGTCATTTTGTACTTCTTCCATTTTCTTACTATGGCACCAACAGTTGTCTCCTTCTCGCCCAGCGTCTTACTGATGGTTTTGTAGCCCATTCCAGCCTTGTGCAGGTGTATGATCTTGTCCCTGACATCCTTAGACAGCTCCTTGCTCTTGGCCATTTTGTAGAGGTTAGAGTCTGACTGATTCACTGAGTCTGTGGACAGGTGTCTTTCATACAGGTGACCATTGCCGACAGCTGTCTGTCATGCAGGTAACGAGTTGATTTGGAGCATCTACCTGGTCTGTAGGGGCCAGATCTCTTACTGGTTGGTGGGGGATCAAATACTTATTTCCCTCTGCAGAATGCAAATAAATTCATATACTTTCCACAATGTGATTTTCCGGATTTAATTTGTGATGTGCTATCTCTCACTGTTACCAATAACCTACCCTTCAATTATGGGCTGCTCATGTCTTTGTCAGTGGGCAAACTTACAAAATCAGCAAGGGATCAAATACTTATTTCCCCCACTGTATTAACACATCTACAATACTACTTTATCCTAAAGCAAAAAAATAAAAATATATATTTTATTTACAGTTTGTTGTCTCTGGTATCTGCTTTCCTCATCTTCTTTTCACCATCTTCCAGTATGTCTTTGCTCTCTCTCTGCCATTCAGTGTCTGCCATTCAGTGTCTGCCCTCTCTGCCGACCTTCCATTCACTGTCTGCCCTTTCTCTCTGCCCCTTCAATCCACCATTTGCCCTCCCTCTCACTGCCCCTTCTTTTCGGCCCCCAGTTCCAGCCCCATTATCTCACCTGCCCCTAGTTCCAGCCCCAGCCCATATCTCCCACCTGCCTCTCCTTTTTAGCCCCCAGTTTCAGCCCCACCAGTCCCCATTCAGCCCCAGCCCTTTTCTCCCACCAGTCCTGAGCTTCAGCCCCCAGCCACTTCTCCCTGTCCCCTTTTCAGCCCCCAGTCCCCAGTTTCAACCCCAGCACTTTTCTCCCACCAGTCCCGAGCTTCAGCCCCAGCCACTTCTCCCTGTCCCCTTTTCAGCCCCCAGTCCCCACAGTTTCAGCCCCTGCCCCTTTTCAGCCCCCAGTTCCAGTACTAGCCCCCTTATCCCACCTACCCTCCTTTTCAGCCCCCAGTTCCAGTCCCCTTCATCCACATGCCTTGCATTAGGGCCCCCCTTTTCAGCCCCAGACCCATTCTCCCACCTGCCCCAGGCATGGCCCCATTCTCCCCAGTTCCAGATCCAGGCCCCTTCTCCCATCTGAGCCCCCTCCCAGACCTAGTCCACTTCTCCCATCTGAGCCCCCCAGTCCACCTTCCCATCTGAGCCCCCCCAGACCCAGACCCAGTCCTGCTCCCAGTCCCCTTCTCTCATCTGAGCCCCCCCAGACCCAGTCCCCTTCTCCTATCTGAGCCTCCCCACCCAGTCCCCATCCCCGTCCCCTTGTCCCATCTGAGTGACCCCCAGAACCAGTCCCCTTCTCCCATCTGAGCCCCTCCCAGACACAGTCCCAGTCCCCTTCTCCCATCTGAGCCCCCCACCCAGTCCCAGTCCCCTTCTCCCATTTGATCCCCCCCAGACCCCTTCTCCCATCTGATCCACCCTCCCCAACCCAGTCCCCACCTGCCTACCAGCTCCATCAATGGACAGACGACCCTCTTTTCCTGCCACCCAGCCTTAAAAAAAACCTGTGAAGCGCCTCGCGTCTGCTCTGCTGTAAAGGAAGCAAATTGCCTCGTCACATCGGCCCTTCCCTCACTGTGTCCCGCCCTCTGATGTAACTTCCTATTTCCGTGAGGGCGGGACACAGTGAGGGAAGGGCCCACGCGACGAGGCGATTTGCTTCCTTTACAGCAGAGCAGAGCAGACATGAGGCGCTTCACAGGTGTTTTTTAAAGGCTGGGTGCCGGGTAGCAGGAGAAGAGGGTCATCTGTCCGTCGACGGAGCTGGTAGGCAGGTGGGGACTGCGGCGCCAGCAGAGCACCCCCCCACCTGCTGACACCCGGGGCAGACCGCCCCGCCCTTGGTACACCACTGCTTGACTGAATAGCTCGTTTCTGAGTTCAGATATCATCTGAACTTAACAGGTCACCTAAATTACAGCCATGCTGGTAGGAAAACAGAGTTCTCGCATTCTCAAATACTTCACGTACTTTAAGCAGCTCAAAATACTTCCTAACTGCTTTACTCAATACTTTAGTATTTGCCATTAACCTTCTCTTTGCTTCAAGTACAATTTCTCATTCATAATAGATTTTCTAAATGTTAAACATCCATAGCTATCTAGTATGTTTATGATACTGTATTGTAAAATTTGATTCTTATAACAAATTACTTTCTTATGCATTATTCTTTGTTGTGTACTGTTTATTGTAAGTCACATTGAACTCAAACTTATTTGGAATATGTCACAAATAAATAAATATAATATCATCCTTCTGTTGGACTGCTTTATATTGTAACAAAGCATTATGTGGATTATACAATGCCCTCTTGGCCACCCTCATTAACTCTTTAGGGTAGCCTCACTGAATAAACTTTTAACTTAAATCCCGTTTTATTTTTAAATTCCACTTCTGAAGAACAAATTCACCTATATCTTACAAATTGGGCAAATGGAATATTCTTCTTCATATGAGGAGGGTGCATGCTAGAAAAATGCAACACAGAATTCCTATCTGTTGGTTTTACCCAACACATTGTTGCAATTCATCCAGAGAACCTGTCCATATACAGAAGATGCCATCAATAAAGCATACCAAACAACAAAGGCTGCCATAAATAAGTTTGCTACAGTAGGAGTAAAAGACACCCCATCGCTATTCCAGGTATATGTTGATAATAGCGATTATCAAAAATGAAATAATTTGATTTTCATGGCTATCTCACTCAGGCACAATAAAAATTCTGAAGGAATTAGATGTGGCCGGAGATATTGTTCTGCTACCTTAAAAATAACCTCCAGCACTTCTTCTTGAGGTATATTCGTATATAATGAGCAAACATCCAGGGTGACCAAAAAACAATCTGGCAAAGATTACTATCCAGAGTCTGTAATATCTGTGAAAGCTTCCAATTTAATGGAAGAAGTAACTAACTTGTTAGTCTCACTCACATACACAAAGAGTGACACGGGCTGCATGTACTGCAGCAGAGCATGTTTATCCACTCCTACCCTAGATGATATAATATTTAACCATCTTTCTGACCTCATGCACCTTTCTTTAAATTAGTCACTTTATTTTCTAACTCCTCTTACTCTCTTACTTACCTATATCTCTATGACCTCATTTGCAACTTAATTAGTTGCCTTACTTTTTAACTCTTCTTACTCTTACCTATCTATATGTTCCATCTTTGCTTATACCCTTCACTGTCAATTAAAATGTTCTATTACGTATTGTGTTGACATTGTAAGTAGTGTATTATGCCATGCTTTGTATTGTTATTTGAATATTTTTACTGCTGTAATTGCCTATTGATTATGTTCGATTTATTCTTATTGTACACCGCCTTGAGTGAATTCCTTCAAAAAGGAGGTAATAAATTCTAATAAATAATTAAGATTTACTGTAGCGAGACAAGGCTGTAAATGCTTATCTATAAATTTACACAAACGTTCTAATAAAGAGTCTCTTGCGGAAACAATAGAGTGCCCCAGAGGGTGTTCCAATTTTTTATGAATTTTTGGAAGTAAATAAAACACCAAAATTTTATATTTTTCAAAATTCCAAAAATTTAAACTCTCAAGCAGTTAAAAAATCTTGAGAATGTCTATCTTTTGATATTTCCAATATTTTAGCTGCTACTTTATCTGATGGATTTGATGATAACTCCATATAGTTCTTCACATTACTCAATTGCAAATTCACTTCCAACATATAATCTTCATTTCACCATACCACGATAGCACCCCCTTTATCTGCATGGCGAATCACAATGCTGGGGTCCTCACGTAGGCGTCTTCCTGCTTCTCTTTCTTTCTTTCTTTGTAGTATTAAAGCCTACACACCCCACAGTTTGTTCAAATTTATCCACCTCTTTCAATACCAGAGTTTTAAACATCAGTATAGCCGGATCTAAAGGTCCTGGAGGAGTCCAAATGTATAACAAGGTAACATTTGGTGCTAGTATCCAGGGGCTGTGCCACTTTATGAGTTTCTTATAGTTCTTCTAACAAAGTGCTCAAAGTAAAACACCATGGTGTCTGTTACTTGGCCAATATTGTCATGATTCTTGAGAGTATATAGGCTAACCTGATATTTTTTAGAAGATCTGGCACACACACATGTAATGTGAACTATGTTTGTAATGGGAGTAGTTGGTGTAGGCTCTGTATCATGCGAACTATAAGCACTAATTACAAGGTTGTAATATGGAAAACACATGTTTAATAAAAAATTTATTGTCCAAAAATGCTTTATTTTACATTAGTATCCAGAACTATGTAAAATGTTTGCCTTTTTTGCATGTTCTTTTGACAGGCACATGAACTGAGCATGCGTGGAAGTGCTAGCTTCAGCAGTTGGAGCACTCCACTGATTTCCTTCTGCTCAGGCAGTATGGGTGTGGGTTCCAGTGGCAAATCTCTTTGGCTGGCAGGCTTGAGCATCTTCGCTAGTCACATATTCGGTACTGCAATTTTGGAGGGGGCCTGAGCCCAAAGTGAGAGGGAGGGCCCAGGCCCCTGAGGCTCCCCTCCCCCTCATGGCTATGCTACTATTGCAGAGAGATAAATGCAATCAGAGGAGCAGAGCTGGGAGAATGTGTGAAGATTGGACATGCTAGGGAAACAGATTTGTCAAAAACTACATGCATGCAATGGAATGCCACATGGGGGCTGTAGTTGCAGATAGACTGGATATGACCAACATAGTATGGGAAAGGGAGAAAGTAATAGGTCAAAACTTGTGCACAGGGTGCATATGATCCAGCAGCGTCCTACAAGGGCACATCCCACTTCAGAAGCCATGATGCAAGTACACACTTGCAGTCATGCCACATATGTCTGATATCTGATGTCTGTATCTCACTACTCCACTAGATTGTGCCTATGGCCAGCCCAGGGTTGAGATGCTCGAGGTCCTGGATTATCCTTCTCCACCTGCAGAGGTTGCAACGGCCCCCCTGCACAATACACTCAGGGAAGTGCTGATGCGGAATTGGTCTTGCCCTCTCACTAATCTAGTAGTCGCTAAGAAGTCCGAGTCCCAGTACAGAGTCCATGGAGAGCCTGTAATGGTGAAGGCCCAACTTCCTCACGATTCCATGGTGGTGGACTCTGCTCTTAGAAGAGCCAAGAGTACTAGAGACTATGCCTCGGCGCCCTCAGGCAGAGAGTCTAGGACTGTGGATTCTTTTGGGAGGCATGTGTTTTCCAAACACACAAGAGAAAGGAAACACAGCATTGGTCCTGTGATACATAGCTGTGATTGAGGAGGAAGAAATATTCATGGAGGCAAAGAGGGAACCAACCAAAAGGAAAAACATGCAATGTGTGGCAATACGCATTGCATGTGGTGTGAAGGGGGAAGGAAGGGTCAGTACCTACTAGGTGCAGGTGGTCAGTACCTACTAGGTGCAGGTCTGGCTAGGTAAAGCGGGATCACATGCTCACAGCAACAATACTTGTGAGCAGCGCTGTACTTCATATGTCCAGGCCTTCCCCTAGGGATTGAGATTTTTGTGGTCAGCAAGGAGCAGTTGTACTGAAAACAAAATCATTGATCATGCCAGCCACACCAATTCCAAGATGCATCATCGCATACCTTAACTTGCATATTAATAGCATGTTTGTGTGATCTTAATGATAGTTTAGCATCATAATTCAAATTGTGGAGACTTGCAAGTCAGAGGCATGAAAGTTACTGAGGGTGGAGCGTACGGCTGAACATTACCTAGGGTGCCCACAATACATCCTATGATTGTATTGGCACTTTTAAAACAAATAGGAGGAAATATTTTTTCACTCAATGAATAGTTAAGCTGTGGAACTCTTTGCCAGAAAATGCAGTAACAGCGGTTAGCGTATCTGGGTTTTAAAATGTTTGGACAAGTTCCTGGAAGAAAAGTCCATAGTCTGCAATTGAGACAGACATGGGTAAGCCCCTGCTTGCCCTGGGATTGGTAGCATGGAATGCTGCTACTATTTGGGTTTCTGCCAGGTATTTGTGACCTGGATTGGCCACTGTTGGAAACAGGATACTGTGCTAGATGGACCATTGGTCTGACCCAGCATGGCTTTCTTATGTTCTTATGAGAGACACTCAAATCCACTAACAGGACACAAACAGGGTCAGCAGCACATATGGGTTTACAGTGCCAGAGGGAAAACACACACACTAACACACAGAGAATAAGGGAGGAGTAAAGTTGTGAGACGGAGGGAGGACAGGGGCTGGGGGTTAGCGCTTTGTAGAAGATATGGACGGGGAGAGGCAATTGGAAAGAGTTGGTGGTAATGGGGCTGTAGAGAGATTATGAGGGCTGAGGAATGGATGGGTAGAGTAGGATGTAGGCCTCACCACACAGAGATGCCATCAGTAGCTAAATGCATCTACCTATGCTCCAGGTCAAAAGAGACGCAATTTTGTCATTTAGTTGCTATAAATAGGTGGTGTACCTTTGAGTGTGACCTTTGTACGCCATCTGCTTGGACTACTGTTTATCCAGTATTTCAACCCAAGTCCACCCACTCTCCGTCCCAAACATGCCCACTTTTCATGCTGCCTACGTTTTGGTAGGGAAGTCCAGAAGAGTAAACAGTAACACAAAGCAGTCCACAAAAGTAGAGCACACGTCTTCTGTTCTAAAATGTTTTTTATTTCCACCACTTCAAAGTCAAAGAATGCCTGACATGGCCTCGTTTCACTTTCCTAAAGGCTGTGTCAGGGGCTACAACTATATGACAAAACATTTAACATCAGTATATTAAAATTAGTAAATGAATAAAGATATATTAAAAATTCTCAACCTGTATAACAAACTATAGTTAAAATCATTAATAGCAGAAGAGTTTGTGCAAAAATATATAAAACTCGTAGTACATATAAATATACAGGCTATCTGGCAGAACAAGGTAAATTATACCACATAAATTCTGGTTAAAATCATAAATAGCAAAAGTATTATTGCACAAACAACCATAAAACTCATAATACATATAGATACACATTTAGCAAAGCAAGATAAATTAAAACTTGAATTAAAATTATTTTCTTACTAAATTAAAGAACAGAAAAGATTCACCAAAGGGGCTTACATCCTAAAACATGTAAAAGGATGTATTAGTATTCCAGTGGGCACTTGCACCTAATAGTTAATTGTTAGTCCAAATTAAAAAAGCAAGAATGTAAACGTAAAGGCAACAAAGCAATAACAAAGGGGAATTAATAAAAAGATTAAAGATAAAACCAAATTAAAAATATAAGTAGGGAGAAAAAAAAAACATTATAATTCACAGCTCGCAGCAGTAGTCTCACTGACAAATTCCTCCTCATTCAGCACCAAACAGAAAAAAACTAAACCAGGAAGCTGAGGTCAGCGTTCACTCACATCAAAAATAACTTAAAAAACAAGCAAATAAGAGCAAAAAGGCAGAATTAAACATATTAACTAAGTTATAGAGACACCCAAAAGCCAAAATTGTCAAATAAAATACAAAAATTATCTTTTAAAAAAACTATGGTTTTGTAAGGGAGCAGTAAACTTAGAAATCCACTAGTTTAAAAACCAAATCAGATCTTAAATAAAAAAAAAAATAACAAGCATAAATCAGGGGTAATACAAAATAAACGAATGTTAATCACTATAACAGAAAAACCAGAAATAATCATGAAAATTATAAAATGAAAACAATTAGTATATCAAATTAGCATATAAAAATTAAATATAATAACTGATTAATCAATACGTAAGTATATAATAACATGTCTTTAATAATAAAACCTCAAATACAAAATATCAGTAACTGATTTACAAAACATAAATAAATACAAATACTAATTAAAAAGATGGGTTCAGCTGAGGGAAGTCTTGCCTCACCAATTTACATAGTAACGTGGAGGGGCATAATCGAACATTGCCGGCGAATCAGCGATCTATTTTGGTGGCGACGGTGCTACAGCTGGCCGGAACCGTATTATCAAAAAAGATGGCCGGCCATCTTTTTTTTTCAATAATACAGTTTAGCCCGGTCAAATGCCAGAGTTCGCCGGCTTTGATATGGCCAGTTTTGTTTTTCAGCGATAATGGAAAAAAATGCCGGCGATCTCCAACCCGGCGACATCCAAGGCATTTGGTCGTGGGAGGAGCCAGCATTTGTAGTGCACTGGTCCCCCTGACATGCCAGGACACCAACAGGGCACCCTAGGGGGCACTTCTAAAAATTTTTAAAAAATATACAAATACCTCCCAGGTGCATAGCTCCCTTACCTTGGGTGCTGAGCCCCCCAAATCCCCCCCCCCAAAACCCACTCCCCACAACTCTACACCACTACCATAGTCCTTATGGGTAAAGGGGGCACCTACATGTGGGTACAGTGGGTTTTGGGGGGGTTTGGAGGGCTCAACACTTACCACCACAAGTGTAACAGGTAGGGGGGGGGGATGGGCCTGGGTCCACCTGCCTGAAGTCCACTGCTAGCAACATAAACTGTTCCAGGGACCTGCATACTGCTGTCAGGGAGCTGGGTATGACATTTGAGGCTGGCATACAGGCTGGCAAAAAAGGTTTTTAGTTTTATTGTTTTAGTGTGGGAGGGGGTTGGTGACCACTGGGGGAGTAAAGGGAGGTCATCCCCCATTCCCTCAAGTGGTCATCTGGTCAGTTCGGGCACCTTTTTGAGGCTTGGTCGTGAAAATAAAAGGATCAAGTAAAAGCGTCGAAATACTGCTTAACGCCGTTTTTTTCCATTATCCGCAAAAGCCGGCCACCCGGTAGCCACGCCCATGTCCCGCCTTCGCTTCGCTGCCGACACGCCCCCTTGAACTTTCGCCGGCTTGGCGATGGTGTCAAAAAAGCAGCTTTCAATTATACTGATTTCGCCGCTTTTGCGAGATCGCCAGCCATCTCCCGATTTATGTTGGAAGATTGCCGGCGATCACTTTCAAAAATAAGCCTGATAGTAACATAGTAGATGACGGTAGAAAAAGACCTGCACGGTCCATCCAGTCTGCCTAACAAGATAAACTCATATGTGCTACTTTTTGTGTATACCTTACCTTGATTTGTATCATTTCTTTGAAGGCGTGAATAAATATGTGGATAAAGGTGAGTTGGTTGATGTAGTGTATCTAGATTTTCAGGAAACGTTTGATAAAGTTCTTCATGAGAGACTCCTGAGAAAATTAGAGTCATGGGACAGGAGGCAAGGTTCTGGTGTGGATTAGGAATTGGTTATTAGACAGAAAACAGAGGGTTGAGTTAAATGGTAATTTCTCTCTCAGTGGAGTGCCGCAGGGATCTGTACTGGGACTGATACTATTTAACATATTTATATATGATATGGAAATCAGAATGATGAGTGAGGTGATCAAATTTGCAGATGATACAAAACTATTTAAGGTTGTGAATACACGTGCGGACTGTGAAATATTGCAGGAAAACCTTAGGAAATTGGAAGACTGGGCATCCAAATGGCAGATGAAATTTAATGTGGACAAATGCAAGATGATGCACATTGGAAAGAATAATCTGAATCATAGTTACCTGATGGTAGGGTCCACCTTGGGGGTCAGCACTCAAGAAAAAGATCTAGGTGTTGTCACTGTAGATAATACGCTGAAATCTTCTGCTCAGTGTGCGACAGTGGCCAAAAAAGCAAACAGAATGCTAGGAATTATTAGGAAAGAGATGGTGAATAAGACAAAAAATACTATAATACCATTGCATAGCTCCATGGTGCATCCGCAACTTGAATATTGCATTCAGTTCTGGTCGCTGTATCTCAAAAAAGATATAGCGGAATTAGAAAAGGTTCAAAGAAGAGCAACCAAAATGATAAAGGGGATGGAACTCCCTTCATATGAGGAAAGGCTAAAGAGATTAGGGATCTTCAGATGGATGAGGGGAGATATGATTGAGGTCTACAAAATCCAGAGTGGTGTAGAATGAGTAGAAGTATACTGATTTTTTTTCTCGTTCCAAAAATACAAAGACTAGGGGACACTCAAGGAAGTTACATGGAAATCCTTTTAAAAAAATAGGAGGAAATATTTTTTCACTCAACGAATAGTTAAGCTCTGGAACTCTTTGCCAGAGGATGTGGTAACAGTGGTTAGTGTATCTGGGTTTTAAAAAGATTTGGACAACATCCATAGTCTGCTATTGAGACAGACATGGGAAGCAACTGCTTGCCCTGGGATTTGTAGTATGGAGTGTAGCCACAATTTGGGTTTCTGCCAGGTACTTATGACCTGTCTTGGCCACTGTTTGGAAAAAGGATACTGGGTTAGATGGATCACTGGTCTGACCTAGTATGGTTACTCTTATGTTCTTAGATAGTAGAAAATACGCTTTCCTCCTATAAAAATAAATAAAATAAATACTGCCCATCATTAAAAAAACAAAATGTGCATGTCCATCCTTATACTAGAAATGTGCATCCCTTTTGTTACAATAAAACCACGTCATGCATCTCCTCAAATTACATCTTCAAGTATAACCTTAACCTTTCCTCCAGTAAGTGCAAACAGCAAACCACTCATAAGAAAACTGACATATCTAATTCTTGATTCAAGCCCCTTGGGGTTAAGGTCTGCCATTTAAAGATAAAACATTGTTTGGCTTGCAAAAGTATTCCATTTACATCCTCTCCTCTTCAGGATACAAAGGGCTTATGAATGACCAAGAATCTATAATCATCAAATCTATGGTTAGCCTTCATTGAATGTTCAACCAGGGGCTTCTCTATTGCTTGCCTTTTAATTGTGCTCCTATGTTCTATTAATCTCTTGATGAGTGCTCTCTTTGTTTTCCCCACATATAAAAAAATTGCAAGGACACACTGCAAGGTACACACCTTTGTCTGTTTTATGTGCCAGTTGTGCAAGTGGGAAAGAGTGGCAGAGCAATGATGATGCTTGCTGATTTAATGGAAACACAATAGAGGTGAGGATGTGCTATAGGTCACACATTGATGGCCCCTGTGAAACTTGTGTTGAGGGAGAGAGAGGCTGACTGAATTTGTACAGCAGCTGCTCCATTTGTTGGATGCTGGGGTTTTGGCTACAGCTACAGTAGCCTTCTTGTTCTTGGCAAACCTATAGGTGTATAGCTAGGATTTATTTCCTGCCATCAGCTATGTGTGTGGTGAGAGGCACTTTCTATGTGTCCCTTATAGTTTTTACTGACAGGAAAAGGGATTCCTTGCAGCTGATACATGTAGAGTCAAGCACAACCTTGGGCAGACATTCTACTGTGGCTGATTCATGGATGCTGTACATTTTGTCAGTTCCAACCAATATAGGTTTTTTTTGTGTGCTGTATGTGTGGCAACAATCTTATTGATTGCTGTATGGAACTACATTGGGATGTGCCTCCCCCCCCCCCCCCCCAATTGTGTATGTGGGCAAAGGTTGTGCATACCATCAGAAGGCTTAGTGCCCAGGATGCATGATGTGAGCATGCATGTCCTGGCATGGCCATTGGCAGTCACTTAGAGTTTGCAGTCATCACTTTCTGATTTTGGTGCTCCAAGCTTTGATACATACCTTCTTTCTTTGCCAGGTACTGTTGGATCTGTAACAGCACATGAGGCTTGGTCTTTGGGATGGCCCAGAACCGTGTTTTGAGTGCCTGAAAGTCACATTTTATATTGAAGTACCTGGGATAAGAGAGATGATGGAGCACAATTAGTGGATATGCACTCTGGCATGGCTGCTGTCTTGCTACCCTTATCCCAGGTAGAGGCTATACAGTGCTAGAGACTGGCGTACTTAGAGGACCAGTGCTGGTGTAGTTTGCTGTGTAAGGCCTGTTCCATGTTGATTGGAATCCAACTTTTGCCAATGACAGATGATGGTACATAATTAGAGATGAACAGAGCTTCCAAACTTCTGCTTCTTCTTTGGTCATCATCTCTTAAGATGTGATATGTACTGTCTTTGTATGTTTGGGGAAACACACAGCGCACAGTTGCATGCATTCCTGATAGCACATAGGAGCAACATCTTTGCTTCTCTGTGGATTTGGGACCAATGGATGTGGGATCTGGGATACTTTGGCCTCTGACCGCATGGTTGGCCTATACTAGGTTTGTACTTTTATGTATAGTTGACGCAGAGGCTGAATGATACTACATATTTTGTGAGGGGAGAGATCATGCAGCGCATTCCAGCCATGTCAGTACTTTGATGTATGAGTAACATTTGATATACTGCCTTTCTGTGGTACAACCAAAGTGGTTTATATGTTATATATATGTTATGTGTTATGTTTCTATGTCCCTAGTGGGCTCACAATCTTTTTGGGTCAGTGGAAGGTTACTTGCCCAGGGTCACAAGAAGCTGCAGTGTGAACTGAGCACTGCACAAACCATTAACCTACCTAATAGGGGTCATATTTCTCTTAGCTTGCCATCTATCAGGTGTGGGTATGTGGATATTGCCAGGATTTCACTCTCCATTTTGGAGACATTTCTTTCTCTCCTGGTTCTATTTTGGTGCTCTCTATCGAGCCCCTCGTGATCGTTGTGGTACATGGGACTAGAACATATCCCCATAGGTTCTGCAGGCCATGCACATCAGGGAAAGCACATATACATATGTAAGTTGTGACAGTGGTAGGTTGTACATGTTCAACTTCCATGTGTGTTGTACAGAAATTGGCGGATGTAGACTTCCAATGTATAAGTGGCGGACAACCCGGGGATACATGTGTATACCCATTTTCCCTACTTCTACATTTTTATCCCCCTGTATTCTGAACAGTGTGGTATTACACATAGAAGTCTCCCTATTTTGGAACAGTTCCACACAAGTTTTTTTAATTAGTTTTTTTTTTTTTTTTTGGGGGGGGGGACCTGATCTACATGTGCAGAGTGCACTTCTGTTTGCACTTTCATGCTAATTTTCTGACATACAGGAACTATCTAAAATTTAGCTTATATGGATGTGTTTTCAAAAACACACAGCAAAAGCCTTATCTGAAACCCTCCCCTGGGAACATCTCCAGCTATAGGTTTTCCTGCATATCAGGCACACAATTTTATAAACACCTTTGAAAATAATTTCTTATAGTATTTACAGAGCCCCATCTACATGCTTTATGGAAACGATTTTGAAACTTTATGGATGCAGACCATGGAAACTGCAAGCAGATTTTAAAAAAGGAATCTCTTTGGAGGTTTACCTGTGAAAATGCAGGAGTTGACTGCACCTTTGCAGCACAGACCAACTCCAAATTCATGGATTTCAAAATGAAATTTTGATGTGATATTGGCCACTCTACCCTCTTCTCATCCTCTGACCCATTCCTTTTAAGCATAGGTAAAAGTATCCATGTTGTAAAATTTTGCCCACCTACTTGTCACTAATTTTCAAAAGTAAAAATACATGCCTACTTTTACTTTGAAATATGACTAAAAAAAAGTACATAAGTATACTTACATTTTTTTCAACTATGAAAACACACATACTTTTGAAAGTACAAAAGTATGTGCATTCTTGTTTTCAACTATCAAAACACACATACTTTTGAAAGTACAAATGTATGTGCATTCTTTCAACCCCTGTCCCAACCTCACTCTGGAATTACCTTCTCCATAGATGGGTGCATTATGCACTTACTTTAATCTGCATACAGTGTATCCAATTTTCAGACAGTCAATTTACATGGGTAAGTGATTTTTACTTATAGGAATTGCTTTCAAAATTTTCTCTCTAATTGGCTAGAAACTGTTCATAAATCTCACTATTCTGATTTTTTTTTTCTAAAATGCAGTATGTGCCTTTACCACTGATATGAACAAGACACAAATACTTTTGTGTTTGGGTGCAAGGTTTGGCCCCACTCACCATTTTGGTTGAGTAAGGAAAATTGATTGGTTGACATCAGAGTGTTAAGAGCTCACATAGCACATTAAGGGGTCCTTTAACTAAGGTGCGCTAACAGATTTAGCGCAGGCTAAATACCATGTGGCCCATTGTTTTATAAACACTCCTATAGTTGGTGCTACAATGGTACATTCCATCATTTGACTACTGCGCACAAAGAGTTTCCAGGATGATCCATAAAGCTTCTTCCTTACACCAGACCAGGTTCCTCGCATTTCAGCCGCTCTGATATTGTCTCTCACATACAGAGCCACTCCTCCACCTCTTTGTCCCTCTCTATCCTTCCTAAAAAGATTATAGCCCGGCACGCTCACATCCCATTCATGGGAAACGTTGAACCACATCTCCGTAATAGCAACAATATCCAAGTTTTCTTCAAACATCAGGGCTTGCAAGTCTTGAACCTTTTTACTTAGACTACGAACATTTGTGCTCATAGCTTTCCATGTGCTTAGTGAGTTTAGGTGGTTTTCTATATTTACATGAGCTTTCCCTCTGCCATCATGTTTATTCTGGGGGTGACTGTCTGAAATCCCTTGTTTCCTTTTGTCACCCCCACCCTCTAGTTTAAATGTCTAGAAACATAGTCTGAATTTCTCCCCAAGAATCCTTTTTCCCATCACAGAAAGATGTAGCCCATCATTACAGTACAGCCTGTTATTTTTCCACATATTACCCCATGCTCCTATGTATCTAAAACCTTCTTTACACCAAGACTCAAGCCACTTATTGAATTCCACTGTTTTGCGTAGGAATAGATAGGGATGGGCTGGAGTGTACCTTTTAAGGGGCTTCAACGTTAGCTTCAGAACTTAGTACAAGAAGAGTGCTGGGCAGAATTCTACGGTCTGTGCCCTGAGAATGGCAAGGACAAATCAGACTCGGGTATACATATAAAGTATCAAATACCATGTAACATGAGTTTACCTTGTTGGGCAGACTGGATGGTCTTTATCTGCCATCATTTACTATGTTACTATAAGCTTTGTGGCACTTAAGTACATAAGTACATAAGTAATGACACACTGGGAAAAGACCAAGGGTCCATCGAGCCCAGCATCCTGTCCACGACAGCGGCCAATCCAGGCCAAGGGCACCTGGCAAGCTTCCCAAACGTACAAACATTCTATACATGTTAGTCCCGGAATTGTGGATTTTTCCCAAGTCCATTTAGTAGTGGTTTATGGACTTGTCCTTTAGGAAACTGTCTAACCCCTTTTTAAACTCTGCAAAGCTAACTGCCTTCACCACATTCTCCAGCAACGAATTCCAGAGTTTAATTATGCATTGGGTGAAGAAACATTTTCTCCGATTTGTTTTAAATTTACTACACTGTAATTTCATCGCATGCCCCCTAGTCCTAGTATTTTTGGAAAGCGTGAACAGACGCTTCACATCCACCTGTTCCACTCCACTCATTATTTTATATACCTCTATCATGTCTCCCCTCAGCCGTCTCTTCTCCAAGCTGAAAAGCCATAGTCTCCTTAGTCTTTCTTCATAGGGAAGTCGTCTCATCCCCGCTATCATTTTAGTCGCCCTTCGCTGCACCTTTTCCAATTCCACTATATCTGTCACTTAACGGACACTAATTCTTTAGCATGTTCTAAATCCATTAGTTCATCTTAGCAAAAGGACCTCTAAGCAGGGTCATGCTTGTTCCTTGTCTTGTGTACTTATCTAAGCTTGCTCCATATACTTATGTTTCAATTTCTTTATTGTCTTTTTCAAGAATATACAAAGCATTAATTCTTGAATTAAGAAAAACAGTTTACATAAAAATTAAACAAGAAAAAAATGTAAATTAGATTTTAAACAGAATTATTCATATAACTTGTATTAGACCACAAAACGAGGGGGTAGAGACCGTTACAAACTCAGGAGCTGAGATTCATATCAAATATATGTTGAAAGGTAAAGCATAGCAGTTTATCCACTTTAACTAATACCTTAATCTTAAATCCTTAACTCGGGGATAGGCCCAACTGTGCATTCCAACATGCATTATACAACTTTCTTCTCATCAATAAATTGTTTTAAATGTTCAGCAACAAAGAAAACATATTTTACTCCCAAGTACTTTATATTGCATTTACACGGATAGTTTAAATTGAATGAAGCACCGAAAGCCAGAGTTTCCTTGCACAATGCAAGAAAATCTTTTCTTCTTGTTTGAGTCTGTTTAGTCACATCTGGGAAAACCCAGATTTTTCCACCATAAAATGGAACTTGAATATTTTTCAAAGCCATTTTTCTAACTGATTCCAAATCTTGCTGAAAAATGAAGGAAACTAACAATGTTTGTCTTTCCTTAATTGTATCTAAAGAAGTTTCAAGTAGTTCTGTACATAAGTACACAAGTACATAAGTAATGCCATACTGGGAAAAGACCAAGGGTCCATCGAGCCCAGCATCTTGTCCACGACAGCGGCCAATCCAGGCCAAGGGCACCTGGCAAGCTTCCCAAACGTACAAACATTCTATACATGTTATTCCTGGGATTTTGGATTTTTCCAAGTCCATTTAGTAGCGGTTTATGGACTTGTCCTTTAGGAAACCGTCCAACCCCTTTTTAAACTCTGCTAAGCTAACCGCCTTCACCACATTTTCCGGCAATGAATTCCAGAGTTTAATTACACGTTGGGTGAAGAAAACGTTTCTCCGATTTGTTTTAAATTTACTACACTGTAGTTTAATCGCATGCCCCCTAGTCCTAGTATTTTTGGAAAGCGTGAACAGACGCTTCACATCCACCTGTTCCACGCCACTCATTATTTTATATACCTCTATCATGTCTCCCCTCAGCCGTCTCTTCTCCAAGCTGAATAGCCCTAGCCTCCTTAGTCTTTCTTCATAGGGAAGTCGTCCCATCCCCGCTATCATTTTAGTCTCCCTTCGCTGCACCTTTTCCAATTCTACTATATCTTTCTTGAGATGCGGCGACCAGAATTGAACACAATACTCAAGGTGCGGTCGCACCATGGAGTGATACAACGGCATTATAACATCCTCACACCTGTTTTCCATACCTTTCCTAATAATACCCAACATTCTATTCGCTTTCATAGCCGCAGCAGCACACTGAGCAGAAGGTTTCAGTGTGTTATCGACGACGACACCCAGATCCCTTTCTTGGTCCATAACTCCTAACGTGGAACCTTGCATGACGTAGCTATAATTCGGGTTCTTTTTTCCCACATGCATCACCTTGCACTTGCTCACATTAAACGTCATCTGCCATTTAGCCGCCCAGTCTCGTAAGGTCCTCTTGTAATTTTTCACAATCCTGTCGCGAGTTAACGACTTTGAATAACTTTCTGATACGTTTAAATCTCCTTGTTTTTCTGAAGAGGTTTGTGGATCTTCTTTAGATATTTTTGTTGGCAGATAATAGATTTTATTCAGAGGTGGAATATATTCCGGGGAAAATTTTAAGTTCTCAATCAAATACCTCTTGAATATCTCCAAAGGAGAATATACTGGAGTTCGTGGGAAATTTAACAAGCGAAGATTCAGTCTCTTGTTATAATTTTCAAAGTGTTCCAATTTATTGTGTATCATTATATTATCTTTGATCAATTTTGCTGAAAGTTCTTTCAATTAAGGTTTTCTTCAGACAATTGAGTAACTTTTGTAGATACTTCATTTTTCATAGAGGAAAACTCTAATGACAAGTTTTGAACATTACTCACGAGATTTTCAATCTTGCTCGTTGAGAATACCACTGTTTGAAGCGTCTCCCAGATGGTCTCAAGAGTTACTGTCTCAGAGGAGACCTTAGTTGTTCCAGGCCTCAAAGCCCGCACTGGAGTACTCTGAGCCTCTGATGTAGAGAGTGCCTCGACTGACGATCCGGGTCCCAGATAGGTAACCCCTCCTCCGTCTTTGCGGGTTGAGGTTACCACCGTACCGTCGCTCTCAGTCGGTTGAGGCAGAGGAAAGAGCGTCGGAGGAGACAATGAAGTATCCTGCTCCAAGAGCTCGGCTTCTCCTTGAGCCGTTAGCTCAACGGGGACTCCAGACGCAGAAAGAGAGGATCTCGCGAGGAAATTTTCCAAAGTCAACTGGGTTGGTGTCGAAGTCAGAGCTGGCTGGGTCCCAACTCGGACAGACCCTTTCCGTTTCGTATGAGGCATGCTTGCAATAGTAAGTAGGCAAAATTTATTTTTAAGAAAAGCGAAAAGGAAGGGTAGCCCAGTAAACTTCGGAGGTTCAATCGCGGAGTGCTGTCGATGCCGCCATCTTGCTCCACTCCCCCCCCCCCCCACCTACTCCATATACTTATTCATATAAAATATTTATAAAAAAGCAAATAATTAAAAAAAATCTATATTCATTAATAATTGGTTTATTATTATTAATATTACAACTTCCAAAATTAAAAAATACTTCTTGATCAAGATATATGAAATGTTTTAATTTCCAAAAACTGTTCAATGGAGTCCTGAATTTCAACTGGAGGTAGCTTTAAAAAAAAAGCCATCATGTAGTAAAGTTCCAGTGACACTGTTGATGGTTGGAAAAAAAGTCTCTATTCATTTCCTCCATTACTCAAACTGAAGCAAAGACTAAAATTTGATATATCAAGGATTTTTTTCCCACCACATACTCAGAATGGAAAAACCTTTGATTAATCCACCTAGAGTGTAAGGTTGTGTGGAATATACATTTCTTAAATAAATAAATAATAATTTGACCTCAAAATTCTAATATTAGAGGTTAAGACTATTTAAGTTGCCGTGCCATGGGTTAGGTAGTAATGAGATACAAAATATGCAAATGTCCTAATATGAGCTGCTGTGATACACTGCAAGTCATGTTATGGCCCAAAAATCATGGTAAAATAACCCCAGCTTTTTACGGGGTTATTTTACCAGCTGGGAGCATCAGGCTGCATAGCCATGGCCCGATACTCCTGGGCAGACAGAGCAAGGTCCTTCCCCAGTCTTCAAGCCCCTCAGTGTTAAGACCCTTCTGCTGGCTTCAAGACCCCCCTGCCCCCACCCTCCACAGGGGAAAGCTTTAAAACCATTGATATGGGACTCTTCTGGGGGTCTGGGGGGGTCGTCTTCAGACAGGAGTGATGCTCAGTCAAGCACTGGCTTCAAAATAGCACCACTAGCAGAGGGGGCTTGAGGCTTGATGCCAGGAAGGGAGGGATCAGAGCAGGGAGTAGACCCTGCTCTGTCGGCCTGGGAGTATGTACCATGGGAGTCATTAATCTGTGGTTCCTCTGTACTGCAGGTTGTTGACTCCCATGGTAATGGACTAACGCTGCATGTGAGCCACTTCATTTGCAGTGTTAGTCCATTGTACCGGAAGCATCAGGCTGCCAAGCCAAGGTCTGATGCAGCAGTGATTCACGCCCCTCCCCTCCCCCCATGATCACCCCACCCCCTGATGTATTTATTTGATTACCCACTTAGGGTCAGACCATCAAAGTAGTGTATAAACATAAAAATTGTAAAAATAAAATTACAAACTATAACATACAAACAACATCATAGACAGATAGACAGCAAAAATAAAAATAATTCTACTGTGGTCCAACAGGCCCCGCTTAGATAGCCATTCATACCTGCATATGGGCCCTAGTCACCTATTGAACACTACAAGAAACAGATGTGCCTTGGAGCATGGCTTTAAACTTTGGGAGACTATCCCCTGTACATAGTGTTATTGGCAAGGCATTCCACAGAGTGGGGCCCACTGAATCTTGATAAGTACGCAGGAGCACATCTCAAAGTGCAGGTAACGTTGTTGACTAGAGCACAGTGTCCTGGTAGGAACATAGGGGAGCAAATGAGAGGATCCACAACACCTTCCTCCCACACACATCAGCAGCCTACCCAGAACATAAGCCCTCTCCCTCTTGTTTGCTGCTATCTCTCCCTGAATACAAGCACCCATCAGAGCCTGCCCCATGCAGGGTCCCCCCATAGGCCCCCCTGAACACAAGATCCCCCTACAAGTACTGTGAGCTGCCATGAGAGGTCATGGCAGCCATTGCAAAACGTCCAAATCCAGGGGCGGGGAAAACCGTATTTTTGAAAAAAGATGGACATCCATCTTTAGTTTCAAATATACCGTCAGAGTCGTCCAAATCCTTAAATTTGGACATCCCTAGACATGGACATTTCTGAAATTTGAATGTCCTTGCGACGGACTGCAGTTGGAGACATCCAAAATCAGGTTTCGATTGTACCGATTTGGACGTCTCTGGGAGAAGGACGTCCATCTTCTGATTTATGTCAAAAGATGGACGTCCTTCTCTTTCGAAATTGAGCCCATTAGTGTCGATCCTTTTAGTTTCTTTTTAACCATTTTCCTCATTTTATTATAATCACCCTTTCAAGAATGAAATGCAGCTGCAGTAGATTTCCTTGTGGGTTCATCCCAGATAGTACAAATTTGATCATGTTATGATCATTGTTTCCTATGGGACCCAACACCACAACCTCTCACACTATGCCCTGCCCACCACCACGGACCAGATCCAAATGGTTCCAAGAAGCAGTCATTTATTACATCTAGAAATTTTATCTCCCTGGCACTCCTTGATGTAACATGTATCCAGTCAATATTGGGGTAATTGAAATCACCCATTATTATAGCGTTGCCCAATTTGCCAGCTTTCCTAATATTTGTGAACATTTCTTCATCCCTCTGTTTGTGGAAATGGGATTGGATTGAAATAAACAAATTAGGTTCTCCAATATCACCTATATTATTCAACGTTATGATGGCTCCACTTAGAAAAAACTGGACAAAATGGGATTTAATCCTTTCATATATGCTGATGATCTCACTATATATGTACCCTTTTGTAATGATATCTCAGAGATATTGGAAAAGGTTAAAAGTGGTCTGGATTTTAATGAAAATTGGGCTACAATATTTAAGCTTAAACTTAATAGAGATATAAATCAAATTTCTGGTCATGTCCAGCTTGCATAATCCCACTCAGTTGAAACACAACTAAAAAGGTATTATTTTTGATAAATATCTGTCTTTCAAAAAACAAATTTCAGCAGCCATATCAAAAAGTTTCAAAACTTTATGGAAATTGAGAAGGATTAGAGATTACTTTTCCAGTAAATCATTTTGAGGAGCATTTTCAATATGGACTGGAGGAGTGGCCTAGTGGTTAGAACACTGGTCTTGCAATCCAGAGGTGGCCAGTTCAAATCCCACTGCTGCTGCTTGTGATCTTGGGCAAGTCACTTAACCCTCCATTGCCTTCTAGGACAGAGATATATCCAGTGTACCCAAATGTAACTCACCTTGAGCTGCTACTGAAAAAGGTGTGAGCAAAATCTAAATAAATAAATGATGTCTAAGTTTGACCTTGGATGTTGCAAAAAACATCCAAAATCTGAATAGTAAAGAAGGCCATTTTCAAAAAAGAAATATCTCTTTCTTTCAAAAATACAGTTTTGAACAAGATTTTTGTGATTTGGACGTTTTGTTTTTGGTCCATTAAAAAAAAAAAAAAGACATCCAAGTGCAAAACACACAAAATCACGCCATTGGATTGTAGGAGGAGGCAGCATTTTAGGTAGACTGGTCTCCCAGACATCCCAGGAAAGCACCCTAGGGGGCACTGCAGTGGACTTTGTAAAATGCTCCCAGGTACACATCTCACCATTGCTCCATCTTGTCAGCGGAGCCCCCCAAAACCCACCCAAGACCTACTACCCCCAACTGTACACCACTACCATAGCCCTTACAGGTGAAAGGGCACCTATATGTGGGTATAGTGGGTTTCTGGTGAGTTTTGGAGGGCTCACAGTTTCCTCCACAAGTGTAACAGGTAGGGGGAGGTATGGTCCTGGGTCCATCTCTCTATGCACTAGACTACTCCAGGGACCTGCATGCTGTTCTAATAGACCTGAGTGTAACATTTAAGGCTGGCGAGTAATGTTTTTAATCACATTTTTGAGGGGTGGGAGGGGGGTTAGTGATCACTGGGGGAGTAAGGAGAGGTGATCCCTGATTCCCTCCAGTGGTCATCTGGCCATTTAGGGCACCTTTTTGTGGAGGAGTAGTTTAGCGGTTAGTGCAGCAGACTTTGATCCTGGGGAACTGGGTTCGATTCCCATTGTAAGCTCCATGTGACTCTGGGCAAATCACTTAACCCTCCATTGCCCAAGGTACAAATAAGTACCTGTATATACTATCCAGCTTATTTTTGAAAGAGAAAGACGCCCATATTTTGACCCAAATCGGGAGATGGGCGTCTTTCTCCTGTGGGCCCCAAATCGGTATAATCGAAAGCCAATTTTGGGCGTCTTCAACTGCAATCTGTCGCGGAAACGGCCAAAGTTGATGGGGGCGTGGCGGAGGCGTGGTGAAGGCGGGACTGGGGCATATTTATCAGCCGAGGAGAGATGGGCGTCCTCGGCCATTAATCGAAAAAAGAAAGGCGTTTTTAGCGCGAATTTGGGTCACTTTTTTTGGACCCTTTTTTTTCACAAACAAGTCCCAAAAAAAGTGCCTTAAATGACCAGATGACCACCGGAGGGAATCGAGGATGACCACCCCTGACTCCCCCAGTGGTCACTAACTCCCTCCCACCCAAAAAAAACAACTTTAAAAACTTTTTTTTCGAGGCCTATTCAAGATCCAAGATGGCCGCCTAGAGAGCTGTTGTACCAGTCGTGCTCAACTTGCTCCTTCAGAACGCTGCGAGAGGGCTTTGATTCCCTATTACTATGGGGAAAAGGAGAGGGAAAACTCGGGTTAATCCCTCAACTCCGAGTGGAACCCACCTTCTACAGCAGCCGACGCTCGAGCAATTTGGTGTGGTCTCTGGCCCGAGTCAAACATCTTCCCCTGCTATCGGAGCCGGAACTAATGAGCTGGCTGACAGTGTAGACGGGGTTTCTTTCTGCCCTGTCATGCGCACGGCTCCCCTGCAACCAAGAGGGTTGGAAACTGGAGAAAGTCCTGTGTCACAGCTTCTCATAGAGGAGCAGAGAGAGCAGGGAGGGAGCCTCTCTTCAGCAGTGTTAACATGGAGGGCTGAACCAGTGGAAGAGCAGACTGTGAGTACACTGAAGCAAATTGCTAATGCCCCCCCTCTGGTTTTTCAAGCGGAATGTGTTAAAAAACCTGCCGTGGTGACATTAGAGTCACTTTACTGCTACTACTACTACTACTACTACTTAGCATTTCTATAGCGCTGCCACTTTGGGATCAAACTGCTGCTTTGCATTCCTCTTTACAACAACAAACAATAAAGAACTCAGCTGAAATTAAGTTGTTATCTCAAGTTGCCCTCCAGCAAGCACAGACAACTAATCAACATACTTCTAAAATAGAACAATTGGGAGAGAAAATGCAATCTTTGGAAGTTATCAGTCAAACCTCAATTAGGGATAAAAATGATATGTTACGACGTTTAGAATATCTTGAAAATAAATCAAGAAAACTTAATTTGAGATTCACGAACTTTCCAAGATCTCCCTTAATTTCCCCGATTGATATGGTGAAAAAATATCTGACTGAGGTATTAGGAATGCCAAGTGATTCCTTACCTCCTATTGTTCGGGTACAATATCTACAAAATAAATCAAATTCAGAGACTCTCCAACCAAACAGAGGAGAAGCGATGAACTTGACATCATTTCTTGAATCATCTTTGGAAGTAATTTCTCAGAGGTTGACTGCTTTGGTTGTTTTTGCTTTAGAAATGGACCGCGACGCAGTCTTAAGACTTTCATTTAGACATTTAGAATCTACTTTTTTTTAATCTAAAATAAGAATATTCCCTGATATGGCTAGAGAGACCCAAAAAAGACGGAGTGCTTTTTTAGCACTACGTCAGAGGACTCTGGCACTTGGAGCAAACTATATGTTAAAATTTCCTTGTATATGCAGAGTATTATATCAAGCCAAATCATTTCAGTTTTTTGATCCTAAACAATTAGAGGAGTTTTTAGTTTCAAAAGAGGATATGAATGTAGTAGTAGGAATACCAGACCATACTGTATGATATGCTTAGGGAAGGTTTACTTGGTAACAACAACCCCACTGTAAAAACTTTGTCCTTTTCCCCCCCCCCCCCCTTTATTCTTCTTGGATCCTATTACTTTATATTTCTGGTCGAAAGTAGAGTGTAAACATTTCAATTGTAATAGATATTAGAGATATTGTAAATTTTCTCATATTGTAATCTTCTCTTGTGAGTTGTTAAATTTGGATGAAAACTATAAATACAATATTTAAAAAAATAAAAATAAAAACTTTTTTTCCAGCCTGTATGCCAGCCTCAAATGTCATACCCAGCTCTATCACAGCACTATGCGGTCCCTGGAGCAGTTGTTAGTGGGTGCAGTGCACTTCAGGCAGGTGGACCCAGGCCCATCCCCCTCTACCTGTCACACTTGTGGTGGTAAATGGGATCGCTCCAAATCGCACCCAAAACCCACTGTACCCACATCTAGGTGCCCCCCTTCAGCCATAAGTGCTATGGTAATGGTGTAGAGTTCTGGGGAGTGGGTTTTGGGGGGGGATTTGGGGGGCTCAGCACCCAAGGGAAGGGAGCTATGGACTTCAAAGGTAGTTAACTTTTTTTTTAATTGTTACAAGTGCCCCCTAGGGTGCCCGGTTGGTGTCCTGGCATGTAAGGGGGACCAGTGCACTACGAATCCTGGCCCCTCCCATGACCCAATGCCTTGGATTTGTTCGTTTCTGAGCTGGGTGCCTTCATTTTCCATTATCACTGAAAAACGAAACCGCCCAGCTCAAATCCGCACAAATCCGATGCATTTGGCTGGCACAAACCATATTATTGGAAAAAAGATGGACGCCCATTTTTTTCGAAAATACGGTTTGTCCTGCCCCTTCACGTGCCCGTTCTATTATGCCCCTCCACGTGAACTGCTTTGACTGTAGTTGCAAAAACCACAGAAAGGCAGTATATCAAGTCCCATTTCCTTTCTCATTCCCCCTGATTAATTATAAAAACAGGCCTAGCTCAAAACGTCTTAGTTTTAGTCCTGGACAGTTTTGTTTTGTTCCATTATGGCTGAAAAACATCCAAGTGTTAGAAACGCCCAAGATCCTGCCCTTAACACGCCCCTCTGACATGCCCCCTTATGATTTGAATGCACTTCTGAACCTCATAGAAAAATGTCTAAAAACTGGTTTTGAAAATATCAATTTGGACTTTTTGTGAGAAAAACATCCAAATGCAGATTTATGCCACATTTTGGATGTTTTTCTCTTTTGAAAATGAGCTCCTTCATCTCTTAGTGCAGTTGATGATACTGTCCCAATTAGATTATTGCAATGCAGTTCATGTGGGGTGCAAGGAAAACATAATAAAATCGTTGCAGACCATTTAAAACATGGCAGCAAGATTGATCTTAAAAAAAAATCTAAATTAAAGCCAGATTATGTTTTAAATATTGTATTGTATTGTATGACATGACTCCTGAATACATGTTAGACTTAATAGAGATCAAAAAGAAATACAAACCCAGAAATCAAAGGATATTTAATACACATTTACCCAACTGTAAAAACATAATTTACAAGTCTATCTACAATGCTGGATTCAATTACTTGGGCTCTAAATGGTGGAACTCAATTCCCAAAAACATATGAAGGATTACAAATTACCTTCAATTCACAAAATACTTAGAGGTCCTTTTACCAAGTTGCGGGAAAAAGGGCCCTATGCTAGTGGCAGGGGTCGTTTTAATCCGCACGGCAGGGATCTTTTTACTGCAGCACGTAAAAAGACCTCAAGCGCACATGGCCATGCGGTAAGAGAATTTTTACCGCATGGCCATGAGGGGCATAATCGAACGTCGCCGGCGAAATAGATCGCCAGCGATCTATTTTGGCGGCGGCGCTACAGCTGGCCGGAACCGTATTATCGAAAAAGATGGCCGTCCATCTTTTTTTTCAATAATATGGTTTAGCCCGGCCAAATGCCAGAGTTCACCGGGTTTGAGATGGCCGGTTTTGTTTTTCAGCGATAATAGAAAAAAATGCCGGCGATCTCCAACCCGGCGACATCCAAGGCATTTGGTCGTGGGAGGAACCAGCATTTGTAGTGCACTGGTCCCCCTGACATGCCAGGACACCAACTGGGCACCCTAGGGGTCAGTGTGGTGGACTTCAGAAAAATCTCCCACATGCATAGCTCCCTTACTTTGGGTGCTGAGCAGTGGCGTACCAAGGGGGGGCGGTGGGGGTGGTCCGCCCCGGGTGCCAGTGGGTGGGGGGTGCTCCGCTCCCGCCACCTCCTTTAAACAAAAATCGGCGAAGCAGCATCGCAGGCAGCGCCTCGTCTGCCCTGCTTGTGAAAAAATCAAATCTCTTCTTCTCCTCGTCTTGACGTCGACTCGGGCCTTCCAATCAATCACTATGTCCCGCCCGCCCTCGCGGAAGTTACCTTAGAGGAGGGCGGAACATAGTGATTGATTGGAAGGCCCGAGTCAACGTCAAGACGAGGAGAAGGAGATTTGATTTTTTTACAAGCAGCAGGGCAGACGAGGCGCTGCCTGCGATGCGGCTTCGCCGATTTTTGTTTAAAGGAGGCGGCGGGAGCGGAGCACCCCCCCACCCACTGGCACCCGGGGCGGACCACCCCCACCGCCCCCCCTTGGTACGCCACTGCTCAGCACCCAAAGTAAGGGAGCTATGCATGTGGATTCAGACAGTAGTGAGAACGGGACTGAGGTGGGGAAGGAGAGGGGCGAAAGGGACTCGGGTGGGGGTGTTCAGAGGGGAAAAGGGGAGGGGAGAAGGGGACTGGGGTGGGGATCTCAGACAGGAGAAAGGAAGGGGAGGGGAGAAGGGGACTGGGGTGGGGGTCTCAGACGGGAGAAGGGGAGGGGAGAAGGGGACTGGGGTGGGGTGTTCAGAGGGGAAAAGGGAGGGGAGAAGGGGACTGGGGTGGGGATCTCAGACAGGGGAGGGGAGAAGGGGACTGGGTTGGGGATCTCAGATGGGAGACGGGGAGGGGAGAAGGGGACGGGGGTGGGGGTCTCAGACAGGGGAGGGGAGGGGAGAAGGGGACTGGAGTGGGGATCTCAGATGGAGAAGGGAAGGGGAGGGGAGAAGGGGACTGGGGTGGGGGTGTTCAGAGGGGAAAAGGGGAGGGGAGAAGGGGACTGGGGTGGGGGGTCTCAGACAGGGGAGGGGGAGGGGAGAAGGGGACTGGGGTGGGGGTGTTCAGAGAGGAAAAGGGGAGGGGAGAAGGGGACTGGGGTGGGGATCTCAGACAGGGGAGGGGGAGGGGAGAAGGGGACTGGGGTGGGGGTCTCAGACAGAAGGGGAGGGGAGAAGGGGACTGGGGTGGGGGTGTTCAGAGGGGAGAAGAGGACTGGGGTGGGGGTCACAGACAGGAGAAGGGGAGGGGAGGGGAGAAGGGGACTGGGGTGGGGGTGTTCAGAGGGGAGAAGGGGGCTGGAACTGGGGGCTGAAAAAAGGGGCAGAGAGAGGGGGTACAGATCCTAGATGGAAGGGGGAGCGAGAGGGAGGGCAGACCCTGGATGGATGGGAGAGGGTGGGCAAATGGTGGATTGAAGGGGCAGAGAGAAATGGCAGACAGTGGAGTGGATGGAAGGGAAAGGGCAGACAGTGAATTGAAGGGGCAGGGAGAGAGGGCAGACATTGGATGGAGGGGACAGCAGAGAGGGCTGACACTGGATGGCAGAGAACGAAGACAGATGCTGGATGGAAGGAAGACGGTGAAAAGAAGATGAGGAAAGCAGAAACCAGAGACAACAAACTGTAAATAAAATATATATTTTGTTTTTTGCTTTAGGATAAGTAGTATTGTAGCTGTGTTAATAAATGTTTATAATAGAACATGTAAACAAGGTAATCTTTTTATTGGACTAATTTTAATACATTTTGACTAACTTTTGGAGAACAAAACCCCCTTCCTCAGGTCAGGATAGGATACTGTAACAGCACTATACTGTACTGACCCGAGGACGGAGGTTTTGGCCTCTGAAAGCTAAATGTATTAGTCCAATAAAATGGTATTATTTTACTTTCTATATTTGTTTTATTTCTATTTGTTAATTTGTAAAGTGGTGATTGGTACTTGTTAGTTTTTTTCAAATTTACATCTGCTGTCTTTATATTTTGCACAGTACTAGGGGACAGTTTCTGTTTCTGTGGTGTTGCATTGTATGCAGAGTCTGGTATTGGGGGTTCAGTTTAATTTTTGTCTAAATAGAAAGTTTATGATTACTTATTTTATAGTGGATTAGGGTGTATCTGTGTTTGTGAAAAAGACATGGCTTTCAGTTGGCATTGACTGTGCAGGATCTACGATCTGTACTATTCTGTCTGGTTTCGTTTTACAATAGGTGAATTGATGTTCTAGTGCTCACTGTAGTGTTTAAGATGCTTTCCTTTTCCTTGTGTGACTCGTAGAAATGACTGCTTATGGTATGGTAGAATTGCTCTATAGGTCCTGAGTGTTTTGTATTCTCGGCATGCCTAGTACTGGATTTTGGGGGGGGGGGGGGGGTTAAAAAATGACCGGCCCCGGGTGTCAACTACCCTAGGTACGCCACTGGTGCTGAGCCCCCCCACCCCCCAAAAACCCGCTACCCACAAAATTACAACACTACCGTAGCTCTTAGGGGTGAAGGGGACAACTACATGTGGGTACAGTGGGTTTTGGAAGGCTCCCATTTACCAGCACAAGTGTTACAGGTAGGGAGGATGGGCCTGGGTCTGCCTGCCTTAAGTGCACTGCGGTACCCACTAAAAGTGCTCCAGGTACCTGCATACACGCAGGCCTCTAGGACTTGTTGGTGCTGTATAACCTTGGCACACCAGTTGATACCTGAAGACTAATCGCTTTGAAAAAGTCCTTTATTTGAATAAGCACGTTTACTCACAGTTAACTGCAGATCAGAGGTTGTGCCCCACTGGCAAAGAGTCTCCCTGGTACTGAGATGAGCAGTAGGTAAGAGCTGGCAGCATGGTGTACAATGCCCTCTTTCAGCAACATTCAAGGTAATAACTAAGTTCTCTAACGTGGGTAACACATGAAAGGGACCTAAAACTGGCTTACAAAAATGGCCACTACCTTATGGACTACCAGAAACAAAACTGGACACACTCTGACCCAGTTAGCAGGGGGAAAAGCACCATGGGAGTAGATCTCACTACCCTACACCCACCACAATGCATTGCTGTTGTGACTCTGCAGTGCACCTAACAGAAAAGGTGTCACACTCACCCGAGAGCCACATCACAACCAGGGAAAGGCTGTCAGAGGATAGAACACATTCTGCTGTCATGGAGGTGGGTACGGCATTTGAGGCTGGCATAGAGGCTGGCAAAAAAGGTTTTTATTTTTATTTTTTTAGTGTGGGAGGGGGTTGGTGACCACTGGGCGAGTACGGGGAGGTCATCCCCGATTCTTTACGGTGGTCATCTGGTCAGTTTGGGCACCTTTTTGAGGCTTGGTCGTGAAAATAAAAGGACCAAGTAAACCCGGCGAAATACTGCTTAATGCGGCTTTTTTTTTCCCATTATCCGCGAAAGCAGGCCGTCTGGTAGCCACGCCCATGCTCGCCCATGTCCCGCCTTTGCTAAGCCGCCGACATGCGCCCTTGAACCTTTGCCGGTGAGGCGACGGGAAAGCGGCGATGCTGTCACAAAAGCTGCATTCGATTATACCAATTTGGCCGCTTTTGAGAGATCGCCGGCCATCTCCTATGTCAGGAAATGGCTGGCGATCACTTTTAAAAATAAGCCTGCATGTGACAGGGAGCCCTTACCGCCACCCGTCGATAAGGGCTCCTGTGCTAACCTGGCGGTAACCGGGCAGCAAGCGGTGATGCTTGATTACTGCTGGGTTACCGCCACTTCTGGGGTTTACTTTATCCCCCGGAAATGGCACGCGCTCAGGGCGGGACTACCGCTGGTGGCCGCGTTGGGCCAGCGGTAGTCCTGGAAGAGCGAGTGGTAAGCCCACGTTGGACTTACTACTGCTCTGTAAAAGAGCCCCTTAAAAACCTACTTATTCAAAAACTTTTATGGTTAAATATAATCATAACTGATGTTTCCATACCATTATGCAATTCTACAACTCACTTGCAATTTTACCTCACTGTTATATGTAAGTCACATTGTTTTTGGATAATTGTGGGTTATAAGAGTGAATAAATAAATAAATATCGGCTAGCCTAGTCCTGAAAATAACACAAGTGTGTCAACATGGCTGTTTCAACCTCAAATCGTGATATCCCTTCAAAAAACAATTGCTACAATCAGACCGACCTATGGATCATGTGATCCTTTTCCATCTAATTGTTTCAAACTTCATGAATTAGGACTACTCCCTACAACCCTGTCAATAATTAACTCCAGTTTATCAACAGTGGATTTTCCCACAACATGGAAAATAGCTGTCGTTCACCCTATACTAAAGAAACCAAAATTTGATCCTTCAATCCCTGCACATTATCGTCCAGTGTCCAACTTATGCTATATGTCAAAAATCCTCAAAAAGTAGTCTTTATTCAACTATCCTCTTTCACAGAAAAATCCTGACACTACACCCCAGAAAATCAGGTTTCAGATCACACTTTAGTACAGAGACAGTAATGACAGCATTATTAAGTTAAATTAGATCTCATCATGACAAACTTTCCATAGATCTAGCAATCTCCCTCGACTAGACTGCAGCTTTTGACCCAGTAAACCACTCATTACTTCGCTCCCATTTGTCTATCCTTGGTATTAGTGGTACAGTATTCAATTCTTCTTTTCTCTCTAATTGCACCTTCAAGGTTGTTACACAAGTTTCTATAGGGCCCTTTTACTAAGACATGTAGGCGTCTACATGTGTCCAACAATTGTCAATTTGGAACTACCGCCAGGCTACTGCGAGCCCCGGGCAGTAATTCCATTTTTTGTGCGCGTCTGAAAATACTTTTTATGTTCTACCATGTGGCGCTAACCGGGCAGTAATTGGCAGTGTATGCTGATGATTACTGCCCAGTTAACGTGTGAGACTACTACTTCTCACTTCTATAGCGCTACTAGACGTACACTTTAGCTGTACACTTGAACATGAAGAGACAGTCCCTGCTCGACAGAGCTTACAATCTAATTAGGACAGACAAACAGGATAAATAGGAGATAAGGGAATTACTAAGGTGGGAATGATAATATATGGGTATTGAACAAGTGAGTAAGGGTTAGGAGTTAAAAGCAGCATTAAAAAGGTAGGCTTTTAGCCTACATTTGAAGATGACCAGAGATGTACCGGCCCAAGAAGTCTATTCCAGGCATATGGTGCAGCAAGATAAAAGGAACGGACTCTGGAGTTAGCAGTGGAGGAGAAGGGTGCAGATATCTCCAGTGAATGGAGTTCCCGGGGAGTAGTGTAGGGAGAGATGAGAGTGGAGAGGTACTGAGGAGCTGCAGAGTGAATGCACTTGTAAGTCAATAAAAGGAGTTTGAATTGTATACGGAAACAGATAGGGAGCCAGTGAAGTGACTTGAGGAGAGGACTAATATGAACATAGCAACACTGGCAGAATATAAGTTGTGCAGCAGAATTTTGAACAGAATGAAGATGGCTACGTGGGAGACCTGTGAGAAGCAAGTTGCAATACTCTAAGCGAGAGGTGATAAGAGTGTGGATAAGGGTTCTGGTAGTGTGCTCAGAAAGGAAAGGGCGAATTTTGGTGATATTATAGAGAATGAAACAACAGGTTTTAGCAGTCTGCTGAATATGTGCAGAGAAGAAGAGAATGAGGGAAGAGGAGAGGTTGGTTTAGGGGGAAAGATAAGAAGCTCAGTCTTGGTCATGTTTAGTTTCAGATGGCTATGAGCAAAGTCAGGCAGGCAGTCTGATACTTTGGCCTGGATTCCTGCTGAGATTTCTGGTGTGGAGAGGTAGATCTGGGAGTCATCAGTGTAAAGGTTATACCGAAAACCATGGGATGAGATCAGAGTACCAAGGGAAGAAGTATAGATAGAGAAAAGAAGAGGTCCCAGGACAGATCCCTGGAGGAGGATCCACCAGAGTATACACTAAAAGTACGATGGAAAACATAAGAAGAAAACCAGGAAAGAACAGAGCCCTGAAATCCAAGTGAGGACAGCGTATCAAGGAGTAGGCTGTGATCAACAGTGTCAAAAGCAGCAGATAGATCGAGAAGGATGAGGATAGAATAGAGACGTTTGGATCTGGCCAGGAATAGGTCATTGGAGACTTTAGCAAGCGCTGTTTCAGTTGAATGAAGAGGGCGAAAGCCAGATTGCAGTGAATCAAGAATAGCTTGAGATGAAAGAAAGTCAAGACAATGGCGGTGAACAGCATGTTGAAAATATCTTGGATAGGAAAGGGAGGAGGGAAATGGGGCGATAGTTGGAAGGACAGGTAGGGTTCAATGAAGGTTTTCTAAGGAGTAGTGTGACTACGGCATGTTTGAAGGCACCAGGAACAGTCGCAGTGAAAAGTGAAAGATTGAGGATATGACAGATATGAGGATATGACAGATAAGGGAAGACAGTAGGAGAGATAGTGCTAAGTAGATGGGTGGTGATAAGGTCTCAGGCCCAAAATGGATGTGCGCCAATTTTTATTTAGCTGCACGTCCATTTTTGCCCCCCCCCCCCCCCATAAGCCTTTTTTACAGGTGCGCTGAAAAATGGACCTGCACGTGTCCAATACATGTGCCTACAATAGTGCAGGCCATTTTTCAGCGCACCTTAGTAAAAGGACCCTAGGTCCAATAATCAGCCAAGACTCCATCCTATCCCCTCTTCTCTCTAATCTATTTCTGAGTCCTTTAGCTTCCTTAATCCAAACAAAGAATATCTTCATATTTTTACACAGATGATATTCTTCTTATTTATCTCACTAACCTTCTATTGGTCCCCTTCAGGATTGCCTAGATTCAGTGGTTGATTAGCTTTTCCAGCACAAGATAGTCCTGAATAAGGAAAAAACTGTTGCGCGCTGGCTTCCTTTAATCAGCCGACGGTGTCTATCAAACGTTTTGGTACCACAATAAACCATGTAGCAACTTTTGGTATTTGAGAATTATTTTGGATTCCAGTCTCTCATTTCAGCCTCAGATATTGAATTTGTGAAGAATACGTTTTCCTATTTTCCGTCAGCTGCAGTCTGTTAGGCACTTATTTGATCATGACCACCCCCAGACTTACCTTATTTCTGGGGTTCAGCTTCTAAGCTGGCTTCTGCCTATCCTTTCTGGAGTAGTTTTCCTTCTGTGTGCTGGCTGCTTCCAGCATGGCTCTAATTACTCCACTCTACTGCACCTGGGGGTGCTGCCTGAGTTAGCTCTACCTCTGTCTCCAGCCTGGCTCTGTTTGCTCCTCTGTGCTGCACCTAGGTATTCTAAGTCTCTCTATGTTCTGTGTGCGCTCTGCCTGCTCCTTGGTTTGTACTTCTCTCACCCGCTGGTGGCCAGAGCCAGTGGCTGCCATAGTTTGTCTTGCTGTTCCTACCCGTTCCAGACTTTAGCCCAGTCCGGTCCGGTTCTTCCAGGCTGCCGGACTTGTCTCTCTTGTTTGTGCCTGGACAGCCTCCGTAGTTGCTTACTGATGGCTGCAGCTGCTCCTCAGGTGTTGAAGGGCTTTATTAATCACTTAGAGACTGCAGCCTTTGCCTCGGCATCGTCTAAGGTCCCTGGTATGTTAGAGTGCTTTGTGCACTGCTACCTTGTCCAGTTCAGTGTGAGTTTCTAGCTTGTTACTAGTAGCTTGGGCATAGCTTTTCTTGTTGTCTTGTGTACAGTTTTACTAGTTTTCCTGTGTGTTGTGTGTGTGTGAGTTTCTAGCTTGTTACTAGTAGCTTGGGCATAGCTTTTCTTGCTGGCTTGTGTACAGCTTTACTAGTTCTCCTGTGTTTTGCTTAATGTGAGTTTCTAGCTTGTGACTAGTTAGCTTGGGCATAGCTTTCTTGTTAGCTTGTGTACAGCTTTACTAGTTTTCTTGTGTTTAGCTTTCTGGTTTTCCCGTGTGTGTTTTCCTTTGCTTCTGGAGCTTCAGCCCTAGTCCTGTCCGCTGCCAGTACTCCTTGCTACTGGAGCTCCAGCCATAGGCTTGCTGCTTGACCTGACTATTGCCTCAATCTGACTACTCTCTGCCTGCTGCCTGACCCAACTTCTGCCTGAACCCTGATACTTGCTGCCTGCTGCCTGACCCGACTACTGCCTGAACCCCGATACTTGCTGCCTGCTGCCTGACTCGACTACTGCCTGAATCCTGATACTTGCTGCCTGCTGCCTGACCCGACTACTGCCAGAACTCGGACATTCCCTGCCTGTCTGCCTTGCTTTCGCCTAGGTGCCTAGGGGCACTTTTGTATCCTGATTCCTGTTGTTCCTGCTTGCTAGTTCCAGTTCCGGTTTTCCTGTAAGCCCTGCTGGCTGCCCGAACCTGAGGGCTCAACCCTCGGGGAACGGTGGCTAAGCGTAGGTGAAGCCTAGGTCCAGTGTGTTCCTGTCCAATGGGCTCCACTCCAGTGTGTTCCAGTCCAATGTGCACCTGTCCAGTGTGTTCCAGTCCTGTGCATTCCAGTGCAGAACTCCAGTCCGGGGTTCCAGTCCAGCCTTGCCTCGTCTCTGCTTTGAAGGTGACCTTGCCTGCCACTGCCGCTCCACAGTAGTGGTCCAAGGGCTCACAAACCCAGTGCTTCCAGGGAAGAAGCCTGACATAATTATTTTTAAAGTCTTGATTCTTACATTCAAAATCTTTAGAGTTGGTAAGCCAGAAAATATGTCAGTACACTACTTACTGTCCCCTATTCCCACAATAGAGTTTTATGCTCATTAAATGATAAATGTCTGTGCTCACAGGACCCAGGTGTGCTCAACTGGAAATCACCAGACATAGTTGTAATGGAATAGAATTTTAAAGAATGTTTTTCAACCCTGTCTTGTACGACCAGTGCACTTGGGGTCTGTATTGTTGATTAGAAGTAATTCTGTTTCATTCATTGTTAGAGTCATCTTAAAGGATTGCTTTTCAACCCTGTTTTTGTCCGATAATACACTCTGAAATCTTGTCTTTTGACCGAAAGTAACTTTCCTTGTGAATACAAAAACAAGTTGGAATGTGGAAGATAAGGCATGTCTCTAACCAATTCAGTTTGTGCAGGAGGGAAACAGGATATGTTCGAGGCTCAGGAGATGAGCCACCTGGCCAGTGGTTTGTTTACCTGGGCTGGAAGCATGTGACTGCATCCTCATGTACATTCCGTAACTTTCCAAAGCTGGACATGAAAATAAAAGGGAGGGCTTGTCACAGCACAGTGGGGTTCATCTGTGAGCAATGTAGGGGCTGCACAGAAATCTGTTCCTGGTCGAAAAAGCTCCTAGCTCTTTCACTGTGTGTGTAACGGGCCCCCCCCAGCTGATGATTAAAAGAGCCTGGATGATGAGAGATCAGTGATGATTGTATGTATGTAATTATTGTTTCTTTCCTGGTCAAAGAACTCTTTGCATTGCTTAGATGTAGAGACCAGTGATGTAATAATTATCTTAATCATTGTTTTTGTTTCTTTTCCTGGTCTAAGAGATGAGAGATCAGTGATGTAACCATTGTTTTCATATAGCTAATCACTGTATATGTGCTAACCAGTATATATATGTATATATTAATCAATTGTAGAATTTAGTTCCTCTAATAAAGGTTTCATATATCTTATTACGAATCCAAAAGAATCCACGGTAATCATTGAGCAGTCTGTGTTAGTAAGACAGGCTGTAAATCCAAAGCAGAACAATAGTGCCTCTTATTTCCTGTCTCTTTTTGTATGGAACAATCTCCCTTATATATATTCGCAGTGAGCTTGCTTTCAAAAAATTTAAAGCAGCATTACAAACATGGCTATTCCAGTAGGCATATATCATGCTCCAGGTATTCTCAAGTGATGAGCCCCTGTGTCTCTCCCTGGGGAGATAGACTATCCACAAGCCTCTATGTCTTCACCTGCACCAACTGAGGTTGAGCCCCCAGGTGCAGGCAGCCAGGAGGATTTACTGAAGTAGCGGAAGTGGAGGGCATAGATTGGGCTTCCTGGAGGAAAGCGTTCAGGCAGTCCAGGTCCAATGCCTGTCAGGGACTTAGGTAGTCAGAACAGAGCCGCAATCAAGAACAGACCGCATCTCGGGTAGGCAGACATCAGAGCAGAGTTCGAGGTCAGACAGGGTCAGGCAGGTTCAGAGGTAGGCAGCAATCCAAGCAGAATCCTAGGTCAGGCATGTTCAGAGGCAGGCAGCGATCCAGGCAGAATCTGAGGTCATGCAGGGTCAAAGGTAGCAGTCCAATCAGAACCGACAGAGCAAGAACGACGCAAAAAGGAGCCGAACTAAGCAAAAACTGAGGCCCCGAGCCCCGCATCCAACTGGCAGAAAACCTCCAGTGCATCTGATATTAGTGGCGATGTCACACGGTCTCACCCGGACCCGCTAAGACGCCCGATCAGCAGGAGCACGCCGGTGTTCCCCAGACCACACCAGAACGCACCATGACAGCATATAACAATGGGTAGGTCCAGGCCCCACTCAGCGGTCACTGTTAATTCATTTTATTATTGTACTTATATTTGTTTTGTTGAATTTTGTAATTTTAGTTCTATTATAGTTATTTTCTTTTATTTCGCCTTTTTTTTTTAATTTTATGCTGTTTCTAGTGTGATTGGTGCCCTTTTCTGTCATATAAATTGGAGTTCCTTTCCATCATTTATTTAGTCTATAAACCGCTGAGCTCTGTGCTGTATAGAACATTTTTAATAAACTATAGTGACTAGTGCAGTGGACTCTATATCAGGGCACCCAGGTTCATGTTCCACTGCAACTCTGTCATGTTAAATGGTGAGCCCTCCAGGACCAGGGAAATACCTCCTGTACTTGAAAGTATATCACCTGAATAACTTACAGGTGTCATTAATTTTTAGGTACAGTAGGTATATCTCTGTTTCTGGAGGGCTCACAATTTAAAGGTAGAAAAAGAGAGCTAAAGGAGGAATTGAACCTGGGCCTCCTGATTTACAGTCTACTGCACTGATCACTAGGCTACCCCTCAGACTTGCTTGCTTGCCCATAGTACCTGATGTTGTCATCCAGTGTCAGTTTCAGGGGAGTGGAAGGGGGACAGAAACCACTGAGGGATTAAGGAGGGGTAATGCCTTAATCCCTCTAGTGGTCAGCTATTCAAGCAGGCACCTTTTTATACCCTGGACGTGATTAAAATAGGTTGTAGGACACCCTTCTTTTTAGACTTGGACACTTCTTCCTGGTTGATTTCGGCTGTTGGATGTCCTGCACAAAACAAGCCCAGGGACGCCCATTCCAAAAACGTCTTGTTTGAGACGCCTAGCTCACTTGGATATTTTCTGTTTTAGTATTCCAAAATCACTATTTTGACATTTTTGACAGATGGACTTTTTTTTGGTCATACTGAGACATCCATCTGCTTTAAAAATAAGTGCCATAGAAACATAGAAAAACAATGGCCCTATCCAGTCTATAAATAGTCACCAAATACTAAGCTCTATAAACTCTTCCTCTCTCCAGAGGTCCTCTGTATTTGTGCTTTTTGGAATTCAGATACTGTCCTCATCTCCACTACCTCCACTGAGAGCTATTCCAGTAGTGTACACGAATGTAACTCACCTTGAGCTACTACTGAAAAAGGTTTGAGCACAATCCAAATAAAAAAAAAATGACCATGCTTTCTGTAAATAAATATTTCCTTAGATTACCAATACCAACACTAACACATACTTAAATACTGCCACCCTCCCTGAATGTTTCAAATAATCCAAAATAAGCAAGGTAAAATACAAGCTAAAATACACTTGATTCAATTAAGGTTTCCCATCATTGGACTAAGATTAATCAAACAAATAAGTCTTAGTATTTAAAAAAAAAAAAAGAAAGATAACTAACATCTGTTCTAATAGCAGTTGGAAATGCATTCCAATTAGGAATCAGAAAATCAGAAAAGATGGTCTTAACTATCTTAAAAAATGAACTCTCTTCAAAACTACTGGACGTAGTATCAGGGAATCATGTAATCTCTCAGAAAACCTACCTAGAGGAACACAAACCAAATCAGTAATTAAAGAGGAAATAAGGCCATAAATAGCCTGAAAGAACAAAGTGATTTATACAAGATTCTCTGTTGCACCAGAAGCCAGTACAGCGAATGCTACATACCTGTAGAAGGTATTCTCCGAGGACAGCAGGCTGATTGTTCTCACTGATGGGTGACGTCCACGGCAGCCCCCTCCAATTGGAAACTTCACTAGCAAAGGCCTTTGCTAGCCCTCGTGCGCCGGTGCGCACCGCGAATGCGCGGCCGTCTTCCCGCCCGAACCGGCTCGTGTTTGTCAGTCCCATATGTAGCAAGACAAAGACAAGGGAAGACACAACTCCAAAGGGGAGGCGGGCGGGTTTGTGAGAACAATCAGCCTGCTGTCCTCGGAGAATACCTTCTACAGGTATGTAGCATTCGCTTTCTCCGAGGACAAGCAGGCTGCTTGTTCTCACTGATGGGGTATCCTTAGCCCCCAGGCTCACTCAAAACAACAAACATGGTCAATTGGGCCTCGCAACGGCGAGGACATAACTGAGATTGACCTAACAACTTATCCAACTATCTGAGAGTGTAGCCTGGAACAGAATAAACATGGGCCTAGGGGGGTGGAGTTGGATTCTAAACCCCAAACAGATTCTGAAGCACTGACCGCCCGAACCGACTGTCGTGTCGGGTATCCTGCTGCAGGCAGTAATGAGATGTGAATGTGTGGACAGATGACCACGTCACAGCCTTGCAAATCTCTTCAATAGTGGCTGACTTCAAGTGGGCCACTGACGCTGCCATGGCTCTAACACTATGAGCCGTGACATGACCCTCAAGAGCCAGCCCAGCCTGGGCGTAAGTGAAGGAAATGCAATCTGCTAGCCAATTGGATATGATGCGTTTCCCCACAGCCACTCCCCTCCTATTGGGATCAAAAGAAACAAACAATTGGGCGGACTGTCTGTTGGGCTGTGTCCGCTCCAGATAGAAGGCCAATGCTCTTTTGCAGTCCAATGTGTGCAGCTGACGTTCAGCAGGGCAGGAATGTGGACGGGGAAAGAATGTTGGCAAGACAATTGACTGGTTCAGATGGAACTCCGACACTACCTTCGGCAAGAACTTAGGGTGAGTGCGGAGGTCTACTCTATTATGATGAAATCTGGTGTAAGGGGCCTGGGCTACCAGGGCCTGAAGGTCACTGACTCTACGAGTTGAAGTAACTGCCACCAAGAAAATGACCTTCCAGGTCAAGTACTTCAGATGGCAGGAGTTCAGTGGCTCAAAAGGAGGTTTCATCAGCTGGGTGAGAACGACATTGAGATCCCATGACACTGTAGGAGGTTTGACAAAAGCAAACCTCTCATGAAGCAAACAACTAAAGGCTGTCCTGAGATCGGCTTACCTTCCACACGGTAATGGTATGCACTGATTGCGCTAAGGTGAACCCTTACAGAGTTGGTCTTGAGACCAGACTCAGACAAGTGCAGAAGGTATTCAAGCAGGGTCTGTGTAGGACAGGAGCGAGGATCTAAGGCCTTGCTGTCACACCAGACGGCAAACCTCCTCCATAAAAAGAAGTAACTCCTCTTAGTGGAATCTTTTCTGGAAGCAAGCAAGATACGGGAGACACCCTCCGACAGACCCAAAGAGGCAAAGTCTATGCTCTCAACATCCAGGCCATGAGAGCCAGAGACTGGAGGTTGGGATGCAGAAGCGCCCCTTCGTTCTGGGTGATGAGGGTCGGAAAACACTCCAATCTCCACGGTTCTTAGGAGGACAACTCCAGAAGAAGAGGGAACCAGATCTGACGCGGCCAAAAAGGAGCAATCAGAATCATGGTGCCTCGGTCTTGCTTGAGTTTCAACAAAGTCTTCCCCACCAGAGGTATGGGAGGATAAGCATACAGCAGGCCTTCCCCCCAATCCAGGAGTAAGGCATCCGATGCCAGTCGGCCGTGGGCCTGAAGTCTGGAACAGAACTGAGGGACCTTGTGGTTGGCTCGAGATGCAAAGAGATCTACCAAGGGGGTGCCCCACACCTGGAAGATCCGGCGCACTACTCTGGGGTTGAGCGACCACTCATGAGGTTGCATAATCCTGCTCAACCTGTCGGCCAGACTGTTGTTTACGCCTGCCAGATATGTGGCTTGGAGCAACATGCCGTGACGGCGAGCCCACAGCCACATGCTGACGGCTTCCTGACACAGGGGGTGAGATCCGGTGCCCCCCTGCTTGTTGATATAATACATGGCAACCTGGTTGTCTGTCTGAATTTGGATAATTTGATGGGACAGCCGATCTCTGAAAGCCTTCAGAGCATTCCAGACCGCTCGTAACTCCAGGAGATTGATCTCCAGATCGCGTTCCTGGAGGGACCAGCTTCCCTGGGTGTGGAGCCCATTGACATGAGCTCCCCACCCCAGGAGAGACGCATCCGTAGTCAGCACTTTTTATGGCTGAGGAATTTGGAAAGGGCGTCCCAGAGTCAAATTGGACCAAATCATCCACCAGTACAGGGATTTGAGAAAACTCGTGGACAGGTGGATCACGTCCTCTAGATCCCCAGCAGCCTGAAACCACTGGGAAGCTAGGGTCCATTGAGCAGATCGCATGTGAAGACGAGCCATGGGAGTCACATGAACTGTGGAGGCCATGTGGCCAAGCAATCTCAACATCTGCTGAGCTGTGATCTGCTGGGACGCTCGTACCCGGGAGACAGGGACAGCAGATTGTTGGCCCTTGTCTCCGGAAGATAGGCATGAGCCGTCCGAGAATCCAGCAGAGCTCCTATGAATTTGAGTCTCTGCACTGGGAGAAGATGGGACTTTGGGTAATTTATCACAAACCCCAGTAGCTCCAGGAGTCGAATAGTCATCTGCATGGACTGTAGAGCTCCTGCCTCAGATGTGTTCTTTACCAGCCAATCGTCGAGATAACGGAACACGTGAACTCCCAGCCTGCGAAGCGCTGCTGCTACTACAGCCAGGCACTTCGTGAACACTCTGGGCGCAGAGGCGAACCCAAAGGGTAGCACACAGTACTGGAAGTGACGTGTGCCCAGCTGAAATCGCAGATACTGCCTGTGAGCTGGCAATATCAGGATGTGCGTGTAGGTGTCCTTCAAGTCCAGAGAGCATAGCCAATCGTTTTCCTGAATCATGGGAAGAAGGGTGCCCAGGGAAAGCATCCTGAACTTTTCTTTGACCATATATTTGTTCAGGGCCCTTAGGTCTAGGATGGGATGCATCCCCCCTGTTTTCTTTTCCACAAGGAAGTACCTGGAATATAATCCCAGCCCTTCTTGCCCGGATGGCACGGGCTCGACCGTATTGGCGCTGAGAAGGGCGGAGAGTTCCTCTGCAAGTACCTGCTTGTGCTGGAAGCTGTAGGACTGAGCTCCCGGAGGACAATTTGGAGGCTTTGAGGCCAAATTGAGGGTGTATTCTTGGCGGACTATTTGAAGAACCCAACGGTCGGAGGTTATAAGAGGCCACCTTTGGTGAAAAACTTTCAACCTCCCCCCGACCGGCAGATCGCCCGGCACGGACACGTTGATGTCGGCTATGCTCTGCTGGAGCCAGTCAAAAGCTCGTCCCCTGCTTTTGCTGGGGAGCCGTGGGGCCTTGCTGAGGCGCACGCTGCTGACGAGAGCGAGCGAGCTGGGGCTTAGCCTGGGCCGCAGGTTGGCGAGAGGGAGGATTGTACCTATGCTTACCAGAAGAATAGGGAACAGCCCTCCTTCCCCCATAAAAACATCTACCTGAGGAGGTAGATGCTGAAGGCTGCTGGCGGGAGAATTTGTCGAAAGCGTTATCCTGCTGGTGGAGCTGTTCTACCACCTGTTTGACTTTTTCTCCAAAAATGTTGTCCGCTCGGCAAGGGGAGTCCGCAATCCGCTGCTGGATCCTATTCTCCAGGTCGGAGGCACGCAGCCATGAGAGTCTGCGCATCACCACACCTTGAGCAGCGGCCCTGGATGCAACATCAAAGGTATCATATACCCCTCTGGCCAGGAATTTCCTGCACGCCTTCAGCTGCCTGACCACCTCCTGAAACGGCTTGGCTTGCTCAGGAGGGAGCTTGTCCACCAAGCCCGCCAACTGCCGCACATTGTTCCGCATATGGATGCTCGTGTAGAGCTGGTAGGACTGAATCTTGGCCACGAGCATAGAGGAATGATAGGCCTTCCTCCCAAAGGAGTCTAAGGTTCTGGAGTCTTTGCCCGGGGGCGCCGAAGCATGCTCTCTAGAACTCTTAGCCTTCTTTAGGGCCAGATCCACCACACCAGAGTCGTGAGGCAACTGAGAGCGCATCAGCTCTGGGTCCCCATGGATCCGATACTGGGATTCGATCTTCTTTGGAATGTGGGGATTAGTTAGTGGCTTGGTCCAGTTCGCCAGCAATGTCTTTTTTAGGACATGATGCATGGGTACTGTGGATGCTTCCTTAGGTGGAGAAGGATAGTCCAAGAGCTCAAACATTTCAGCCCTGGGCTCATCCTCCACAACCACCGGGAAGGGGATGGCCGTAGACATCTCCTGGACAAAGGCCGCGAAAGACAGACTCTCGGGAGGAGAAAGCTGCCTTTCAGGGGAGGGAGTGGGATCAGAAGGAAGGCCATCAGACTCCTCGTCAGAGAAATATCTGATGTCCTCCTCCTCCTCCCACGAGGTCTCACCATCGGTGTCAGACACAAGTTCACGAACCTGTGTCTGAAGCCGTGCCCGACTCGACTCCGTGGAAACACGGCCACGGTAGGAGCGTTGAGAGGTGGACTCCCTCGCCAGCACCGGCGAAGCTCCCTCCGCCGACGTCATCGGGGAGTCTGCCTGGGAGACGGCCGTAGCCGGTACCGCAAGCGGTACCAATACCGGGGACCTGACCTCAGGCAAGGGGTCAGCCGTCGCCTCACTCGACGGTACCAGTGGCGCAAGCACCCCCGGTACCGGAGGAGAAGGGCGCAACAGCTCTCCCAGAATCTCTGGAAGAACGGCCTGGAAACTCTCGTGCAGAGCGGCTGTGGAGAAAGACTGAGAAGCCGAGGCAGGTGTCGATGTCAGAGTCTGTTCCGGGAGTGGAGGCGGTTCCGGGCTGTCCAAGGGGGAGCGCATCGACACCTCCTGAACAGAGGGTGAGTGGTCCTCCCGGTGCCGATGCCTACTGGGTGCCGACTGCCTCGGCGACCCAGAGCTCTCGGTACTGAGAGGGGAAGACCGGTGACGATGCTTCTTTGACTTCTTCAAGTGAAGCATGTCACCGGAGCTTCCCGGTACCGACGAGGACGTAGAATCCAACCGTCGCTTCCTCGGGGCCGAGGCCGAAGAAGGTCGATCTCGGGGGGGGGGGGGGGGCTGTACCGCAGGAGCCCTCAGGGCAGGGGGAGACCCACCCGAAGGCTCACCGCCACCAGCAGGGGAATGGACAGCCCTCACCTGCACTCCAGATGAAGCACCACCGTCCGACGACATCAGCAATAGCGGAGGTCCCGGTACCACCGACGTCGACGTAGCCTTCCGATGCCTCGGTACCGACGATGCAGGAGGTAGAAGCCTCGATGCAGTCGATGCCGAAGACTTCGATGCTGTCGACGTTGATGCACTCGATGCGTCCCGTGCTGTTGTCGTCGAAGAGCCCGAGAACAACACGTTCCACTGGGCCAATCTCTCTACCTGAGTCCTCTTTTTCAAAAGAGCACAAAGACTGCAGGCCTGCGGGCGGTGTCCAGCCCCCAGACACTGAAGACACGAAGTGTGCCTATCAGTGAGCGAGATTACCCGGGCGCACTGGGTGCACTTCTTGAAGCCGCTGGAAGACTTTGATGACATGGGCGGAAAAATCACGCCTGCGAAATCAAAATTTGTGATGATGACGAAAGGCACCAAAAAGAAGGGAGAAAAAACCCGTACCGAGGCCAAATAGGCCGGTCCCGAAAGCGAAAGGAAACTTACGCGGGGAAAAAGCTGGAAACACGGGAAAGGGGTAAAGACCGGATCGGTCTCCTCTTTTTTTTTTTTTTTCAGCGAAAATCGTGAAGACGGGTGAGGTCAACTTGAGGGGCACGAAACGGCGGCAAAACACTACCGTCCCGAGCGCAGACAAAAGAAGACTGACGAACACGAGCCGGTTTGGGCGGGAAGACGGCGAGGGCTAGCAAAGGCCTTTGCTAGTGAAGTTTCCGATTGGAGGGGGCTGCCGTGGACGTCATCCATCAGTGAGAACAAGCAGCCTGCTTGTCCTCGGAGAAAGCCGAGTTCTATACAATGAAATATTAATGCATTTCTTAAGATTAAAAATCAAGCTGATAGCAGTGTTCTGAATCAATTGCAATGTTCTTAATAACCTAACAGGTTGATTCAAGTAAAGTACATTACAGTAATCTGAGGGCCAATTTTACAAAGCAGCAGTATCCGTACCGCTGCTTTGCCGCACGCCAATCTGATGGTAGCTCGGTGGTAGTACCTGTCCCAGTGTGCCATTTTCCTTTTAATTTAGAAAGGCCCACCTTCTATGCATTTGCACCTCGGAGGCATTTAAATATTCCCTATTCTGTCTTTCTATCAAAGTAGATCTATAAAACCCTGTCCCAATATGCTTTATGACCAAGACCACTTACCATTCAAATAGACATTCTCTGGACCAGTCCCATCTAATTTATACTCTTTTGAAAGTGCAGTCCGGAGAACTACACTCAATATTCCAAATAAGGTATCAACAGAAACTTACACTGAGGCAATATTACTCCCTTATTACTACTGTCTATTTCTTCCTTCCCATATGCAGTTCAGTATATTTATAGTTTTTGCTGTTGCCTTTCACAGTTTCTGCGCCCTGTCTTCCCTCTAGAGCCCTTCATTCATACCAAAGAAATTTTCTTCAAGTATCGTCCCACCATGTTGTTCATCTCTCTACAAGATATTTACTGTAATGGCCTGGGCCCTGTAATGGATTTGAGGTTGGAGCAAACATTGGCTGTCTTTAAATCCAAACACAGAAACATGACAGCAAATAAGGGCCAAATGGCCCTTCCAGTCTGCCCATCCTCAGTAACCCCTCCTTCTTTTCCTAAGAAATCCCACATGCCTGTCCCATGTTTTCTTAAATTCTGATACAGTCCTTGTCTCCATGACTTCCACCGGGAGGCCATTGCATGCATCCCCCACTCTTTCTGTGAAACAGTATTTTCTTAGCTTCCTCCTAAACCTATTTCCTCTTAACTTCATCCTATGCCCTCACATTCCAGAATTTTCCTTCACTTGAAAAGGGCTCATTAATGTCACTGAGGTATTTAAACATCTCTATCATATCCCCTCTCTCCTGCCTCTCTTCCAGTGTATACATGTTGAGGTTCATACCAGTTTTATAGCCGCCCTCTGGACAGACTCCATCCTGTATATACTGTATCTCTAGGTGCGGTCTCCAGAATTGCACACAGTACTCTAAATGGGGCTTCACCAGAGACTTATACAAGGACACTATCACCTCTTTTTTCCTGCTGTTCATCCCTCTCCTTATGACCCGGCCATCCTTCTGGCTTTGACCATTGCCTTTTTTACCTGTTTGGTCACCTTAAGATCATCAGACACAATCACCCCCAAGTCCCGCTCTTCTTTCATACACAGAAGCACTTCATCCCCTATATTGTACCATTCTCTTGGTCTTTTGTAACCCAAGTTACAACCCTGCATTTCTTAGCATTAAATCTTAGTTGCCAATTACTAGACCTTTCTTCCAGCTTCGCTAGATCCTTCCTCAAGTCATCCACACCCTCTGGGGTGTCCACCCTATTACAGAGTTTAGTATCATCCAGAAAGCGACAAACCTTACTAGACAGTCCTTCTGCAATATCACTCACAAAGATGTTAAAAAGAGCTGGCCTGAGGACCAATCCCTGCGGTACACCACTGATAACATCCTTTTTATCGGAGCAAGCTCCATATACCACTCCCATTTAACCAGTTTTTAACCCAGTCAGTCACTTTAGGTCCCATACCGAGGGCACTCAGTTTATCAGTCGTCTGAGCGGAACCATGTCAAAGGCTTTGCTAAAATCCAAGTACTCCTCCCATGTTCTACTGTTTGGTCACCCAGTCAAAGAAATCAATCAGATTTGTCTGACATGACTTGCCTCTAGTGAAACCATGCTGTCTCAGGTCCTGCAGTCCATTCAATTTGAGAAACCTTACAGTCTGTAATTCCCAACCTCCTTCTTACTTCTACTCTTGTGCAGAGGGACCACATCCAGCCTTCTCCAGTCCTCAGGGAACACTCCAGACTCTAAAAAAGCATTGAAGAGCTCAGTCAGTGGAGCTGCCAGAACTTCTCCAAGTTCCTTGAGTACCCTTGGATGCATTCCATTGGGCCCAATTGCTTTGTCTACTTTTAGTTTAGCTAGCTGCTCATGAACAGAGTCTTCTGAGAATTGGTCCTGGTCTTCCATACATTCATCCCCATTAGCATTTGTTTTCTGCGGTCCTACGCCCCGGCCTTTCATCCGTGAACACAGAACAGAAATAATTGTTAAGCAGTTCAGCTTTATCCTTATTTGTTACTAAAGGTTTTGGACCTTGAGCCGCCTTAGCTGCCTGATTGGATTCTGTTCTTGGAGCACTGCAGTATTGGTTTTATGTTTTCCTCTTTCTTCCCTTTGGCTTTACAGCTTTTTCTGTTCTTCTACTCTCTTTCTCTCCTATTTTTATTGCAGTTCTTTTCCCTGCTTCTTTATGGCAATTTTGTTGCTAACCAGTTTGATAGGTCTTCTCCAAAGAGGTATATCAAGTCTGAAAATAAACTTGAAACTTGGGCATCTTAAAATATTCACCCCCAGATACTGGATCTGGTTTATTTCATGCACAGAAATACTTCACTCCCTATACTATACTGCTACCTTCAGTTTTTGCAGACCAAATGAGTCTTTTTGGTTGCATGCATTCATTCTAACAGTCTCTGCTGTTACACCTATTATGTAAACCACACTGAAACCTAGTGAGGGGATTTTAGTGGTATACAAGACCTGATTTGATTTGAAATGCATTATTCTGTGTTTTTTTTTTGCATTAAATGTTAACTGCCATACACTTGGCTGGTGCTTATCAAACATTTTTTTGTTACATTTGTACCCCGCGCTTTCCCACTCATGGCAGGCTCAATGCGGCTTACATGGGGCAATGGAGGGTTAAGTGACTTGCCCAGAGTCACAAGGAGCTGCCTGTGCCTGAACTGGGAATTGAACTCAGTTCCTCAGTTCGCCAGGACCAAAGTCCATCACCCTAACCACTAGGCCACTCCTCTGCTTCAACTTCATTATTATGGCCACAGAAAACATTCTACCCTCCAAAGGTGTAAGCTGGTGATGTTTCTATAGACAGTATTTGGGGTGATGACTCATAGTTTGGGAAGCCATTTCTCAAATTTTATTAGATCCATCATGTTTTTCACACTTTCTGAGGTGTCTACTCTGATGCAGATGTTAACGATATCTACAAAAAGGCGAACTTTTACCTCTAGCCCTTAGCAATATCACTACAAAAATGTTGAAAAGAACTGGATCAAGGACTGATCCCTGTGTCACACCACTAGTAAAGCCCCATACTCAGAATGAATTTCATTTACCCTTTGTCACCTCCCACCATAGGCGGTCAGTGGCCCAACTGTTTGGGGAGGCTAAAAGGGGTGGGGTTAGGGGTGGTGCCAGGGGTGGGGCTTACATCCACAATTGTCTGACAACACACAGAAAAATAAATAAATAAAAGTAAAATAGTCACAATTAATACCTTTAACAATTCAACATCAGATCCTCCAAAATATTATAAAAACACATCTGATGTTATGACAAACAAACTAAAATTAATTTAAAGTGTTGATGTCACCTTAGTATGGCCAATACACAATCTCTCTACTGCAAAACACTATACACAAACTTGTGCAAAAACTCACTCAGAACCTTACCAAACCACAACAGCACTAATTCCAAGGACAGGATGAGCTACAACCTTATGCGTGGAAAGGCAGCACTGTAATTACACCAGGCTCTAAAACACCAATACACTACCTAGTGAAAAAAACAAAACCAAAAGGGCTGCAAATACTGAACTGGAAAGTTACCTCAAGAAGTCAGACTTGGCATGCAGCAATACTAGAGAAATTGAAAGTTACGTGCAAAATATCACAGATACACATTTCCAAAAGCTGACATATTCCAATTAATACATTCTGAATAAAATACTTTTTTCTACCTTTGTTGTCTGAGCATTTAGTTTTTCTATTCGCTTTGGTCCTAGTGCCTTCTGTTTTATGGTGTCTTCTTTCCATTTGATATTTTTTCACTCACCATGTCCACCATCCTCCTGTGTCCTTATGTGTTCTGTCTACCATCTGCAGCCCTGTCCCTATCCTTCCTCCAGTTGCAGCATCTGCCCTCAAAGCATTCCGATCCAGCCCTTAAATTCAGCAGTTTCCCCTCCATCCATATTCAGCATTTCTCCTCACTCCCCTCCCCTCCATTCATGTGCATTTACTTCCTCTGTCTTCCCTCCCCTCTCCTCCATCCATGTCCAGATTTCTCCTCTTTCCTCCCCTCCATCCATGTTCCATGTGCATCTCCTTCCTGTCTTCCCTTCCCTCCATCCATCTATGCCCAGCAACTCTCCTCTCTCCCCTGCCCTCCCCTCCCCTCCATTCATCCATCCTTCCATGTCCAGCAACTCTCCCCTGCCCTGCCCTCCCCTCCATTCATCCATGTCCAGCAACTCTCCTCTCTCCCCTGCCCTCCATCCATATCTAGCAAATCTCTCTCCCCTCATATCTAGCAATTCTTCTCTCTTCCCTGCCCTCCCCTCCCCTCCATGTCCAGTGATTTCACTTCTCTCCCCTGTCCTCCCTCCCATCCATGTCCAGCGATTCTCCTCTGCCCCTGTCCTCCCCTCCATGTCCAGTGATTTCTCCTCTCTCCCCTATCCTTCCCTCTCATCCATGTCCAGCGATTCTCCTGTGACCTCCCCTCCCCTTCCCTCCCATCCATGTCCAATGATTCTCCTGTGACCTCCACTCCCCTTCCCTCCCATTCATGTCCGATTCTTCTTTGCCCCTGCCCTGTTCTCCCCTTCCAACCATGTCCAGTGACTTGCCCCAGCCCCCCTTTTCAGCCCCCCAGTTTGAGGTGTAACCCAGCCCCACCTGCCTGTCCTCAGCTCCCCGACAGCCCACCATTCCGTTCCTGCCACAGCCGCCCTGCATTTAAAATCTGTTATTTTAAGTCGCAGCAGCAGCTCGCCTCCAGCTTTTCCCTTCCTGCTCAATGTCCCGCCCTCGTGGAAACAGGAAATACCTCATCAGAGGAAGGCGGGACACTGAGTGGGAAGGGAAAGACTGGACTTGAGCTGCCACACTGTGACTTAAAATAACAGGTTTAAACGGAGGGTGACTGCATTGGGAACGGAATGGAAGGTATGTTTGAGAGTTGAGGGCGGGCTCAGCCGGGGGGCGGGGGCGGGGGCGGAAGATACAATTTGTTCTTGGAGAAAGCAGGCAGGGAAGATCACAGCTGGGAGCCTCCCCAAGCCTCTTATACAGGGCACCTATGCCTCCCACACAACCAGTTCCTCACCGAGTCAGTCAGTTTAGGGCCATATATCAATGGCACTTAGTTTATTTATAGGTTGCTTATGTCAAATGCTTTGCTGAAATTTAAGTACACTATCAGGCTTATTTTTGAAAGAAAAGGGCGCCCATCTTTCGACACAAATCGAAAGATGGGTGTCCTCACAAGGTTGCCCAAATCGGCATAATCGAAAGCTGATTTTGGGTGTCCTCAACTGCTTTCTGTCGCTGGGATGACCAAAGTTCATGGGGGCATATTGGAGGCATAGCAAAGGCGGGACTGAGGGTGTGTCTAACACATGGGCGTCCTCGACCAATAATGGAAAAAAGAAGGGCGTCCCTGATGAACACTTGGATGACTTTACCTGGTCCTTTTTTTCTTACGTCTAAGCCACAAAAATGTGCCCTAAATGACCAGATGGCCACTGGAGGGAATCGGGGATGATCTCACCTTACTCCCCCACCCTCAAAAATAATTTTTAAAAATATTTTTTTCAAGCCTTTATGCCAGCCTCCAATATCATACCCAGCTCCATGACAGCAGTATGCAGGTCCCTGGAGCAGTTTTAGTGGGTACAGTGCACTTCAGGCAGGTGGACCCAGGCCCATCCCTCCCCTACCTGTTACACTTGTGGTGGTAAATATGAGTCCTTCAAAACCCACAAGAAACGCACTGTACCCACATGTAGGTGCCCCCCGTCACCCCTTAGGGCTATGGTAGTGGTGTACAGTTGTGGGGAGTGGGTTTTTGGGGGAGTTTGGGGGGCTCAGCACACAAGGTAAGGGAGCTATGCACCTGGGAGCAATTTCTGAAGTCCACTGCAGTGCCCCCTAGGGTGCTCGGTTGGTGTCCTGGCATGTGAGGGGGACCAGTGCACTACGAATGCTGGCTCCTCCCATGACCAAAGGGCTTGGATTTGGTCATTTCTGAGATGGGCGTCCTCGGTTTCCATTATTGGCGAAAATCGGGAACGACCATCTCTAAGGACGACCATCTCTAAGGTCGACCTAAATTTCACGATTTGAGCATCTCCGATCATATTATCGAAATTAAAGATGGACACCCATCTTGTTTCGATAATACGGGTTTCCCTGCCCCTTCACTGGGACGTCCTGCGAGGACGTCCTCAGGAAAACTTGGACGCACCTTTCGATTATGCCCCTCCACATCTTGTGCTCTTTTTCAGTAAAAAGGGAGACATGATTTTATATACTACCTTTCTGTGGTACAATTAAAGCAGTTCACATATTATGTACAGGTCCAAATCTCTGGTCACCCAGTCAAATAAATTCATCAGATTCATCTGAAAAGATTGGCCTCTAATAAAACCATGCAGCCTCAGATCCTGTAATGCACTGGATTCTTTTTAGCAGTGATTCTATTAACTTAGTCACCACCGAGGTCAGTCTAACTGGCCTATACTTTCTATTCTCTTCCTTATTACTAATTTTGTGAAGAGGAATCACATATCTCCAGTCCTCTGGTACCACTTCCAACTTCAAAGAAGTGTTGAAAGATCAACAGGACCACAAGAACCTCTCTAAAATCCTTCAATATCCTTGGCTATATCCCATCTCTCACATCACTCTCTACTTTTAGTTTAACTAGCTCTTCATGAACACAGTCCTTGAAAAAGTTTGAAGTCTAATTCAATTCTCTTTCTTTTGCATCCATCTTCTGTGGTCTTGCTCCAAGACCTCTCTCAGTGAACCCTCCAACAGAACTATTTATAAAGGAATTCCATTTTCTCCTAAATAATTAGAAACTTTGAATTGCTTTATGTGCTGTACTGACTGAGTGTGTAAAGCATTGCCTTATCACATGCTGTACTGCCTCACTGTACAATAATGCATTATTGTCATTATTGTGGTGCCTAGAGTTAGGTACTAATAACATGCAAATGTTATAGCAGGGCACCAGGTCATCATGGTGGCTAAAAATCGAACCTGGCACCTCAGGTTTGTAGCTGGCAAAAAAACATACCCGATGAACAGTGCAGCTGGCCAATGAGATGCTGCGTTCCTTTGCCTAGGAATGAAAGCAGCATCTCATTGACAGGGAAGGCAAGCAGCTGTCATTGGCCGGCAAGGCAGCAGCCAATGGAGCCTTTTGGAAGCCCATGCTACGCAGAGTGGGAGAGGACAAGGACTCCCCCCCCCCCCCCCCCCCCCACGTGGCGGCTGTGCAGTCAGTGTCAGGGATCGACAAGAGCAGCAGAGTAGCATCAGGGGAGCAGCAGAGCAGACAGAGCAGAAAGCAGCAGCATTGGGGAATCAGCAGGACCAGTACTGGGAACTGGCGGGAGCAACAAAAGCAACATCGGGGGACTGGCAGGAGCAGCAGCATTGGGAACCAGCAGGAACAGCACATGAACTGGTGAGAGCAGTATCGTGGGGATCGGCAAGAGCAGGAAGAGAGGAGAGGAGCATCAGGATCAGTGGGAGCAGAACAGCCTGCAGAGGAAATGTTTCCAAACTTTGGTAAGGCTGCTTAAATTTACTTTCAAAAAGCCTCTGTTTTGTTGTATGTGTGTGTGTGTGGGGTGGATCATGAGAGACTACTGGTTGGTGTGCGGTGGATAATGGCAGACTACTAGGTGGGATGTGATGGGACATGAAGTAACAAAAGAGAGGGTAATACAGCATACAAATATACAGCACAGACAAAAAAAGCACCACTGGGCCTTCAAGAAAGAGATAATAGCCGTCCTTTTATTGTGAAAAAGACCCGACACGGGCCGTGTTTCGGCGCACAAGCGCCTACCTCAGGGGTCAAGGTGTATCTTCACAATGTATAAGCAGAAATCCTAAGTGAATTGCCAGCTACCGCTGGACGTACTTTCAATCACGCTGAGAGCTGGCTAGTATCTAAAACAGCCCCCCCAAAAAAAGTACACCCAGTGGTAGCTGGCAATTCACTTAGGATTTCTGCTTATACATTGTGAAGATACACCTTGACCCCTGAGGCGCTTGTGCGCCGAAACACGGCCCGTGTCGGGTCTTTTTCACAATAAAAGGACATAAGTACATAAGTACATAAGTAGTGCCATACTGGGAAAGACCAAAGGTCCATCTAGCCCAGCATCCTGTCACCGACAGTGGCCAATCCAGGTCAAGGGCACCTGGCCACGCTCCCCAAACGTAAAAACATTCCAGACAAGTTATACCTAAAAATGCGGAATTTTTCCAAGTCCATTTAATAGCGGTCTATGGACTTGTCCTTTAGGAATCTATCTAACCCCTTTTTAAACTCCGTCAAGCTAACCGCCCATACCACGTTCTCCGGCAACGAATTCCAGAGTCTAATTACACGTTGGGTGAAGAAAAATTTTCTCCGATTCGTTTTAAATTTACCACACTGTAGCTTCAACTCATGCCCTCTAGTCCTAGTATTTTTGGATAGCGTGAACAGTCGCTTCACATCCACCCGATCCATTCCACTCATTATTTTATACACTTCTATCATATCTCCCCTCAGCCGTCTCTTCTCCAAGCTGAAAAGCCCTAGCCTTCTCAGCCTCTCTTCATAGGAAAGTCGTCCCATCCCCACTATCATTTTCGTCGCCCTTCGCTGTACCTTTTCCAATTCTACTATCTCTTTTGAGATACGGAGACCAGTACTGAACACAATACTCCAGGTGCGGTCGCACCATGGAGCGATACAACGGCATTATAACATCCGCACACCTGGACTCCATACCCTTCCTAATAACACCCAACATTCTATTCGCTTTCCTAGCCGCAGCAGCACACTGAGCAGAAGGTTTCAGCGTATCATCGACGACGACACCCAGATCCCTTTCTTGATCCGTAACTCCTAACGCGGAACCTTGCAAGACGTAGCTATAATTCGGGTTCCTCTTACCCACATGCATCACTTTGCACTTGTCAACATTGAACTTCATCTGCCACTTGCACGCCCATTCTCCCAGTCTCGCAAGGTCCTCCTGTAATCGTTCACATTCCTCCTGCGACTTGACGACCCTGAATAATTTTGTGTCATCGGCGAATTTAATTACCTCACTAGTTATTCCCATCTCTAGGTCATTTATAAATACATTAAAAAGCAACGGACCCAGCACAGACCCCTGCGGGACCCACTAACTACCCTCCTCCACTGAGAATACTGGCCACGCAATCCTACTCTCTGCTTCCTATCTTTCAACCAGTTCTTAATCCATAATAATACCCTACCTCCGATTCCATGACTCTGCAATTTCTTCAGGAGTCTTTCGTGCGGCACTTTGTCAAACGCCTTCTGAAAATCCAGATATACAATATCAACCGGCTCCCCATTGTCCACATGTTTGCTTACCCCCTCAAAAAAATGCATTAGATTGGTGAGGCAAGACTTCCCTTCACTAAATCCGTGCTGACTTTGTCTCATCAGTCCATGTTTTTGTATATGCTCTGCAATTTTATTCTTAATAATAGCCTCCACCATCTTGCCCGGCACCGACGTCAGACTCACCGGTCTATAATTTCCCGGATCTCCTCTGGAACCCTTCTTAAAAATCGGAGTAACATTGGCTACCCTCCAGTCTTCCGGTACTACACTCGATTTTAGGGACAGATTGCATATTTCTAACAGTAGCTCCGCAAGTTCATTTTTTAGTTCTATTAATACTCTGGGATGAAGGCCCAGTGGTGCTTTTTTGTCTGTGGGGGGACATGAGACAGATGGTGGGGGGATCATGAGAGTGAGATGTCATATGTGTGTGCTCGATGCAAACAGTTCCTACCACTCAGAGAACGAGTCTGTTCTCTTGAGGCTAGAGTAGAGGAAGAGCTGAGGGAGACAGAGAGGTATATAGAGGAGGCCTACAGGGACGTTGTAGAGAAGTCCCACCTCCAATCTAGCAGCCCCTGTGCTGCCTTGGAGGAGAGAAGCCTTCCAAAAGGAAAGCATCACCCTGGAGCAGCTGAAAGTAATCCTGTAGACAGAACCAGCACACCAGGGAATGCAATATCCTCTCACACCGAGGATGTGTCTCTAGGAGCTACTGCCCAGGTGGGAAGGGTTAGGATGGCTGTTGTAATTGGTGATTCGATTATTAGGCATGTAGATAGCTGGGTGGCTAGTGGACGTGAGGATTGCCTGGTAACTTGTCTGCCTGGTGCGAAGGTGGCAGACCTCACACGTCACTTAGATAGGATTTTGGATAGTGCTGGGGAGAAGCCAGCTGTTTTGGTACATGTGGGTACCGATGACATAGGACAATGTGGGAGAGATGTTCTGGAAGCCACATTTAGGCTCTTAGGTAGAAAGCTCAAATCCAGAAACTTCTAGGGTAGCATTTTCTGAAGTGCTAACTGTTCCATGTGCAGGGCCCAAGAGACAGGCAGAACTCTGAAGTCTCAATGTGTGGATTAGACGATGGTTAAGGGAGGAGTGTTTTAGATTTGTTAGGAACTGGGCAACATTCTGGGGAAGGGGGAGCCTATTCCAAAAGGATGGGCTCCACTTTAACCAGGGTGGGACTAGGCTGCTGGCATCAGCATTTAAAAAGGAGATAGAGCAGCTTTTAAACTAGAAACTGGGAGAAGGCTGACAGTTGCTCAAAAGCATATGGTTCGGAATAAGGTATCTTTCAAAGATATCACCAAATCAGGGAAGATAGGGCATCCTGAAAGTGAGGTTGCAAAAGAGACCATAGTAGATCAGGTGTCCTTAAATAAAAATAAATATCAGACAAAAGATTGCAAATTAATATTGTCAGGTACTGAGCATGATGTAAATAGGAACAACACACATAGTTTGAAATGTCTATATGCGAAAGCCAGAAGCCTAAGATGGGAGAGTTAGAATATATTGCACTAAATGAAAAATTAGATATAATAGGCATCTCTGAGACCTGGTGGAAGGAGGATAACCAGTGGGACACTGTCATACCAGGGTACAAATTATATCCTAGTGATAGGGTGGATCGAATTGGTGGAGGGGTAGCATTGTATGTTAAGGAGGGCTTTGAATCAAATAGATTGAAAATTCAGCAGGAAACAAAACATATCTTAGAATTGCTATGGATTGAAATTCCATGTGTAAAGGGGAAAAGGATAGTGATAGGAGTGTACTACCGTCCGCCTGGCCAGGATGTACAGAAAGATGTAGAAATATTAGCGGAAATTAGGAAGGCTAACAAACTGGGCAATACAATAATAATGGGTGATTTTAATTACCCTGATATTGACTGGGTAAATGTAACATACTAGGGAAGTAAAACTCCTTGACGAAATCAAGGACTGCTTTATGGAGCAGCTGGTACAGAAGCCGACAAGAGGATGAAAAATTCTAGACCTGATCCGCATGATCTGGTGCGGAAGGTAATGGTGATGGGGCCGCTTGATAACAGTGATCATAATATGATCAGATTTGATATTAGCTTTGGAGTAAGAACACACAGGAAATCTAATACATTAGCATTTAACTTTCAAAAAGGAAACTATGATAGATTGAGAAGCAGGGTGAAAAAAACCCCTAAAGGAGCAGCTGCGAGGGTCACAAATTTACATCAGGAGTGGAGGAGTGGCCTAGTGGTTAGGGTGGTGGACTTTGGTCCTGGGGAACTGAGGAACTGAGTTTGATTCCCACTTCAGGCACAGGCAGCTCCTTGTAACTCTGGGCAAGTCACTTAACCCTCCATTGCCCCATGTAAGCTGCATTGAGCCTGCCATGAGTGGGAAAGCGCGGGGTACAAATGTAACAAAAATAAATAACAACCTGGAAACCCAGGCCAAATATAATCCATGTATTACAAAAGGAGGAAGGAAGACCAAACGACAGCCGGCATGGTTAAAAAGTGAGGTGAAGGAAGCTATTAGAGCTAAAAGAAAATTGTTCAGAAAATGGAAGAAGGAACCGACTGAAAATAAGAAACAGCATAAGGAATGTCAAGTCAAATGCAAAGTGCTGATAAGGAAGGCAAAGAGGGACTTTGAAAAACAGATTGTGTTGGGGGCAAAAACACATAGTAAACTTTTCTTGGCAAGAAGCCAAGAAAAGAATCGGTTGGACTGCTAGATGACCGAGGGGCAAAAGGGGCAATCAGGGAAGACAAAGCCATAGCGGAGAGATTAAATGAAGATTTCGGAGAGATACCAGTGCCAGATATGGTATTCAAAGCTGATGAGTCAGAGAAACTGAATGAAATCTCTATAAACCTGGAGGATGTAATGGGGCAATTTGACAAGAGTAGCAAATCTCCTGGACCAGATGGTATTCATCCTAGAGTACTGATAGAATTGAAAAATGAACTTGTGGAAATATTGTTATTAGTGTAATTTATCTTTAAAATCGAGCATAGTACCAGAAGATTGGAGGGTGGCCAATGCAACACCGATATTTAAAAAAGGTTCCAGATGGGATCCGGGAAATTATAGACCGGTGAGCCTGATGTCAGTGCCAGGCAAAATGGTAGAGATTATTATAAAGAACAAAATTATAGAGCATATTCAAAAGCATGGATTAATGAGACGTGGAGAGGCATTTTAGAAAGAAACGTCTAAGTTGGAATTTGGACGTCTTTGTAAAATGTCCAAATTCAGAGGCGGGGAAAAGGTCATTTTCGAAAAAAGATGTACGACCATCTTTTGTTTCGAAAATACCGTGGACGTCCTTGGATTTGGATGTTCCTGGATTTGGACGTCTTTGATTTTCAGCCATTTTCAAAACCAAAAATGTCCAATTCTAAAACATCGAAATGCAAACAATTTGGACATGGGATGAGCCAGCATTTGTAGTACACTGGTCCCCCTGACATGCCAGGACAGCAATCTGGCACCCTAGGGCGCACTGCAGTGGACTTCATAAAATGCTCCCAGGTACAGAGCTCCCTTACCTTGTGTGCTGAGCCCCCAACCCCCCCCCCAAAAAAAAAAAACCCCACTACCCCCAACTGTACACCACTACCATAGCCCTTACGGGTGAAGGGGGGCACCTATATGTGGGTACAGAGGGTTTCTGGTGGGGTTTGGAGGGCTTGCTGTTTCCTCTACAAATGTAACAGGTAGGGGGTACATGGGCCTGGGTCCACCTGTCTGAAGTGCACTGCACCTACTATGAAACTACTCCAGGGACCTGCATGCGCTGTCATGGACCTGAGTATGACATCTGAGGCTGGCATAGAGGCTGGCACAAAATATTTTAAAAGATATTTTCTGAGGGTGGGAGGGGGTTAGTGACCACTGGGGGAGTAACAGGAGGTCATCCCCGATTCCCTCCAGTGGTCATCTGGTCATTTCAGGCACCTTTTTGTGCCTTATTCATAATAAAAAAAGGTCCGGGTGAAAACGTCCAAGTTTTAGTCATGGACGTCTTTGCTTTTTTCCATTATGACTCAAAGATGTCCAAGTCTTAGGAACGCCCAAGTCCCGCCTCCACCACGCTTCCGATACGCCCTCTTGAGATTTGGATGTCCTTGCGACGCACTCCCGCTAGAGATGTCCAAAGTCGGATTTCGATTTTGCTGATTTGGACGTCTCTGAGAGATGGACATCTAAGTGCCAATTTATGTCGAAAGATGGACGTCCATGTCTTTCAAAAATGAGCCTAAAAGAGGGGCATTTTTGAAAGAAATGTCTAAATCAGAATTTGGACATTTTACAAAAACGTCCAAATTCCAAACAGGAAAGGTCATTTTCGAAAAAGATGGACGTCTATCTTTTGTGTTCAAAAATACTATGGACGTCCATTTTCGAAAAAAAGACGTCCAAATGCAAGACATCCAAAACAGAGGAGGAGTGTTTTAATGGTTAGTGCAGTGGGCTTTGACCCTGGCAACATGGGTTCAATTCCCACTGCTGGTCCTTGTGACTTTGGGCAAGTCAAATGCATAAGGGGCATTTTTGGATATGACATCTAAGTCTCAATTTGGATGTTGTTTGTAACACGTCCAAAATCAGAAAAGGAAAGGTAATTTTCTACAAAAAAAGGTCTATCTTTTCCTTTTGAAAATGCTGTTTGGAAAAATGTTTTGTGATTTGGCGGTTTTATTTTTTTGGCCCATTTTCAAACAAATACATCCAAATGCAAAACGTACAAAATCCACAAGAAAATCCACAATAAAGTGAAACCATTCACATGTTCTAAGTGTGGTAAAAGCTTTGGTTGTAATGTAATTTGGTAAGTAGGAATGATGCATTGGTTCTGTTGAGCGGATCTAAGAGTTCTATTCGGACAATAAGGAATGAGAAGGCGAGAAAGGTAAAATAATTCGATGTGTTAAAGGTAACCAGTGTGTGTCTTTTAGATAAAATGTGATATGGTCAAATCTCCTAATCTTTGCTATGAGTCTGATAGCTGTGTTTTGAACAATCTGTAGTCAACGAAGATCTTTGACACTAATTCTTTGATAAAGCAAAGATACTTACCTGTAGCAGGTTGATAATCCTCACAAGTGGGTTGGCGATCTGCGCCGGCCCAGGAACCGTCATAGCAAAAACGTTTGCTGGAGCCTTCCTGCTTGCCGCGCATCTGACTGCGCATGTGCCAAGTGCCTTCCCGCCTGCCATGCTCCTCAGTTCAGTCACAAGTAGAAAGATAGAGAAGACAACTCCAAGGGGAGGTGGGCGGGTTTGTGAGGATTATCAGCCTGCTGTCCTCATTTTCTCCAAGGACAAGCAGGCTGCATAATTCTCACTTGGGGTATCCCTAGCATCCAGGTTCACTCAAATCAATAAACATTGGTCAATTGGGCCTTGCAACGGTGAGGCCATAACATAGATTAACCTGAGTGCAGCCTGGAACAGAACAAAACAGGCCTAGGGGGGTGGAGGTGGATTCTAACCCCAAAACAGATTCTGCAGTACCGACTGCCCAAACTGACTGTCGTGTCAGGTATCCTGCTCAAGGCAGTAGTGTGATGTGAATGTGTGGACTAAAGACCACATTGCAGCCTTGCAAATCTCTTCAATGAAGGCTGACTTTAAGTGAGCCACCGACGCAGCCATGGCTCTGACATTATGAGTCGTGACATGGCCTTCCAGAGTCAGCCCAGCTTGGGCATAAGCAAAGGAAATGCAATCTGCCAGCCAATTGGAGATTGTGCGTTTTCCGATGGCGATCAAAAGAAACAAGCAACTGGATGGACTGTCTGAAGGACTTCATCTGTTCCATGTAAAAGGGCCATAGGCGCCCCCTATAAGAGGCTTGGGGAGGCTAAGCCTCCCCAGCCCAGCTGTGACCTTCCCCACCTGCCTCTTGCTCCAAATATCCCAAACCCATCCCCATGCTGGTGGTCAAAGAGGTGCCTGATCATAGGCACCTGTACAAGATGAACCTCTAACTTTAAAGCCTTCAGCAGCAACTAAAACCCAGCCTACCAGCTCTTACTGCAGTGATCGGTCTCCCCCCCCCTCACGATCTCCAGGCTCTGTAGGCTATTAGTTTGCTTCAGGTGCGGCCCGGGCAGCTGTCTTCGGTCCGATCAATGGTGCTGCTAATTTGCCTTGATCGCTGTCAGTAGCGACACTGCAGCGATTAAGGCAGGCTGCCTTGGTCTTCCCAGTGATGCCTCCCACCCTCTTCTGATGCAACTTCCTGTTCCGCGTGGGTGGGAGGCATCACTGGGAAGACCGAGGCAGCCTGCCTTAAATCGCTTCGGTATCACTACCCTCAGCGATCAAGACAAATTAGTTGCACCATCGGACCACAGAGAGGAGAGTGAGAATCAGAGCCGCCGGGAGTTGGGACCATGAGGTTGGGGTGAAAGGAAAGGGGAGAAACGCTGGATTTGTGGAGGGAGGGAGAGGTGCTAGATCTGAGAATAAGAGGATAGATATGGGGGGGGGGAGGGAGAGAGAGAGAGAGAGAGAGAGAGAGAGAGAGAGAGAGAGGATTGACGGAGTGGAAGAAAGTGGGAGATATATTGGAGACCCAAGAGAGAGCAATACTGGACCATGGGTGGGGGAAAGAGGAAGGCATTCAGGCCCCAGAGTAGGAGTGCAGGAGGAAGGAAAGACAGAGAAGAGTGGAAGGTCAGGGAGACCGAGAAGAGATGCAGGGCATGGAGAAAGCATAGGGAAAGGGACACACAGGGGCAATGCTGGACACAATGGGGTAGGGTGGGGAGGGACAAACAGGATGAAATGCAGGAAAGAGCAAGACAGACACAGGGGGAAGATGCTGAATGTAATGGGAGGTCAGAGACACTGAGAGGGCAGATGGAAGATAGGGACAGGGAGACACAGAATGGAGATGCTGGACGAGACCAGTAGGGACACAGAGGGAAGATGAATGGTGGACAAGACAGAAGAAATGTCAAATGGACAGGGGATACTGCAAAAACAGGAAAAACAGAAAATAGACACTGGACCAGCATGACTACAAAAATAAAATGCTCAGGCAACAAGGTAGAAAGAAGAATTTTATTCTGAATTTATTAATTGAAATATCAGCTTTTGGAAATGTGCATCTGTGATATTTTGCATGTAAGTTTCAATTTTTCTAGTATTGCTGCATGGTGAGTCTGACTTCTTGAGGTAACTTTCCAGTTTTGCCTTCATATCTGTTGTGTCATGTGTTTTTCATGCGTGATCAAGATGCAGTATTCTGCTATTGTGTAGTATTTGCCGGCATTTTGTTTTGTTTGTTTATTTGTTTCACAAGGTTGTGTACTTTGTGTATAGTGTTTTGCAGTGGAGAGATTGTGTGTTGGCCTTACTGAGGTGGCACCAAAACATCAGAAAGGGTGTAGAGCCTAAATCATGACACACTACCTCTTGAAGGATCTACATATGGTCATTAATAAAAGGAGCTCATTGTGAACACTATCCACCCTAAAAGGGTGTTTTGTGGCTCTACATGAGAATTGTGATATTATGATCCCTTGTTTCATATTGTTGACGGTCTGCATTTTCCGTATGGGTGGTATATTGGTGTATTAGGGTCTGCCTAGTGTTATGGTACAGTAAGGTTCTGAGTGTGTTTTTGCACAAATTTGTGCATAGTGTTTTACAGTTGAGCGATTGTGGTTAGTATATGCTTTGAGCAACCACTTTATTCTTTGACATATGATACATATCTAATATCTAAATTTAATAAAAGGTATTCATTGTGACTTTTATTTTTACTTATTTTTTTTTCTGTGTGTTGTCAATTGTGGTTATAAGCTCCACCCGTGGCTCCACCCCTAACCCCGCCCCCTTTAGCCTCCCCAAACAGTTGGGCCACTGACCGCCTATGTAAAAGGCCAATGCTCTTTTTTTTTTTTTTTTATTTGCATGAAGTCTTTATTAACAGGTTAGTCATACAATACAGGAAAGAATTGAGAACAAATACAGCTCCAAGCCATCAGAAATCAATTGACAGCTACCTTAACCAGTTGGTACAAAACAGTAACAAACCTTATTAACCTTTCACTTGAAACAGCAAAACACTCCAAGATTTATAGAACATTTTTTAATATACTAAACCGAACCCCCCCCCCTCACTACCTCTCCCCCCCCCCCCACTTACCCTGTTAGGTCCCCCCCACCACAAATTACTCTTGTTCTCCCCTAGGCCTCACTGGTTCATAACATGACTAGTAAAAGGGCCCCATATTGAGCGCCATCGCTGCAGCGTATTACGTCGTTCGGCTAGGAGCCGTTCCATTTCGCAAACATGCCTCAGTTTGCTAAGCCATCGCACTATTGGAGGGGTCAAAGGCCGCTTCCAATAAGTTGCCACTACCACTCTAGCCACACTTAGAGCATGTCTTGTCAACGCCTGGTGGGCCTGCGAAAGACCTGCGACCTTTGCAGTAAAAAGAAAAAGCTTGGGGCTCCACGGGACCTCACAGTCCAGCCACACCTGTAATCTACTATGTACCAATTTCCAATATGCTCGTATTTTCCTACAGGTCCACCAGACGTGTCCCATCGTGCCCTTAACCCCACAGCCCCTCCAGCACAAGCCCGATGTTGCAGGGTATATGCGCTGGAGACGCTCAGGTGTCAAGTACCAGTGGAACAAAACCTTCACCGCATTTTCCCGAAAAGGTACATGTGGGGACACCCTCGTCGCAGCACGTTCCAACCTCTCCCACTCCGCCTCTTCCAGGGTTATACCCAGCTCCTTCTGCCAGCTTCTCCTATGAAGGGTATAACTAGGCTCCCGAAGGTTAATGATGCTATATAAACGCGATATTAAACCGCTTGTCATTTCAGACCCCTCGCAAATCTCCTCCAAGGAGGTTTTATCGCTGGTTACCACCTCCCGTACAGCTCGTGTACTAAGGAAATGAGACAATTGGCGGTAGGCAAAATTGTCGCCCTTCAACTTTGGGAAAGCCCCCACCACAGCAGTGAAAGGCGTTAAAACATTCCCTTCAAACATTTGCCCCCATGTTTTTAAACCTTCTTCATGCCACCGCGTAAACACCCCCCTCTCAGTCCCAGGATAAAAGAGTGGATTGAAAGCTATAGGGGTGAGATGTGACAATGCGCACTTCCTAGTAGGAAACAGACTGTCCCAATAATACAGAGTAACTTGAATAGAAGGACATACCCCTTCCCCAAGTGTCCGGAACTGGGTGGGAAGCCACATCACTGCTCCCAATGGCTTCTGGCCTATAGAGTATTGCTCCAAATGCACCCATTGCCTATCAGGATAGTCCTGATACCATTCGATAGCTGAGCAGGCTTGGGCTGCTCTACAGTACCAGCTCAAATTGGGAACCCCCTGACCTCCCCTCCTCCTGGCCTGATACAGATACGAACGCGACAAGCGCGGGCGTTTCCCTGCCCAGATAAATCTCACAATACGATCCTGCAAAGCCGAAAGGTATTTTTTAGGCATCTTGAGCGGAAGAGCCTGGAATAAGTAGAGCAGCCGAGGCAAAACATTCATTTTAACAACAGCGATTCTACCAAACCATGAGAGCCCCAGGTCACTCCACCCATCCAGGTCCACCGAAATAGCCCGTGCAAGCCCCTTGTAGTTTGCCGTAAAGAGGGCACCCAGGCTAGCTGTCAGATTTACTCCCAGGTACTTAATCTGCCTAGGTGCCCATCTAAAGGCAAAGGATGCTTTTAGTGACTGAACCAGCTCATCAGGAAGAGATATATTCAAGGCCTCAGATTTTGTCATATTCACCTTGAAGCCAGATACAGCAGAATACCTACTAATCGCCTCCATCATTCTAGGGAATGTGATCAGAGGACGAGTAACAAACATGAGCACATCGTCTGCGAAGAGTGCCATTTTGTGTTCTCTCCCCGCAATAGTAACTCCAGTAATGCTCGGGTCTGCCCTTACTGTGGATGCAAAAGGTTCCACCGCCATAGCAAAAAGCAGAGGGGATAGAGGGCATCCCTGGCGGGTTCCTCTGTACAAATTAAACATAGCTGAATTTGCCCCATTCACCCGCACACACGCTTTGGGTGAGTCATAAAAAGACTGAATCCAACTACAAAACTGAGGACCCATCCCAAAGGCCTCCAATACTGTATACATGTAAGGCCATTGGACCCTATCAAAGGCCTTTTCTGCGTCTAGACTGAGAAGACACATTGGCCTCCTAACCTTCCCAGCCAAATGCATTAAATCAACTACCCTCCGAGTGTTATCTATAGCCTTTCTGTATGGTACAAAGCCAACTTGATCAGGGTGTATAATCGCCGGAAGCAACGGCGCCAGGCGATTAGCCAACACTTTAGCTAGAATTTTAACATCTGCATTTAAGACTGAAATTGGGCGATAAGAACCACACTCACTATGGTCCTTGTCTGGCTTGGGTAGGATGGCAATCCATGCTTCCAGCATGGTGGAGGGCAAAACCTCACCCTTCCCAATCTGATTAAACAAATCTGCCAACAAGGGTGCCAGCTCAAGGGCAAATTTCTTGTAAAATTCATTAGGAAAGCCATCCAACCCAGGAGATTTGCTAGAAGGCAGATGTTGAATAGCCTTTTGTATCTCCAGCGGAGTGACCGGCTTATCCAAGTCTGCCTGTTGCTGAAATGTCAGGGAAGAAAGGTCACTCTCCGCCAAATACTCAGCAATGGCCTCTGAGGAAGGGGTGTCCTCCGGCGTATACAGGGCTTGGTAGTATTCCCCAAACCTCGTACGGATATTCTCCGATGTAGTAAGTATATCACCCCTGCTATCTCGCACCCGGGTTACCGTGCAATCTATTTTTTGCCTGCGTAACTTCATGGCAAGCCGACGCCCTGCTTTGTTAGTGAACTCATAGTAGCTTTGTTTATTATTGGCTTGTAACAAGCTTAGCTGCTCAGAATAGATGGAATCCAGCTTAAGATGTTCACCCCTCAATTCTTCAAGAACAGCCGGTGACCTCCCCACCTTGTGTTGTGCCTCCAGTCGCTGAATAGCCTCTAAACACCCCGCCACTTGGGCTCTACGAATTTTTGCCCTCTTGCTTGCTAGCTGTAAGAAGTAACCCCTCGTGACAGCCTTCATAGCATCCCATACCACACTAAGGGGAGGCCCCGATTCCATATTAAGCTCCAAGTACTCCATCAACACTTTCCTACAGCCCTCAACCACCTCTTCCTCCTGGAGTACACTCGTATTAAGCGTCCACCTTTTCTCCTTGATCTCAGCCCTAATAGAGGATAGAGTTACCCAGACAGGGGCGTGATCGGATAAGGTCATGCTGCCTATTCCTGCCGTTGGGCCCCGTTCCACCAACCCAACATCCAGAAAGATGCAATCAATGCGAGAGTAGGAATTGTGGACGGGGGAGTAACACGTATAGTCCCGCTCCCCCCCATGGCTCACCTTCCACACATCCAACACCCCCAAAGAATATGCCAAGGCTCCCAGTGCTATGGACTCCCTATTGTCCCCAGAGTGAGGAGCTCTGGACCTATCTAGAGCTGGGTCCATCACAGCATTAAAATCACCACCCACAATCAAGGAGCCCTGCACAAAGGTAGCCAATGTAGTCTTAACTTTAGTAAAAAAAAGGCCCCCTGGTTCTCATTCGGGGCATACAGAGACGCCAAAGTCAAGTCTACTTGGTCCAATACTATGTGCACAAACAGAAACCTGCCCCCGGGGTCTCGTTTAACCCGCATTATCCGTGCCGCCACAGAGGTATGTAGCATTACCGCCACCCCTCTCTTTGAACCTTCACTGGAGGAGGCAAACAAAATTTGCGGGTAACTAGGGTGTGAGAGGAGTTTCTCGTGCTTACGATGAAGGTGTGTCTCCTGCAACAAAACTATTTGTGGCTGTAAGTGCAGCAGCTCCTTAAAAAACTTTTGTCTTTTCTGAGGCATGTTTAGGCCCCTAACATTATAGGACATAATCTTTAAGTCAGCACTCATGTATATTTAGGATCAAGATCTCCCACTAGTCTTGTAAATGGGCCGCCCCATAACGAGGTAGCAAGCTGCAAATACCAAGCAATAGGTAGAGACCTAACCTTCCCTCCCCTCCCCCACCCCCCACCCCTCTCCCCCACCCCATCCCTCCCCTCCTCCCCACATGAACACCAATCAGAGGACACAAATCCCCTAAATGGGAATGGAGAAAGCAATCCATCAACCCCAGACAGCCCAACCCACCACCTCCCTCAGCTCCCCAAACCCAGACCCCCATTACAACATACCCCAGCCAGAACCAACCATATACACATTCCCCTCCCTCCCTCCATCCTCTATTCCCGTCCTTCATAAGTACATAAGTACATAAGTAGTGCCATACTGGGAAAGACCAAAGGTCCATCTAGCCCAGCATCCTGTCACCGACAGTGGCCAATCCAGGTCAAGGGCACCTGGCACGCTCCCCAAACGTAAAAACATTCCAGACAAGTTATACCTAAAAATGCGGAATTTTTCCAAGTCCATTTAATAGCGGTCTATGGACTTGTCCTTTAGGAATCTATCTAACCCCTTTTTAAACTCCGTCAAGCTAACCGCCCGTACCACGTTCTCCGGCAACGAATTCCAGAGTCTAATTACACGTTGGGTGAAGAAAAATTTTCTCCGATTCGTTTTAAATTTACCACACTGTAGCTTCAACTCATGCCCTCTAGTCCTAGTATTTTTGGATAGCGTGAACAGTCGCTTCACATCCACCCGATCCATTCCACTCATTATTTTATACACTTCTATCATATCTCCCCTCAGCCGTCTCTTCTCCAAGCTGAAAAGCCCTAACCTCCGTGGCGGTTCCAGCAGCGCAGCGTCAGGGAAGGAGGCGGCGCTCATGACATCTAGCCTTCCCTTCACTGTGTTCCGGCTTCTTCTGACGTCAGAAGAAGGCGGAACATAGCGAAGGGAAGGCTAGAGATGTCGGGAGCGCCGCCTCCTTCCCTGATGCTGCGCTGCCGGAACCGCCACCACAGAGGTAAATTTAAAAAGAAAAAAAAAGAAAAGGGATGTTGCGGGAGGGCGAGCGAGGTGAGCATGGTGCGGCGGCGTCCCCCAGAGGGAAGCGCCCCCCTGCCATGCTTACCTCACTTACCGTGTTAGCACGGCCCTGCCCCCAGCTCATGCAGGTCTGAGCTGAGCGCTTCCATGCGGTCGAGGATCTCTACCTTTGAGCCCTTGATATCGTCCTGTATTTGTGCCAGAAGCTGACGAAGCTCGGTAGAAATACCTTTTTTGGTGGGGGGCTGCCACGATTCGGCCAAAGATAGTGCCGAATCCGAGTTGGACGGAGACGCTCGAGCTACTGATTCATGGCGCTTAGACGCCCTGCTAGGCCCTCCTCCCGGTGTCCGCGCCGAATCTTTATTGCGTACTGCCGCAGCTTTACTCATAATTGCTGACGCTTTAAGGATCGCGTCTCCCATTTTTTTGCCCACTTTGGAACCAGGAACTGCTGGTAAATGCTGATTAGAGGTTCGGGGAGCGGGAGCTCGAGAGCTAGGCTGCCATTCTGTGAGCCGATGTCACTTCCTCCCGCCAATGCTCTTTTGCAGTCCAAGATGTGCAAGCTGCTTTCGCAAGGGTGGGCATGAGGATGGGGAAAAATATTGACAAGACAATTAACTGGTTCAGATGGAACTCCGATGCCACCTTCGGCAGGGTGCGTGCGGAGGACTACTCTGTCATGATGTAATTTTGTATAAGGTGCATCCACCACTAGGGCCTGAAGCTCACTGACCCTACGAGGTGAAGTAATAGCCACCAAGAAAGTGACCTTCCAGGTCAAGTACTTCACATGGCAGGAATTCAGTGGCTCAAAAGGAGCTTTCATCAGCTGGGTGAGAATGACGTTGAGATTCCATGACACTGGTGGAGGTTTGACAGGGGGCTTTGACAAAAGCAAACCCCTCATGAAGCGAACTAAAGGCTGTCCAGAGATAGGCTTACATTCTACACGCTGACGATAAGCACTAATTGCACTAAGGTCTTGAGACCAGACTCTGACAAGTGTGAAGGCATTCAAGCAGGGCCTGTGTAGGACAAGAAAGGGGATCTACGGCCTTGCTGTCACACCAGACAGCAAACCTCCTCCATTTAAAAGAGGTGCACCTCTTAGTAGAATCTTTCCTGGAAGCCAGCAAGACTCGGGAGACACCTTCCGGAAGACCCAAAGAAGCAAATTCTAGGTTCTCAACATCCAGGCCATGAGAGCCAGAGGTTGGGATGCAGAAGCCAGGGCTGCCGAGAGACTGGGCCGGGCCCGGGACAAGGCTGCCCCAGGGCCCCCCTCCACCCGAGGTCGCCAGGCCCCCCCCCCATCCACCCGCTACCTGGCCGGGCCCTCTCTCCACCCCCGGGCCCTGTGCACTAACCTTGCGCCTCCCTCACCTTCGCAGCAAGCAGCGACAGACCTCTCCTTCATTCCGTGCCCCGCCCTCGCGGACGTTATGTCAGACGAGGGCGGGACACAGAAGGAAGGAGTGGCCTGCTGCTGCTTGCTGCGAAGGTGAGGGAGGCACTTTAAAATCAGTTCCAGGAGCGACGGCGTTTAAAATCAGTTCCGGGAGCGAGGGCGGGCCGGACTGCGGCGGTGCCGGGCCCCTCCCCCGGATGCCTGGGCCCGGGAACTTTTGTCCCCCCCTGTCCCTCCCTCTCGGCGGCCCTGGCAGAAGCAACCCTTCATTCTGCGTGATGAGTGTCGGAAAACACTCCAATCTCCACAGTTCTTTGGAGGACAACTCCAGAAGAAGAGGGAACCAAATCTGATTATTATTACATTTGTATCCCACATTATCCCACCTTTTTGCAGGCTCAATGTGGCTTACAATTCATCGTGGATACTGGAAATAGAAAAGAATGTACATTTGGTTTTACAGCAAGTTTTGGGTACATGATGGTGAAATACATAATGCTGGGAATAGAAAAGAGTATACATTTGCGGCCAAGACGGCACAATCAAGATCATGGATTCGCAGTCTTGCTTGAATTTCAGCAAAGTCTTCCCTACTAAAGGTTTGGGAAGATACGCATACAGAAGGACTGTTCCCCAGCCTCTGACACTAGTCTCTCATGGGCCTGAAGCCTGGAACAGAACTGAGGGACCTTGTGATTGAGTTGAGTGGCGAAAATATCCACCGAGGGGGTGCCCCACACTCGGAAGATCTTGCGGGCTATGCCCATATTGAAAGACCATTCGTAAGGTTGCATTACCATGCTCAGCCTGTTGGCCAGACTGTTGTTTACACCTGCCAAATAGGTGGCTTGCAGAAACATGCCATGATGGCGCACCCAAAGCCACATCTGGACGGCTTCATGACACAGGGCGAGATCCGGTGCCTCCATGCTTGTTGGTGTAGTACATTGCAACCCGATTGTGTGTTTGAATTAAAATTATTTGGTTGAACAGTCGATCTCTGAAAACCTTTAGAGCGTTCCAGATCACTCAGAGCTCTGGGCGCTTGATCTGAAGATCTGTTTCCTGTGGTGACCAGGCTCCCTGAGTGTGAAGCCCATCTACATGGGCCCCCCACCCCAGGAGAGATGCATCCGCTGCCAGCACTTTCTGCGGCTGAGGAATTTGGAATGGACGTCCCATAGTCAAATTGGATCGAATCCTCCACCATTGCCTTCAATGCACAAAGTCGGTAGACACAGAGGTGACATCTTCTGGGTTCCTCGTGGCTTGACACCACTGGGAAGCTAGAGTCCATTGAGCAGATCTCATATGCAGACATGCCATGGGTGTAACACGAACTGTGGAGGCCATGTGCCCCAGAAGTCTCAACATCTGCCGAGCTGTGACTTGCTGTGACGCTCAAACCTTGGACACCAGGGACAGAAGGTTGTCTGACCGTGCCTCGGAAAGATAGGCTCGAACTGTTGTCGTGTCCAGCAATGCTCCAGTGAACTCCAATTTCTGAACCGGAGTGAGATGGGACTTGGTGTAATTTATTACGAACCCTAGGAGTTCCAGCACCTGAATTGTCTTCCGCATGGACTCTCGAGCACCGTACTCTGAGGTGTTCTTCACCAGCCAATCGTTGAGATAAGGGAACACATGCACTCCCAGTCTGCTTAGCGATGCTGCAACTACTACTAGACATTTTTGTGAATACTCTGCGAGCTGATGCTAGGCCAAAGGGCAGTACGCGGTACTGAAAATTCCCAGTCGAAATCAAGGATATTTCCTGTGAGCTGAAAGTATCGGGATGTGCGTATATGCATCCTTCAAGTCCAGAGAGCATACCCAATTGTTTTCCTGAATCATGGGAAGAAGGGTGCCCAGGTAAACCATCCTGAACTTTTCTCGGACCCTTAGGTCTAGGAAGGGACGCATCCCCCTGTTTTCTATTTCACAAGGAAGCACCTGGAATGGAATCCCAGCCCTTCTTCCCATAGTGGAACAGGCTCGACCGCATGGGCCTTCAGAAGGGTGGAGAGTTCCTCTGCAAGTACCTGCTTGTGCTGAGAGCTGAATGAATGGGCAATTTGAAGGTTTGGATTCCAGATTGAGAGTGTATCCTAACCAGACTATTTGAAAAACCCACCGGTCGGTTATGAGAGGCCACCTTTGATGAAAAAAAAACAAAAAAAAAAAACAGCTTTTTCACAATTTGCCGATAACTCTTAGGAGAGGAGTATTTAGATGCTCGTTTTTTAAAAAATATATATATCTCATATATATTATTTTTGAAGAGAGGAGACCAGAGAGATTTGTTTCCTGTTATTTCCCTTGGAACAAACATTCTAAACTACATCATTCAAGGTTATAAAGACCCCTGAAGCAGGCCATTGTGCCGAAACACGGCCGTGTCGGGTCGCTGTTATGCACATGTAATTTTTTAAGTGAATTTTTTAAGTGAATAAATATAAAACAGTTGGTATCCTCATCCATTCTCCTCACTTTTTTGTTTCATCTGAAGTGTATAGTGGCAATACACTCATTAAGGAGAATAGTCCACTGACTGCTGGAAAAAAATAATACCCTTTTAAACTTCCATCTTGTAAGCAACAACTTCAAGTTAGTTTATTTTAAAGCTATTGGAATAGAAATCTTTGGCTGTAATGGGGACACAAAGCTGGAAAAGGCATTGATGAAGAAGAGCAGAACTTAACAGGTTACAGATGAAACCTATTAGAAATAGTTTCACATTAACTTTCAAAGTTTAGGTAAAATTGTTATCCCTAGAGAATACTTTTAGACAGATTACATCAGAATTAGCTTTGTCCAAATATTTGCTTTGAAAATATGATACTGTATGACACAATAATTATGAAATGAAAGAAAGCAGCATTCACTTGCAGTCATATCCAAACTGTACGATCCCTTTACTGACAAAAAATATTAGAAGTTTTAAGCAAAAGAATTGAACTCTATATTTAAAATTACATTTAGTATTAAAATATGACTGAAGAAATAAACTTTAATGCAACAGTACTAGATTTTATTTCAGCTAATTCATTTGGAAGCGATCATCAAATCCATTAACATATCTCCCTTTAAATTGCTGGTTTCTATTTCATTAAAGTTGGTTATATTTCCTCTTGCTTTGTCACTATCAGAATCATAGAATTTAGTAAGACATATGGAGGCGTATTTTCAAAGCACTTAGACTTACAAAAGTTACTAAAGCACTTAGATTTACAAAGTTCCATAATAACCTATGGAACTCTGTAAGTGTAAGTGCTTTGAAAATGAGCCCCGATTATAATCGTAACCTATGGAACTTTGTAAGTCTAAGTGCTTTGAAAATGAGCCCCGAAGCCTCTGTTCTGTTAAGAATCAGACAGAATAATCAGGAAGGGGCAAAAAGCAAATTCCCTCATTGGTGCAAACTTTTATTTGCAGGGTTTACAGTGATAATCAAAGCAAAACTACATCCATATGTTTGCTTTGATTATTGCATCTAGAAAAATTATTCAAAGAGAGTTGTGCATGCTTTATCTGCATGCAATTTTTCCATTAAAAGAAGCTTGCATTGTCTGTTTTCCTAAAACTATAGGCATTGTTACAAATGTAACACCCTATCCCAAATCTAAGGAACTCCTCTTAACAATACAGCCAAAATTACTTACATTGAAGGAATAATCAAACAGGTCAATATTAACAAGCATTTATATGGTCAGTAGCTTTGTTTTAAAATAAAAATTAGCAAGAAATTTGAGGGGTAATTCTATAAAGAGGGCACCAACGTTTAGGTGCCAAGAATGTATGCAAATGACAAGAATACCAGCATATGTGTGCACATACATGCATAAATTCCAATATTCCAGCTACATGCTATTATTTAAAATGATGCCTAAATAAGACAGTGCATTGTTTTAAGGGCAACATGTGGGTGATGCATACAGTTATGCACAACAATATACTATCATTTACATGTGGTTTTTAAAAGCAATTTACTACAGCTCTGTGGCTAGTAGTATACTAGCATTTTATAAAGGAAAATGGGTGTCCTTTTATAGAAGTGCCCTCCATGTGCAAAATGTTTGGACAATCTGGCCAAAATGTATTCATTTACTAAAAGGAAGAGATGGGGCACTCTGAGGGATGGGGCCAACATTTATCTGTTTAGAGAATAATTTAACTAATTGTCTGGATTAAGAGGACAAAAAGGATGCCTAAAACGTTCTGCAACCCACAGTCCACCCAAACTCTGCCTACACCAATTGTGTGTACAATTGAGTGCAATCTTGCCACCATACATATTTTTACACATGGGCTAATTTTATAAGGGGAATTATATGAGCATATATTGGCAATGACTTTATAAAGTTACCTCCACAGTTTTGATATTCAGCCATTATTTGGATAAATTTATCTGCTTAGGGAGACTGCCTAAACAATGGTCCTAACTCGTAATGAGGGTAATATTATAAGGGGGTCTCTAGCTAATTTAAAAGGGCATATAACTTAGGAGTTATTTTATAAAGACACATAGGTGTCTATTAGGCTCATTTTCAAAAGAGATGGCCATTCATCTTTCGACATAAATCAGAACTTGGACGTCCACCTCTCAGAGTGGAGGAGTGGCCTAGTGGTTAGGGTGGTGGACTTTGGTCCTGAGGAACTGAGTTCAATTGCCACTTCAGGCACAGGCAGCTCCTTGTGACTCTGGGCAAGTCACTTAACCCTCCATTGCCCCATGTAAGCTCCATTGAGCCTGCCATGAGTGGGAAAGTGCGGGGTACAAATGTAACAAAGAAAAGAAACATCCAAATCGGTATAATTGAAACCCGATTTTGGACATCTCTAGCGGACGTCTTTCGCAACGACATCCAAATCTGAGGGGGGTGTATCAGAAGTGTGGTGAAGGCGGGACTTGGGCATTCCTAAGGCTTGGACATCTTTAAGCCATAATGGAAAAAAGGAGAGACGTCCAAGACTAAAACTTGGATGTTTTTACCCAGATGTGTTTTTTTTTACGAATAAGGCACAAAAAGGTGCCTGAAATGACCAGATGACCACCAGAGAGAATCGGGGATGACCTCCTGTTACTCCCCAAGTGGTCACTAACTGCCTCCCACCTTCAAAAAACATTTTAAAAAATATGTCTTGCCAGCCTCTATGCCAGTCTCAGATGTCATACTCAGGTCCATGACAGCGCATAAAGGTCCCAGGAGCAGTTTTAGTGGGTACTGCAGTGCACTTCAGACAGGCAGACCCAGGCCCATATCCCCCCTACCTGTTACATTTGTGGAGGAAACAGCGAGACCTCCAAAACTCACCACAAACCCTCTGAATCCACATATAGGTGCCCCCTTCACCCGTAAGGACTATGGTAGTACTATACAGTTGGGGTAATGGGTTTTGGGGGGGCTCAGCACACAAGGTAAGGGAGCTATGTATCTGGGAGCATTTTATGAAGTCCACTGCAGTGCCCCCTAGGGTGCCTGACTGCTGTCCTGGCATGTCAGGGGGACCAGTGTACTACAAATGCTAGCTACTCTCACGTCCAAATGGCTTGCATTTGGACATTTTAGACTTGGACGTCTGTGGTTTTGAAAATCGCCGAAAATCAAAGACGTCCAAATCTAAGTACGTCCTTGGTATTTTCGAAATGAAAGATGGATGTATATCTTTTTTTGAAAATTACCTTTTCCCCGTCTCTGAATTTGGACGTTTTACAAAGACGTCCAAATTCCAACTTAGACGTTTCTTTCGAAAATGCCCCTCTATGTCTCTTTACAAAATACTGGCATAAGTGGCAGAATCATGCCTGCCTTGCAGGTGCAAATATTTACATTGCTCTCAAGCAGCTGTAAATGTCTATATCAAGTGTGTGATTAATTAGCATGTTTTATAATCTAGGTGTGTGCTTGGAAACTCTGCCCGGCACAATCCACCCAACTTCTACCTTTTACATGGTTCCTGTCAACACACATAATTTTACACAGTTGTATTCTATAATAGGCCATTTATAGGCATATGTGGCTACATATGCTTGAAAATGACTTTATAAACAGATAATTTATCCATTTAAATCTGCATATTTAGTCATCCTACCTAAGTGGACTGGGCCACTAAATTGCTAGCATAAATATATGTAGATTATCTGCTTATCTTTATGCAGTGGCCATGTTTTTGAATATTGATCCCAAATCCCCCATTTCAATGGGATAACAAAGTTATATCACAGAAATACCTTTAATTATTGCTTTTCCCATCTAGAAAAAAACCACAATATGTCCCTTATTTTAGAAGCCCTATTCACAAGTTACACATGTACAGTGGGGGAAATAAGTATTTGATCCCTTGCTGATTTTGTAAGTTTGCCCACTGACAAAGACATGAGCAGCCCATAATTGAAGGGTAGGTTATTGGTAACAGTGAGAGATAGCACATCACAAATTAAATCCGGAAAATCACATTGTGGAAAGTATATGAATTTATTTGCATTCTGCAGAGGGAAATAAGTATTTGATCCCCCACCAACCAGTAAGAGATCTGGCCCCTACAGACCAGGTAGATGCTCCAAATCAACTCGTTACCTGCATGACAGACAGCTGTCGGCAATGGTCACCTGTATGAAAGACACCTGTCCACAGACTCAGTGAATCAGTCAGACTCTAACCTCTACAAAATGGCCAAGAGCAAGGAGCTGTCTAAGGATGTCAGGGACAAGATCATACACCTGCACAAGGCTGGAATGGGCTACAAAACCATCAGTAAGACGCTGGGCGAGAAGGAGACAACTGTTGGTGCCATAGTAAGAAAATGGAAGAAGTACAAAATGACTGTCAATCGACAAAGATCTGGGGCTCCACGCAAAATCTCACCTCGTGGGGTATCCTTGATCATGAGGAAGGTTAGCAATCAGCCTACAACTACAAGGGGGGAACTTGTCAATGATCTCAAGGCAGCTGGGACCACTGTCACCACGAAAACCATTGGTAACACATTACGACATAACGGATTGCAATCCTGCAGTGCCCGCAAGGTCCCCCTGCTCCGGAAGGCACATGTGACGGCCCGTCTGAAGTTTGCCAGTGAACACCTGGATGATGCCGAGAGTGATTGGGAGAAGGTGCTGTGGTCAGATGAGACAAAAATTGAGCTCTTTGGCATGAACTCAACTCGCCGTGTTTGGAGGAAGAGAAATGCTGCCTATGACCCAAAGAACACCGTCCCCACTGTCAAGCATGGAGGTGGAAATGTTATGTTTTGGGGGTGTTTCTCTGCTAAGGGCACAGGACTACTTCACCGCATCAATGGGAGAATGGATGGGGCCATGTACCGTACAATTCTGAGTGACAACCTCCTTCCCTCCGCCAGGGCCTTAAAAATGGGTCGTGGCTGGGTCTTCCAGCACGACAATGACCCAAAACATACAGCCAAGGCAACAAAGGAGTGGCTCAGGAAGAAGCACATTAGGGTCATGGAGTGGCCTAGCCAGTCACCAGACCTTAATCCCATTGAAAACTTATGGAGGGAGCTGAAGCTGCGAGTTGCCAAGCGACAGCCCAGAACTCTTAATGATTTAGAGATGATCTGCAAAGAGGAGTGGACCAAAATTCCTCCTGACATGTGTGCAAACCTCATCATCAACTACAGAAGACATCTGACCGCTGTGCTTGCCACAAGGGTTTTGCCACCAAGTATTAGGTCTTGTTTGCCAGAGGGATTAAATACTTATTTCCCTCTGCAGAATGCAAATAAATTCATATACTTTCCACAATGTGATTTTCCGGATTTAATTTGTGATGTGCTATCTCTCACTGTTACCAATAACCTACCCTTCAATTATGGGCTGCTCATGTCTTTGTCAGTGGGCAAACTTACAAAATCAGCAAGGGATCAAATACTTATTTCCCCCACTGTAAATACTGGCATTTATAAATGTACATCAATTAAATGTTGAAAACCCTGGGTTCCTTTTACTAAGCGGTGGTAAGCTCAATGCGGGCTTACCGTTCGCTATAACTAAAGTACCACCAGGCTACTGCAGCAGCCCAGCAGTACTTCCCACCCCTACCGTGCTGTCATTTCTGGTTACTGCTGGATTAGCGCTGGAGTCCTTACTTCCATGGGCTCCCCCCTGAAATGGCTGCACGGCAAGTGCTTTACTTGCTGCACGGCTATTTCCTGCAGGAAAGCGAGACCTTCTCTTTTACCAGCTGCGGTAAAAGGGTCCTCGGTGTGCCTGTAAAACACACGCTGATGCCAGCACTGGCCCTTTTGCTGCATCTTGGTAAAAGGGGCCCCCAATTGTAGAAAGTCAGGATTTGCATATGTAAACCTGCAATAATTTGTGCATAAGGCAAAAGGGCAGGGTTTGGGCAATACAAGGGCAGGACCAAAAATACACATGTACTTCCCATTTCAGACAGGGAGTGCATATCTATGATCACTGTGATTAGTGCTGGGATTTACAGATGCACCTAGATATGGATAGCTTTTGTAAAGGTGCTCATTTTGGGCAGTACTAACCAGGAGGGATTAAGATGAGGTCATTCCCTTAATTCTCAGGGTATTTTTACCCCCACAATCAACTGTGCCAAATGATTATGGGCTCTGTACTTAATTGAGAGAATTCAAGACATGTAGGTTTCCAAAATGGCACACATACACATCTATGTGTCAACACTTACATGTCTAGGTTCTAAAATACCAACTAACATGGCTAAGTGCTGAAACTGAGTTATATACGTTGCCTAGTTGCCTCCATTGATGTTTTAGATGTCTACAGCTGTAGAATGAAAGCTCCTGTCTCACATAACCAGTGCATATACATGCACGCATGCGTCCCAACCTAAATATCTCAATTCTCATTTCTACATTCTATCTAAAATGGGGCTGCACATGAATAACTTTAGAGGATGAAACTAATGTAAATTAAACTATTTAATCCCCCCACGACATAAATAAATATACATAAAAATAGTATTTAAGAAATAAATTAGTTTTGGACACAATAGGAGAATCAGGAACTAAACCAAAAGTCAGCAGGAAATGTTGATGTGCTGTTGGTTGCTAATAAATCGTGAATTATCAGAGTTTTGGATAACAGAGTATAAACAGGGATGGTACCAGTAGTAAGGTAAATCACTGCTGCAGCTAATAACATATCCTTAATATATCTAGTACTGCAGTTTTAAACAAATGCTTGGATAAGATTATAGAATTACAACCCATTCACCCCAGAGGGTCAGGTTTTCATTGCTAGAACCCAACATTCCTTTTGTTTCTTTCATGGGATGTCAATTTTGAGAAGTTTCCAATATGCATATTTCCCTTCTCCTCTAAGATATCCAATGGTTATCCATCTCTAGGGCCCTTTTACTAAAGTGTGCTATGTTTTTGCAAATAACGCACCTTAACACCAAACATTAACGTGCCTTAAGTGCAAAGGCTGGGCACTAATTGTTGGAGGTGTGCTCAACATGTCCTCTGCAATTTCCCACAATGAAATGTTCATTACCATGTGCTAACACTACTTGCAATTAGTGTGAATACTTACTGCCTCCTACTGAGGGAGCGCAAAATAATTCCGGGCTAAAAACACAATCTGCAGTTCGCAGTATGCAATATGTGTCCACAATTGTTCTCCACCCATGCCCCACCTAGTTCCCATCTCTAATATAAAAAGCATCTAATGTGCACTCCAAGTGCTAAACCAGTGTGCTGACAGTGTGTTTGTGTGGTAGAGGTTAATGTGCACTAATTCACACCTCAGTAAAAGATCCCCTCTATATTTAAAATTAACCTGTTAGATGCTCTAAATCTAGTGTAGTCACGTTGGCTGTAGAACATTGAATGAACACTCATAACCATTCTCAAATATGAAATGGTAGGATGAGATAAATCAGAATACAAAATATCAAAGAGAAATCTGCAATGGAGAACAGCTCCATTATGGTTCTGAGGAGAAATGCATTTCTTATTTATTTGTGGGGTTTTTTTCATAACCCATTAACCTGAAAAGAAAACCAATTTTTGCTAGTTTCTTGGGGTAAGGAGGGTTAGTAGAGTCCACATCCACGTAGGTTGTTGGCAATGATGACGTCAGTCACAGCATCAAACACAAACTGGATGTTGTTGGTGTCAGTAGCACAGGTGATATGGGTATAGATCTCCTTCTTAAGAGACTTATTCTTGCTCTCATACTGGGTTTGTATGTAGGCTACAGCATCAGTGAATGCATCAGGGCCTGATTACAAAAACAAAGGCAGAAAAACCAATTAAATCATATTAATTTATGAATAATCTTTCATAAAGAAATGAGTTCTATAAAGTGATGTAGTTGCAAGACTCCTATTGCAGGCAAATAAGCACCTGTTATCCACTTTCATAATATTCTTGCTATATCTGCACATTTACCCCAGGATTCTATATAGGCCACCCAAAGTTGTGCATGGATCCCAGATATGTTAGCACCTAATCAGCCAATTAGGTGCTAACAACCAATTATAATGTTAATTGGCAGTAATTAGGAGTTACACATGCATCTTTTCTAAATCCAATTCTGTATCATGCATGCCTAAATTTCATAGCATGCAGCTCAAAACAGCTGTAGCCATAGGAAGGGCATGGGTGTATCAGAGGTATTCCCAGAAATTAGGTGCAAATTTACACACTCAGCTGCCATCAGTTGGGCATCAGAATTTAAACCAGGTTTCAGCAGGCATAAGTCCTCATGCCAAAAGATGGGCATGGGACTCTGCACTAAGCATTCATTTATAAAGGTTGCTTCACGCTAAGCAACCTTTCTAGAATTGGCGCTTAGTGCGGATTATAACAGCACCTAATTGTGGCTCCATTAACTGAATCCGGCCCTTAGATTCTATTATATCTATAATGATATATTTAAAAGCTAAGTGGATTGCAAAACAGACATCTTAACTTATATAGATAAGTTTAGTATGGATAAATTGTTTGAAAATCTGTATAAAGATATATGGATATTTTTATGTGGATTCAATCCTATAGAATTTTTGCTATCCTAAGTTAGCTGGATAAGGTATCCAGATAATGGACCAAATATCCATTATCTGGATATATAAGATACATAAGAACATAACATAAGAGTAGCCATATTGGGTGAGACCAGTGGTCCATCTAGCTCAGTATCCTGTTTTCCAAACAGTGGCCAAGCCAGGTCACAAGTACCTGGCAGAAATCCAAATTGTGGCAGCACTCCATACTACAAATCCCAGGGCAAGCAGTTGCTTTCCATGTCTGTCTCAATAGCAGACTGTGGACTTTTCCTCCAGGAATCTGTCCAAACCATTTTTAAACCCAGATACGCTAACCACTGTTACCACATCCTCCAGCAAAGAGTTCCAGAGCTTAACTATTCGTTGAGTGAAAAAATATTTCCTCCTATTTGTTTTAAAAGGATTTCTTGCGGTAATGGTAATATGTAAGCCACATTGAGCCTGCAAAAAGGTGGGAAATTGTGGGATACAAATGTAACAAATAATAATAATAATAATTTCCATGTAACTTCCTCGAGTGTCCCCTAGTCTTTGTACTTTTGGAACGAGTAAAAAAATTGATTTACTTCTACTTGTTCTACACCATTCAGGATTTTGTAGACCTCAATCATATCTCCCCTCATCTGTCTCTTTTCCAAGCTGAAGAGCCCTAACCTCTTTAGCCTTTCCTCATGCTCTTCTTTGAACCTTTTCATATTCTGTTTTATCTTTTTTGAACTGAAGAATGCAATACTCCAGATGCTCTGGCCTGGCAGTCTTAGTCTGTTGGTTCGCCACCTCTCAAGATAACAAGGCAGCATGAGATAAGTGGATTATAAATTGCTGATTCTCCAAGGACAAGCAGGCTGCTTATTCTCACGTCGGCCCGGGAATCGGCATTTTGCAAAAGCAAAAAAACAAAAAGGTTTTGCCAGAGTCTTCTGGTGTGCGTGCAGCGCGCATGCACGGACTAACTTCCCGCCTGCCTGCCGCACAATCGAGTACCTCATTTTTTCTTTCTCTGCGACGAGGTGCGGCAGGTTCCTCCTGTGCTCCTTGTTGAGGCCCGGGAAAAGAGTCTTCTTTTTTCGTGAGTTTTTTCCCTTTTTTCCTTGCTTTGTTTAAAAAAAAAAGTTTACCCTTAGTTTTCTTCTTAGTTCCCTTTTCTTCCTGATTTTAAGTTTTCTTTGTTTTTTCGACGCGCTTTCCGTACCATCTTCGGTACTACTTGCGGCACTGGTGTGGCTGCCACCCAGTTCGACTCCCCTTCGACTTTAGCGGAGGAAGCTTCGCTGTAGTCCATGCGGGCGTCAGCCTCTCAACATTGCTATCGAGGACGTCGATCCTCGGCATCGAGGCAGGCTCAGTCTTGAAGTTCCCTGAAAGAGGTATTATCCAATACTGAGGAGGAGCACTCGTGGGAGTCAGAGGGAGATCCCAGATACTTTTCTTCTGATGAGTCATATGGGATTCCCCCTGAACCTTCCCCTCCACCTGAAAGGAGACTATCTCCTCCAGAGAGTCTGTCCTTTACTTCTTTTGTTTGGGAAATGGCTACGGCTATTCCATTCCCTATGGAGGTTAAGGATGAGCCCAGAGCTGAGATGCTTGAGGTCCTGGACTAACATTCCCCACCTAAGGAGGCTGTGATGGCTCCTCTACATAAGGTACTGATGGAAGTCCTTATGTGGAACTAGTCGTTCCCTCTGTCTGGCCCCGTGATCCCAAAGAAAGCTGATACCCAGTATTGGATCCATGGTGAACCTGGATTGATGAGGTCTCAGTTACCCCACAATTCCATGGTGGTGGACTCCGCCCTCAAAAGAGCCAAGAGTACTAGAGACTATGCCTCGGTGCCCCAGGCAGAGAAGCTAGGACCTTGAATTCTTTTGGAAGGGAGGCGTATCACATCGCTATGCTCACTGCCCAAATCCAGTCTTACCAGCTCTTCATGAGCGTCCACTTGCGGAACTCGGTGAGGCAGCTGTCTAGCTTGGTTGATGCCCTCCCTCTGGAGCAGGCCGAGCCTTTTCGCCAGGTGGCAGCAGAAGCCGTGTCGTAAATTCCTGGCCAGGGGAGCGTATGACTCTTTTGATGGTGCATCCAGAATCGCTGCTCAAGGTATAGTGATGTGCAGACTCTCATGGCTGCGTGTCTCTGACCTGGATCATTCAGTTCAGCAGCGGATGGCGGATGTACCTTGCCGAGGGGACAACCTTTTTGGTGAAAAAGTAGAGGATCTTGTTGACCAGATCAAGAAGCATAATGATGCTATGGATTCTCTCTCCCTCCGGGCACCTTCTACTACAACCTCCTCATCCATGAGGTTTTTTGGGGGAAAGAGGAGTGCTCCTTATTCCTATGCTATGAGGTACACTCCGGCTGCTCGTTCTCATCAACAGCGAGTGCCTAAGGCCCCTGCTGTTCCCCAGCAAAAGCAAGGGACGGGCTCCAGCTCAGCATAGCCACTGTAAAAGTGTCGGTACTGGGTGACTTGCTGGTTGGAGGGAGGTTAATGCTTTTTCATCAAAGGTGGCCTCTTCTAACCTCCGACTGGTGGGTTCTTCAAATAGTCCGGTTAGGATACACCCTCAATCTGGAATCCAAACCTCCAAATTGCCCACTGGGAGCTCATTCTTACAGCTCCCAGCACAAGCTGGTACTTGCAGAGGAACTCTCTGCCATTATAAAGGTCCATGCGGTTGAACCCGTTCCACCAGGGGAAGAAGGGCTGGGATTCTATTCCAGTTGCTTCCTTGTACAAAAGAAAACAGGGGGCCCTGAACAAATTCCTAGTCCAAGAAAAGTTCAGGATGGTTTCCCTAGGCACCCTTCTTCCCATGACTCAGGAGAACAATTGGCTATGCTCTCTGGACTTAAAGGATGCTTACACTCACATCCCGATAGGAAGTATCTTCGATTTTGGCTGGGAACACAGCACTTTCAGTACCGTGTACTGCCCTTTGGCCTGGTGTCTGCGCCCAGAGTGTTTACAAAGTGTCTAGCTGTAGTCACAGCGTCGCTACACAGACTGGGAGTGCATATGTTTCCTTATCTCGACAATTGGCTGGTGAAGAACACCTCGGAGGAAGGTGCTCTGGAGTCCATGCAAATGACTATTCAGGTGCTAGAGCTACTGGGGTTTGTAATAAATTACTCCAAGTCCCATCTCACTCCTGTCCAGAAACTGGAATTCATTGGAGCACTGCTGGATACGAAGACAGCTCTGGCCTATCTTCCCAAGCCAAGGGCAGACAACCTCCTGTCCCTGGTGTCCACAGTTCGAGTGTCTCTGCAGATGTTGAGGCTTCTGGGCCACATGGCCTCTACAGTTCATGTAACTTCCATGGCATGTCTAGCTTCCCAGTGGTATCAAGCTGCGGGGGATCTGGAGGATGTGATCCAACTGTCCACTGATTTTCAACATTTTCTTCAGTGGTGAACAATCTGGTCCAACTTGACCATGGGATGACCATTCCAAATTCCTCTGCCACAAAAGGTGCTGACGACAGATGCATCCCTCCTAGGGTGGGGAGCTCATGTGGATGGGCTTCACGCTCAAGGAGCCTGGTCCTTCCAGGACGCAGGTCTTCAGATCAACCTCCTGGAATTAAGAGTGATCTGGAATGCTCTAAAGGCTTTCAGAGTTCGGCTGTCCAACCAAACCATCTTGATTCAGACAATCAGGTTGCGATGTATTACACCAACAAGCAGGGGGGCACCGGATCGCACCCTCTGTGTCAGCAAGCTGTTCAGATGTGGCTTTGGGCACGCCGTCAGGGCATGTTTTTCCAGGCCACTTATCTGGCAGGTGTAAACAACAGGCTGGCCGACAGGCTGACCAAGGTCATGCAACCTCACAAGTGGTCACTGAACATGGGCGTAGCCCGCATGATCTTCCAAGCGTGGGGCACCCCCTCGGTGGATCTTTTTGTCACTCAGTTCTGTTCCAGGCTTCAGGCCCACAACAGACTAGCGTCAGATGCCTTTCTCATACATTGGGGAACAGGCCTTCTGTATGCGTATCCTCCCATACCTTTAGTAGGGAAGACTTTGCTGAAATTCAAGCAAAACCATGGAACCATGATCCTGATTGCACCCTTCTGGCCGCGTCAGATTTGGTTCCCTCTTCTTCTGGAGTTGTCCTTCGAAGAACCGTGGAGATTGGAGTGTTTTCCAACTCTCATCACTCAGAACGAGGGGTCGCTTCTACATCCCAACCTCCAGTCTCTGGCTCTCATGGCAGACCTTAGAATTCACCTCCTTGGGTCTTTCAGAGGGGGTCTTGCTTGCTTCTAGGAAAGATTTCACAAAGAGGTGTTACTCTTTCAAATGGAGGAGGTTTGCCGTCTGGTGTGACAGCAAGGCCCAAGATCTTCCCTCTTGTCCTACACAGACCCTGCTTGAACACCTTCTACACTTGTCAGAGTCTGGTCTCAAGACTAACTCCGTAAGGGTTCACCTCAGTGCAATTAGCGCTTATCATCGGCGTGTAGAGGGTAAGCCTATCTCTGGACAGCCTTTAGTTGTTCGCTTCACGAGAGGTTTGCTTTTGTCAAAGCCCCTTGTCAAAGCTCCACCAGTGTCATGGGATCTCAATGTCGTTCTCACCCAGCTGATGAAAGCTCCTTTTGAGCCACTGAATTCCTGCCATCTGAAGTACTTGACCTGGAAGGTCATTTTCTTGGTGGCTGTTACTTCAGCTCGTAGGGTCAGTGAGCTTCAGGCCTTAGTAATGAATGCACCTTATACTAAGTTTCATCACAACAGAGTAGTCCTCTACACGCACTCTACATTCCTGCCGAAGATGGTGTTGGAGTTCTATCTGAACCAGTCAATTGTTTTGCCAACATTGTTTCCCCGACCTCTTGCGCACCCTGGCGAAAGCAGCTTGCACACCTTGGGCTGCAAGAGAGCATTAGCCTTTTACGTGGAACAGATGAAGTCCTTCAGACAGTCCGCCCAGTTGTTTGTTTCTTTCAATCCCAACAGGAGGGGAGTCGCCATCGGAAAATGCACAATTTCTAATTGGCTAGCAGATTGCATTTCCTTCACATGCCCAAACTGGGCTGACTCTGGAGGGTCATGTCACGGCTCATAATGTTAGAGCTGTAGCTGCATCGGTGGCTTACTTAAAGTCAGTCTTCATTGAAGAGATTTGCAAGGCTGCAACGTGGTCATCAGTCCACACATTCACATCTCACTACTGCCTTCAGCAGGATACCCGACGCGACAGTCGGTTTGGGCAGTGCTGCAGAATCTGTTTGGGGTTTAGAATCCAACTCCACCCCCCTAGGCCCGTTTTATTCTGTTCCAGGCTGCACTTTCAGCTAGCTGTATATAGTTTCAGGTTAACCTATGTTATGTCGTTCCGAGGCCCAATTGACCAATGCTCATTGTTTTGAGTGAGCCTGGATGTTAGGGATACTCCATATGTGAGAAGAAGCAGCTGGTTGTCCTTGGAGAAAGTGAAGATACTTACCTGTAGCAAGTATTCTCCGAGGACAGCAGGCTGATTATTCTCACAATCCCTCCCACCTCCCCTTTGGAGTTGTTATTGTTATGCTCTTTAATTTAACTGAGGTACTCACTCGCACTGCGGGCGTGACTTTAGTCCGCGAATGTGCAGTGCACGCATGCCAGAAGACTGTGGCCAAATTTTTTTGTTTTTTTGCTTTTGCAAAATGCCAATTCCCGGGCCGACGTGGACGTCAACCCACATGCTGTCCTCGGAGAATACCTGCTACAAGTAAGTATCTTCGCTTTTTGGACTGGCATATTAAAATTCATGCCTGTGGATGGGCGTGTGGTTTTCTTTACACTATATGAAAAATGGAGTTTTTTTTCTGACCAAAGATGGCATGGTTTGTTTAAGCCTTTCCATGTTGTAGGATTGAGCAGTGTTGCCGAGATCTGTTTTTCTCCACATTTTTAGTATTGAAGTGAATTTTTCTCATTCAGTGTGGATCCGTATGTAAAGATCTTGCATATTGTTTTGGATTTTCTGAATTTGGGATACAAGATGCTCAAGTGAACTTTAGTGTCCAAATAGTACCACAGCACAGCAGTCTGTATTGGTACTCAGAATTGCTGTTATCTGGAAAAGTGCTTTTGAATAGTGGCCTCAATGCTTTTGAATAGTTACCACAATGCTTTGAATTTTGTGATACGAAGAATTTGCCATGCAGAGTATAATAATTGAAGGGTACCTATAATGGGGGGAATTTTATAAGCAATTTCTGGACATAAAATATTGTTTTATTCTTAGAAATCATCTATTATAAAACTGCCTATGTTTGTACACATGTAAGTATATACAGAAACCAAATGAGAGCATATTTTTATGCCCAGAAAAAAAATACTGAATAGAAATTCCAGGGAACAGAATTGAGCAAAGGTAAACATTTATGAGCATCCTTTCCATTTTATGAAGTATACAATACTTGGTGCACCTAACTTTGGGGCATGTTTACTAAGGTATGCTAAGCAGTTAGTGTGGGTTTTAGCACACACTAACCATTAGTATGAGCCTGTGCTAATGTTTAGCATGTGTTAAAACAGCTAGTGAGATAAAAGTCTGGCGCTGCTTATTGCAAGAAGAGGTGGGGACTCAGCAGAGTATGGACAGAGAGTGGGTGTGGATGGACACTGCAGTCAATGTACAGTAGGTAGCGCTTAAGGTGTGCTGTATTTGCATATTAACCCAAATTAAGGGGCCCTTTTACAAAGTGGTGGTAAGCCCAATGCGGGCTTGTCTGGAGCTACTGCTAGCCTAACGCAGGTGCCGGCAATAGTTCCAACCACAGTACGCACCTTTCCCACGCTAGGGAACATCGGCCAATATTTTTTAGCGTGGCGCTAACGCAGTGGTAATCAGGCAACACTGCACGCTACCCAGTTATTGCTGGGTTAGCGAAGGAGCCCTTACCGCCACCTCAATGGGTGGTGGTAAGTGCTCCCCTTGCATAGCCATGGCTATTTTTAGCCCTTTTTACTCACTGCCGTAAAAAGGGCTGCAGCATGTGGCATAAATGGCTCCTGCCGCTAGCACAGGGCCCTTTTTACCTCTGCTTGGTAAAAGGACCCCTGAGTGAAAGCCCTTCTGCTCGTTAGTAATCATACCCCAAATTGTGTGGGGGTTTTAAGGCGTGCTTTATAAGGGAAAGTATGAGCATACTTTTCCTTATAAAATAGGCGTATTCTATGTACTTACCAGTATATGAATTTAGTTAACCTGTTATAAAAATACCATCACTGGGAGTAATTTCATGATGGGGTATCTATGTAAAATTTTTTATAAATGCCCATTTTATAAATATAAAATAGTTGCCAATGCACTTTTAATTAATAGGCTCTCACAACTGTCCCTCACACTGCACAAATTTTCTTAAACAAATTTATACCCACTCCAATGATGTAAATGTGTGCACATATTATATTGGCTTAATATTCAAAAGTACTTATCCAGATAGCGACAGCCGCTGTCTGGAGAAGGTTCCCATCTGGAGTATTATATGAATTTTTGTGAAAATCAGAATTGAGATGTCCAGGTCAGGACATGTTCAATTCCAACAGTATTTCAAAAAAGGATCTGCTGATGTAATACCTTTTCTAAAATATATGAGTGAATACGTACATATGTACCAGATGTGAGCAACATTTTACATGTTAGGGGTTGATATTCAGCCAGAGGGTTTCTGAAGCCAGCTACACCAGAGCTGGTTAAGGGTGTAAAACATCAACAGATGCAACTTAGCAACATACAAATCTTATGTGTGCTGGCACTTACATGTATGTTAGTATTTCAGAACACAGACCTGTTTGGCTGCCGATAGAAGCTTGAGTTTTCTATAAGTTTTGCTGTCTAGTTTATAAGATATTGGTAGGTATAGCACCAAGTTATATGTTTTCCCTGATTAATGCACGTTCTTTAAAGTATGATATTCACAATAGTCTAAATGTATCTGCTCCCTCTTTCAAAGGATTTCATCTTAAGAAATATTTTACAGCTTTATTCTCTTACCAGTCATCTCAAACTTGGAACGCTTTACTTACTTTGGTGAAATGCCAACCAAATTACTTAATTTTTCGTAAAATGTTTAAGACAAATTTATTTAGAAGGTATGTATTTTTAAATTAGATATTGTACAGTATTGTTGACTTGTTTTATCTTATACTGTAATCCACTCCAAACCTATTTAAAGGTGTTGAGAGGAATATAACATTAATATAACATAACAACATAAAGTAGAGACACTTACACGTGACATTTTGGAAACCTACACATTTAAAGGCACCTAATTAAATACAGAGGCCAGAATCTCTCTGCACCATCATTTTTGAGGGGGAAACACGGGGGGATTGAGAGGGACCTCTCTTAATCCCTCCTGTCCAACATTGTCCAAAACAAGCACTTTTATAAAACCTGTACATAACTGGAAGTAGCTATAAATTCTGACATTGATATCTGTAATTACAAACATGCATTCCCGTTCTGAAATGGAAAATAAATACCTGCATAGTTTCTGGTTCCACCCTAGTCCCACACGCTTGAAATATGCAGTTAGTGTAAACCCATGCCACTATCACTTCTATGTCATAATACTTATTTCTCTTCACTAGCTGACTATAACAGAAATGAGAATTTTGATGCAATCATCAAAAAGGTGTTAATAACAGTGTTCCTATTATACTGATGGGGGGGGGGGGGGGGAGTTAAAAGTGGCAGATAAATAATACATGTGATAATTAAATAGATGAAGCAACCTAATTTTCAGAAAGTCTGGAATTGGCCTATCCCTTTATTGGACTATCTTTTAACATATGTTTCTGGACAGAATTCCCAATAGAAACTTCCATTGTCAAGCTAGGATTAAGAGGACTCCATCCTCAACTTCCAGACAGACTGTACCTGGCCGAGTCCCAAAAAGTAGCAAGATTCCATGCTACTTAACCTCAGGAATAAACAGTGGCTTTCCCCAGGCCTACTTAATAATGGTTTATGAATTTTCCTCAAGGAATTTGTCCAAACGTTTTATAAACCCAGCTATATTAACTGCTTTTTTACCAGCTGCTCAAGCTCTGGAACTCATTGCTGAGCTATATATAGAGTGAAAACATATCTTCTATTTCTTTTTAAATGTGCTACTATGTAATTTCATGGAGTGTCCCCTAGTGGTTGTACTTCTTGATAGAGTAAACAATTACATTTGCATTTATCCAATTCAGGATTACATTACATAAGTACATAAGTATTGCCATACTGGTACAGACCAAAGGTCCATGAAGCCCAGCATCCTGTTTCCAACAGTGGTCAATCCAGTTCACAAATAACTGGCAAGATCCCCAAAAAGTACAAAACATTTTATGTTGCTTATCCCAGAAATAAGCAGTGAATTTTCCCCAAGTCCATTTTAATAATGGTCTATGGACTTTTCCTTTAGGAAGCTGTCCAAACCTTTTTTAAACCCCGCTAAGCTAAGCGCCTTTACCACATTCTCTGGAAACAAATTCCAGAGTTTAATTACACATTGAGTGAAGAAACATTTTCTCTGATTCGTTTTAAATTTACTACTTTGTAGCTTCATTGCATGGCCCCTAGTCCTAGAATTTTTGGAAAAAGTAAACAGACGCTTCATGTCTACCCTCTCCACTCCACTCATTATTTTATAGACCTTTATCCTATCTCTCCTCAGCCGTCTTTTCTCCAAGCTGAAGAGCCCTAGCTGCTTTAGGCTTTCCTCATAGGGAAGTCGTCCCATCTCCTTTATCATTTTCGTCTCCTTCTCTGTACCTTTTCTAATTCCACTATATCTTTTTTGAGATGCGGCGACCAGAATTGAACACAATATTAGAGGTGATGGTGCACCATGGAGCGATACAAAGGCATTATAACGTCCTCATTTTTGTTTTCCATTCCTTTCCTAATAATACCTAACATTCTATTTGCTTTCTTAGCTGTCACAGCACACTGAGCAAATGGTTTCAATGTATCATTGACTCCTAACGTGGAACCTTGCACTACGTAGCTATAATTCGGGTTCCTCTTTCCCACATGTATCACTTTGCACTTGCTCCCAGTCTCGTAAGGTCCTTTTGTAATTTTTCACAATCCTCTTGCGATCTAACAACTTTGAATAACTTTGTGTCGTCAGCAAATTTAATTACCTAACTAGTTACTCCCATCTCTAGGTCATTTATAAATATGTTAAAAAGCAGCGGTCCCAGCACAGGCCCTTGGGGAACCCCACTAACTACCCTTCTCCATTGAGAATAGTGACCATTTAAACCTACTCTCTGTTTTCTATCTTTTAACCAGTTTTTAAACCACAATAGGCCACTACCCATGACTCTCCAATTTTCTCTGGAGTCTTTCAACCGGCTCACCTTTATCCACGTGTTTGTTCATCCCTTCAAAGAAGTGTAATAGATTGGTGAGGCAAGATTTCCTTTCACTAAATCCATGTTGGCTTTGTCTCATTATTCCATGCTTTTGAATATGCTTTGTAATTTTGTTTTTTTTTTATTGTTTTAACTTTTATTGAATCTTCACAAACCAGATGGTACAACTGTGGGGCATTACCCCTCATGACCTTTTACAATTCCACATATATTTCAATTTCTAAACTAATACAATCCCCAACTGACCTTCTTCCCCGCCCCCCCCCCCCCTCCCCGTATCATGGTGGTTCTGAGTTCTGTGCTTGTAAGTGTTCATATGGTTGCCAAATCTTGTTAAAGGCTCCCAACTGACCTCTCTTTATTGCAGTCAACTTTGACATTTGATAGATGTAGCCCACTTTTTGGAGTACCCCCTGTACCTCCGGCGGCTTCTGCTGTTTCCAGGCTCTGGCTATAGCTAATTTTGCCGCTGTCAAATACTGGATAGCCAGATTATGCTGTACTGTGTCAATTGATACCGAAGACAGTTTTCTGCTTTCCATGGGAATGGCTGCTGAAGTATTTGGCTTATCAAAGTGATCACCGCCCTCCAATAGTCTTGTATCCTTGGACATTCCCACCAAATGTGCATGAATGTCCCCCTGGCACCACATGCCCGCCAGAATTCTGCCGATGACTGTGGGTAGATGCGCTGCAGCCTATCCGGCGTATAGTACCACCAATAGTACACTGTATAAGACATTGGTGAGGCCCCACCTGGAGTATTGTGTTCAGTTTTGGAGGCCGTATCTTGCGAAGGATGTTTAAAAAATGGAAGTGGTGCAAAGAAAAGCTAAGAGAATGCTATGGGATTTGCGTTACAAGACGTATGAGGAGAGACTTGTTGACCTGAACATGTATACCCTGGAGGAAAGGAGAAACAGGGGTGATATGATACAGTCGTTCAAATATTTGAAAGGTATTAATCCGCAAACAAACCTTTTCCGGAGATGGGAAGGCGGTAGAACTAGAGGGCATGAAATGAGATTGAAGGGGGGCAGACTCAAGAAAAATGTCAGGAAGTATTTTTTTCACGGAGAGAGTAGTGGATGCTTGGAGAACTCGTTTTATTATAAAAACTAAAAACAGAATACAAACAGCACGTATCATCCCCTCATCCCTCACTCCTCACCCCCATACAGTAACTGCCCTCAACGAAACCCCCTCCCTCCCCCCAAACACAATCCCCGCTAATACAGAGAACACCCACCTACAACAAACAACCCCTTTTCTTTTATGGCGGGTTCAATCTCACCTGCTCCCACCACCTATTAACCACCCCCCCTACCTTTCTCCACCCATTCCCACTTCGCCACTGCCTGCACCGCCCCCACTACCTCCCAGCTAACCTGCTCCACCGACCGGACGTCCTGGTGTAGGGAGACCCTGCAGCGTGCCATCCACGGGCAATAGTGCAGGATCACTGAGATCAAAAACCTCGTCACCGGATCCAAGCCCCCAATTCTACCCCTTGGGCCACAGACCCCATCCGCATAGCTATAACTGCGGAACCGGGGGATTTGCAGCAAGGAGGAAACCCGGTCCCTCACTTGGACTGAAAATGGACACCTCTGCAGGAAGTGCTCCATTGTTTCCTCGATCCCCGCACACTCCCCCCTCAGGCATCCTCGGTCCTGCGCCTTACGATATTTTAAATTACCCCTCACATACAACTTTCCATGAAAGGACAGCCACGCAATGTCCCGATATTTAACAGGGATCCGGCCAGATGTGATAAGCCGCAGACCTTGCTGCAATCGAGCCTCCGGAGCATCCCACAGTACCAATGGCGCCGGGAACACCTGCGACCTCACCCTCTCCATCCACACCGCCCTCCTCCTCTCCTTAATGACCTCTACCAACACCCCCCACACCCTCACCAGCTTGATCAGAGGCTTGCAATAGCCCACCCCCCCCCGGACCACCCTTCCTCAGTGCAACAACTCTCCCCCCTTGCTGCCATAGAGACCAATATCTCGGCCACCACAGGAGCATACTCTGTGCCCACCCAGGCAGCTCCGGCCCCACCGCCCTGCCCAAATTAAACTGTAAAAATAACGCACTATAGAACAACACTGGGTTCAACATACCCACCCCCCCTCCCTCCTCGGCAAATATGTTATGTTCCTCTTCACTGGGTTCATCCGGTTCCCCCACAGCAGTTGGAAAAAAATACTGTAGAGCCTCGTATACCTCCCTTCAGGCAATAAACAAATATAGCTGACAAACAAAAAGAGGGGAACCAGATGAACCTTAATGAGACAAACACGTTCCCCCATGGACATTTTCCACCCCTTCCACCGGTCCACCCTGGTCTCGGCCTTCAGGAGACACCTGTCCCAGTTATACAGGCCATAGTCCCCTAAGTCAAAATATATCCCTAGCACCCTAAGGTGGTCCACCAGGGCGGGAACCTCCTCCCCGCCCCCCCCCCAACTCAAATTTCTTCCCCTGCTCCCCTACCCACAAACTCTGTAATTTCTCCAGGTTCACCCGCGATCCCGTTGCCCTTGCATATTCCTGTATCAAGCCCAACAACTGTACCCCTTCCTGCTGATCTGCCACCCATACCGTGACGTCATCGGCGTGCGCCACCACTCTTAACCGACTATCCCCCCCACCTCCACCCCCTTCAGACCCTGCTTCCCCCACTCCACCCGTCGCACAAAGGGGTCAATCGCACAGGCATATAGCAACGGGCTAAGTGGACACCCCTGCCTCACCTCTGCCCCTAACCCAAACCCCCTCCCCCTCCATCCATTAACCAAAGGAAAACAACCTGCCTGGTGATACAACAGCCGTAACTGCCCTACCCACTCCTTCGGGAACCCATAATGCCCCAACACTCTCCATAAGAAGCACCATTGCACCCGGTCAAACGCCTTCTCCTGGTCCAGTGCTACAGTAGCCTCCCCATTCCCCCCTTCCTGCTACACTCGAACCCCTCCCGTACCCAGGCCGCTGCCTCTAAAACCCTTCTTCCCTGCACCCCACATGCCTGTGAGGTCGCTAACAAAGGCCCAGACACCTGTCGCATCCTCTGAAATAACATACGTGCAAAAATGTTCCGATCCGTATTAAGTAACGCAATGGGCCGCCAATTGGCCAGCTCCGCAGGGTCCTTTCCCTTGCTGAGCAGGACCAGGGCCGACTCCGTCAAAGACCTCAGGAGTGCCTCCTCCACTCGGGCCACCTCCCACACCTGCAACAAAATTGGTCCTAACCGGGCCCTGAAGGTGTGGTAAAACTCGGCCGTCATGCTGTCCGGCCCCGGTGATGACTGTTTGTGAAGCGCCCCGATGGCCTCCTCTACTTCTGCCAAAGTCCAGGGCCGTAATAGGACCTGGAGCTGAGGACCCCAGTTCCCTATCCCCGGGGTACCTGTCACGTAACGCTCCAGCAATTCCTCATCTAACCCCTGGGCAGCAAAGCATCCTGAGAAATGAGCCCCCACCGCCCCAAGGATCCCTTCCTTGGACTCCTGCAGAATCCCTCTAACATCCCTCACCTTCTCCAACACCCTACGCTCTCGACATTCCCTACAACAGGCAAAGGGATCCGGGCTAACCAGCTTCCCGAAATCCCGTTCATACACCAAGGAGGTATACCTGTTGTACTGCACTTTCTCCAAAAGGTCCTGCAACTCCCTGACCTCCTCCTCCCAACCCCCCTGGGAAATCAATCTATCCCTCCTCTGTTTAACTGCTAGTCCCAACTTCGTCCTCTCCTTACTATCCCTTCTGGCCTGCCGTAAGAAACCCCCCCGCACACGTCGTTTCACCTCGCCCCCCCCCGAGTGACCGAAAAGCTCCCTGCAACTTCAGATTCAACCTCCAGAGCCCCCTTCCCGGCCTATGGGCTGCCCCCCCCCCCCACCTGGAGGAGGACCATACGATGATCCGAAAAGTCCACGTTCACTACCCGCGGCCCCCCAGAGCACACCCTCCGCCGCACTAAGAACCGATCAATTCTACTCCTACACTGTCCTCTAAAGAACGTGAACCCCTCAGTCTCCCCACAAAGCTCCATATGCGCATCGATCAACCCTGCCTCTCTCATAATCCCCGCCAGTTGTACTCCATCATAACGTACCTGCGCCGATCTGCCCCCGCTATCCTGTTTCCGAAGAATGGTACTGAAATCCCCCCCCCCCAAAAGAACCTGGCGGGATGTGTGAAGATAAGCCCTGATTTTCCCAAACAAACCCACTCTCTCCTTCTTGCTCTGGGGCCCATATATATTCACCACTCTCAAAGCTCTTCCCTCCCAAATTACATTTACTACCAGACATCTTCCCACCCCCAACTCCACCACTCTTTGGATATTAACTTCCTGGGATTTAAACAAAATCCCCACCCCCCCATACCTCTCCCCCCGCTACCCCCCCATACCGAAGGTCCCCACCTCCAAGCTCGTTGTGCTCGCCGGATCTCCTCCAGGGACCGCAACCGTGTCTCTTGAAGCAGAAAACAATCAGCCCGAACCCGAGCAAGCGTGTCATATGCCAGACACTGCGCCTTAGGCGAAGCGATACTCGCTACATTAAGCAAGGCAAATGTCAGAAGAAGCCCTGCCATTGTCTACAGTAGAAGCCATCAGCCCACTCGAACCCTCCTGCCTCCTCTCTTGTGCCAAAACCTCCAAACAGACCTCCTTCTCCCCCGAATCCCGGGCCTCTTGCGCGCCACCACCTTCATCCTCTATCCCCCCCCCCCACCCCCTACCTTCGGCATTGCCCCCTCCCCCCTTCCTCCCCTTCTTCCTCCGCGTCTCCCCCAACCCCTCTCCCTCTCCTTTACCAACCCCTTCCCCCCCACCCCGTCCCCCCCAAACCCCTGAACCCTCCTCTGCTCCATTCGATCCCCCCAATTGCTCGGGGGTCCTGAACCACCCCTCTGCCCTCCTCTTACTCCCCTTCCCCCGTCCCGCTCTCCTTCCCCCTCCTTTCCACCTTCCTCCTCTAGCTCCTCCTCCCCTTCCCGACCTACCCCCCTTGACCCCCCTTCTTCCTACCCCCCACCCGTCCTACCCCCACCCCCTCCAGGCTCCGCTTCCATTCCATCATCCCCCATACCTGCTCCCCTTCCTCCATCGGCACCTCCTCCTCCTCCCCCCAACACTTGATATCCTATCCCCCCTTGAGCCACTCTGCTGCCCCTTCTCCTTAAGCTCCCATCCCCCTACCTTCCCTACCTTCCCCTTCTTCCGTACTACTCGCACCCAATCCCCCTCCCCCACCTGCTCCTGCCCTACTTGCCCCCCTTCTCAGACCCCTGCCAATCCCATACCCCCTCCCTCCCCCCCACCAAACTCTCCATTCCCCTCCTCCCCCTCCCCATTGTGAGATGTCTGTGTGCAGTCCCTGAATGCATGTCCCAAGCTACCACACAGATTGCAGCAGATCAAAGTGCAGTCCTCCATAGCATGCCGATTATGCCCGCATCTCCCACACTTTAACACTGGACGCAACATGCTAAAATGTCTGAACGAGCCACACTTAAAACATTGACGTGGCTGTCCTTTATAGAAGCACAGTATTCGGACACGGCCGAGGAAAGCCGCCGAGGGGAGGTGCTGCACCACGTGCCCCACCTGCCGCAACCGGACCAACACTCCCCATCCTCCTGCCCAAACCCGGCTTGGATCCGGCAACTTTGACAATGGAGACCGTAACTCTGCATACCGCTGCAGCCAATACTCCAAATCGGCCCTTGACAGGGATTTATTTCATACCAGCAGGGTCACCTGCACCAGGCCCGGCTGGCTAATTGGGATGGCCTTAAAACCCTTCCATTCCCCCACCCCCCCGCACTCCCTCATACCTTTCCCCAAAATTCTCCAAGCCCCTCTGGGTCAGGAAACTTAAATCATATTCTGGGACATTGACGGGGTGGATGCAGATGTAGAAATCCTCCGGGATGAATCCCAGCCCCATTACCTGCCGCAGAAACCATCTCCCTGGATGGCATAACCCCTTCCCCAATCCACTTCAGCTGCACCACATTACGCCGTTTAGGCAACTGTCCAGACCCCCTCCCCGGCCCCCTCGAAACCCCTGCCCATACTCCCAATTCTACCCTGTCCTCCTCCCCCTCCCCAGAACCACTGCTGAAATGAGCGAGACCCCTGTCCCCAGCGCCCCCTTTCCCCTTCCCCCGTACCAGTGACTACCCTCCCCCCTGCCCCCTTTCCTCTTCCCCGTCAACCACCCCCCTGACTTTCAATAGCACCCACCCCCTCACCCCTTAATGCAGCCACTTCCCGTGTCTCTGCTGCCCGGGCATCGTCCACCAAGGAGTCCATACTTGTCCCTGTGATCACAGGATCCTCCGCTGCTGTTTTCACCAGCTCTGGGGCCGAACGATCCCTTGTATGCAGTGCCGCGCCATCTGGCGTCGGTGAACCGGAGCTGCCATTCGCCCCGCCCCCGAACTTCCTCTGACATCTGACCCGGGGGGGCTCAGATGTTCCACTGTTCCCCTGGGCCGCCTGCTCCTGCTCCCTCCTCAGGTTTCTCCAACGACGAGCGTCTTGCCCTGCCGACTCCACCCCCTTGCCTTCGGATGTGATGCGGGGCGTGGTCTCTCTCCTCCCGGTTCCTACGTATGCTGCCCCGTCAATGCCGGAGAACACCCAGCGGGGGAATGTCCCTCGCCAACTCCGACCAGTACGCCGCCCTTTGTCCACTGTACGGAGAACACCATCAGCTACCTGTCCGGCACAGACCGCACGCTCCCCCGATTGTTGTGGGCGGGGCTTCTGGTGCACCGTCGACTCCATCTGTTCATCAACCAGTCCTGACCCTCTCCAACAACGGCAATGCCTGCCTCTGCCTCCCAGGCTCAATCGTGAAGTCCCCTCAAGTGGTGCCGCAATATTAGCATGGTCCCCTGCACCGCCATCGTTACCAGGTACCTCCACCTCTGCTGTAACGAGGGTACATTCCAAGCTTATCTCTGTGACTTCCAATATCTGAACTTGCTGTGTCTCAGTTTTACTCTGTCCTCTTTCCCCAGACGAGGCTTCCAATCCTGGCAGCTTTACTGTGTCCTGACTCATCGGCCTGTCTCCAGACTCCGGCTGTTGGGTAAGTCCACAGGACTGGGTGGCCAGCTGCTTCATAAAGGACAATGGGGAGGGACTGCAGACCGCAGCCTGCTACTGCTGGGACTCCAACCTCACTGCCCCCCCCCCCCCCCCCCCCGGTGTTTAGCATGGAGGACATCCGGTCCCTGTTGCAGTAAAGTTCCTGCAGCGGGTTCTCTGATCCCATTTTCAGCCTTCTCAACAACAGTTCTTTCCTGGCCAGCATTTTCACTAGCCGAGCCTCCTCTTTCTCATACATATGCTTATGTTCCGCAGGGGCTGGCTAACTTGCACATAGTGTGTGCCATCTTGACTCTTTTCCCCAGCTCAACCACCTCTTTTTCCTCCTTCTTAATTCGCCTCACGATAGCAATTATCCTGCTGGCTGGGTCTTCTGGGTCATACCGGTCTTCCATCAAGTCCACCTCATCTTCATCTGAGGATTCACTCTCCTCACTCTCCCCAGCCTCCGGCCTCCGTGCAGCCGCTGCTTGTTCCAAGTCCTGCAAGCTCTCCATCTGGGCCGGCTCCAGCGTCTTCCCCCCCTCACCTTCCAGGTGTTCCAAGGTAGTGAGGGGGGAGCTGCTCCCACTTCCGCCCTGGGGTTGCTGTGTCCTTCGATCTACAGGGCTCCTCTCCCTCCTCTCTGGGGGGTTCCCAGCGAGTGAACCACTCCTCCTGGGCCTCAGGTCCCTGGCCCCTGAAGGCCCCAGGGCCTGGGCCTTTCCCGAGGTGCGCTCCCCCAGGGCCTGCCGCATGGTGGGGCAAGGGGCAGGCCTTGCTCCCTTCCCCTCTGGAAACTAGCAGAGCTTCCAACCACACCTCCTCCTCCTTCTAAGTCCACGCAACTAACTTGGAGAACTCTTTTTATTGAAAAAAAAAACCTAAAAACAAATTACACACATGAAAAAAACAACCAACCCTCCCCTCACATCCCCCATCAACATCCTACCTATACACAAGCAACCTACCTATATACAAACCCCCCTCCCCCCACATGATAATACATTAAATTTATCTACCAAATACCCCAGAGTCCCCAAAACCCCTGCAAACACCCAACTGAAAGCCCCTCATGGTGGTTTTAGCCTGACATGCTTCCACCACCTTGCGGATTTCTCCACCCCCTTCTCCACCCTTTCCCACTTTGCCGCTTCCTGCACCGCCCTCACCACATCCCAGCTGACGTTTTCCGCCGACCGGACGTCCTGGTGCAGGGAGACCCCACACCGCGCTATCCAGAGGCAGTATCGGAGTATCACTGATATCAGAAAGCGTGTCTCCGGATCCAAGCGCCCTACTTTTACAGATGGACTGTACACCCAGTCCGCATAGGTGTACCGACGGAAACTGGGGATCTGCAACAGAGAGGAAACCCGGTCAGAAACTTGGACCGAAAATGGGCATTTCTGCAGGAAATGCTCCATTGTTTCCTCGACCCCAGCACATTTCCCCCTTGGACATACCCTGTCCTGCACTTTCCGATCTTTCAAGTTGGCTCTCACATACAGTTTACCGTGAAAGGACAGCCACACAATGTCTGTGTATTTCACAGGGATCTGGTCAGATGTAATCAACCACAACCCCTGCTTTAACACTGGGTCTGGCGCATCCCGCAGCGCTAGGGGCGCTGAAAACATCTGTGATTGAACCCTCTCCATCCAAACCCCCCCGCTGTCCTTCTTTCACCTCTGCCACTGACACCCCCCACACCCTCACCAGCTTCACCAGGGTCTTGCAATAGCCTACCCTCCCCGGGGCCCCCTTCTGCAGAGCTACTACCCTTCCCCCTTGCTGCCATAGGTCCCAGTACCTGCTCCACCATTGCAGAACACTCCGTGCCCACCCTGGGGGCTCCTGCCCAACCGCCCTGCCCAAATTAAACTGCAGGAACAGCGCACTGAAGAACAGGACCGGGTTTACCATTCCCACCCCCCCTCCTTCCTGGGCAGATATGTAACATTACGCTTCACTGGGTTCATCCTGTTTCCCCAGAGCAACTGGAAAAACACGCTATATAGGGCTGTATAGCGGCTTTCAGGCAACAGCAAGATGTAGCTAACAAATAAAAACAAGGGATTAGATGAGTCTTATCAAACTGGACACGCTCCCCCATCGACATTCTCCAACCCCTTCCATCTGTCTACCCGTGCCCTGGCTTCTTGGAGACACTTATCCAGTGTTATAACCTAAATCCCCCTGGTCAAAAATAAATCCCCAGAACCCTGAGCCGCTCCCTCCCTGGCGCTGGAAACTGACCACCCAGCCTCAAATTGGTGCCTTGATCTTCCCCCAACCCACAGGCTATTCGATTTTTGAAAATTGACCCTCGATGCTGTGACCTGCGAGTAATCCGGATCAGCTCCTGCAGTCTTCCCCCTCCCTTTGGTCCGCCACCCACACTGTGACGTCGTCTGCATATGCCACGACCCTCAGCTGACTACCTTCCCCTACCTCCACACTTGCAGTCCCTGCGCCCTCCCTTCTCCACCCTCTTATAAAAGGGTAGATGGCATATGCATACAACAGCGGGCTCAGCGGACACCCCTGCCGCCCCCCCTGCACTCCACCGTAAACCCCTTCCCCTCCACCCATTTACAAGGGGAAACACCCAGCCTGCCTATACAGCAGCTGCAGCTGCTCTACCCACCCCCTTCGGGAACCCATAGTGTTCTAGAATTCTCCACAGGACATCCCATTGCACTCTGTCAAATGCTTTATCCTGGTCAAGTGTCACCAACCAACCACCGCCCATTCCACCCTCCCTACTGTGTTCAACTCCCTCCCGTACCCATGCTGCTGCTTCCAGGACCCCTCTGCCCTTAACCCCGCATGCTTGGGAGGGCCGCTAACAATCCCGCAGACACCTGCCTCATCCTTTGAAAAAGCATTCTTGCGAAAATCTTCCGATCGGTGTTGAGCAGCGCTATCGGCCGCCAATTGGCCAGCAGCGACGAGTCCTTCCCTTTGCTCAACAAAATCAGAGCTGCTTCTGTCAGGGACCTGGGGAGGGAACCCTCCAACGAGCTGCCTCCCATACCTTCAACAAGATCGGCCCCCAGTTGCGCCTTAAAGGCCTGATAAAACTCGGTCGGCAGCCCGTCCGGCCCCGGCGAGGTCTTCTTGGGAGTGCCTCAATGGCTTCTTCCACCTCCTGCACAGTCCATGGTTGCAAAAGGCCCTGGAGCTGGGGTCCCCAATCCCCTATTTTCCCTGGGGTCCCTTCCACATAGCTCTCCATCTGCTCTTTATCTATCTGCTGGGCCGAGAGGAATGCTTCAAAGTAATCCCCTACTACACCTAAAATCCCCTCCTTGGAATCCTGAAGGATCCCTCATGTGTCGCGCACTCTCTCAACCACCCTATGGTCCCTCCTCTCCCTACAACAGGCGAAGGGATCCGGGCTAACCATCTTCCCGAAATCTCGTTCATACACCAATGAGGTGTAACGATTGTACTGCACCTTTTCCAGGAGCTCTTGGAGTTCCCTTATTTCCACCTCATTCCCCCCTGAGAAATTAATCTATCCCTCTTCTGTTTCACCGCCAGACCCAGCTTCGTCCTTTCCCTACCCTCCCTTCTCGCCTGCCTCAAAAAACCCCCCCGTGTGCGTCTTTTCACCGTGTCCCACCACCCACCAATCGATGAAAATGCTCCTTGTACTGTAACCTGGTCGTCCAAAAACCCAAGAAATTCCTCCCGCACCTGCCTGTTACTTAACCACTTTAAGTTCAGCCTCCACAACCCTCTCCCTGGCCTCTGTGCTCCCGCTCCCCCCACCTGAAGGAGAACATATGGTGGTCCGAAAAGTCACATCCACAATCTTTGGGCCCCCCCAGACCAACCCCTTTCCTCACCAAGAAGCGATCTATTCTGCTCTTGCACTGTCCTCTAAAGAATGTGAACCCCTCCTGCCCCTCACAAAACTCCACATGTGCGTCAACCAACCCCGCCTCCCGCATAATCCTCGCTAGTCTCACCCCATCATAGCTCACCTGCATTGACCGTCCCCCACTATCCATTTTCCTCAATATAGTGTTGAAATCCCCACCCCAGACTACCTGGCGTGAGGTGTACAGGTAGGGCCGAATTTTCCCAAAAAGGAGTACCCTTTCCCTCTTACTCTGGGGCCCGTACACGTTGACCACCCTCAACGCTCTTCCCTCCCAAATCACATCTACCACTAGACATCTCCCCACCCCCAACTCCACCACCCTCTGGATATTCAACCGGTGCGTCTTAAATAAAATTCCCACTCCCCCATACCTGTCCCCCGCCAACCCCCACACCGAGGGTCCCCACCTCCAGGCCCGTCTCGCCCGCCTGATCTTTTCCAGAGACGTCAGCCGGGTTTCCTGTATCAGGAAACAATCCGCCCGGACCCACGCAAACCTGTCATACGCCAAGCATTGCGCCTTTGGGGAGGAAATACTGGCCACATTAAGGGTAGCAAATGTTAATACAAGTCCCGCCATTCTCATGGAGAGTAACCGAGCTGCTCAACACCTCCTATACTCTGTACCTGAACCTCCTGATGTTCCCCCTTCGCACCCTGAGACAGGTCCTCTTCCGTGCGGCCATCGTCCTCCCCCACCCGATCCCCTTCCCCCCCCCCACCAGTCCCACCTGTACCTCCCCCTCCCCTCCCCCTTTCTTCCTTCCTTTCTTCTTCTTTGTGCTATCCAATCCCACTCCCTTACCCCTCACCCTCCCTTTCCCCCTTCCCCCAACCTCACCCCCTAACTCCTCCTCTAGGTCCTCCCTGTCCTCCAAAACCTCCTCCAATTCCACTCTGTCCCCCCACTCATACACTTGGGCCCACGCCCCCTGCACAACCCCCTCGGCCTTCCTCTTACTCCCCTTCCCTCTCCATCCTTCCACCCTCCCCTCCCCTCCCCCTGCCTCCTCTCTCCCCCCCCTCCCTCTTCCCCTACTGCCCTGAACCTCCCCTCCCTTCTTCCGACTCCCTGTACTTCCCACCTGAACCTCTTCATATTTCCTTTTGCCTTCTGCTGTCCCCCCTGCCTCTGCTCCCTCCTCCAATCAACTCCACCCTCGTCCCCTCCATCTGTTCGCCCTCCTCACCCTCAGCCCCCCCATCCTCCTCTCCTAACACCTGATATCTATTCCCCCCCTCGCCCCCTGCTGCGGCACCTCCCCGCCTACCGCCCGTGTCCCCCCCTTCTAGACTTCCCCCTCCTCTGTGGAACTCGCACCCAATCCCCCTCCTGCTCCTCCCCCGACCCTCCTTCCTGCCTCCCCTCCCCTTCTCCTACCAGCTCCTCCCTGCCCCAGCACCCCCCCTGCCCTGCCCCCTCCTCTTCCCCCTACCACCCCGCCATACCCCTTCCTCCACATGTCCCACTCATTATGGGACGCCCGAGGGCAATTCCGGAATGCATGCCCCAGCCCTCCACAGAGATTGCACCGAATCAAGGTACAATCCTCCGTGGAGTGCTGGGTGTCCCCACATCTCCCACACTTTACCACAGGGCAGGACATGCTAAAATGTCGAAATGAACCACACCTAAAGCACTGTCGTGGCTGTCCTTTGTAAAAACACAGTATCCTGTCACGGCCGATGAAAGCTGCCGAGGGGATGTGCTGAACGACATAGCCGTCCTGTTTTAATTTTACCTGGCTCCCCAACCTCCTGCCCAAACCCTACTCGGATCCGGTAGCTTAGTAAGTGGTGACTTCAGCTCCGCATACCGCTGGAGCCAGTAAGCCAGATCTGCCCCTGAGATAGACTCATTCCGCACAAGTAGGGTAACCTGCACCAGGTTCGGCTTGCTGATCGGAATCACCCTGAAGTCCCGCCACTCCCCCTTCCCCCTTAGTCCCTCATACCGTTCCCAAAAGATTTCCATCCCCCTCTGGGTCATAAAGCTTACATCATATTTGGGGATGTTGACGGGGTGTATACAAGCGTAAAAGTCCTCAGGTATGAACCCCATCCCCATCACCTGTTTCAAGACCTTTTCCCGGGACGGCATTGCTCCGTCCCCTATCCATTTAAGCTGAACCACATTGCGTCTTTTTGGTAACTGCCCATTCCCCCAAAACCCCTGCCTGTCCCTTCATACCCTGCAGGTCCTCCCCCCTCCCTCCTCCCTGGACCACTGCAGCAAGGACACAGACCCTTGCCCCCATCGCCCCCTACCCCTGAGGCTGGTGCCAGGCCCTACCCTCCAACTCCACCCCCCTCCCTTGCTGCCCCTCAGCCTTACTGTCTTCCCTACTTCCCCCCACACCTCCTGCTCCCCGTACCCGTAATGATGTCATCTCCCCCCTTCCCGCTGCCCCTCCCCCCTGCCTCCCCCCCCTTCCTTTTACTCTGGGGCCTCCCTGCCCCTCAGGACCATACCCCCTCTTCCCTGATGCTGCTGGCCCACCGACATACCTCCATCCCCTGCTGCCCAGACACCTGAGTCCCCTGCATCAGGCAAATCTACACCAAAAGAACCTTCCCACTGCAAACTTTCAGCAGCCCCAGAATCCCGCAACAAACCCCCTTCAGCCTGCCCTCCCTCCGGCTGAACCAAGTCTGGTACCGCATTACCGGCAGTCCTTGCGGCCATTACTTGCTGCGGGGCTGGCGCTGCAAGAATCTCCCTGTCTGCCCCTTCTTTCTCACAGCCTTCTGGGTGCCTTGACTCCTTTCTCTCTGATGGCTCTGCTCCGGTCCCGTTGTCGAACCCGTGCAAACTCCCTCCTCCTGCGCCCCGATTGGGCAAACCTGCCCTCTCATCTGCTGTGAGTGGGCAGAGCTTCCTCGAACCCAGAAGCTCCGCGTATCGTCTCTCCGCTCCTTGCTGAAAATTAGCCTCTGTCCCCCTTAGCGCTACAGCCTTCTGGCTCGCCTCCAATGTTCCACCGGCTGTCTGTGATGTCCCTTGCAGCTGTGAACTGCCCTCTGCACACTGCGAATCAGCCGTCTCTCGATCAGGTATGACGTCCTGCCCCTTCGATCCTTGTGGGCGGACCTGCTGCGCTAGTAAGGCACTGCGCTCGTAGGTTGCCGACCTCCCGAAACCGATGCCTCCAGTGGAAAAAGGACCACCTGTGGCTGCAACCGCTTGTCCTTGCTTGCAGCCCACTGCTCCATTCCGGATACACCGCCCTCTTTCTTCTGCATCGGCTCAACCAGAACTGCATTAGACAACAGGCTCTCCCCTGTAGCGCCTGACCCTGTGTCTAGTATCTGGAATGATTGTCTCTGAAACTCTCTGGCTTCTGTATTTTCCTCCACAGGTCTCTGTGTCTGAGAAGTCTGATCCAGACCAGCCCTGACGTCCCTGAGCTCTGCTGTCTCTGGAAGAGGACCGGGCTGGCTTGCCAGGTACTGCATATACTTTAATGTGGCTTGTGTACCGCTCCCGGTCAGTTCTGGCACCGAAGAATGCAGGGACCCAGGAACTGAACCCTCTGTCTTCTTCCCTCTCTGTTCTGCTGTGGGGTCTGATCGTTTACTTCCCTGGCCTCCAGCGAGAGAACAAGAAGCCATTCTTTCCTTGTTCACATAAATCTCGCGCAAAGGGTTCCCAGGGCCTTTTTTTAAAACCCCAAGCAGCTGTTCTTTCTTCCCAAGCATTTTTTTTAGACGTGTTTCTTCCTTTTCATATAGGTTCTTGTGTGTTGCTGGAGCTACTTTAATCATGGTTTTAGCCATCTTGATACGTTTACCCAGATCCACCACCTCTTTCTCCACGGCCTTGATTCTCCTAACCACTTTGATCAAACCACTAGCCGGGTCCTCTGGGTCCTGGATTCTCTCCCAAAAATCTTCCTCTTCCGAGGACTCGCTGTCCTCACTGCCTGTCTCCTCAGATTCAGGCTGACTCTCCTGACAGGTATCCATCTCCTCCACCTTCTCTCTGCCCGGCAAACTCCCTTCTTGGGCCTTCACCAGCTCTCCCCCCCTCTCACCTTCTGGATGTTGTAGGCCAGTGAGGGGGGGTACCGGACTGGCTTCCGCCTCGGGCTGCTGTTCTCTCCGGTCTACCGGGCTCCTCTCCCTCCTCTCTGCGGCTTTAACAGAGAGGGAACCGTTCTTCCAGGCCTTCTGGTCCTGGGCCCCAGGAGGCCCCATATTCTGGGCCTTGCCTGAGGACCGCTCCCCAGGGACCTTCCTCATTTCTGGGGAAGGGGCTAGGCCTCACTCCCTTCCCCCTGGAAGCCTGCAGAGCCTCTGGCAACACTTCCTCCTCCTTCCAAGCCTCAACCAGCAATTGCCTTGGAATGCCCTCCCGCGGGAGGTGGTGGAAAAGAAACGGTAACAGAATTCAAACATGCGTGGGATAAACATATAGGAATCCTGTTCAGAAGGAATGGATCCTCAGGAGCTTAGCCGAGATTGGGTGGCAGAGCCGGTGGTGGGAGGCGGGGGCTGGTGGTTGGGAGGCGGGGATAATGCTGGGCAGACTTATACGGTCTGTGCCAGAGCCGGTGGTGGGAGGCGGGACTGGTGGTTTGGAGGCGGGGATAGTGCTGGGCAGACTTATACGGTCTGTGCCCTGAAGAGGACAGGTACAAATCAAGGTAGGGTATACACAAAAAGTAGCACATATGAGTTTATCTTGTTGGGCAGACTGGAAAACTCTTTTTATGGAAAAAAACTAAAAACAAATAACATACAAATCAAAACAAGCCCCTAGCTATACACGGTCCTCCTATCTATGTACACCCCCTCCCCCTCCTCAATAGTACAGTGGAAACTGTTTATTAGAAAGACCAAAGAAAAAAACCGGACATGCAAATCAAACCCCAGGCTCCTAGCTAGACATGGTCTGCCTATCTATGTACACCCCCTCCTCAATAATACAATGGATCAACCCCCCCCCCCCGACCCCCCACAACCCCTTCAGACAACTGGCACACAATCCCCTGGGAAGCATGTCCCCTCATGGCGGCTTAAGCCTCACGTGTCTCCACCACCTCGAAGCCACCCCCACCCCTTTTTCCCCCCTTTCCCACTTCGCCGCTTCCTGCACCGCCCTTACCACATCCCAGCTGACTACCTCCGCCGGCCGGACCTCCTGGTACAGGGACACCCTGCAGCGCGCCATCCAGAGGCAGTACCGCAATATCACCGAAATCAGAAAGCGTGTTACCGGATCTCCGCGTCCCTCTCCACCCTCTGGGCCGTACACCCAGTCCGCATAGCTGTAGTTGCGGAAACTGGGGATCTGCAGCAACGAGGAAACCCGGTCAGAGACCTGGACTGTAAATGGGCACCTCACCAGGAAATGCTCCATCGTCTCTTCAGTTCCAGCACATTCCTCCCGTGGGCACCCTCTATCCCGCACATTGCGATATTTCAAATTTCCTCGGACGTACAGTCTACCGTGAAAGGACAGCCACGCCAGGTCTTTATACTTCACCAGGATGCGGTTCGAAGCAATCAACCGTAACCCCTGCTGCATCCGTGGGGCCGGCGCGTCCCTCAGCGCCAGAGGAGCTGAGAACACCTGCGCCCGTACTCCTGTCCATCCAGACCCCCCGTTGTTCTGCCTTCACCCTCCCCCACCGTCAGCCCCCACACCCTCACCAATTTCACTAGGGTCTTGCAATAACTCACCCCTCCCGGAGCCCCCCTTCGCAGTGCCACTACCCTCCCCCCCTCCCGCCATAGGTCCCAATATCTCGGCCACCACTGCAGGACACTCCTAGCCCACCCCGGTGGCTCCCGCCCTACCGCCCTCCCCAGATTGAACTGCAGGAACAAAGCGCTGAAAACAGGACTGGGTTTATCATGCCCACCCCCCCCTCCCTCCTAGGCAGATAGGTAACATTCCGTTTTACCGGATTCGTCCTGTTGCCCCAGAGCAGCCGGAAGAACACCCCATACAAGGCCGCGTACCGGCTCTCCGGCAGCAAGCAGATGTAACTGACGAACAGAAACAAAGGAACTAAGTGTGCCTTGATGAGCTGTACCCGCTCCCCCATGGTCATTTTCCACCCCTTCCATCTATCCACCCTCCCCTTCACTTCTTGGAGACACCTATCCCAGTTGTAGAGCCTATAATCCCCCTTCTCGAAGTATATTCCCAAGACCCGTATATGTTCCACAGCTGTAGGAAACCTACCTCCCAACTCAAATTGCAGCCCCTGATCCCCAACCCACAGGCTATTGGACTTTTGAAAATTGACCTGCGACGCTGTTGCCTGCGAGTATTCCTGGATCAGGTTCTGCAATCTACCTCCCTCCCTCTGGTCCGCTACCCACACTGTAACGTCATCTGCATACGCCACGACCCTTAACTGGTTATTGTCCCCCACCTCCACCCCTTCCAGCCCCTCCGCCCCCCCCTTCTCCAGCTGTCTTATAAAAGGGTCGATGGCGTATGCATACAACAGCGGGCTGAGTGGGCACCCCTGTCGGACCCCTGCCCCTACCTCAAACCCCTGCCCTCTCCACCCGTTAACCAGGGGAAAACACCCCGCATGCCGATAGAGTAGCTGTAATTGCTCTATCCAGCCCTTCGGAAACCATAGCGCTCCAGAATGCTCCATAGGACACCCCACTGCACTCTATCAAACGCTTTTTCCTGGTCGAGTGTTACCAACAGCCTACCATGCCCTCCCACTCTACTGCGTTCTACCCCCTCCCGCACCCACGCTGCAGCTTCCAAGACCCCTCTCCCTTTAACCCCACATGCTTGCGAGGCTGCTAGCAAATCCCCAGACACCTGCCTCATTCTCTGGAATAGCATTCGCGCGAAATTTTTTGATCCGTATTAAGCAGTGCTATAGGCCGCCAGTTGGCCAGCACCGCCGGGTCCTTCCCCTTACTTAGTAGGATAAGAGCCGCCTCTGTCAAGGAACTAGGCAAGGAACCCTCCAACTGGGCTGCCCCCCATACCCTCACCAGGATCGGCACCAGCTGCTCCTTAAAGGCCTGGTAGAACTCAGTTGTTAGCCCATCCGGCCCCGGCGAGGTCTTCCTGTGGAGCGCCCCGATGGCTTCCTCCCCCCTCCTGTTCTGTCCCGGGTTCAAGAGGGCCTGAAGCTGGGGTCCCCTGTGACCTATCCCCGGGGTTCCTTCCACATAACACTCCATCTGCTCCATATCAATCTGCTGGGCTGAAAGGAACGCCGCAAAGTGGTCCCTCACTGCCCCCAGAATCCCCTCCCTGGTGTCCTGCAGGACCCCCTGTGCATCCTGCACCCCCTCCATCACCCTGCGCGCCCTCCGCTCCCGGCAGCATGCGAAGGGGTCCGGGCTACACATTTTCCCGAAGTCCCGCTCATACACCAAGGAGGTGTAGCGGTTGTACTGTACCTGCTCCAGGAGTGCTTGGAAATCATGTATTTCTTCCTCCCTCCCCCCTTGTGAAATCAATGTGTCCCTCTTTTTCTTTATCGCCATGCCCAACTTTGTCCTTTCCCTCCCCTCCCTTCTCGCCTGTCTGAGAAAGAATCCCCGCGTTCGTCTTTTCACTGTATCCCACCAATCCCCCACTGACTGAAATGCCCCCTGCACTGACACCTGATCTTCCAAAAACCGGCGGTACTCCTCCCGCACCTGCTCGCTACCTAACCCACTTTAAATTTAGTCGCCATACCCCCCCCCCCCCACCTGAAGGAGGACCATGTGGTGTCTGAAAAGTCCACGTCCACGGTTTCGTGGACCCCCCAGACAAACCCCCTTCTTTACCAGGAATCTATCGATTCTACTTTTACACTGCCCTCGAAAGAACGTGAACCCTCCTGTTCCTCACAGAAGGCCACATGCGCGGTCTACCAGCTCCGCCTCCCGCATGATCCCTGCCAGCCTCACCCCGTCATAGCCCACCTGTACCGATCGTCCCCCACTATCCTTTTTCCGCAATATGGTGTTAAAATCTCCCCCCCAGACTACTTGGCGCGAAGTGTATAGGTAGGGCTTGATCTTCCCAAAGAGGAGCACCCTTTCCTTCTTGCTTTGGGGCCCGTACACATCACCACCCTCAGTGCTCTATCCTCCCAAATCGCATCCACAACAAGACATCTCCCCACCCCCAGCTCCACCACTCGCTGAATATTCACCCGGTGGGACTTAAATAAGATCCCCACCCCACCATACCTCTCCCCCGCCAACCCCCACACCGAGGGACCCCACTTCCAGGCCCGCCTTGCCCGCCTGATCACCTCAATGGACCGCAGCCGAGTCTCCTGGAGCAGGAAGCAATCTGCTTGGACCCTCGCGAACCAGTCATACGCTAAACCCTGCTTCTTCGGAGAGGCGATGCTGGCCACATTCAGCGTGGCAAATGTCAACACTAAGCCTGCCATCCTCATTGCGAGTCACGGGGTCTGCTCACTCCCAACTTCTTTCCTTATCTCCTGGGATACCCCCTTCTTACCCTGAAGCAGGTCCTCTGCTATGCGGTCTACATCATCCCCTGCCAGATCCCCCTCCCCCCCCCCCCGCAGCCGTCCTGTCTGCACCTTACCCCCCCTCCCCCTTTCTTCCTTCCTTTCTTCTTTGCTCTATCCGGACCACCCCTCTCCCCCTCTTCACCCCCACCCCCTACCTCCTCCTCCGAGTCCTCCACCTCCCCCAAGTCCTCCAAGTCCCTCCAGATCCTCCTCTAGCTCCACTGTCCCCCCAAGCCTGCACTTGGGCCTTCACCACCTGCCCGGCCCCCTCCGCTTTCCTCTTCCTCCCCTTTCCCCTCCTCCCTCCCCTTCCCTCTTCCTCCTCCCTCACCCCTCCCCCTCCCCCCAGAGCCTTCCCGCCCTTCTTCCTACCACCAGTACCCTCCTCCAGTGCTTCCTCATATTCCGTTTGCCCTCCCAATCCCCCCTGCCGCCCCCTCTTCCTCCATTAACCTCCACCTCTTCTCCTTCCCCCTGTTCTTCCTCCTCCCTCCCAACCTCCCTATCCTCCTCCTCCTCCTCCAACACCTGAAATCTGTTCCCCCCCCCTCGTCCCCTGCAGCGACCCCTCCCTGCCCACCCCTAGTTTCCCCCCCCCTCCGAAACTTCCCTTTCCTCTGTGGCACTTGTACCCACTCCCCCTCTCCCCCATGCTCCAACTCCTGACCCAGCCCCCTGCCGCCCCCCTCCTGCATCCCCTCCTTCTCCCCCCTTGCCCCTCCCTGCCTATCACCACCCTGCCCTATCGCCTCCTCCATTACCCCCCCTCCCCGTCCCCTCCCCCCACATATCCGCACTCATTATGGGCCGCCCTAGGGCAGTTCCGATATGCATGGCCTAACCCGCCGCAGAGGTTGCACCTGATCGCGGTGCAGTCCTCTGTGGCGTGCTGATCCCCGCATCTTCCACACTTTACCACTGGGCATGACATGCTGAAGTGCCTAAACGAACCACATCTGAAGCACTGCCGCGGCTGCCCCTTGTAAAAGCACAGTATCCTGTCACGACCGATAAAGGCAGCCGAAGGAATGTGCTGGACCACATGGCTCTCCTGTCTCAATTTGACCAGGGCTCCCCAACCTCCTGCCCAAACCCTGCTTGGATCCGGTAACTTTGTAAGTGGGGATCTCAGCTCCGCGTACCTCTGTAGCCAGTAGGCTAAATCTGCCCCAGAGATAGACTCATTTCTCACGAGCAGGTGACCTGCACCAGGTCCGGCTTGCTGATTGGAATGGCCCTGAGGTCCCGCCACTCCCCCTTTCCCCTCACCCCCTCGTACCTTTCCCAGAATATTTCCATCCCCCTCTGGTCATGAAGCTCAAGTCATATTCTGGGATGTTGATGGGGTGTATACACGCGTAAAAGTCCTCGGGTATAAACCCCATCCCCATCACCAGCCTCAAGACCCGATCCCTGGAGGGCATTGCCCCCTCCCCTATCCATTTGAGCTGTACCACATTTCGCCGCTTAGGCAGCTGTCCACCCCCTGTCCCCGCTCCCCCCCAACCCCTCCCTGGGCCCTCAAAACCACCCGATCTCCCCCCCCTCCCTCCTTCCCCCTCCCTGGACTACTGCCGCAAAGGACTTGGACCCCAGCCCCCACCGCCCCCCCTCCACACTTGTTCCAGCCCTTCCCTCTGCCTCCCCCCCCTTCTGTCCCTCTGCCCCTCCCTCATCCTTCTCCCTTCCTCAATATCCACCGCCCCCTCCCCCTCCCGCTGTCCCCCGTCCCCTTCCCTCTCAGACAAACATCCAGCAACGTCCATAGTCAGTTCTGGCGGCTTGGGCTGCCTCCACTGATTGTCCTGCCCATCTCCACTTCCTGGAACGTCCCTGCTCGTCCCTGCCACTGCAGGCTCCAGCCTCTGGGCTAATTGCCTCCTCTCCTCTGTCTCCTGCGATACTCTGGCACCTGCCCAGTCAGGTCTGCAGCTGGCGATACCAGACTCCCTGCCTCGCTCCGCCCCCGAACTCCCTCCAACCTCCGGCACCAGGGGCGAAGCCTCTGGAACTCCGCCGCTCCCCTTGGCTCCTCGCTCCCAGCCGTCCTGCTGGCAGGTCCGCTCCACCACCCCCTGCACATCTGTTAGACTTGCCATGTCCACTTCTGTAGTCAACGAAAGTCTCTCAACAATCGGGTTACTTCCCCCTTGCTTCTGGTGCAGTCCCTCCTGCGTTCTCCCAATGGCTGGCGCTTCCCGGTGGCATGGCTTGTCTGTTCCTGATTCCGCCACAGGCTGGCTGTTAGCACCCCCCGATTTCACCTCTTGTAATGGACAGCTGTCAAATGAGCTCCCAGCTGCTGCCCGCTCCTATTCCTCTCTCTCCGACCCCTCTCCTGCAAACCGCCAGCTACTCCAGGCTCAGGGAAGACCTCCCCTGCTCCCGGACTTCGTGGGCGGGGCTTCTCCAGATGCCATGCTGCTTCGGTTTCCACTTCAGTCATTGCAGACCCGGCCAAAAATACCGGAGTCTGCCTCTGCTGACCCTTTTCCAACAGGGCCTCCTTCACGGCAACTGTCTCTGCTGTTTGCACAACTGCAGGTAAGCCCTCTGAGACTTCGACCACCACCTCTGTAGAAAACAGGCTGCTACCTGCGTCTCCCTCTGCTGCCTCCATTATCTGGAGTTTTGAAAAGTTACTGAGTTCTGTCCTCCCCTCCACAGGTAGGATCTCTACTCCAGCCCCCACCTCAGAGCCATGTCCTGCCGCTGCCTCCTTATCCTCTGGCTGCTGGGTAAGTGCTCTGGACTGTGTTGCCAACTGTCTCATGTATTTTAAAGTGGGGTCACCTCTGAACCCAGACAACTCTTTTGATTCTAATGCTGCTGAAGACACTGAAGCTTGCTGCAACTGTAGTGTTCCTGAACCCCCAGACTGTGGTATCGAAGCCATCCTTTCTCGGTTAACATAGAGCTCCCTTAAAGGATTCACAGAGCCCTTTTTTAAACAGTTCAACAAGTGTTCTTTTTTCCCCAACAACTTCGATATCCGGGCTTCCTCTTTAACATACATTTGTCTGTGCTCCGCTGGGGCAAATTTACACATAGTTCTTGCCATTTCAGACGTTTTCCTAGCTCCACTACTTCTTTTTCCACCAGCTTAATTCGTCTTACAATATTTACCACACTACTTGCTGGATCATCAGGGTCATAGCTCACTTCAAGGAACTCCTCATCTGACGATCCACTCTCCTCACTCTCACTCTCAGCTGCCTCCAGCAAAGGCTTCTGGCAAACTTCCATCGCCTCTTCCTTCTCCCTTCCTTGGAAGCGCCCTTCTGGGGCCTGTACTATCTTCCTCCCCCCCTCCACTGTCTTCTCGCTTACCTTCTGCAAGCTGGGCCGTGGAGGGGGAAATGCTCTGGTGGCCTCCACTGGGCTGCTTCTCCCTTCGGTCCACTGGACTCCTTTCCCTTCTCCCGGTAGTCAAACCAGGGAGAGAGCCACTCCTTTCGGCCTTCTGGTCCCGGGCCCCAGGAGGCCCCATAGCCTGGGACTTTCCTGAGGCCTTCTCCCCAGGGACCCTCCTCATCTTTGGGGAGGGAGCTAGGACTCACTCCCTTTCCACTGGAAGTCAGCAGAGCTCTCTAAAACACCTCCTTCCTCCTCAGCAGACTGGATGGACCGTGCGGGTCTTTTTCTGCTGTCATCTACTGTGTTACTATGTAAATCCATTCTCAATCATAGACTGTGCCATGGCTGGTTTAAACAAGTAACGATATCCTCTCTTCCAAGTATCCTCTGTAAATGTGCTCTGTAGAGCCGTCTCCCCATCCGTTTATATAATATACCCGGGGGTCTGTTCATTGTAGCAGTGCAAGGTATAGGCGAGACACGCTACCCCTATCTCCCCCCCTTCCTCAATGCAATTTTCAATGAGGTTTCCCCCATCCCTAATTCTTCCCTTGCCCAGCAGTAGAATACTTGATCTCTATCCGGCAGGCCATACTCCTCCTGAAGGTCTGCATATCCAATTACCCTATCATTGTCCCATAGCTGGCCCACTGCCTATATACCAGCTCAGTTTCGCCTAGTGGAAAGCCCGGGGCCCTGCATAAAGCGGTCTGCAGAAAATACTTTCGCTCTGGGAACCACTGTTTCCTAATTTGATACCAGGTGGACATTATGTGACTCACTCCTATCGGTATCCTTCGCCCTATGTCCCTCAGGTCCTTCCCCGGTAGCCATAATACATCCCCCACCGAGCGTATCCCCAGCTAGGCTCTTTCCCAATGTAGCCATTTTTTGTTAACGGTAGGATGCCAGTCTGTCAATATTCTCAGTTGGGCCGCTTTGTAGTATAGGAAGAAATTTGGGACTGAGGTTGGAACATTATAGTTCTCCGCACCCACGGTGGACGCTTCCTCCAGATAAAAGCAAAGAGCTTTCGATTAAGTGGGGATTGGAATGGGAAGTGCCAGAAAGAGGTATAGCAATTTAGGGAGCATCATCATTTTGACTGCACTAATATGTCCCATCCAAGAAATATTCAATCCCTCCCATCGATCAAGCTCTGCTAATACCTCCGCTACCTTCATTGGAAAATTTGCCTCAAAAAGATCCTCCACTTTCTTAGTTATCTGTACCCCTAAATATTTAATAGATTTGGTTGCCCACACAAAAGGGAATGCTGCACGAAGTTGAGGCAGCCCCTGTCTAGGTACTGTTATATTGAGTAGTTCTGTCTTGGTAATATTTATTTTAAATCCCGACCTGTCCCCATACTGCCTCATTAGTTCTACAGCTCTCTTCACAGATGGCTCAGGGCTTGTCAGTGTCAACAGAATATCATCAGCGAACAGCATCAGCTTATGCTCCCTCTTCCCTCTAACCACTCCCCAAACTCCAGGATCCGCCCGAATATTATAAGCCAGGGGTTCCACAGAGAGGGCAAACAGTAGAGGTGAAACTGCACATCCCTGTCTTGTTCCCCTTTGGAGCTGTATTGGCTCAGTGAATGTTCCATTAATTTTCAGGACTGCTAAAGGGGCCTGATATAGTAGTTTTAGCCATTTCAAATAGCTCCCCCCTATCCCTACCCTCACCATCGCAAACAGGAACGGCCACTCCACCCGATCAAATGCTTTTTCCGTGTTGACCGACAGCAGAACAGCCGGCTCCCGTTCATCCCTCACCTGTTGTATTACATGCAACAGATACCTGGTGTTATCAAAGGCCTGGCTCCCTGCTATGAACCCCGCTTGATCTCATGTATTAGCTTAGGTAGTACTATTTGCAACCTTTTCGCTAGTATTTTTGTGAAAATTTTATAGTCTACATTTAAGAGAGATATGGGCCTGTATGTCCTACACTGCTGTGGATCTTTCCCGGGTTTTAGCAGAAGTGTTATCACTGCCAGTCGCCATGAATATGGTAACTCTGTCACCTGCTCAAATGACTCAAAAAGCCTGAGTAATAGGGGTGCCAATATGGATGCATATAACTTATACATTCTCGCGGGGAACCCATCCGGACCCGGTGCCTTGGCCTGCGGGAGATCCCTGATAGCTTCTTTACTACTACTACTACTACTATAAATCACTTTTATAGCGCTACCAGTCGTACGCAGCGCTTTACAATTGAACATGAAGAAGACAGTCCCTTCTCAAAAGAGCTTACAATCTAAATCAGGACAAACAGACAGGACCAAAAAGGATAAGGGAAAGACAGACAGAAGGACACATAAAAGTTACAAGTCATGAGTCGAAAGCAGCATCAAACAGGTAGGCTTTTAGCCCGGATTTGAAGGCAGCCAGGAGCTAGACGTAATGGCTCAGGGAGCCTATTCCAGGCATAAGGTGCGGCGAGATTGAAGGAGCGGAGTCTGGAGTTAGCGATGGAGGAGAAGGGTGCAATTAGGAGAGATTTGCCTAGTGAACGGAATTCTAGGGAAGGAGTATAGGGAGAGATGAGGGTGGAGAGGTAGTGAGGGGCTGCAGAGTGAATGCACTTAGGGGTCAACAAGAGGAGCTTGAATTGTATACGGAAACGGATAGGGAGCCAGTGAAGTGATTTCAGGAGAGGGCTGATATGGGCATAGCGACTTTGGTGAACTATTAGTCGTGACTTTGGTGAACTATTAGTCGTGCGGCAGACAGTGGCATATCTAGGGTAGTTGACAACCGGGGCCGGTCATTTTTTAACCTCCCCCCCCCAAATCCATTACTAGGCATACCGAGAATACAAAACACTCAGGACCTATAGAGCAATTCTACCATACCACAAGCAGTAATTTGTACGAGTCATACAAGGAAAAGGAAAGCATCTTAAACACTACAGTGAGCACTAGAACATCAATTCACCTATTATAAAATGAAAACAGACAGATTAGTACAGATCGTCAATCCTGCACAGTCAATGCCAACCGAAAGCCATGTCTTTTTCACAAACACAGATACACCCTAATCCACTATAGAATAAGTAATCATAAACTTTCAATTTAGACAAAAATTAAACTGAACCCCCGATGCCAGACTCTGCATACAATGCAACACCACAGAAACAGAAAATGTCCCCTAGTACTGTGCAAAATATAAAGACAGCAGATGTAAATTTGAAAAAACTAACAAATACCAATCACCACTTTACAAATTAACAAATAGAAATAAAACAAATACAGAAAATAAAATAATACCATTTTATTGGACTAATACATTTAGCTTCCAGAGGCCAAAATCTCCTTCCTCAGGTCAATACAGTATAGTGCTGTTACAGTATCCTATCCTGACCTGAGGAAGGGGGTTTTGTTCTCTGAAAGTTAAGTCAAAATGTATCAAAATTAGTCCAATAAAAAGATTACCTTATTTACATGTTCTATTTATAAACATTTATTAACACAGCTACAATACAATATCCTAAAGCAAAAAAAAATAAAAATATATATTTTATTTAGAGTTTGTTGTCTCTGGTTTCTGCTTTCCTCATCTTCTTTTCACTGTCTTCCTTCCATCCAGCATCTGTCTTCGCTCTCTCTCTGCCATCCAGTGTCTGCCCTCTCTAATGTCCCTTCCATCCACTGCCTGCCCTCTCTCTCTGCCCCTTCCATCCACTGGCTGCCCTCTCTCTCCCTTCCATCCACATCTGCCCTCTATTTCTGCCCCTTCCATCCACCATCTGCCCCAGTCTGCCATCTCTCTCTCTCCCTTCCATCAACATCTGCCCTCTCTCTCTCCCTTCCATCCACCATTTGCCCCAGTCTGCCCTCGTTCTCTCTCCCCCTTCCACCCACCATCTGCCCTTTCTCTCTGCCCCTTCAATCCATCTGCCCTCCCTCTCCCATCCATCCAGGGCCTGCCCTCCCTCTCCCATCCATCCAGGTCCTCAAGCTCCCCCCTTCCATCCAGGGTCTGTCCCCCTCTCTCCTCTCTCTCTCTGTCCCCTCTTTTCAGCCCCCAGTTCCAAGCCCCCTTATTCCACCTGCCCCTAGTTCCAGCCCCAGCCCACATCTCCCACCTGCCCCCCTTTTCAGCCCCACTATCCCACCAGTCCGAGCTTCAGCCCCCAGCCACTTCTCCCTGTCCCCTTTTCAGCCACTAGTTTCAACCCCAGCCCTTTTCTCTCACCAGTCCCGAGCTTCAGTCCCAGCCAGTTCTCCCTGTCCCCTTTAAAGCCCCCAGTCCCTACAGTTTCAGCCCCTAACCCTTTTCAGCCCCCAGTTCCAGTACTAGCCCCCTTATCCCAACTACCCTCCTTTTCAGCCCCCAGTTCCAGCCCACTTCATCCACCACATGCCTTACATCCCCCCCTTTTCAGCCCCAGACCCATTCTTCCACCTGCCCCAGGCATGGACCCATTTTCCCTCCTGCCCCCTTGTCAGACCCCAGTTCCAGCTTCAGACCCATCTGAGCACTCCCCTCCCCAGTCCCCTTCTCCCCTCTGAGCACCCCCACCCCTCCCCAATCCCCAATCCCCTTCTCCCCTCTGAGCACCCCTCTGAGCTCCCCCACCCCTTCTCCCCTCTGAGCACCCCTCTGTGCTCCCCCACCCCTCCCCAATCCCCTTCTCCCCTCTGAGCTCCCCCTCTCCCTGACCCAGTCCGTCCCCCCTCTGTCGAGAACTGACAGAGCCCTCTTCTCCTGCCACCACCCTAGCTTTAAAAATAAAATCCATGCAGCGGCGCAGGCAGCGCCTCACGTCTGCCCTGTGTGTGTTGTGAAAGGAGAAAATCGCCTCGCTGGCGTCGGGCCTTCCCTCGCTGTGTCCCGCCCTTGAGGAAATAGAAAGTTACCTCAGAAGAGGGCGGGACACAGCGAGGGAAGGCCCGACGCCTGCGAGGCGATTTTCTCCTTTCACAGCACGCGCTGCCTGCGTCTCTGCATGGATTTTTTGAAAAAAGGCAGGGTGGTGGCAGGAGACGAGAGCTGTCGGCTCTCGACGGAGCACCCCCCCACCCGCTGACACCCGGGGTAGACCGCCCCCACTGCCCCGCCCTTGCTATGCCACTGGCGGCAGAGTTTTGAACAGATTGAAGAGGAGAGAGATGGCTGAGCGGAAGACCTGAGAGAAGCAAGTTGCAGTAGTCTAAGCGAGAGGTGATGAGAGTGTGGATGAGGGTTCTGATAGTGTGTTCAGAAAGGAAAGGGCGAATTCTGGCGATGTTATAAAGGAAGAAACGACAGGTTTTAGCAATCTGTTGAATATGGGCAGAGAAGGAGAGGGAGGAGTCGAAGATGACCCCAAGGTTGCGAGCAGAGGAGACAGGAAGAATGAGCGTGTTGTCGACAGAAATAGAGAATGGGGGAAGGGGAGAGGTTGGTTTAGGAGGGAAGATAAGGAGTTCAGTTTTGGACATATTGAGTTTCAGGTGGTGGTGAAACATCCAGGTAGCAATGTCAGAGAGGCAGGCAAATACCTTGGACTGGATTTCTGCCGAGATTACTGGTGTGGAGAGGTAGATCTGGGAGTCATCAGCATAAAGATGATTCTGAAAGCCGTGTGATGAGATCAAAGCACCAAAGGAGGAAGTATAGATGGAGAAAAGGAGAGGTCCTAGAACAGATCCTTGAGATACACCCACTGACAGCGGGATCGAGGAAGAGGAGGAACCACTAGAGTATACACTAAAAGTACACTGTGAGAGATAAGAAGAGAACTAGGAGAGAGCAGAATTCCAAAATCCAAGTGAGGACAGCGTGTCAAGGAGTAGGCTGTGATCAACAGTATCAAAGTCAGCAGAAAGATCGAGAAGGAGGAGGATAGAATAGAGCCCTTTGGATTTAGCCAGGAATAGATCATTGGAGACTTTAGTAGTGCTGTTTCAGTTGAATGAAGGGGACGAAAGCCAGATTGGAGTGGATCAGAATAGGGTTGAGAAGAAAGAAGTTGAGGCAGCGAAGGTGGACAACACGTTCTAGTAACTTGGATAAGAAAGGAAGGAGGGAGATGGGGCGATAGTTTGAAGGAGAGGTAGGATACAGAGAAGAATTTTTTGAGGAGTGGGGGTGACTACGGCATGCTTAAAGGCATCAGGGACAGTCGCAGTGGAAAGTGACAGATTGAGGATATGACGATGAAAGGGGTGACAGCAGGAGAGATAGTGTTGAGTAGGTGAGTTGGAATAGGGTCAGAGGGAGCAGGTGGTTAGTTTTGAAGATTGAAGAAGAAGTGAAGTTTCTTCTTTAGTGATTTGGAAAAGGAAGAAAAGGAGGTAGGGGTAAGAGGGTTGGGAGAGTGGACTAAGGGAAGAAGGGGTGGAGGAGAGCTGGTTGTGAATTCAAGTTTTATCTTGTGAACCTTATCGGAAAGTAATCAGCCAAAGTCTGGGGAGAAAGTGAAGGGGGAGTTGGAGGAGAAGGCGCTTTGAGGAGAAAGTTAAGCATGGCATAGAGAGATGTTTAGGGTTTGAACCAATAGGGTTAGTCATTGGATGTAGTAGTCCTGCTTGGCAAGTTGGAGAGCAGACTGAAAGGAGGTCAGCAAGAACTTGAAGTGTATGAAGTCAGCATGGGCACGAGATTTAAGCCAAAGGCGTTCAGCAGAGCGGGCACAAGAGCGTAGGTGATGGATTGTAGGGGTCAGCCAAGGTTGAGGTTTGGTACGTTTAACAGGACGAGACACGGGAGGAGCGAGAGTGTCCAGAGCAGATGACAGAATAGTATTATAGGAAGAGACAGCCTCATTGACAGACTTGGTTGACAGAGGAGTAGAGAAGAGATTTGAGATGTTGGAGGACAGGGTAGAAGGGTTAATAGCCTATAGATTCCTAAATGTGTTGGTTAGAATAGGACGGGACTGGGGAGGAGGGTGTTGAAGTGTGAAAGTTATAAGATGATGGTCAGAAAGGGTGAGAGTTGAGGCAAGGAAATTGGATGGTGAGCAGTTGGAGAAGAGTACGAGATCAAGACAGTGGCCATTCTGGTGAGTGGGGGCGGTGGATCACAGTTGATGATTGAAGGAGCATGTTAAGGCAAGGAATTGGGAAGTAGAAGAATTAGAGGAATCATCAGCGTGGATGTTGGTCACCAAGAATGAGGGACGGAGATGAAGGTTCAAGAAAAATGGAGAGCCAGGCATCGAAGTCAGTGAGGAAAGAAGAAAGGGACTTATCGAGGGGTGTCGGTAAATAACTGCAACTCGGAGTGGCAGCGGGTTGAATAAGCGGATGGAATGGACTTCAAATGATGAGAAGGAGTGGAGACTGAGGTATGAAAAGGGGCTGAAATCTGCAAGAGGGTGAAAGTAGGGAACCCAACGCCGCCTCCCTCGGCCAACCAGGCGAGGAGTGTGGAAAAAGAGGTAGCCTCCATGGCATAGGGCAGCGACTGAGGTAGAGTCATCAGGTGGGAGCCAGGTTTCAGTTAGGGCGAGGAGTTGAAGAGAACAGGAGATGAAGAGGTCATGGGTAAAGGAGAGTTTGTTGCAGACAGATCAGGCATTCCATAGGGCGCATGAGAAGGGGAGGGAAGAGGGGGAGAGGAGGGGAATAGAAATGAGGTTGGAGACATTCCGGAGTGGTCTGTATAGATAGGAAGAGGATTGGTGTGGGGGACCCGGATTGGGATTGATGTCCCCTGCGGATAGCAGGAGAAGGAGTAAGAGAATACAAAGAAGGGTAGGGGAGGTAGGGTGATGAAGGCGGGATGTGCATAGGAGGAATGGAGATGGGTCTACAGCAGGAAGGAAATGTTGAAGGTTGAGGGCTAAGGAGAAGGTAGGGGAAAGGTGAGGTGATGAGGGTAAGGGGAGGGTAAAGTGTAGCAGCAGTGTAAAGTGTTTTTTAATTTCTTCCAACATTATTGGGGCTGAAAGCTTCTCTCTTTCCCCCTGTAACAACCGGAGTACATCTATCCCTTGTACATATCCTTCTATATTTGAGGGGGCTGTCTTCAACTCCGACTTATATAGATTTGAGTAAAATTCATGGAGAGTTGCTTGAATTTCCCCTATTTGGGTAACAGTCTGGCCTTGCGGGGTGACAAGACTAGTGATTAGGTTGCGATGTGCTTGCTTTTAAGTTTGTTAGCGAGCAGTCTGCTCGCTTTTTCCCCATATTCATAATATTCCTGCTGTACTTGTTATAACTGACTTGCTACCTCCGCCATCTGTATCTCATTGAACTGCAGTCTATTCTTATGAAGCTCCTCAAGGGCCCTCCTATTTGTGGGGTCTGCTTTATGCTGTCGTTCTGCATGCCTAATATTTTATTTTTTATTTTATTTTTTGTTACATTTGTACCCCGCGCTTTCCCACTCATGGCAGGCTCAATGCGGCTTACATATTGTATACAGGTACTTATTTGTACCTGGGGCAGTGGAGGTTTAAGTGATTTGCCCAGAGTCACAAGGAGCTCCCTGTGCCTGAAGTGGGAATCAAACTCAGTTCTTCAGTTCCCCAGGACCAAAGTCCACCACCCTAATCACTAGGCCACTCCTCCAGAGTTATCTCTCACTTTAAGTTCCTGGGCTGTCTTTTCCGTACCTAAGTGAGCCTGTAGCGCGATTAACTGCCCCCTCAGCACTACCTTTAAACCCTCCCACAGGCTCACGGGATGAATCTCTCCCACATCATTAAATTCAATGTATTCTTTTATGTATTTCTCTATCCTCCCAATATTTTCCGGTTCTCTAAGCATGGCCTCATCTAAACGTCAGTAGCGTTGGCCCCCCATTTCCCTTCCAACCCCTAACCTCATCAGTACCGGAGCGTGGTCCGACAATGTGCGTGGTTCGATTTGTATTCTCTGCAGAGCCTTAGCCACTGCCCCATCCCCCAACCAATAATCTATCCTTGAATATGTATTGCGTGTTGAGGAGAAGTATGTATAGTCCTTCTCCCTGGCATAGGTTACCCTCCAGATCAATCAGGCCCCACCTAGCCATGAAACCTTCCAGAGCCTCTCTGTCTTTTTTGGCATAGCCCGCTTGTCCTGTTGAGTTGTCTAAGGGGGGTGTATCGTCAAATTAAAATCCCCTCCCATTATCAGTTGTCCTTGCTCATTCCGTTGCAGCAGTTGCTCTATTTCCCCCAGGAATATCCCCTGCCCTTCATTCGGGGCATATACTGCAACAAATGTGTACTGGACATTATATAGTGAGGCTATTACCAGAAGGTACCTTCCTGCCTTATCTGCTACAGTTTTGAGAATTTGCCAGGGCAGGGCGTCCGAAAAGGCCATAAGTACTCCCCCCTTTTTTGGTTATTGATACCCGTTGAGTGCATTACCCTTGGATATCGCCTATGGACTATCAATTTCTCATGGCATTTTTTCAGGTGCGTTTCTTGCAACATAATTACATCACTCTTTAACCTCAACATTTCTTTAAACATTTGCTTACGCTTCATTGGTGAATTGCGGCCCCTTACATTTAAAGTAACACAATTAAACATTCTATATACATCTTTTCCCGATGCTGCAACCTAGTCAGCCACCACCAGATACCTTGGTACTTTCTCAAACCCCTCCCCCTTTTCCATATAAGACATGCCCCATTACCAGCTTGAGCCATATCTTTTGTTGTGAGGAGTGAAGTCCCCCCTCATCCATCAGCCAGATCTATTCTTCTTCCCCCGAAACGTGTTTCTTCTCGCCACTTAGCCGTTCAACGTCTCTATACCATGAGCCTCCATGGCCCTGTTTGTTGGCCCCTTCACTTTCCTGCTTGTGATGCCAGCTGCTTTCCAGAGACTTGCCTCCTCAGGCGCCCCCGACCACGGGATACCCTCTGCCATTTTGATTTGTTGATTCGTGACACTCCTCCTTGCTCCTGTTGTTGGTTCGCTTCCACTGCCTCCGTTTGTCTCAGATATTCCTCAGCCTCCTCCAGCAATACCACTCACCGTTGTTTGCCCTCTTGACAAAAGATCAGCGCAAAAGGATGTTGCCACTTGTATGGTATCCCCTCCTCTCTCAGTTGTGAGGTTAGCAGTCGCAGCTCACTACGCCATTTTAGGTCTTGGTATATTTCAAAAGGGTAGCTTTCCTAGGTAAGTGGGCTCACCTCTCTCGCTTTTCTCATCACTGCTTCCTTTATTTTAAACTCCGTGAAGCATGCCACGATATCCTTGGGTTGGTTCGATTTCCTTGTGCCCAGCACCCGATGTGCTCGCTCCATACGGATTGTTGACTTGGCACATGGTTTTTCTGCTGTGGACAGCAAGTGGGCTGCGATCGACTGCACTACCTCCTCGCAATTGATGAACTCAGGGGTTTCAGGCAGCCCGCGGATCCTGATATTGGAGCGCCTGCTCCTATTCTCTAAGTCTTCAAGTTTATCCATGAAGTACCTAGCTTCTGTTTTACACTCGTATAACTGCTGCTCCAGGGCTGTTATCGCTTCCGCTTGCTCTTCCTGGCCAGTCTCAACCTCTGAGACGCGAGTGCCTAGCTCTGAGATTTCCCCTCTCAGGTCCGCGCTCAATTGGGCAAAATCCTGGCGCACTTCCTTAAGGTCCATTTTGATTTCTTGGAACCAGGTGCACAGCTTAGCCCACACCTCCGGTTCCACTTCTGTGTCTTCTGTTGCCATTTCGCCACATGGTTGCTCTGCGCTTTTCGGCCCCGCGCTCACCTTACTAGCCCCATCTTCTTCGGCCTGCATCGCCCCACTTCTGCCTTTTGCTGATAGGAGAATACGACTAAGTTCGGCGTTTTGGTCCTTGAATTAGACATTCCCCAATTCCGCTTTTTCTCTCCTTCCGAGATCAGCTACTGCCGTCTGCACTTCGAGAGGAGGTTTGTTGTAAAGTAGCTATTCTTTGGCTGTAGGACGGGAGCTCCGATTTTACACCGCCATTTACTAGCGTGACGTCACTTCCTCCATAATTTTGTTCTTTCTAATAGTCTCTACCATTTTGCCTGGCACCAACGTGAGGATCACTAGTCTATAATTTCCCGGATCAACCCTCAGCTGTCACATCTCTAAACTGAAGAGCCCTAACTTCTTTAGCATTTTCTTATATGAGAGTCATTTCATACCCTTCATCATTTTGGTCACTCTTCTTTGTACCTTTTCCAGTTCCATTACATTATAATACTCAAGATAATGTCTCACAATAGACCGATACAGAGGCATACTTTCCAGCTTATTTTCGAAAGAGAAAGACGCCCATATTTCGACCCAAATCGGGAGATGGCTGTCTTTCTCCCATGGGCGGCCAAATCGGTATAATCGAAAGCTGATTTTGGGCGTCTTCAACTGCACTCTGTCGCGGAAACGGCCAAAGTTGATGGGGGCGTGTCGGAGGCGTGGTGAAAGCGGGACTGGGGCGTTGTTATCGGCCGAACAGAAATGGGCAGCTTTCGCCAATAATGGAAAAAAAAGAGCCGTTTTTAGCGAGAATTTAGTCACCTTTTTTGGACCCTTTTTTTCACGAATAAGTCCCCAAAAAGTGCCCTAAATGACCAGATGACCTCCCCTGACTCCCCCATTGGTCACTAACCCCCTCCCACCAAAATAAAATAACTTTAAAAACTTTTTTTCCCCAGCCTGTATGTCAGCCTCAAATGTCATACCCAGCTCCATCACAGCAGTATGTAGGTCCCTGGAGCAGTTGTTAGTGGGTGCAGTGCACTTCAGGCAGGCGGACCCAGGCCCCCCCCTACCTGTTACACTTGTGCTGGTTAATGCTGAGCCCTCCAAAACCCCCAAAACCCACTGTACCCACAGGTAGGTGCCCCCTTCACCCCTTAGGGCTATGGTAATGGTGTAGACGTGGGCAGTGGGTTTTGGGGGGATTTGGGGGGCTCAGCACACAAGGGAAGGGTGCTATGCACCTGGGAGCTCTTTTACTGTTTTTGTTAATTTGTAAAAGTGCCCCCTAGGGTGCCCGGTTGGTGTCCTGGCATGTGAGGGGGACCAGTGCACTACGAATCCTGGCCCCTCCCACGACCCAATGCCTTGGAGTTGTTTGTTTTTGAGCTGGGCGCCTTCATTTTCCATTATCGCTGAAAAACGAAACCGCCCAGCTCAAATCCGCACAAATCCGATGCATTTGGCTGGCACAAACTGTATTATCGGAAAAAAGATGTACACCCATTTTTTTTTTCGAAAATACGGTTTGTCCCGCCCCTTCATGTACCCCGTCTCGGAGATAGACGCCCATGGAGATGGGCATTCACGTTCGATTATGCCCCTCCACATTCTCTATTGCTTCCCTAATTCTTAATATTCTGTTTGCTTTTTTGGCCACTGCTGCAGATTTCAAAGTATTGCCCACAATGAGCCTTAACTCCTTTTCCTTGGTGGTGACTCCTAATGTGTAACCTAGCATCATGTAGTTATCATTTGGGTAATTCTTTTCAATGTGCATTACTTTGCACTTGGAACCACCTGGAGGCTGAACAGAAGAATCCCACAAAAATAATTTAAAAATACAGCGGAAAATGGAAGAATGCTCAGCAAACGCTGGGACTCGAAAATATAAAATAATGTATTTATTCATAAAATACATAAAAAGGTTCTTTTGTTGCTGTTGTATAAAAGGCTAAACTGTGACATAAAGGACTTGACACAGCACTGTATTTCGGCTCAAAGGAGCTTGCCTCAGGGGTCTACAAAGAAAAAACCCCAAAATGGATATAAGCAAACCACATATACAGTTTAAAATGATACCAACTAAATAAACAACATAAATATAATCAAACTAATTAAAATAATACATAATCAAAAACACAAATATATATATGTGTGTGTGTGTGTGTGTGTGTGTGTGTGTGTGTGTGTGTGTGTGCGCATATGTGTTTCTATGCATAAAAATCTCAGAAAAAATATGCAAGAAATATAAAAACAAAAATCACTAAAATATAAAATACCCAATATACAGAAGACCAGGAATACAAAGTGAAAATATGTACAAAAAATATATCATGATTAAAAAGTAAAAATATAGCCAAATGTACATAGAAAACAGATTTATATAAAGACTAGTAAAAAAGGCCCGTTTCTGCCTGTGATGAAACGGGTGCTAGCGGGCAAGGGACTCCCTTCCCCTCCCCTTACGCTAGTATCCCTGGTGGTGTAGAGGTACCTGTTCGCTTGTAGCGCTGCTGCTAGCTGCCCTGCTGCATCCTGTGCGAGTCCGGTTCTCGGCGTTTCAAAATGGCCATTGAGAGTTGAAGTCTTGCAAGGCTGCTTCAACTCTCGGCAGTCATTTTGAAACGCCGAGAGCCGGACTCACACAGGATGCAGCTAGCAGCAGCGCTCCGGTCAGGAAAACGGGGGCTGTTTCTTTCCTGCCCTCGAGCAAACAGGTACATCTAGACCACCAGGGATAGTAGTGTAAGGGGAGGGGAAGTGACGGGGGGAGGGAAGGTGATGGGGTGAAGAGGGGGCGAGCGGGGGCGTGGTGATGGCGCGAAAGGGGCGGGGTGATGGGCATGTCCTCAGCAGCAGCGATTCGTTGGACGGGGAGGAGTAGGGAAACACGCTACTCCTCCCCTTTCTTTCATTTGCATGTTTGTGTACTTGTCCCGCCCTCGACGTCATCACGTGTGACGCGAGGGCGGTGCATGGAGACATGGTGAGTATTCTGGCTTCACCACCATGAACTTACGAACCGGTGTCTGAGTGCCTGCAGTGACGTCAGTGTCCTCAGAACGTTGAGGGTGCGTTTTATTATAGTAGATAACGGAACGGATATAAGTACACTATTCTTGCAGGTTATGTACACAAAGCAGAACTAATAGCTACCAATAATAGTGTCTAATGGTCTAATAAATAAAATAAAAGAATGTATAAGAATAAATTAGTATACATAAAGAATAAACAATAAATAAATAAAACTAAATAAATATGATTGAAAAGTGTCTAAGTGAATCTTAAATTAAAATGTGTAATGCAAGATAATGTATCAAAACTGGACCATATACTAAGATGCCAAAAGAAAACTGGCCTAAGTTTAGAGGCCGTTTTTCAAAACTGCGCTGAAAAATGGCTTGTGGAAGAGTGTTTTGGGCATACACAGAATCATTTTTCAGCACACCTGTAAAAAATGCCTTTTTAAAATTTTTGCTGAAAATGGACGTGTGGCAAAATTAAAATTGTTGTGCGTCCATTTTGGGTCTGAGACCTTACTGCCAGCCATTGACCTAGGGGTAAGGTCTCATGCTGTGACCGGGCGATAATGGTCTATGCAAGTAGAATGACGATTGTTGCCTGATTACCACCCACACGCCAGAAAATAAAAATATTTTCCGCCGCACCTAGTGGACGCGTGTCAAAAATGAAATTACCACAAGGGCCATGTGGTAGGCAAACGGTAACTCAAAATTTACGCATGTTGGGGCACACATAGGGGCCTAAGCGACTTACTAGAAGGGTCCCTAAGAGGCTGCATAAAAGTGAAAACGGCAGTGAAAAATGAGTGATGTAGCCAGAGGCAATTAAAAAAAAAGTTCAACATAAATTAAAAAGACTTTGAAAAAAAAATCAAATTAATTTTCAAGCAACCCTGATAGAACTGAAAAATGAGCTTGCGGAGCTACTGCTAGTGATATGCAACTTAAAATCGAGTGTGGTACCGGAAGATTGAAGGGTGGCCAATGTAACGCCGATTTTTAAAAAAGGCTCCAGGGGAGATCTGGGAAATTATAGACCGGTGAGTCTGACGTCGGTGCTGGGGAAAATGGTAGAGGCTATTATTAAAAACAAAATTACAAAGCACATCCGAGGACAAGAATTACTGATACCAAGTCAGCACGGCTTTTGTGTGAGGAAATCTTGCCTGACCAATTTACTTCAATTCTTTGAAGGAGTAAACAAACATGTGGACAAAGGGGAACCGGTTGATATTGTGTATCTGGATTTTCAAAAGGTGTTTGACAAGGTACCTCATGAAAGGCTACAGAGGAAATTGGAAGGTCATGGGATAGGAGGAAATGTCCTATTGTGGATTAAAAACTGGTTGAAGGATAGGAAACAGAGAGTGGGGTTAAATGGGCAGTATTCACAATGGAGAAGGGTAGTTAGTGGGGTTCCTCAGGGGTCTATGCTAGGACCGCTGCTTTTTAATATATTTATAAATGATTTGGAGATAGGAGTAACTAGCGAGGTAATTAAATTTGCTGATGACACAAAGTTATTCAAAGTTGTTAAATCGCGACAGGATTGTGAAAAATTACAAGAGGACCTTACGAGACTGGGAGACTGGGCGGCTAAATGGCAGATGACGTTTAATGTGAGCAAGTGCAAGTTGATGCATGTGGGAAAAAAGAACCTGAATTATAGCTACGTCATGCAAGGTTCCACGTTAGGAGTTACAGACCAAGGAAGGGATCTGGGGGTCGTCGTCGATAATACACTGAAACCTTCTGCTCAGTGTGCTGCTGCGGCTAGGAAAGCAAATAGAATGTTGGGTATTATTAGGAAAGGTATGGAAAACAGGTGTAAGGATGTTATAATGCTTTTGTATTGCTCCATGGTGCGACCGCACCTTGAGTATTGTGTTCAATTCTGGTCGCCGCATCTCAAGAAAGATATAGTAGAATTGGAAAAGGAGCAGCGAAGGGCGACTAAAATGATAGCGGGGATGGGACGACTTCCCTATGAAGAAAGATTAAGGAGGTTAGGGCTATTCAGCTTGGAGAAGAGACGGCTGAGGGGAGACATGATAGAGGTATATAAAATAATGAGTGGAATGGAACAGGTGGATGTGAAGCGTCTGTTCACGCTTTCCAAAAATACTAGGACTAGGGGGCATGTGATGAAACTACAGTGTAGTAAATTTAAAACAAATCAGAGAAAATTTTTCTTCACCCAACGTATAATTAAACTCTGGAATTCATTGCCGGAGAAAGTGGTGAAGGCGGTTAGCTTAGCAGAGTTTAAAAAGGGGTTGGACGGTTTCCTAAAAGACAAGTCCATAAACCGCTACTAAATGGACTTGGGAAAAATCCACAATTCCGGGAATAACATGTATAGAATGTTTGTACATTGGGAAGCTTGCCAGGTGCCCTTGGCCTGGATTGGCCACTGTCGTGGACAGGATGCTGGGCTTGATGGACCCTTGGTCTTTTCCCAGTATGGCATTACTTATGTACTTATGTACTAACCCTGGATACTGTTGTTGAATATGGAAAAATGAGGGAGAACATATAGGTGAACTCCAAACTATCAGAGCAACAACATCGCTGCCACGCTGCATACCACACATGGGTTTAAAAAGTGCTCGTTGTACAACTTGCTCTTAAAAAACTTAAAAAATATATGTGTACCCTTATTAAAACAAATACCAATCCTCATTACAGAAAAAAGGCTCAAGGTATGCTGTGGGCTGTGTATTGAAAAAGTGCTCCACTGCATGCCTGTATGTACTATACAAAAAATATCAAATAACATATCAAATGAGCTGCATAAAAGAATACCATGGGTTGTTCTTATGGAACAGCTAATGCCATGAACAACGACAATAGTGAAGTGTCCTTTAGAAAAAAGAAGGGAATATATCGTATATACAATAACATTAAGTCAGAAAGGGAAACCCATGACCCATGACAGGTAATGAAAATTCATCATTATATAACAGCACTTCACTGAATAGTAAATGAAATTAGATAAAATAAAATGAAGGTATGAAGATAACATGAGAGCCACATCACTATGGGCTTAGAAAAAATGTAAAAAAAAAAAAAAAAACCCCACAAAAAATGTGAAGTGAAACCACAGGTTGACAGAATATAACAAAGAACTTTTCACATGTGTTCTTATAAAGACTGATAATGGGACAAGTATCACCACAGTGGTACTGCTGAAAAACGGACCCTGGGGCCCTTTTACTAAGCCGCGGCAAAAAGTGGCTTGTGGCAGTGCGAGCACATCTTTTCGGCTCACGCCAGGCCAGTTTTTACTGGTCACTATTCGCAATGGAGAAGGGTAGTTAGTGGGGTCCCTCAGGGATCTGTGCTGGGACCGTTGCTTTTTAACATTTTCATAAATGACCTGGAGGTGGGGGTAACTAGCGAGGTTATCAAATTTGCTGATGACACAAAGTTGTTTAAGGTCGTCAAATCACGGGAAGATTGTGAAAAGTTGCAAGAAGATATTGCGCGTATATGGGCGTCTAAATGGCAGATGATGTTCAATGTGAGCAAGTGCAAAGTGATGCATGTGGGAAAGAGGAGCCCAAACTATAGCTACGTCATGCAAGGTTCAGCGTTAGGAGTCACGGAACGTTGTGTTCCATTGTTACATTCTTTAACGACACTTCGATTGTCTCACATATCTCTGCACAATGTAATCCATAACCAATTTGTAACAAACTGTATTTCCATCATTCATCTCATATTGTAAGCCACACTGAACCCGCAAAAAGGTGGGAAAATGTGGGATACAAATGCAATAAATAAATAAATAACACAGGGACCTGGGAGTCATCATTGATGATACGTTGAAATCTTCTGCTCAGTGTGCTGCTGCGGCTAAGAAAGCAAATAGAATGTTAGGTATTATTAGGAAAGGGATGGAAAACAAAAATGAGGATATTATAATGCCACTGTATCGGTCCATGGTGCGACCACACCTAGAGTATTGTGTTCAATTCTGGTTGCCGCACCTCAAAAAAGATATAGTGGAATTAGAAAAGGTGCAGAGAAGGGCAACAAAGATGATTAAGGGGATGGGACGACTTTCCTATGAGGAAAGGCTAAAGCGGCTGGGGCTCTTCAGCTTGGAGAAAAGGTGGCTGAGAGGTGATATGATAGATGTATATAAAATAATGAGTGGAGTAGAAAAGATAGATATAGAGCATCTGTTTGCACTTTCCAAAAATACTAGGACAAGGGGACATGCGATGAAGCTGGAGTGCAGTAAGTTTTTTCTTTACTCAGTGCATAATTCGACTCTTGAATTCGTTTCCGGAGAATGTGGTTAAGGCGGTTAGCTTAGCAGAGTTTGGACGGCTTCCTGAAGGGAAAGGCCATAAAATGTTATTAAATGGACGTAGGGAAAAATCCACTATTCCTGGGACAAGCAGTACAAAATGCTTTGCTCCGTGGAACTTGTTGGGTGATTGTGACCTGGATTGGCCACTGTCGGAGACAGGGTGCTGGGCTAGATGGACCTTTGGTCTATCCCAGTGTGGCGATGCTTATTTCTTATCCTGGAAAAAGGGCCTTTTTTTAAGGGGCCGGAAAATGGACGTGCGGCCAAATAAAAATCAGCACGCGTCCATTTTCAGCCTGAGATCTTACCGCCACCCATTGATTTAGCGGTAAGGTCTCAAGCAGTACCCAAGTGGTAGGCATGCAATACATGCCCACTGCTGTTTACCGCCAGATAAGCGCCATATGGTATAAAATAGTTCGTGCACCTACAGAGCGGCTTAGTACACAGGGCCCTTAATAAAAACAAGTGAAAGTGAAAAGTAAATCAATAAAAAACATTGGCCTACCTCTGGAAAAATGATGGACAAAAGAAATCTAACGATCTTCAAAAGTGATACTAGTGGTTAGGGTGGTGGACTTTGGTCCTGGGGAACTGAGGAATTGAGTTTGATTCCCACTTCAGGCACATGCAGCTCCTTGTGACTCTGGGCAAGTCACTTAACCCTCCATTGCCCCATGTAAGCCGCATTGAGCCAGCCATGAGTGGGAAAGCGCGGGGTACAAATGTAACAAAAAAAAAAAACTATCTATAGAAAGCCCACAGATCGCAGTGCATTCCTCCACTATACACACAACAAGAGTTTGAAGACAAATCTACCACCACGTCAGTTTCTAAGGTTGGGAAGGATCTGTGTGGGATTGGATGAATTTCATTCACAGGCACTTATCATGACACAAAGATTCATCAATAGAGGATACCCTGAGGAACACGTATACAAGGGATAGATTACAGCATGCCAAAAAGACAGACATGAATTATTACAATCAAGACAAGAATACACCAGACGTTGTTTGTACTCTTCATTTTTCTCAGCTTGCAAACAAAATCCAGAAAATAATGAGACACCATTGGCATACATAAGAAGGTCATGGGTTTTCTTAAAGAGAAACAGCTAACACTTGCATACTCTAGGGGGAAAAACCTTGAAAAAACACCTAGTAACATAGTAGATGACGGCAGAAAAAGACCTGCACGGTCCATCCAGTCTGACCAACAAGACAAACTCACATGTGCCATTCTTTGTGTATACCTTACCTTGATTTGTACCTGTCTTTTTCAGGGCACAGACCGTATAAGTCTGCCCAGCACTATCCCCGCCCCCCAACCACCTGCCCCGCCTCCCACCACCGGCTCTGGCACAGACCGTATAAGTCTGCCCAGCACTATCCCCACCTTCCAACCACACTGCATAAGCACAGGAGCCTTCCCCACCCAAATCAATCAGTTAAAAACATTCAGATTAAATATACATGCAATAAAATAATTTTAATACAAGACATAAGATATCAATAAAAAATAATATCAACACAAAATATATATCAACAGAACTACATAAGACAGATAGGTGGAGATATACAACACTAAAATAACTGAATGATCATACATACTAAATATCACCTACCTAATAGGGGCAAAAAGCAAAGTGAACCCCTAAAAGTAGTCATACAACCACCTAAAAAAATACAAAATAAAATAAATAAATAAAAAATAAAATCTCACAGTGCTTGGTCTCAATCGCATACGATTTTATTGCATGTATATTTAATCTGAATGTTTTTAACTGATTGATTTGATATTATATTTTATTGTATTATGTTTTTAGATTTGATCTGTTTTTATCTTATATGATTTGATTGTGTTTATAGATATGTTTTATTATAAAATATACTATGTGATGTTTATGTTTTATTCATTATGTATTTTTATTTTGTAGTTTTTTGTACCCCTGACGCAGCCTGAGGGCGAAATGTGGCCATGTTGGGTAACCTTGCAATAAACCACTTCTTCTGTTACCCTCCTGTTCCATTTTTTTGTCTTTTTGGATCTGCTTTTTTTTCTTTCGGTTTTCTTTTCTAATGGTGCATTATTTCAATTTCATTTATCGCCTTCATTATGTGCATTTCTGTAATAACCTTTTGGTTTTCACACCTACTTAGATCAGTTGACAATATACATCTCCGATAGATAGATAGATAGATAGATAGATAGATAGATAGCGAAGTTACTCAACTGTAGTAGGTGTTCTCCAAGAACAGCAGGATATATATTTTCACATCTAAGCAACGTTATCCAACGGAGCCCTAACATGGAAACTGTCCAGCATTCAAGAATAGTATCGAAGCCTTTGGCAGCACCACACTGCACAAGCACAGGAGCCTTCCCCACCCAACGTGAGCACACGGGACCAGCAGTACTGTATAAAATCTGATAGAATACAACTCCTAGGGAAGTAGGAGGGGAAGTGAAAATACATGTCCTGCTGTCCTCAGAAAACATCTGCTACAGGTGAGTAACTTTGCTTTCTCTAAGGATAAGTAGGACAGTGAATTCTAACATACGGGAACTCTAGCAACAGGGTCACTGAAAACAACCACCAAGGTACAAAAGGGACTTGCCATGACAAGGACAATCAGGAACTAATCAACCTAAACTTTTATACAAACTTGTTGTGAAAGTGCAGCCTGGAACAGAACAGAAATGAGCCTAGGAGGGTGGATTCTAGATTCCAAACAAATTCTGCAGAACTGTCTGATGGAACCTGCAGTCACATCAGAAATCCCATTCTAGGTGTTAGTGAGCTATGAATGTGTGGACAGAAGACATCACAGCTTTGCAAATCTCCTTCATGGAGGCTCATCTCAAATGGGCTACTGACACAGACATGGTTCTATCACTGTGTGCCATGACATTACCCTCAAAATTCAGCCAAGCCTGGGCGTAAGTAAATGAGATGCAACCTGTTAGTCAACTGGATAATGTGCGTTTACCAATAGATGCCCCCATCCTGTGTGGGTAAACACAAACAAAAAGCTGGGTGGATTGTCGCTTTAGTCCGCTCCAGATAGAAAGCTAAAGCTCACTTGCAGTGCAAGGTGTGCAGTGTACTTTCACCAGGATGGGCATAAGGTTTGGGGAAAAATACTAGTAGAACAATTGACTGGTTAAGGAGGAAATCTGACACTACTTTTGGAAAGAATTAGAATGCACGGGGAGAACCACTGTATTATATTTTTTTAACTTTTTATTTGTAGCATTTATATATTCCAAAAAAGTAAAACACTTTACAGAAATAAGCAATAATTAAATAGGAAATGGGATTACATAATTATCTCCATATTAAACTACTTTTTACTAGACTGAAGTTCACAAAATGAGGATCTACAAATTCAAAAATAACTGGAAAATATCACTATCAAATCAGAAAAAGCAGCTGAAAGTAATCATTAAAGGGAGGGACTAACTTAAAATACCCTGGGCAGTAAGTAGGGCTGCTGAAGCCCTCTTGCCCCCCTCCATAACTCCCATAGCAGCTATAAATGCCATAAGTTGCACTGAATCAAAAAATTCATACTTATATGACCTAAATATTATGATATAATTACATGGGAACTTAAAAATAAAATGATCTGAGTTTTAATACTATTCCAGAACTGCAAACGGGATCACCAGAGATTTATCTTGGACATTGAAAATGTGGCAGCTGTAGTGTCTGTAGCGTGCACTAATTTTTAGTATGCACTAAAAAGTTAGCACTCCTACAGCGCGGCTTAGTAAACATGGCCCTTTATCAACTAAGAAATTTTACAAATGAACAGGGTCAGAAAAAACAAAATTACTTCCTTGACAAGTAACCATATATTTGCAGACAAACTTAACCCCCCCCCCCCCCCCAAACCAAACAAAAAAGAAGTACCGCTACAAGCGTACAGGACCTCATCCTAGAGTACTGATAGAACTGAAAAATGAGCTTGCAGAGCTACTACTAGTGATATGCAATTTATCCTTAAAATTGAGCGTGGTACCGGAAGATTGGAGGGTGGCCAATGTAACGCCAATTTTTAAAAAAGGTCCAGGTGAGATCCGGGAAATTATAGACCGATGAGTCTGACATCGGTGCCGGGGAAAATGGTAGATGCTATTATCAAAAACAAAATTACAGAGCACATCCAAGGACATGGATTACTGAGACCAAGTCAGCATGACTTTTGTGTGGAGAAATCTTGCCTGACCAATTTACTTCAATTCTTTGAAGAAGTAAATAAACATGTGGACAGAGGGGAGCCGGTTGATATCGTGTATCTGGATTTTCAAAAGGTATTTGACAAGGTACCTCATGAAAGGCTACGGAGGAAATTGGAGGGTCATGGGATAGGAGGAAATGTCCTATTGTGGATTAAAAACTGGTTGAAGGATAGGAAACAGAGAGTGGGGTTAAATGGGCAGTATTCACAATGGAGAAGGGTAGTTAGTGGGGTTCCTCAGGGGTCTGTGCTAGGACTGCTGCTTTTCAATATATTTATAAATGATTTAGAGATGGGAGTAACTAGCGAGGTAATTAAATTTGCTGATGACACAAAGTTATTCAAAGTCGTTAACTCGCAACAGGATTGTGAAAAATTACAGAAGGACCTTACGAGACTGGGAGACTGGGCAGCTAAATGGCAGATGACGTTTAATGTGAGCAAGTGCAAGGTGATGCATGTGGGAAAAAAGAACCCGAATTATAGCTACGTCATGCAAGGTTCCAAGTTAGGAGTTACAGACCAAGAAAGGGATCTGAGTGTCGTCGTCGTCGATAATACACTGAAACCTTCTGCTCAGTGTGCTGCTGCAGCTAGGAAAGCGAATAGAATGTTGGGTATTATTAGGAAAGGTATGGAAAACAGGTGTGAGGATGTTATAATGCCATTGTATCGCACCTTGAGTACTGTGTTCAATTCTGGTTGCTGCATCTCAAGAAAGATATAGTAGAATTGGAAAAGGTGCAGCGAAGGGCGACTAAAATGATAGTGGGGATGGGACAACTTCCCTATTAAAAAAGACTAAGGAGGCTAGGGCTTTTCAGCTTGGAGAAGAGACGGCTGAGGGGAGACATGATAGAGGTATATAAAATAATGAGTGGAGTGGAACAGGTGGATGTGAAGCATCTGTTCACGCTTTCCAAAAATACTAGGACTAGGGGGCATGCTATGAAACTACAGTGTAGTAAATTTAAAACAAATCGGAGAAAATGTTTCTTCACCCAACGCATAAATAAACTCTGGAATTCGTTGCTGGAGAACGTGGTGAAGGCGGTTAGCTTAGCAGAGTTTAAAAAGGGTTTAGACGTTTTCCTAAAGAACAAGTCCATAAACTGCTACTAAATGGACTTGGGAAAAATCCACAATTCCAGGAATAACATGTATAGAATGTTTGTACGTTTGGGAAGCTCGCCAGGTGCCCTTGGCCTGGATTTGCCACTGTCATGGACAGGATGCTGGGCTCGATGGACCCTTGGTCTTTTCCCAGTGTGGCATTACTTATGTACTAATCAAGAAATTGTTTACATTTCACCTGTGTAGCCCTATCTACATCACAAAAAATTCTAAGGGGTCTTTTTACTAAGGTGCGCTGAAAAATGGACTGCGCTGGTGTAAGCGCATATTTTGGGCATGCGCAGATCAATTTTTCAGTGCACCTGTAAAAAAGGCCTTTTTAACATTTTTGCCAAAAATGAATATGCAGCAAAATTAAAATTGGCACGCGTCCATTTTGGGTTTGAGACCTTACCACCCATTGACTTAGCGGTAAGGTCTCATGCTGTAACTGTGCAGTAATTGTCTACTCATGTAGAATGATGATTACCACCCGGTTTCCACTGCGCACAGGAAAATAAATACTATTTTCTGGCGCACGTAGCGGACGCGCATAAAAAATGAAATTACCGCCCATGCCACATGGTAGTATGCCCGTGCCACATGGTGTTGCAAGTATGCTTGCAACACAGAAAATTTATTAGATTCACATGCAAAAGTAAGTAAGGGGTCCTTTTACTAAACTGCAGTAAAATGGGGCTTGTGCTAGCATCAGTGTGTTTTTGATGCATGCTGAGGCCCCCTTTTACTGCAGACTGTCTTTTTTTCTCAAAAAGAAATGGCCATGTGATAAGTGAAACAGCAAAAGTAGAGGCTGACAAATGCACAAACAAATAGGGAGATGTGATAAGTGAACCACTTTCCATGTGGTCATTTCGGGGGAGGGGATCACTTACGCTACCTGGTGGTAACAGGGCAGCGCCCGATTACCACTGGGTAAGCACTGACGCCACAAAAATAGAAAATATTTTTGTAGCACTGGAAATAGTGCACACTCGGGGTGGGAACTACTGCCGGGCTCTTGTGGTAGCCCAGCAGTAGTTTCGAATTGGTGCGCTGCAAGCCTGCTGCCATGCACCAACCCTTTCTAAAAGAATAGCACGATGGAGGAACTTATCTTGCGATGTCTCTACTGCATGGCCATGTGATGGGGAGTCCTTACTGCCACCCACTGAGGTGTTGATAAGGGCTCCCACGTGAACCCAGCAGTAACCGGCCAGCGCACAGCAATGCCCAATTACCACTGGTTACTGCACATAAGCCATTTATGGGTGTTTTCTTTTTCCCCCAGATATAGCGTGCGCTTGGGACAGGACTTCCATCTAATCCATGTGAATAAGACATCAGTTTGGGAGACCATTCCCTGGAGATAAAGCATTGTCAGTGATGCAGATGAAAGTTTGAACATGTTTATACATGGCCCAACAGATGTTATACCAGTTGCACTAGAAGTCCCATTTTTACTCAACTACTTCCCATTTTCAAAATAATGCCAAAAGAGAGCAAAAAAAAAAAAGTACTGACTGAAATTATCTCGGCCAGCTTAATAGGGTAGAGTAATCAGGTTCCTTCAAGTTCCTTTGGGTTTTTAAGGGGCTACAAAGGGGCAGGACCTACCCCTTTGGTCATGCTCCGTTGGGCAATGCCCCTGCAGGCTGTTATGATTCTGTTAGAATTCTGCTAGTCAGACAGGGGAAGGCTTGGAACCACTCCTGATTGGTTCGTCAGGGGCTGAGCTGACGTCACTCTCATCTACTTAAATTACCTTCCGGTACAACCCCTGCTTTGGCGTTACTCCATTTCTGCTGAAGCCTTACCTTTGCTCTGTCTGAGATATTAGCTTTGTGCTTGCGTGGAGTTGTTCTCCTTTCTTTGCTTGCTGTTTATGTTGCTTTGTCTCTGTCTGCCAGCTGCCGGCTGCTGCCTGGGTGTGTCTAATTACCTCTCTCACTGCACCTGGGTTTCTCTGTTACTGTGGTGTTGTGTGGTGAATTCCTTCCTCGGTCTGTTTCAGTTTGTTTGTTTTGCTTCCCCTTCCTTCGGAGTTCCCTTTGTGCCATGTCTGTTTTCTGCTTGGCAGGTCTTGCCCTTGCAGCAGTCTGGGGACCCTTTGTTTCTCTCCGTGGGGGGTTGTTTGTTTGCTCTTTCTTTGTACTCCAATTAACCCATGGTCTGCAGTGTTCCCGCCTCTGGTTGCTGTGTGTGTGCTGAGCTTGGTTTAACCCTTTGTCTGCAGAGTCTGTCTGCTTCTGACAGTTGTCTGTTTACTGCAGTCCTCCCCTTGTGACTGTTTCAGTCCTTTCTTTGTTGTACTATCTCCTGTATTACAGAGCACTGTCCCTTTTTGTGCTGGGTGTGTATGTTAGGCTCCACACTCCGTTTTGCGAACTTGTTCCTTCCCTGTCTGCTGTCTTTTTACAGTCCCTCGCTTTCTTTGTGTGTGGTGGACTATGGCTTGACGTGTTTCTGTGTTTGCTTCCCGTTCTCCTTGATTACCAGCACCTAGGGTGTTGCTGGTACTCCGGCCCCTGTAGAGGACCCCTCGTGTAGTCTCTTTCTCCCCTCCCTAAGTATGAGTCGGTTCCAGTTAGGCCGTGAGGCCCGCATGCTTGAATTCTGAGTGAATCGGTTCCTGATAGGCCGTGAGGCCCGCCTGATTGCCCTATGTTCCCTTTTCTGGAGGTGCAAGTTGGTTGCTGTGTGTGTGTACAGGGCTTGGTAGCTGGGGTAGTGTGTAGTGCCTGCTCGGTCCACCCTTGGCCTAACCCCTATACTAGGCCTCGGTCGGGGCCCAAGGGCTCACAACCAGACTAACACAGGCACTACTGTACTGATGAGGGCACCCCCAGTGATGTCAGGGGGGACCTGCTCCAAGCTGCTCCAGCTCTGCCTGGTCTCTCTCGGTGTTCTCTTAGGTCTTCTGCAGCTCAATCACAGTGGGCTCCCAAACTGCCTCAATCGTTGCTGCTCTAATGAAGCCTTCTGGCAAGAGTCCCCTGGTTACTTGTTCTGCCTAGTTTCTCTTGGCATTCTTTCAGGGCTTCTGCAGCTCATGCACACTAGGTTCCCTTAGCTCAAGGCTTTTTAATTTTCTCAGGACTCTCTTAAAAGTCAGAAGCTTTCTGAAAATCTAAATATACTACATCAACTGGCTCACCTTTATCTAAATGTTTATTCACACATTCACAAAATGTATCAAATTGCTGAGACAAGACTTCCTTTGGCTGAATCCATGTTGACTCTGTCCAGTTATTGAGGACACAGTACTCCATGCTTTCCCTGCCTCACAAGTTGAATCCTGCCACTTGTTTCAACTGTGGAGAAAAGGAACATTTTCCCAGAAATTGCACAGCGAAGATGATGTTATACAGGTGTCTAGTGAGTCCACTTTTACTAAGTCGACTCACTAGACACCTCCATATTTCCATAACCCTGGATGGTGAGCATCCACAAAATTACTTTTTGTGGATGCTCACCATCCAGGGATATGGAAATGTGTGATCCAAGTTGAGCTAGACAGACTCCCCTTCAAGTATTGGTGGATTCCAGAAGTGTGAAAACTCTTAGGGGGAGATAATAAAAGGACTTCTTGTTAATTATGAGCAGGTTATACTTTAGCCTGTGTTCATGGAGACCAAAGGCAATATCCAACTAATCAGGTGATTGCTAAGGTGAACTAAAAGAGGCTATTAGAGTCAAAAGAACATCTTTCAAAAGATGGAAACAGGATCCAAATAAAGAAAATAAGCAGCACATCAGCTTTCACAAAGATACAAAGCATTGATAAAAGAGATGGGACAACTTTCCTATGAGGAAAGGCTAAAGCAGCTAGGGCTCTTCAGCTTGGAGAAGAGACGGCCAAGGGGAGATATGATAGAGGTCTATAAAATGCTGAGTGGAGTGGAACTGGTAGAGGTAAATCGCTTGTTTGTTCTTTCCAAAGATACTAGGAATAGGGGGCACACAATGAGGCTACTAAGCAGTAAATGTAAAACAAACCAGAGAAAATACTTCTTCACTCAATGTGTAATTAAACTCTGGAATTTGTTGCCAGAGAATGTGGTAAAGCAGTTAGCTTAGCAGGGTTTAAAAAAGGCTTGGATAATTTCCTAAAAGAAAAGTCCATAAGCCATTATTAAGATGGACTTGGAAAAATCCACTGCTTAATTCTGAGATAAGCAGAAAAAAATGTATTGTACTTTCTTGGGATCTTGCCAGGTATTTGTGACCTGGAATGGCCACTGTTGGAAACAGAATACTGGGCTTGATGGACCTTCGGTCTGTCCCAGTATGGCAACACTTATGTTCTAAAGAAGGCTAAAAGAGAATTTGAAGAGAAACTTGCCATAGAGGCAAAACTCACAATAAGAACTTTTTCAGGTATATTGGAAGCAGAAAGCCTGTGAGGGAATCAGTGGGATCATAAATCATCAAGGAGTAAAGGAGGCACTCAGGGAGCACAAGGCCATAACAGAGAGATTGAGTGAATTCTTTGCTTCGTTCTTTATTGAAAATGGTTAAGAGATCTACCTTTGCTGGAAATGGTTTTCATGGGTGACCATACAGAGGATCCAAAATAAATTTTGGTGAATCTGGAAGATGTACTGAGTCAAAATGACATGTTAAAGAGTAGCAATTCACCTGGACCAGATTGTTTTTATTTATTTATAATAGCATTTAAATCCCACAATTCTCCAAAATGAATTGCTTCAATGTGGCTACACAAAATTTTAAAGTAATAACTTATTCAGTGGTGTTCTTTAAGCTGTGTCAGGGAGACTGGTGTGTTTTGGGTGTGTGGGGTTTGCGATTCTTAGTTTCAGCTATGCAGAATTGTTCTCAGGGAAGAATTTCCTGAAGAGAAAAGCTTTGAGATGATTGTGAAATTCTAGATAGTCCGTCATGTTGGAAGGGAGTTCCACCATTTGGTACTAATGTACAAGAACCCAGTTGAGTAAACTGACTTGTAAACGAGTTTCTGTCAGTTTGGGAAGAGGAGAGTTAGATAATTTTGTGCCTTTACATCCACGTTTTTTGGTGGTAGCATGATTAAGTTGCTCATATATTCTGGGGCGGTGCCAAATAGAATTCGGTATATCATGGTTCATAGCTTGAACATTATTCGTGCCCTGGTAGGGAGCCAATGTAACGCTGGCATCAGTGGACTGACAGTTTTTGAAGCGAGGGCATCTGAAGATCAGCCTGGCTGCTGTATTTTGTGCAGTCTATAACTTTTTCAGTAGTCGTCCCTTGCAGCCTACATAGATTGCGTTGCAGTAGTCAGTATGAACGAGTACCATTGATTTGTACTAATATGCGGAATATATGTATCGGGAAGTATCCTAAGTATCCCACCTCAGTTTCCACATTATGTGGAACATTTTGGTTATTACACTTTCCACTTGTTTTTCAAAAGACAATTTTTGGTCTAATATCACTCCTAGGACTAAGGTGGTCAGAGATGGGGTGTGAAGTTCCTTCTATGGTGATGCTGGGGTATATGGTCATTTCTCTGTTTAGTTTTAGTTTGAAAGCTGATGCCCAGGACTTCATTGTTTTTAGATCTGTTTTAATCGTGTTTGTAATTTCACTTAGGTCTTGCTCGAAAGGGATGTTATATGGATACATCATCGGCATAGAAGAATGGGCGAAGACTTTGTTTCGCTAGCAGTTTTACGAGCAGGATCATCATTATGATGCACCAAAGCAGTAACTAAGTAGGGTGGGTGACAGCTCAGTCACCAAAACTGGTTTTCAGGGCTGCATTTCCTTAGCTTGAACATCCAGAATGAAGGGATGCCCAACTTGCTGCTTTAGAAAACTCAATAGATGGAATCAAAAAATGTTCTGTTGAAGATGAAGACTGACTTCTGGTAGAGAACCTTCAAAATATCTGGAACTGGATGACCTTTCAAAATGTATGTAGACATAGAAGGGCATAATAGAAAGGGGGGGCCCAAGTTTTCCTGGGGCCGTCCTCGCAGGCCGACTCCAGCAAGGGGCGGGGAAACCCGTATTATTGAAACAAGATGGGCGTCCATCTTTCGTTTTGATAATACGGTCGGGGACACCCAAATCTCAACATTTAGGTTGACCTTAGAGATGGTCGTCCTTAGAGATGGTCGTCCCCAGTTTTCAGCGATAATGGAAACCAAGGACGCCCATCTCAGAAACAACCAAATCCAAGCCATTTGGTCGTGGGAGGAGCCAGCATTCGTAGTGCACTGGTCCCCCTCCCATCGGGCACCCTAGGGGGCACTGCAGTGGACTTCAGAAATTGCTCCCAGGTGCATAGCTCCTTTACCTTGTGTGCTGAGCCCCCCAATCTCCCCCAAAAACCCACTCCCCACAACTGTACACCATTACCATAGCCCTAAGGGGTGAAGGGGGGCATCTACATGTGGGTATAGTGGGTTTCTGGTGGGTTTTGAAGGGCTCACATTTACCACCACAAGTATAACAGGTAGGGGAGGGATGGGCCTGGGGCCGCCTGCCTGAAGTGTACTGCACCCACAAAAACTGCTCCAGGGACCTGCATACTGCTGTCATGGAGCTGGGTATGACATTTGAGACTGGCATAGAGGCTAGCAAAAAAAAATTTTAAGTTTATTTTTTAGGGTGGGAGGGGGTTGGGGACCACTGGGGGAGTAAGGGGAGGTCATCCCTAATTCCCTCCGGTGGTCATCTGGTCAGTTCGGGCACCTTTTTGAGGCTTGGTCGCAAAAAAAAAATGGACCAAGTAAAGTCGCCCAAATGGTCATCAGGGACGCCCTTCTTTTTTCCATTATTGGCCAAGGACGCCCATCTCTTAAGCACGCCCCAGTCCCGCCTTCGCTACGCTGCCGACATGCTCCCATGAACTCTGGTCGTCCCCATGACGGAAAGCAGTTGAGGGCGCCCACAATCGGCTTTTGATTATGCTGATTTTGGCGACCCTGAGAGAAGGACGCCCATCTCCCAATTTGTGTCGGAAGATGGGCGCCCTTCTCTTTCGAAAATTTATTTATTGGTCGTTTATATCCCACATTTTCCCACACATGCAGGCACAATGTGGCTTACAAAAAGTCAGTGGCGTTGCGAGGGCAGCTGACACCCGGGGCGGGTCGCCGCTGCGCACCCCCCCGGGTGCAGCGCGACGTACCCTCCCCCCTCCGTAGCGCAACACCCCCCCCGCCCGCCCGCCCGCGAGAACATACCTGGAAGGCGGTGAGGGGAGGGCCAATCCGCCGAGTGCATGCCGCTGGGGGTGTGTCGGTGCTTCGCTGGTTCCTTGCTCTCTCTGCCCCGGAACAGGAAGTAACCTGTTCCGGGGCAGAGAGAGCAAGGAACCAGCGAGGCGCCGACACCCCCCAGCGGCGTGCACCTGGGGCGGACCGCCCCACTGCCCCCCCCCCCTTCCTACGCCACTGCAAAAAGTTAAGTAAAAATTACAAAATAGGAAAGTAAGAAAAGTATACAAGGAGTAGACAGGGGGAACAGCATCTAACAGGGTGAAACTAAGCAGGATGAGGGTCAGGGAGGGTGCCTGTTAATCACCTTTTTAATCCAACAATCTATGGTTGCTTTTGAGGAACCTTTACCTTTACAAGCTCCCCTAAAGAGTCCAAATAGATGGTCAGACTTTCTCTGGATGATATTCAGCCAGTTACGGTCAGTGTTTTTTTTTGCCCCAGATATTCAGTTGGGATCTACACAAAGTACCGTGAGCTGCTGCAAGCGGTCATGGCAGCCATTTTTCAGGGACACTGCAAGAGGCAGGAGCAAGTAGCCTTCGCTTCTGCCCTCAATGACCCACAGGGACTACCAGGGACATCATACTGGCTTGGAGGGGGGTCTACCTAGATGGTGGTGAGGGGCATTCTGGGGGGGGGGGGGCTTTGATTATGGCAGTGGACTGGAAGAGGGGGGAGAGGGCTTTGTTGGTAGCCAGGAGGGGGATTGGGTTTTTATTAATGGAAAAGATATGTGGGTGCTGGCTGAAATTCAGTGCTGGCACCTGCTTAGCTAAGCTGCCACTTATCTTTATGGGTGCAAGCTCTTCCCCAATGCCACCCTCTGTACCGCCCTTGATCTGACCTCTTTTTTTTGCAGCATGGGTGATTTAAGATGATTTAAGAAGGCAGGAGCCTCTCCTGCTCACTTAAATCACTTTGAATATCGGCTGGTGTGATCTTTTGTGTGCGATTGAGGAATACCCGCAGCCCAAGATCTAGATCTAAACAGTTAAGACGTCTCGAGTCCTTGTCATGTTTAGCGTCCCAAAAACCATGGAAAGAGACTAGTTGAGTTGAAAAGAAGAAACCACTTTTGGAAGAAAGGAAGGAACCTAAGGGTGACTTTTTTTTTTTCTAGAGATCACCAAGAAAGGCTCACAACATGATAAGGGCTGGAGCTCCAAAATCCTGCACACTGAACAGATAGACAACAAAAATATTGTTTAGAGAGAAACAACCTTTAAGATAGTAGAGCCCAGAGGTTCAAAGTGGATCTGAACTAAGGTGGAAAGCACTAAATTCAGATCCCAGGAGGGATAATCACCTGATGAGGAGAATTAATAAGCTTAACTGCTCTAAGGAAATGAACAAGCTTAACTGCTCTAAGGAAATGAACAATATTCAGATTAGAACACAACAATCTTCTTTCACCAGACCTCTGTAAGAGGAGAGGGTGGCCAACCACACCTTTAAGGACTTAAGGGCTAAACCCTTTTTTAGCCCACCCTGCAAAAATCCAAAAATCTTTGGAACTGAGGATTAAAGGGGAAGAATCTTTCTATGGTGACACCAATCCTCGACGATCCATAACACTTTGGCATACACCAAAGAGTGCAACAATGTATCTATGACTCTCTGAGAATTACCATCTTCTCATCAAGCATGCCTTTCAAGAGCCAAACCATAAGACAGAAGCTATCTGCATCCTGCATGATGAAAGGACCTTGCACCAACAGCCATTTGTGAAACCTCAGGGTCAAAGGAGGACCTACCTCTGTACCATGGTCTGCTGGACAAATCTTGAGCCATTATCACTACCAGGACCAAATGCTTCTCTATCTTTTGCACAACCCATGTCTATCAGAGTCAAGGGAGAATAATTACAGCAGACCTGACTGAGGCCAACGCTGAACTAAGGCATCCACTCCTGCCAATTTGTTCTCTTTTCACCGGCTTTTGCCATCGGATACATGATCAGAGATCCTCAAGTCTGAACAACCACTGAAAAGGCTTTCTCTGAGAGTCTCCACTGTCTAGAATCCAAGAAATTCCTGCTGAAATAATCTGCCTGGATATTCTTGATCCCAGCTATATAACTCACTGAGTTATCTAGATGATGTGCTTCTACCCAGACCATTATTATTATTATTATTATTAGCATTTGTATAGCGCTACCAGACGCACGCAGCGCTGAACACCTGATACTTAGAGACAGTCCCTGCCCAAAAGAGCTTACAATCTAAATAATATAGACAGACAAGACAGTTACAGGTGAGGGAAGTAATGGGTGAGAAGGGACAAGGGGAGGGCAATTGTGGCCAGGAGCCAAAAGCAGTAGTGAAAAGGTGGATTTTCAGCCTAGATTTGAAAACAGGTAGAGATGGAGCTAGACGTATAGGTCCAGGAAGTCTATTCCAGGTATAAGGTGCTGCGAGAGAAAAGGAGCGAAGCCTGGAGTTAGCAGTGGAGGAGAAGGAGGACGACAAGAGAGATTTGTCCAGTGAGCGGAGTTCACGGGGAGGAATGTAGGGAGAGATGAGAGCGGAGAGGTAATGGGGGGCTGCAGAGTGGATGCATTTAAAGGTCAGTACGAGAAGTTGAAACTGAATGCGGAAGTGGACAGGGAGCCAGTGAAGTGACTTGAGGAGCGGGCTAGTGTGGGTATAACGATTCTGGCGGAAAACAAGTCGTGCCGCAGAATTTTGGACAGATTGGAAAGGAGAGAGATGGCTGAGAAGAAGACCAGTGAGAAGGGAAATTCATTTTAGGCTTAAAGGCTTTTTGTTCCATCCTGTCTGTTAACATATGCTATTGCTGTAGCATTGTCTGAGAAGATGCATATTGCCTTGTGCTGAACCAAGAGAAGAAAATCCAACAGTGCCAGACAAATACCCAGTGTACCCAAATGTAACTCACCTTGAGCTACTACTGAAAAAGATTTGAGTTAAAGCCAGATAAATAAATAGCCCATGCCTCCAGATGATTTATTGACCACTAGGATTCTGATAATGACCACTGACTCTGTTTCTATCTGCCTAAGCAGTGAGCACTCCAACCAATCAGACTTCATCCATCGTTACCAGTCCATAGGATCCAAGTTCTTTCCTCTGAGCAGATTGTTCATCTGCAAACGCCATTCCAGACTCTTTCACACATCTTCACATCTAGCTCCTGATACTGGGGAGACCAACAAGAGAGAAGGGATTTCTCTAGAGGTCTCATGTGCATTTTGACCCATGGAACTTAACTCCAAAGGTCGCAACAGAACCTAAAACGTGCAGGTAGGACAGTCTTTTGAGAAAGAGAAAGGAGGCTGTCTCCCTTGGGGAAAAACTTTCCCCAGGTGAATGCTGAACTTGGTTCACAAATATACCTGTACTTATCCTGGAGAAAGGTTGATCACCCTAAGTCCTGCAATAACTGCATTACCTGTGTTGTGGCAACCTCACTGTCCTGGAAAGGCTTGCTCTCATCAGCTAATCGTCTAAGTGAGGATAAACTAAAATAAGTTCTTTGCACAATGCCACTGCAACCACTGCCATAACTTTGAGAAGGTCCTGGAAACTGTAGCTAGACCAACAGGGAGTACATAAAATTGGAAATAATGACCCAAGATTGCAAAGCCCAGAAAGTGCTGATGAGCTTCTCTGATAGTGATATGAAGATACGCTTCTATGAGATCTAGAGACATGAAAAATTCCTGTCTTAACTGTTACAATAATCAATCCAAGCACTGCCCTATGAAAGCTTGAGATTTTGAGAAATTGATTAACTTGTCTTGAGATCTAGAACAGGCTAAAAAGATCCTTCTTTCTTTGGATCTACAAAACGAATTGAATAGCACCCAGTCCTCTCTTTCTGAGGTGGAACTGGCACTACCAATCCTAACTGAATTAACCGAGTCAAGGTTTGTCCTACAGCTGCTGCCTTGATTTGAGGCATTGGGAAGAGGACAAGCAAACTCCAGGGTATAGTCTGCCCATACCTCCTTGAGAATCCATTTATTTGAGATTATCTGGGCCCACCTCTGGTAAATCAACTTTAAAATGACCTCCTACCACCAGCACCAGAGGACAGGTCTGCAAACCTTCATTGAGAATATTTAGGAGCACTGACAGCTCCTACCAAGAAGTCTCTATGCTCTCTTTGACCACCTTGAAAGGACTGACATAAAACGGAAGCCTGTTATGCTGTGTAGTGTTCAATCTGCCTGGCCTCAAATGTCTAGAATCCTGAAAATGTCCCCTAGATTAAGCTTTTCACAAAGATCTAACCCTATTTTCTAGAAGTCTAGGATCCTTGGTCTCAGAAAGACTTTTAGCCAACTTCTCTAAATTACTGGCAACCTAAAGGGTAACTTTGTGAGAATAAGAGATATCAGCTAAAGAGTGCCATGAGCAGCTACTAAAAGGGCCATGCTCTTAGCAGATGCCCTCACCAAATCATACAAGGTACCTGCCAAGTATGAGAACCCAGATCCAGGTGACCCAAGATATGATCCCCTGGCATTGAGGACTCCAAAGAGGAATCAGCCAAGCTCCCAGATCATGAGACACTGCAGCCTCTAAAGCTAGTGAGGATACCTCAAATGTTAGTTTCAGAAGTACTGTGTCATCTTCTATCGAGATTATAGTTTTTATGGCTACTATAAAGACTACTGCATCTATTTTAGGCAATTTGAACTTGTATGCAGGTCCCTGGGAGGGGAGGGGAGGTGTGTGTGTGTCAGCGGAGGCATAGCAAACAGGGCTGGCCAAATTTCAAGAGCATGGAGAGGATAGTCTAGTGGTTAGAGCACTAGTCTTGCAATACAGAAGTGGCTAGATCAAATCCCACTGCTGCTACTTGTGATCCAAAATCTAAATAAATAAAGAGGGTGTCAGAGGCATAGCAAAGGCATGGACATCCTTCTCACAGAAACACCCACATTTTGGATGTCCTTCACCCATACTAAAAAAAAAGACGTCCCTGACGAGCACTTAGACATTTTCACCTGGACTTGTGTTTTTCTACGGTTGTAGACGGCAATTTATTTAAGGTTGTAGACGGCTATTATACATGCAGCTTGTCTGCATGTATGAAGCCGTCTTTGGCATGCGCAGAGCAGTCACGCATAACGTAGGAAGGAAATCGTGTGCAAACGAGCTAACAGCGGGCAGCTCATTTGCAAACAATTTCCTTCATGCATGCCCGTTCCTTTCCGAATCACTAAGGGATCGGTAAGGGAAGGGCTTTTTCCGTTCAGTTAGTGCATGTAAGGTAAGTGCTGAAGGTAAGGGAGCTATGTACCTGGGAGCAATTTGTAAAGTCCACTGCAGTGCCCCCTAAGGGTGCCTGGTTGGTGTCCTGGCATGTCAGGGGGACCAGTGCACTATGAATACTGGCTCCTCCTATGACCAAATGGCTTGCATTTGGTCGTTTCTGAGATGGGCGTCCTCACTTTCCATTATTGCCAAGAATCAGAAATGACCAAGTCCTGGGGACCACCATCTCTAAGGTTGACCTAAATTTGCTGATTTGAGCGTCCCCGACCGTATTATCGAAACTAAAGATGGACGCCCATCTTGTTTCGATAATACGGGTTTCCCCGCCCCTTGCTGGAGCTGTCCTGCGAGGACGTCCCCAGGAAAACTTGGGCATCCTTTTAGATTATGCCCTTCCATGTCTCATTAATCCATGCTTTTGAATATGCTCTGTAATTTTGTTCTTAATAATAGTCTCTACCATTTTGCCCAGCACCGACGTCAGACTCACCGATCTATAATTTCCCGGATCTCCTCTGGAACCTTTTTTAAAAATCGGCGTTACATTGGCCACCCTCTAATCTTCTGGTACCACGCTCGATTTTAAGATAAATGACATATTACTAACAATAGCTCCGAAAGCTAATTTTTCAGTTCTATCAGTACTCTGGGATGAATACCATCCAGTCCAGGAGATTTGCTACTCTTCAGTTTGTAGAACTGCCCCATTACATCCTTAAGGTTTACAGAGAATCCATTAAGTTTCTCCGACTCGTCAGCTTCGAATACCATTTCCGGCACCGGTATCCCACCCAAATCTTCCTCGGTGAAGACCGAAGCAAAGAATTCATTTAATCTCTCCGCTACGGCTTTGTCTTCCCTGATCGTCCCTTTTACTCCTCGGTCATCTAGCACTGCAACCGATTATTTTGCCGGCTTCCTGCTTTTAACATACCTACAAAAATTTTTACTATGTGTTTTTGCCTCCAACGCAATCTTTTTTTCGAAGTCCCTCTTAGCCTTCCTTATCAGCGCTTTGCATTTGACTTGACATTCCTTATGCTGTTTCTTATTATTTTTAGCCAGTTCCTTCTTCCATTTTCTGAAGGATTTTCTTTTAGCTCTATTCACCTCACTTTTTAACCACACCAGCTGTCGTTTGGTCTTCCGTCCTCCTTTTTTAATACGCGGAATATATTTGGCCTGGGCTTCCAGGATGATATTTTTGAACAGCATCCACACCTGATGTAAATTTTTGACCCTCGCAACCGCTCCTCTAAGTTTTTTTTTTCACTGTTCTTCTCATTTTATCATAGTCTCCTTTTTTAAAGTTAAACGCTAATGTATTTGATTTCCTATGTACACTTACTTCAAAGCTAATATCAAATTCGATCATATTATGATCACTGTTATCAAGCGGCCCCAGCACCATTACCTTCCGAACCAGATCACGCGCTCCACTAAGGACTAGGTCCAGAAATTTTCCTTCTCTCGTCGGCTCCTGTACCAGCTGCTCCATAAAGCTGTCCTTGATTTCATCAAGGAATTTTACCTCCCTAGCGTGCCCTGATGTTACATTTACCCAGTCAATATCAGGGTAATTGAAATCACCCATTATTACTGCGTTGCCCAGTTTGTTTGTGTCCCTAATTTCCTTTAACATTTCTGCATCCGTCTGTTCATCCTGGCCAGGCGGACGGTAGTACACTCCTATCACTATCCTTTTCTTCTTTACACATGGAATTTCAATCCACAGTGATTCCAAGAAGTGTTTTGTTTCCTGCAGAATTTTCAATCTATTTGATTCAAGGCTCTCGTTAGTATACAATGCTACCCCTCCACCAATTCGATCCACCTTATCAGTACGATATAATTTGTACCCCAGTATGACAGTGTCCCACTGGTTATCCTCCTTCCACCAGGTCTCAGAGATGCCTATTATATCTAATTTTTCATTTAGTGCAATATATTCTCCCATCTTATTTCTTAGGCTCCTGGCATTCAGAGCAAGCTTTCTTCCAACTACTACACAAGCTGTGCAGAGGTTTGTTTAAGAGAACTTAATTCAGACTCTCAAGGTACTGAAGGATGAGGGAAAGCTATCAAGACACAACCTCCACTCCTTTTCTACAGTTCCTGACTAGGGAGAGGAAAAAGAAAATGACCTTCTTTCCTATTCAGATTTTGGACTTTTTTTTTGCAAAACGTCCAAAGTCGGACTTACACATATTGAAAATGACCCTCTAAGTTATGCACATATTTCTAGAAGTTATTTATTGCAAGTTAGGTTTATGGCTGGCGTACGTGCTCACACCTAACTGCATACACGTGTATGTACCCAATGTATTAGTATTCTGTAATGAAAAGTAGGTATATACTTTCTTTTATTGAATATGCTACTATTATGTGCTCTCTAGGCACACACTGTTATAGAATTACCCCCCTGACACTCTGTAGTTTAAGTTGTGTACATATTATTTAAATAATCCCTCCTTATTACCTCTGTAGTCAGGAAAGCAGATGGTTAATGAAGATTTCTTAATTTTTTCCTCAAATATGTCCTTCTTGTTGAGAAAAAGGATGATGGATGTGTCAGTGAACCATTTGTTGTTACAGATACTGTCAAACAGCTTCAGTGACTCATGCATGCGGTTCTGCAACAGAAAGGAAAGAAAGCATCAAGAGAAGGATGGATATTGCTAGGTCCAATATTTAGAGGAATCTAGAACATCTACACTAAGTTAAAAAGTCAAATTGATGCACTATGTCATATATGTACATATGTACATGCATATATATCTAGAGAATTTCTGTTGTATTCAACACATAGTAACTTAAGGGAATTTAACTAGATAAAGTTCTATGTTTTAGGCAATCATTTACAGGATTTCAACTTAAATATATCATGCATCATGCATGTACTGAAAAGTTACTTCTGCCATTTGGTCAGGTCTATGAGTAGGAGATTGCTCATGCAGATTTTCTAGAAATTTTCTTGCTTTTTTTTGGGGGGGGGGGGCATGTTTTTTTTTTTGGGGGGGGGGTATACATTAACCAAGGACTGGTAAGATCCTTGAATTAATCCAGAGTTGGAAGCAGACAGTAAGGTGACTTTTGGTAATGACCTTGCCGTAACCTTTATTGACTAATTTTGTTATTTTAGTAGTTTATATGGGGGTTTTCATGTGATTCTTGATCGAAAAGATGGCTCAACAAAAGCAAGATAGCAGAGAGAGGACCAAAAGGTGAAACAGAGACCACAAATACTGTTGTACGAGTTAGCACACTAACCCATCAATGTTAGCTCATGCCTCAAAAAATATATTCACTTTTTGTCAATAAAAGAGCCATAAGCTCATACACACATAGTTAAAAGGCAGCGTTTTGGTTATAGGGCATGCAATAAAGCCAAAAGCAAAAGGAACAGGTAAATAGAAACTAACTTATTTGTTATGAACTTCCAAACTCTGTCACATGATCGAGTGGTGGAAGTAGCTCACGGCAAAATCAACCATTAGTGTCATATACCTTTGCTGCTTTCAACTCTTAACTTTGTTTTCTTGGTTCAAGAGAAGCTTCATACCTGCCAAATTTGGTGTGTCTCTCAAAATCTGCTCATATTTTGGCCTTTGTTTGTTAGATAAGGTCAGACGGCAGAGGAAGAAAAGTTGTGAAGTGCCCAGGCTTGGTGATGTTTGGAGCATGAGGCCAAAGCCCGAACGCACGCCGGTTGCGTGGCAGCCTCCCAATCGGGAACGTGAGAGCAGAGAGCAGGCAAAATAAGGATGAAGCACACCCAAAGAATCATGGGGTTATCAAAGGCAAGTCAGGTTACAAGTTGGAATGTCTGGCGGCACGTTGCTCATAGTGCAGAACAGCAATTACTAACATGTTACACAAACATAGAAAATAGGCATCTTGCATAAGTGCTACTGTTTATGTAGTATATGTGTTTATTATGAGTGTGAGAACTGCGTAACAGATTGTCTCCTTTGTTTTAATATGATTCTTGTGTTCCTGAACATTTAATACAATTACATAAGGGGAAATTCTACACATGGCACCAAACATTAGGCGCTACTTCTGTGCCAAATTTTCAGTGCAAATAAAGCTTTATAATGGATTCAAGGCACCAAAATGGGGCAGAAACGGCAGTTCCGTGCAAAATACACACACAGATCTACAAAGCGAGCTTGGCGTTCCCTTAAAATGTGTGCAGTTATAGAATTTTGGTATCTGGGATTTACACCTGGTTTCAGTTGGTGTAACTCCTTGCACCCAAAGTTGAGCGCAAATCCTGGTGTTACATAGTATCCTGGAATGCCCATTATAGAATACTGTTCAGTGCCAATTTTTTCGGTGCTGAATTTTGAGCACCGTTTATAAAATTTCCCCCATAATATTCAATAAAAACTGAACTATTTTATATGAAACAATTGACTCAGTCCACTAATTTAAAATGATGGACCTCAAAATTATTTGCAGCAACAACATTTTACTGATTTACTTTTACACTTGATTCCTTGAACAAAGTGAGAAATTTACTTTATTTATTTATCTGATTTATAGCGTTCCTCTCACTGTAGACTACAAGACAGGTAACAATAAAAAAAATATAAAAACTATACTGCATAAAATAGAAAAGACACATGCAGAGATTCCTGGGTCTTTTCTAATGCATATCTAGTTAACCTCAAAGTGCCATTATCTTTTTGGGTGCTATTAATAGCAAAAGATTTACAGTGTAGCAAATTACTCACATTCATACAGTGATTTCATGTTTAATTCTAAATAATGTAATTATTCATCAATCCAAATGGTAGTTATCACTCTAAGCATCACAACTGAAATTTTCTTCTACTACTTTCATACTCTAATGTTCCTCCAGTAATCATGTTTCAAACATCAGATATTTGACATAACATTTTAGGTGCCCAGTTATTCTATACATTCCTTTGGGGCTCTTTTACCAAACGGCCGTAAAAGATGGCCTGCGGTGGCGTCGGTGCATGGGACCGCCGTGCACCAAAGCCACCTCTTACCACTGTGGGTAAAAGTGTTTGTTTTTTTAAAAAGGGGCAGTAAATGGCCGTTCAGTAATTAAAAAATTGCTGTGCAGCGATTTACTGCTGGAGCCCTTAACGTCTCCTATTTAGGAGGTGGAGAGGGCTCTGTCAGGCACACCCACTTCCTGCCCGCCAGCACTAGAAAATAGAAAATATTTTCTAGTGCTGGAAATGGTGCTGAGCAGGCCTGGAACTACTGTTGGGCTCCTAGGCGAGCCTGGCGGTAGGGCCAATTTGCTGTTCTGTGATTAAGGGCCCCTTTATTTGTTAGAAATGATAACGCTTAAATGTGGACATGTAGAAGTAAATTCTAGAAACCTAAAATGCCATTTATATCCATAAAAAGTGGAGTTTTATTGTATCTCACTATTATCCAAAAACAAGTTTTGGTTCAAAATGGCTTATAATTTACAGTTAGGCGAAGTTACAGTAGTGCATCACAGTTGCAAAGTGGTATGGGACATCAGTTCCATTATTTATTTAACTATAACATTTTTTGAATTGAAGGTAGTTAGTAATGCTTCCTGTAGCCTTGGGTATTGAGTTCCACCATTTGGATCCCAGCTAAAACCAGCCGTGTATATGGTTTTGTAAGTTATGTTTTTACAGTTGGGTAAGTGAGTAGTTTCAGGTTTCTAGGCTTGCATTTCTTGGGGATAGTTCAATCAAATCTAGCATTCCAAATATTATTTTGACAATGAGGGTACTGGGTTTAAAAAACAGGCTTACCTTGATAGGAAACCAGTGTAGCATTTCAAGCAATGTTGTTGCTCTTTTGCATTTTGATTTTTTAAATATCAGTCTTGCTGCTGTGTTTTGGATGGTTTATAGCAATTTTAGGGGTCCTCTTACTAAGGCGTGGTAAAAAGTGGCCTGCAGTAGTGTAGGCGCATGTATTGGGCGCTCGCCGGGCCAGTTTTTACTGCGTCTGCAAAAAAAGGGCTTTTTTTAAGAGGACGGGAAAAGAGCATGCGGTAAAACTGAAACCGGAGCATGGCCCAAACCAGCCTGAGCTCTTAATGCAGTGACAGGTCGGTGCGCTCCAATTGTTGATTACTGCTGGAAACGATGCACGTGGGAGGAAATAAATAAATAAGTCATCCAGGCGTTATGGGTGCACACCAAATCTAAAATTACCGCCAGGGGGCATGGTAGCCTCATTTAGGCACTCACTGCACACACATGGCGCCAGTGGCGTAGCTATGGGTGGGCCTGGGTGGGCCAGGGCCCACCCTATTTGGACTCAGGCCCACCCAAAATTTTGGCACCCTTCCTATGGCTGGCAGAGATCCTAAACCCCACCAGCTGAAGATTTCTTCCTCTTCAGGTAGCTGGTGCTCTTTCAAACCACAGCTGGCAGAACTTGCCTCAAACTGACACCAACATCAGCCCCTCTGCACATGCTTAGTTTTCATGCATGCACAGCCTGCTGGCCGTGGCATCAGCTCAAGGAAAGTGCTGCTGGCTGCTGTTAGGAAAAGCGCTGACTGCCTGAGCAGGAGGAAATCTTCAGCTGGGGGGGGGGGGGGGGGTTTAGATCCCTTCTTGCTCAGGTATTTAATATTTTGGGCTTGCAGGTGGAGGGAGGGATAAAGAGCAGAGAGTGGAGCAAATCAGAGCAGAGGGGGTCTAGGGACGGGGGAGCATGAATTCCATGCCCACCTACCTTGGACTCAGGCCCACCCAAAATTGGCTGTCTGGCTACGCCCCTGATGGCGCCTTTGTAGAAGGGCTCCTTAGTGTGTTCTCTTTACATCCTATATATGCTGCATTATAATAGTCTAGTTGTAACAATTTAAGGGTAAGTAGCCATTTTAGAACAAATGCCACTCATATGACGACTGTGGTGTTAAAGGGGCGATCAGGGAAGACAAAGCCGTAGCGGAGAAATTGAATGAATTCTTTGCTTCGGTCTTCACCGAGGAGGATTTAGGAGGGATACCGGTGTCAGAAAAGGTATTTGAAACAGACGAGTCAGAAAGACTAAATGATTTCACTGTAAACTTGGAGGATGTAATGGGGCAGTTCTGCAAACTGAAAAGTAGTAAATCACCGGGACCGGATGGTATTCATCCCAGAGTATTAATAGAGCTGAAAAATGAACTTGTGGAGCTACTATTAATAACTAGTAAAAAAGGCTCGTTTCTGGCTGAAATGAAACGGGGGCTAGCAAGGATTTGCGCAGAGTGTGTATGTTTGAGAGAGTGTCTGTGAGAGTGACTGTGTGAGAGTGAGAATGTGCAAGTGTGTGAGTGTGTCTGTGAGAGAGCGTGTGTGTATGTGAGAATGAGTGTGTGCGAGTGCGTATGTGAGACAGTGAGTGTCCTTCCCTGTCCCCCCTGTCAGGTGTCAGGACTGGGGGGACTGTGGACAGTCATGAAGGCAGTCCCTACCAAAATAATGAAAGCAAGACCATTTGTATAATAATCACTGCATTCCAGAGAACAAAATGGAGCAAGTTCCCACATGCTATCTTTTGCTTTCTGTATTCAGTAGCTGACAGGCTTGCTAGGCCTACCTAAGTGGCTGAAGCTGCAGTACACTGAAAAGAAAGCAAGGAAACCTATGAGACGTAGATACAGCTGTCCCCTTGGCCTCTGACGCTCCTCCTTTCTTCTATTTGACTTCCCTCTGATAAGTCCGTCATTCGGTGTGACGCTCCTCCTTTTTCCTGTTTCAGTTCCCTTTGATAGGTCAGAGCGGTGCAGCTGTGACACTCCTCCCTTCTCTGATAGGTCAGGGCGGGGCAGAGATGTAGTGTGCTTAAAAATGGTTACAGAGCTTCGAACATACAAACTGTTGAAGCCTCAGAGTGTGCTTTAGAATGTTGAGGGTGCTTTTTATGTGCAGTTGGGGCGTGGCCTATGGCCCAGATGGGCGTGGCTGAGACTGAGGGTGAGTAGTCCGAATAGCCTAGCCTACCAGGAGGACAGGAGTTCAGGACAGATGGAGTGAGCTTCAGAACATCTGAAGGGGGATTTTATTTATATAGATATGCAATTTATCCCTAAAAACAGGTGTGGTACCGGAAGATTGGAGGGTGGCCAGTGTAACGCCGATTTTTAAAAAGGGTTCCAAAGGCGATCCGGGAAATTATAGACCGGTGAGTCTGGCGTCGGTGCCGGGAAAAATGGTGGAGGCTATTATTAAGAATAAAATTACAGAGCACATACAAAAGCATGGGCTACTGAGACAAAGTCAGCACGGTTTTAGTGAAGGGAAGTCTTGCCTCACAAATCTACTGCATTTTTTCGAGGGGGTAAACAAACATGTGGACAAAGGGGAGCCGGTGGATATTGTATATCTAGATTTTCAGAAGGCGTTTGACAAAGTGCCACATGAAAGACTCCAAAGGAAACTGGAGAGTCATGGGATCGGAGGAAGTGTATTATTATGGATTAAGAGGTGGTTAAAGGATAGGAAGCAGAGAGTAGGGTTGAATGGCCATTATTCTTGATGGGGAAGGGTGGTTAGTGGGGTCCCTCAGGGGTCTGTGCTGGGACTGCTGCTTTTTAACATATTTATAAATGACCTCGAGATGGGAGTAACTAGTGAGGTAATTAAATTCGCAGATGACACAAAGTTATAGAGGGTCGTCTCGTCGCGGAAGGAGTGTGAAAAATTACAAGAGGACCTCTTGAGACTGAGGGATTGGGCGTCCAAATGGCAGATGAAGTTCAACGTTGACAAGTGCAAAGTGATGCATGTGGGAAGGAGGAACCTGAATTACAGCTATGTTACGCAAGGTTCCGTGTTAGGAGTTACGGACCGAGAAAGGGATCTGGGAGTCATCGTGGATAGGATGTTGAAATCTTCAGTTCAATGTGCTGCCGCGGCTAAGAAGGCGAACAGAATGTTGAATATTATTAGAAAAGGGATGGAAACTAAGCATGAGGATGTTATAATGCCGTTATATTGCTCCATGGTGCGACCACACCTGGAGTATTGTGTTCAGTTCTGGTCACCTCATCTCAAAAAAGATATAAAGGAATTGGAGAAGGTGCAGAGAAGGGTGACAAAAATGATAAAAGGGATGGGACGACTACCCTATGAGGAGAGGTTAAGACAGCTAGGACTCTTTAGCCTGGAGAGAAGGCGGCTGAGAGGTGATATGATAGAGGTTTACAAAATAATGAGCGGGATAGAGCGGACAGATGTGAAGCGTTTGTTTACACTAACAATAATAGAACCAGGGGACACACTGGCTCCCACTTAAAGAATGCATCACATTCAAAATATGTACCCTAGTTCATAAAATCATTCACGGAGATGCCCCAGCCTACATGTCAGACCTGATAGACCTACCACCCAGGAATGCTAAAAAATCATCCCGCACATTCATCAATCTCCACTTCCCCAACTGTAAAGGTCTAAGATACAAACAATCGCATGCATCAACCTTCTCCTACTTGAGCACACAATTCTGGAACGTGCTACCGCACAGCCTGAAAACAATCTATGAATTAACTAACTTCCGTAAATTACTGAAGACCCATCTCTTTGACAAGGCATACCACAAAGATCAACAAATGTGAACTCCTACATATATATCCAGAATTGTCTTGTAATGTTTGCTTGTTACACTACTGTCATGTTTCGTCAATGTCATGTTACCCAAGATCCTATGTTAATACTAAATGTATATTCTCTTTTTGTTTCCACCATTCATGTAAGCCACATTGAGCCTGCAAATAGGTGGGAAAATGTGGGATACAAATGCAATAAATAAATAAAATTAGAATGTGGTAGGTTTAAAACAAATCGGAGAAAGTTTTTCTTTACTCAACGCGTTGTTAGACTCTGGAACTCATTGCCAGAGAAGGTAGTGACGGCAGCTGGCCTTGCTGAGTTTAAAGGGGTCTGGACAGATTTTTGAAGGAAAAGTCCATTGATCGTTATTAAATTTGGGGTTTTTTGCCAGGTTCTTGGGGCCTGGATTGGCCGCTGTCGGAGACAGAGTGTTGGGCTTGATGGACCTTTGGTCTTTTCCCAGCGTGGCAGTGCTTATGTGCATATGTATATAGAGCAGCACAGGATTTACAGAAGTGCCCTGGGAGGGCATCCCAGGCATAAATATATTCTGTATTGGCAAGACATGTATACCTCAGAAGTTTTACCATTCTCATTTAGCCCTGCTTTGAGTCCTGGCTAATTTCTCTTTGAGACTTCGAGCTTGAAGGAGTACTTGTGCTCATCTCTTTAATGTTCAGAACATCTTGGAATAAAAGTTTGACTTTTGGAGGATGGCTCCCTAATTAGATGCTCTTGAATATATCTGGCTGTGGAAAATCTACTATATATATATATATATATATATATATATATATATATATATATATATATATATATATGGCAATATGTACAGATATATCTAGCAAAATCTCCACATATATGACTGCATGCTGCCACTTATACTGAAGACACTCTTTTTTTTAATGTGTACATTTATAAAATAGCCCTTCCCGTTGTATGTGGTAACATTTCCACATCTAGCTTTAGTAGTATTATACATGTTTTCAATAAGGCTCGATACTTACCAAGCCTTTTATAATAAAATGCTTTAGTAGTTTTACATGGCGGACCTAAATGTTGGCTTTGCTACCTACGCAACCTATACAAAGTTATCCTTCCTGAAGATACTTTGTCATTTTCAGAGATTTCTTAGTGGAAGAGTTGAAAAGTAGGATCATGTGCTGATATATTAACTTTTTATTTGGCAATTTTGAGTACCATCTGACTCAGTGTTCCAAACTTTAATTTCTACGGGTTTTTTCTGCTCATCATTCATATCTTATATCCTAAATGTCCAATTGTATTTTACGTATAAATGACTAAACATCACACAAATAATTATCACAATGCATATTTGTGGGTACAATAGTGCTTTGCTGCAGAAATAAGATTTTATAAAATTGTATGTCCAATATACACATAACTTTACCTGAACTGAGCAAACGTATTCACATGATTATGGCTGGGGATGGGTTTGCATTTACCCACATACTTTTGAAAATTCACTCACATGCATAAAAATTAAGCCTGAAAATGTATGTGTGCTAAACAGCACATGCAAATGTACATGCATAACTCCATGAGGTATTTTTCAAAGAGGAATTATGCACATACTTTCATTTTGACAATCCACTGAAGCCTGCACAATGAAAAGTATGTGCATACTTTTTACATATGTACATCAATATAAAATTACCCCTGATGAGTGCAACTGTAAATCTAACAACTTTAATTCAGTTGGTCTGTTAGGAATACCTTTTGGGAAACTGAATAAAGGAATCATATCAAGGAGTGAAAAATACAAATTCATATAGTAATGTCCAAACAGCTTTCTTTGCTACTTTTTCTATAGGCATTGCATTTATGTATGCATTCATTCATGCATAAATGCAGTCATGCATAAATGTTAATCTAGCTACTTTACTGATTCTTGCACAAATTACATTAACTGACAGTGGAAAAACAATGGGCCAAATATTCTTAAAAAGCTGAGCTCCTAATGTAGCAATCTAAGGGGCCCTTGTACTAAACCATGTTAAGTGCTAATGTAGGAAAAAAGGCTTACTGCAAAATGTGTTAAATCTTTTTGAGAAAATTTGTCTGTCTGCATATGCTAATTGTGTACTACTTAAAAAAAATGTTTTTGGAAGGGATGTGTGATGCCAACTGGATAATGCTGACAATGTGGTAGCACTAACCCCCTAAGTCACCAAAAATTGTGCATGCAAATTTGAGTGTGTGCTCAATTTAATTAAATAATGAGCCAGAGTCAATAATTGGCTTTTTAACAGGCAATTATTGGCACTACTTTGATTTAATTGGCATTTATGCATGTAAATTGAGGCACGGGGTCCACACCTAAAATGTAAATGCAATCTGAAAACAAGGGGGGGGGGGGGGTGCAGAAATGGGAGGGGCATGGGCGTAACAGGGGCATTCCTAAAATTAGTGTGCATTGTTATAGAATAACAGGGATATGTGCCAAATGTAGGTACGTATATTTGCAATGTTTCAGTTGGTGCAAATGGCCGCATCTAAAGTTAGGCGCGATTCCCAGGTGTAAGTGCTATTCTATAAACTGTACTTAAGCACGGTTTATAGAATAGCACTTTTTTTTGTGCCATATATAGAATCTAGCCCTTAGTGTCTTCTAAATAGGAGGCAGTACATGCTCTTGCCCTAATATTTTTGCAGGTCTTATGCACTAATGGAAAAATCTGTGTGGAACCTGCAAAAATTTTAAAAGCCCTATTTTAGGAACACACTAGAAATGGGTTTAGTGCATGTTAAAATGCATGAAACCCATATCTTAGTGCATCTTAGTATAAGGGCTCCTGTTAGGTTCCTGAATTATGAGGCTAAATTTAGGAGCTTAATAGTTATGCTCTTATATTTGGGCCTGCCATTCATGTGCCCTATATTTACGGGCCCTTTTACAAAGCGGAAGTAGGGCTACTGTGCGTGTAGTGCGGGGCAAATCGACACTACCGCCTGATTAGTGCGCCCATCCATCAATAATTTCAACGTTCGCAAACTGTTTTCCGTGGTAGAAAATATTTTTCTATTTTCTACCATGGTGGGCATTCTCAGCAGTAATCGGCAGCGAGGCCATGTAGCATGCGATTCCGTACTGCTAGGTCAATAGGTGGCAGTAAGGACTCAGGCAGTAAATAGCCGCGCTCTACTTTTAATTCTAGTGCACGGCCATTTACTGCCCCCATTTAAAAAGGCCTTTTTTCCCAGTCGCAGTAAAAAATGACCCAGTGTGCACTAAAAACAAGCACCCACCCTACCCCAGGACCCCTTAGGTAGCTAATGCTGAAAATCAGTGTTATGCCCCTAACTTTTTCTCCCTGACCTAAATCCATCCTTGTTGCCACAAACCTTGTAGGCTCCTATATTTAGAAGCTTAGTGAAACTAGAAACATGCGTTTAGGAACACAGGTCCAGTACATTTTCAAAGAGGTTAATTTAGGAGCATATAAACCTCTATGTTTATACTACTATAAATAAACTAGACAATAAAAACATGAGCAGTAAGTCAGGATAATTCTTACCTTTGTCTTTACCACTCCACTGTAAATGAAAAATTAAATTAGTTCAAATAAAAGCAACAATCTTGAATACAGTACTAAAGGTAAAGATGCTATCATGTGGTAAATGATGGAGGTAAAGATTAAATTGGCTTATCCAGTCTGCCCAGATGACACTCTTCCACAGCGGACATATAAGTTACATTCAAGTAGAGTAGGTATTTCCCTGATCCCAGAGGGCTTACAATTTAAGTTTGTACCTGAAGCAATGGAGGGTTATGTGACTAGCCCAAGGCCACAAGGAGAGTCAGTGGGATTTGAACTATAGTCTCTCTGGTTCACCACATTCTGCTTTAACCATGAGTCTACTCCTCCAGTGGCTTCTACCTCGATAAGTACCACTCACTGGGGTCAGCCAATGATTTTCTGCAGCACTATCTAGTGCCAAAGCAGTTGGGGGGGGGGGGGAGTGGTGTCAAGGTGGGCCATAATTTATCTAGGTACCACCAATATTCAGCACCAGGTATGGTGCTTTATACGCACCCATTCAGTGCTTGTATCTGAGTGTGGCCCACTGCTGAATATCTAGGAAAAAGATTAAATGCTGTGGTCAACCCAAGAAATACTGACTACAGAGTTTAAATATCAGAAGGATAGATTCTCACATGGGTGTCCTTGGCCGATAATCGAGAAAAGAAAGGAGTTTTTAGCGCGAATTTGGGTCAATTTTTTTGGACCCTTTTTTTCACGAACAAGTCCCAAAAAAGTGCCCTAAATGAACAGATGACCACCGGAGGGAATCGGGGATGAGCACCCCTGCATCCCCCAGTGGTCACTAACCCCCTCCCACCCTGAAAAAACAACTTTAAAAACTTTTTTTTCCAGTCTGTATGCCAGCCTCAAATGTCATACCCAGCTCCATCACAGCAGTATGTAGGTCCCTGGAGCAGTTGTTAGTGGGTGCAGTGGACTTCAGCAAGGTAGACCCAGGCCCATCCCCCCCTACTTGTCACACTTGTGATGGTAAATGGGAGCACTCCAAACCGCCCCCAAAACCCACTGTACCCACATCTAGGTGCCCCCCTTCAGCCATAAGTGCTATGGTAATGGTGTAGAGTTGTGGGCAGTGGGTTTTGGGGGGGATTTGGGGGGATCAGCACCCAAGGGAAGGGAGCTATGGACTTCAAAGGTAGTTAACTTTTTTTTTAATTGTTACAAGTGCCCCCTAGGGTGCCCGGTTGGTGTCCTGGCATGTGAGGGGGACCAGTGCACTACGAATCCTGGCCCCTCCCACGACCCAATGCCTTGGATTTGTTCGTTTTTGAGCTGGGCGCCTTCGGTTTCCATTATCACTGAAAAACGATACCGCCCAGCTGAAATCCACACAAATCCGATGCATTTGGCTGGCACAAACCGTATTATCGGAAAAAAGATGGACGCCCATTTTTTTCGAAAATACGGTTTGTCCCGCCCCTTCACATACCTGGGGTGGAGGAGTGGCCTAGTGATTAGGATGGTGGACTCTGATCCTGGGGAACTGAGTTCAATTCCCACTTCAGGCACAGCTCCTTGTGACTCTGGGCAAGTCACTTAACCCTCCATTGCCCCAGGTACAAATAAGTACCTGTATATGTAAGCCGCATTGAGCCTGCCATGAGTGGGAAAGCATGGGGTACAAATATAAGTAAGAAAAAAAAATTAATGTTCTCAGAGATAGACGCCCATGGAGATGGGCATTCGCATTCAATTATGCCCCTCTAGGTCTCCAAGATGGATAATACAGCACTACAAATCAGCTGATTTTATTTATTTCCCAGAACTTGATAAACCGCACAGGGTCCATAGTGGCTACTCTGCCGTTTACAATACTAAACAAAGTCAAGAAGGGAGGAGACAAAAGGGAGGGAGAGACTAACATGCAGGTTAATCCAAAGGCTTCAGAGAAAAGATGAGTTTTGAGCAATGACTTGAATTTTGCGTTAAGATGGCTCCAAATGGAGATGGGAGGAAAGTGCGTTCCAGAGGGAAGGACCAAGGAAGCTACAGGAAGTTTCCTCAGAGACAGACATCTAGAAATCAGGGAGGGAGGATATCACCAAAAGATTAGCGGTAGAGGAATAAAGGGAACGTGTTGGGGTATAGGGAAGCAGTACAGAGTGAAGGTATGCAGGAGCAGAAGGAAAATGTGATTTGAAGTCAAGGCAAAGGATTTTAAACTTTACACGAGCTGACGGGAAACCAGTGCTCTAGGCGAAGGTCAAGGCAATGAGAAAAGTGAAGAAGTTTAACTGCGGTTGACTGGATGAGCTGAATGCATTTGATGGAATAGAGAGGAAAACCAACATACAAGGAGTTACAGTAATCAACATGAGAGATAACAGAAATAAGGTGAGTACAAATAAGATGGCAGACAAGGAAAGAACGTAGGGCATGAATATGGTGGACAGCAAAGAGTGCAGAGCGAATAACTGAGTCAATTTGAGGCTTAAGAGTCAGTTTGGAATAAAAAAATTTTTTTCCACCTTTACGACTGAATATGTACCTGCACGTTTTTGGTATTTAATGAAATATATTTTGTCCAATATTTATGATTTTCAGCATTAAAAAGTAGAGGAGTGTGGTAGCCATGTTAGTCCACTCTTAAGGTTATCAATAGAAATCAAATAAAATAAAACATGGAAAAGAAAATAAGATGATACCTTTTTTATTGGACATAACTTAATACATTTCTTGATTAGCTTTCGAAGGTTGCCCTTCTTCGTCAGATCGGAAATAAGCAAATGTGCTAGCTGACAGTGTATATAAGTGAAAATATTCAAGCATTACTATGACAGTCTGACAGGGTGGGAGGATGGGGGTGGGTAGGAGGTATGCATGGGGACATCAAAGCATATCATTGATATTCTAACAGGATGGGTGTGGATAGGTGAGGGGTGGGGTGATCAACAGAGACATACAGCTTTATGGTTTATAATGGGCTAGGAACCCCAGATCCTTGTTAAGTCCTTTCTGTTGGGTGTTAAAATATTCAATCATTCTGACTTCAAAGGAAGACCTTTGATCGAGCAGCAATTGGGAGAAGCTAACAATTAAAGGCATTTGGAAATTTTTCAATCTCTTCTTTGTACACACTTTCATTTTTAAAATATGTGTATAGGAAACCCCAATACAGCAGAAAACATCCCACAACTAGATCCATTCAATATACAAGCAACCAGCAACCATCTATATGTATATGTATTTCTATCACTAAACAAATATATATTAAGTGTGTGTGAGTGTGGATATGTACATTAGCATATATGCAAAAAATATGGCCTTCAAGTATGTAAAAATTATTGGGAACATATAATCAAAACATTAAGATTTTCTTTAAAATTCAGATGCACCACAATTTGGAATATAATACACCAGAGATAACAATTATATATAAAATCAAAGCTTGAACTGTTTTTCTCAACCTTTGACTGGTTTTATGCACATGGCAATGTGAGCTGTTTTTCTCAACCTTTGGTTTTATGCACATGGCAATTTGAGCCCTACCTAAGGACTTAGGAATTGTAAAGATAGGGCCTGATATTCAGCACTATTTAACCGACCAGGAACAGCTCCTGGCCAGTTAAATATCACTTAGCCAGCAAAATGCTAATATTCAGCGTGAGACAGCCAGTTATATCTGCTGAATATTCTATTTATTTAATTTATTTCACATTTTATATACCGTACTATCAAACATTCTAGGTGGTTTACAAGCAATACAAACATATTAAAAAGACTTTTGCTCTTCTAGCAAATCAAACAGTTATGGCAACCAATAAAGATATCATCAATACATAATCTTCAAGCTTCCAATTCAGTACCTCCTTTAAACAAGAATGCCTTTATATACTTTAGAAATTGACCATAGTTCTTCAGTGTACAAATCTGGTCTGAAAGCTGGTCGCAAAGTCTTGCCCCTTCCACATAGAACATTCTTGATCTGTAATCATCCAACTGTATATATTTCACAGATGGTGCATCAGGCAATAATTTATTGTTTGAACGGATGAGCCTTTTTGGGCAGTATATTCTTAACAAAGTTGATAAGGTAATAGGTGCCGCATTATTTACACATTTATAGATCAATGTCAAGATCTTAAACTGTGTACGCCATTTAATCAGTAGCCAGTGAAGTTTAATCAAGCCTATCAGCGAATATTCAAGCACTAGCCGGCCAAGTTTAGAGGCCAAATCAGAGCACATAAATAGCAGTCTTATCTTTGCCCGCTATTTTTGAGATGGTCGTCCCCGGTTTTCGGCGATAATGGAAACCGAGGACGCCCATCTCAAAAACGACCAAATCCAAATCATTTGGTCATGGGCGGAGCCAGCATTCGTAGTGCACTGGTCCCCCTCACATGCCAGGACACCAACCGGGCACCCTAGGGGGCACTGCAGTGGACTTCAGAAAAAGGTCCCAGGTGCATAGCTTCCTCACATTGGGTGCTGAGCCCCCCAAACTCCCCACCAAAACCCACAACTATACACCACTACCATAGCCCTTAGGGATAAAGGGGGGCACCTACATGTGGGTACAGTGGGTTTGAGGTGGGTTTTGGAGGGCTCACATTTACCACCACAAGTGTAACAGGTAGGGGGGGGATGGGCCTAGGTCCGCCTGCCTGAAGTACACTGCACCCACTACAACTGCTCTAGGTACCTGCATACTGCTGTGATGGATCTGAGTATGGCATTTAAGGCTGGCATAGAGGCTGGCAAAAAAGTATTTTTAAACTTTTTTTTTTATGGTGGGAGGGGGTTAGTGACCTCTGGGGGAGTAAGGGGAGGTGATCCCCGATTCCCTCTGGTGGTCATCTGGTCAGTTTGGGCACATTTTTGATGCTTGGTCGTGAAAAAAAATGGACCAAGTAAAATCGCCCAAGTGTTCGTCAGGGATGCCTTTCTTTTTTCCATTATCGGCCGAGGACGCCCAACTCCTAAGCACGCCCCAGTCCCACCTTCGCTACACTGCCAACACGCCCCCGTGAACTTTGGTCGTCCCCGCGACAGAAAGCAGTTGAGGGTGCCCAAAATCGGCTTTTGATTATGCCAATTTGGGCGACCTTGCGAGAAGGACGCCCGTCTCCTGATTTGCGTCGGAAGATGGGCGCCCTTCTCTTTCGAAAATTCACCTGACAGTCTGTATTAATTGAAGTTTGTTAGGCAATTTCAGAGATAGTTAACTAAAGCGTCTTCCCGTACTTACCTCAACTTACACCTTCCCAACTGCAAAGGTATCAAGTACAGATCCTCCTATGCATCCAACTTTTCCTTTTTGGGAAGCCAGCTTTCGAATGCTTTACCAAGACCCATCTGAGCAATCGACGGCCATTTACCCTTCAGAAAAGCGTTGAAGACCCATCTCTTTAGAAAAGCCTACCTCAATGATCCAACTTAACTAAAGTCCACCCACATGATTCTGTACTGATGACTGTTATACATCTACCATCCAGCTCATTTTCGAAAGAGATCCCCGGCCATTTTCCGACACAAATCGGGAGATGGCTGGCGATCTCCTGAAACCGGCCAAATCGGTATAATCGAAAGCCGATTTTGGCCGGGTTCATCTGCTTTCCGTCGCGGAGCCGGTGAAACTTCAAGGGGGCGTGTCGGTAGGGTAGTGAAGGCAAGACAGGGGCGGGACGAGGGTGGGAAAGGGGCGTGCTCACGAGATGGTCGGCTTCGCCTGATAATGGAAAAAAAGAAGCCAGGCTTGACGAGCATTTCGCTGGCTTTACTTGGTCCCTTTTTTTCCACGACCAAGCTTCACAAAGGAGCCCCAACTGACCAAATGACCACCGGAGGGAATCGGGGATCACCTCTCCTAACTCCCCCAGTGGTCACCAACCCCCTCCCACCCAAATAAAAAACCAAAAACTTTTTTGTCAGCCTCTATGCCAGCCTGAAATGTCATACCCAGCTCCCTGACAGCAGTATGCAAGTCCCTGGAGCAGTTTTTAGTGGGTGCTGTGCACTTCAGGCAGGTGGACCCAGGCCCCCCCCCCTACCTGTTACACTTGTGGTGGTAAATGGGAGCCCTCCACCCCCCCCCCCCCAAACCCACTGTACCCACATGTAGGTACCCCCCTTCACCCCTTAGGGTAGTGTTGTACAGTTGTGGGTAGTGGGTTTTGGGGGGGGATCAGCACACAAGGTAAGGGAGCTATGTACCTGGGAGCTATATTTATTTATTTTTTAATTTTTAGAAGTGCCCCTAAGCTGCCCGGTTGGTGTCCTGGCATGTGAGGGGGGCCAGTGCACTGCAAATGCTGGCTCCTCCCATGACCAATGCCTTGCATTTTGCCGGGTTTCAGATGGCTGGGCCCGGTTTCCATTATGGCTGAAAAACGAAGCCGGCCATCTCCTCTACACCCGGCGATCGATTTAGCCGGCCCTAACCGTATTTCGAAAATGCAGTTGGCTCCACCCCCTTGCGGCGCCAGCCCCGAAGATGGCCAGCCAGCTATTTAGCCGGTACCGTTCGATTATGCCCCTCTATATCTCCTATTCTCCCATTCTCCTTATGTTCATCCCCCATCGTTTTCCTCTCCATCCTTTCTATGCCCATCTCCCTACGTTCATTCCCTTCTACACTTAATCCCTCCTATTATTTCTTACTTATTCATCAACAACATTATTATTATATTTTCTACAATTTGTACAATCTTCTTAAAGACCTTGTTATTTCTTTTTCTTTTTTACTTGTTACTATGTAAGCTACATTGAGCCTGCCATGTGTGGGAAAGCGCGGGGTACAAATGTAATAAATAAATAAATAAAGTGAAGCTACTTACCTGTAGCAGGTATTCTCCGAGGACAGCAGGCTTCATATTCTCACAAGTGGGTGACGCCAATCCGTGTTGCCGGGTCCGGCTTTTGCCATAGTAAAAAAAGAGAGCTTTGTGGGGTGCAAGCTGCATTCCACTGCGCATGTGTGAGTGCCTTCCTGCCCGTCATGTGAAAGCGGTCTTCTCAGTTTAATACTGAAGCAAAAAAATAAAGTAAAAATAACCAAGAAGACAACTCCAAGGGGAGGTGGGAGGGATTGTGAGAATATGAAGCCTGCTGTCCTCTACCTGCTACAGGTAAGTATCTTTGCTTTCTCCAAGGACATACAGGCTTCTACCTTCTCATGTGGGGAATCCCTAGCATCCAGGCTCACCGAAAACATTAATCAATTGGACCTCGCATCAGCATGGACATTACACAGATTAACCTGAAACTATATACAATCTGAATGAGAGTGCAGCCTGGAACAGAATAAAATGGGCCTAGGAGGGTGGAGTTGGATTCTAGACCCCAAACAGATTCTGCAACACCGACTGCCTGAACCATCACGTCAGGTATCCTGCTCAAGGCAGTAGTGTGATGTGAATGTACAGACTGAACACCATGTCGCAACCTTGCAAATTTCTTTAATGGAGGCCGACCTCAAGTGGGCTACCGACGCGGCCATGGCTCTGACATTATGAGCCGTGACATGACCCTCCAAGGCTAGCCCAGCCTGGGCATAAGTGAAGGAAATGCAATCTGCCAGCCAAATTGAAATGCTGCGTTTCCCAATGGCAATCCCCATCCTGTTGGGATCAAAGGAAACAAAAAGTTAGGTGGACTGTCTGTGGGGCCTTATCTGCTCCATGTAATAGGCCAATGCTCTCTTGCAATCCAAGGTGTGCAAGCTGCTTTCGCCAAGATAGGCATGAGGTTGGGGAAAGAATGTTGGTAAGTCAATCGACTGGTTCAGATGGAACTCCAACACCACCTTTGGTAGGAACTTAGGGTGCATGCAGAGGACTACTCTATTGTGATGAAACTTAGAATAAGGTGCATCCACTACTAAGGCCTGAAGCTTACTAACCCTACGAGCTGAAGTAACCACCAAGACAATGACCTTCCAGGTCAAGTACTTTAGATGGCAGGAATTCAGTGGCTTGAAAGGAGCTTTCATCAGTTGGGCGAGAACGACATTGAGATCCCATGACACTGGCGGAGGATTGACAGGGGGCTTTGACAAAAGCAAACCTCTCATGAAGAGAACAACTAAAGGCTGTCCAGCGATAGGCTTACCTTCTACACGTTGATGATAAGCACTAATTGCACTAAGGTGAACCCTTACAGAGTTGGTCTTGAGACCAGACTCTGACAAGTGTAGAAGGTGTTCAAGCAGGGTCTGTGTAGGGCAAGCAAGGGGATCTATGGCCTTGCTCTCACACCATATGGCAAACCTCCTCCATTTAAAAGAGTAGCACCTCTTAGTGGAATCTTTCCTAGAAACCAGCAAGACTCAGGAGACACCCTCCGAAAGACTCAAGGAAGCGAATTCTAGGCTCTCAACACCCAAGCTGTGAGAGCCAGAGACTGGAGGTTGGGATGTAGAAGCGACCCCTCGTTCTGCGTGATAAGGGTCGAAAAACACTCCGATCTCCACGATTCTTCAGAGGAGAATTCCAGAAGCAGAGAGAACCATATCTGCTGCAGCTAGTATGGCGCGATTAGAATCATGCTTCCACAGTCTTGCTTGAGTTTCAACACTAGAGGTATCCCACTAGAGGTATCAGAGGATACGCATACAGAAGACCTGTCCCCCAACTAAGAAGGAAGGCATCTGACACTAGTCTGTGGGCCTGAAGCTTGGAGCAGAACTGTGGTTGATCTCAGTGGCAAAAAGATCCATGGAGGGGGTGCCTCATGCTTGGAAGATCTTGTGGGCTATGCCCATATTGAGAGACCACTCATGCGGTTGCACTGTTCTGCTCAGCCTATCGGCCAGGGTATTGTTTGCGCCCACCAGGTAAGTGGCTCGAAGGAACATGCCATGTTGGTGAGGCCAATGCCACATCCAGACAGCCTCCTGACACAGAGGGTGTAATCTGGTGCCCCCTGTTTGTTGGAGTAATACATTGCAACCTGATTGTCTGTTTGAATGAGAATGATTTGATGAGATAGCCAATCTCTGAAAGCCTTTAGAGCATTCTAGATTGCCCAAAGCTCCAGGAGGTTGATCTGAAGATTCGTTTCCTGGGAGGACCAAGCCCAGGTGAGATGCATTCATCATCAGCACTTTTTGTGGCTGTGGAATTTGGAATGGAAGTCTCAGAGTCAAATTGGATCAAATTGTCCACCACGGAAGAGAGTGTACAAGCTCTGGGGACACTTGAATGACATCTTGTAGACTCCCTATGAATTGATACCACTGAGAAGACAGGGTCCATTGAGCTGATCTCATGTGAAGATGTGTCATGGGTGTAACGCGCACTGTGGAAGCCATGTGGCCCAGCAATCTCAACATCTGCCAAGCTGTGACCTGCTTAGAGGCACGAACGGATGCCAGAGAGACAAGATTGTCCCCTCTCATCTCCAGGAGGTAGGCTCAAAACCTCTGTGTGTCGAGCAGGGCTCCTATGAACTCCAATCGCTGGACAGGGTGTAGATCCACATGGACTCTCGAGCACCGTCATCTGAGGTGCTCTTCACCAGCCAATCATCGAGATACAGGAACATATGGACTCCCAGTCTGCGTAGTGATGCTACAACTACTGCTAGAGACTTGGTGAAGACCAAGTCTAGAGAACATAGTCAATCGTTTTTCTGAATCACTGGGAGAAGAGTGCCCAGGGAAACCATCCTGAACTTTTCTCGGACTAGAAATGGGACACATCTCCCTGTCTTCTGCACAAGAAAATACCTGGAATAGAATCCCTGCCTTTCTTTCCCTGGTGGAATGGGTTTGACTGCATGGGCCTTTAGAAGGGGGGAGAGTTCCTCTGCAAGTACCTGCCTGTGCTGAGAGCTGAATGAATGAGCTCTCAGAGGGCAACTTGGAGGTTTGAGATGCCAATTGAGGGTGTATCTGAGATGACCTATTTGAAGAACCCACCGGTCGGAGGTTATAAAAGGCCACCTTTGGTGAAAAATTTTTAGCCTCCCCCAACCAGCAAGTCATCCAGGACAGACACTTTTACTGTGGCTACGCTCTGCTGGAGCCAGTCTAAAACTTGTCCCTTGCTTTGACTGGAGAACAGCAGGGGCCTTAGCACACTGGGGCTGAGCCTGAGTAGGCTGGTGAGCCAAAGGAGTGTACCTACACCTAGAATAGTACTAGGGGCCGCTCCTTGGCTTGCCAAAAAAGCCCTCCTAGATGAGGAGGTGGATGCAGAAGGCGCCCAGCAGGAGATAGAAGAGATTGTATTAGTATGCTTCTTGATTTGGTCAGTGACCTCCTCAACCTTCTCTCCAAAAAGGTTATCTCACTGGCAAGGAGCATCTGCTAACTACTGCTGAACAGAGTGTTCCAAGTCAGAAACACGCAGCCATGAGAGTCTGCAAATTGATATACTTTGAGCAGAGATCCTGGATGCCACATCAAAAGTGTCATAAATGCCCCTGGCCGAGAACTTTTGATATGCTTTCTGCTGATTGACCAACTGGGGCAAAGGCTTGGACTGCTCCGGAGGGAGCGCATCCACCAAGTCTGACAGCTGTCACACCGAGTTTTGCAAGTAGATGCTCGCGAAGAATTGGTAGGATTGTATACAGTAGATGAGCATTGAAGCCTGGTACATCTTCCTCCCAAAAGAATCCAGGGTTCTAGCTTCTCTGCCTGGGGATGCCAAGGCACAGTCCCTAGTACTCCTGGCTCTTTTGAGAGTGGATTCCACCACCATGGAATTCTGAGGTAACTGAAGCCTAACAAAACCAGATTTACTGTGGATCCAATACTGGGTGTCAATGTTCTTGGGACCGACAGAGGGGACTCCCAGGTCCTGAAAAGGACTTCCTTGAGTACCTTGTGGAGAAGGGCAGTCACAGCCTCCTTAGGAGGAGATGTGTAGTCCAGAACCTCAAGCATATTGGCCCTGGGCTCATCCTCCACTTCCAAAGGAAATGGAATGGCATCAGCCATTTCCTTAACAAAAGATGGAAATGAAAGACTCTCCGCCAGAGACCATCTCCTTTCAGGTGGCGAGGAGGGTTCAAAGGGGATCCCATAAGATTCATCTGAGGAGAAGTATCTGGGATCCTCCTCTGAATCCCATGAGCGCTCCTTCTCTGTGTCGGACAGTATCTCCCTATGGGAATGCCGAGACCGAACCTGCCTTGATGCAGAGGAACCGTGCCCTCGAGAGTGGCATTGAGAAGTCGGCTTCCATCTCGATTCCGGCGAAGCTTCCTCTACCGATGTCGAGGGGGGGTACTGGCTTGGGTGGCAATCAACACTGGGGCCACAAGCTGTGCTGGTGTCGGAGGGCCAGGCAGAGCTGCAAAAAGAGGCATGGCAGGCACAACCACCCCCCCATACCAATTCACACCACTGCATGAGGTCATCCAGCAGCTCTGCAAGCAAGGCCCAGATGTGCTCATCAAGGTCCGACACCAGGAAAAGCTGGGGTGCCGGTTGAGGTGCAGGTTGCAGAACCGCTGGGGTTGAACCGGGAGCAGTATCTTGGCTGCTTGGAGACAGGCGCATTTGCATCTCCTTTATGGAGGAAGAGTGATCCTCCCAGCGCCGACGCTTCTCAGGTGCTGAATCCTTCGACACCCCGGTGCTCCTGGCACCATGTGTCGAGGGTGACCCATGACGATGCTTCTTGGCCTTCACCCGAACCATGTTACTAGGGCTCCCAGGGAGCCTGCACAGAAGGAGGCCTCGAGACAGGTAGAGACCCACTCAAAGCCTCCCAGTGTCTAAGTGTCTAGACGTAGCCATGCTTAACGATGCTCCCGAGATAGTCCCAAGAATGGGTGTCCTTTCCCGAGATAGTCCGACTGTACCGGGTAAAGCGCATGTAGCCACTGGGAATCTTCATGGACATGGATGGAAAAACTCTGTCAGCTAAATTAAACGATTAGATGGTGCCTGAAAAAGGGGCAAGGCACGGAGAAAAAGAAAGGGAAAGACCTGATCGAAGTCAGGGCCTAAAAATGGCCGATGACGACAGAAAATAAAGAAAACTTAAACCTGGGCAAAATAAAATTAAGGAAAAATAAAGGACAGGTTTGTAAGGCCCAATTAAAGGAGCCACAAGAGAAGCAGAAAAACAACCAAAAGGCAAAAAGAGCTCTCAAAAATCCGAGTGAGTGAGGAGAGGACAAAAAAACGCATCTTCTCCTCACGGAAAAAAGAGAACTGAGGAGAACATGTTCATGCAAAGGGTGGGAAGGCACTCGAACATGCGAGGTGGAGCGCAGCTCACATTCCACAAAGCTCTCTTTTTTTACTATTGCAAAAGCCAGACCGGGTGACTTGGATCTGCGTCACCCACTTGTGAGAAGATAGAAGCCTGCCTGTCCTCAGAGAAATAAGGCATTATAGTAATTCGTCTGGTTCGCTACAAGAAAGAAAATCAGTGTTTTGTTAGCAGTCAAGTCAAAAAAAGTATTTCTTAGTACTGTTTGGAAATGTTCCAGATTAAGTGTGGATTTTACAACCACATCTAAATCTTGAGCCTTGGGATGATCAAATAGACTACTTATCCTATTATGATAACACCTGTTTTCTTTTTCACAGTTCAGCTTCATGGCCTTGATTCTCAATGTATGTTAATGTGTTAATGCGAATTAATGCACATTAGTGCAATCCAACACACATTATTTTACACAAGCCCTATTATTTTCAATGTTTAAGTTTAGTTTAAGTTTCTCAATTTTTGATATACCGCCTCTTTTGAAGCACAAATCGAGGCAGTTTACATATGACTATTCAGGTGCTTGCACTGTCCCTGGTGGGCTCACAATCTTAAGTATACTGTACCTGGGGCAATGGAGGGAACTGAACCTGGTTCCCCAGGATCTTAACCCACTGCTGACCATTAGGCAGCAGTGGGAATTGAACCTGGTTTCCCAGGTCCACAACCCGCTGCACTAACCATTAGGCCACTCCTCCAATCTTGAAGACTGTTTACTAAGTGGGCCTTTTACAAAGATGCGCTGTCGTTTACAGCACATGCTAAAAATATGTGTGTGCTAAACACTAGAGATGCCGATATATATCTATGGGTGTCTCTAGCATTTTGCATGCGCTAAAATGCTAGCACGCCCTTGTAAAATATCCCCTAAGTGCATTATTTATTTATTTATTTATTTATTTATTTATTTATTTATACTAACGTACATTAATGTCTGTTTACATGTTTATGCAAGTTGGTAAATGAGGCCTTCAATTAGCTGCTCAATAACCAGTTAGTTATTTCTGACAGAAAAGAAATAAGAGGTTCAACTGTCTTCTGGGTGTCACCTTTCACCAGAACTTCCAATTCGATATCATGACACCATATGATCCTATTACACCACATTCTCAATGGTTCTCCCCATTGGTATAGATGGACACACACTGGTACATTCTGTTATACAGCAGAAGGATGTTAAAGAAAAATATATTAAATCATATTTGGAGAACAGTAGACAATTCAATTATAAATGTAAATGGAGGAATTTACTTCATAGTAAATGAAAGAATGCAATGCTCCCTTTCTTGGGAAGTATAAAGAACAACGGCTTGTGATAGCATGGAAAATGGAATTCAAATCCAGCTCACTAAAATCACATACTTGGGCCTGAACAACCATTTATGCTTGATTGATACCCTCAATATCCAGAATACTTACGTTTCTAGTATTTCATGCTTAACAAACAGGAAATGAAAAACATATTGGGAAAAAGCTCATATATATTTGTAAGCATTATTAGCTGCACAGTACCACATTTGAAGGCAGTGTCTGATTAAAATATGCATCCAGATTTTCATCATCTATATGTTTGGCAAAGCTTTTATTTATCTGTTCCTATCTTCTTTCTCTCATTCAACCTATTTCTGTTTACTTTCACTTCTTCTATTCTTTATTTTGGATTTTAACATTTTTATATTTATTATGCAAGCTGCCCTGAAGGCCTCTGCCCTAGGGCGGTATATCAAAATTTTGATAAACCTGAAACCTGTTCTTCTTATTGTGACAAACTCTCAGAATATACCAAACACACAACCTGAAAATTATATTAAGTACTTATTTGAGAATGTAAAAATGAAAAGATCCTAATTAACAAACACGTCTAATAAATCTAGTACTTATTAGAGGACAATTAATGTTTGATGGTAGATCTGTGACAGCATGCCATTCATTCTTACAATAATCTGTATTACAGTTCTTTTTAATTCAATGACTTGTATGACATGCAAAATGTTGACCAAATTTTAAAAATGCTATCATATTCTAAGCATTTGCAATTCAGCAAAGCACAAATGCTGCCAATTAGATCCTTTCTCAGGCTATATGAAACTACAGACAGATTTAAAAAAACAATTGAGAAATTGTAATGCAAGAAAATAAATACCCTTGTGTAAGCTAAGGTTCAATTGTAATGGTAATCACACAAAACCCCAGCGCTCTGATATTTATGAGAAGAAAGATTTGACCATTCAATGGGCACTCACCGTAGTTTCATCCTCATGAAGAACCTGGTCATAACCACTCAGTGCAACACAAAAAATGATTGCTGTGACATCTTCAAAGCAGTGGATCCACTTCTTACGTTCTGATCTCTGGCCTCCCACATCGAACAGCCTGATGAAAGAGAGTAAACCTTGTGAATCAGTTTTTTCAACAGCAATAAAAATTCAATACTTTCTTTGAGGGATAGGGAGCAGGGGTAGGGGTGGTGGTGGTCCTCATTCTGTATTTGGGACCCATATGGCTATTCCTAGTTTTCAGGATATCCACAGGGAATATGCATAAAATATTTTTGAATACATTGTTTCAGTTATATACTTATAGACCTCATGCACATTGGTCAGATGGATCCAAAGGCCCAGGTTGTCAGTCATCTACTGGTCTTGAACTGGAACAAGTGTAAAGTGACTTAAAAGTGAGTCATAAGGATTTATAGCATATTTATTTATTTGTGTAAAAGAATTTATCACCCATCCACTGTTCATTACAAGGCACAAATTCACATACATGGGAGCTCTATTTGATATTTACTTGTGTAAATACCAGCATTTAAATGTGTATCTCAGATACATGTAGAAAACCAGATTTTAGAAAGCTGATATTTACACATAAGTGTAGATGGCAAGAGGGTGCAGCTTGGGCAGCACCAAAATCTACCTCATTTCAGAAACTGAATGAATATGAATGCCCTATTTTATCACATCAGTATATACAGCTGCTCTGTCCAAGTATTGATTTTCTAAATTGCTCAATCTGGACAGTCTTTTACAGGAGTGATTAAGGAAGGTCTCTTCTTCAATCCCCCATTGTTTCCCCCTCAAAATTTACAGCACAGAAAGATTACAGCTTCTGTACTTAATTTGGAGCATTTACAAGTATAGGATTCTAAAATGACATGTGTAAGTTCTAAACTGCCCTTGTACACATGGAAGTTACCACATTCCTTCTGTTAATGTTTGCCATATTGACAACTGCAGAATGGATGTTCTCACTGCACGCAGCTGCAACATACAGATGCATTCCTGCATATATTTTAGTAAAGGTTCTACACTGGCAGATCCTCTTCTAAAATATTACAGAAGTACATGTCCTGACCTAGGCATTTCAATTCCAGTTTCTACATTCTATAAAAAATGGGCATTATAATCTCCAAATCCTCATCCTATATAATAATTCTCAGCTCCAACGTTCTGTGCCTGGGTTGAAGCAACATTCTGAGGTGGTCTCCTAGGCTGTGTAGATCACATGACGTCAGCAGCTGATCAAACAAACAAGTGGCACACGCAAAACAAAGAAACAAACAAAACAGGCTCGAGACTGCCTGCCGCCCGCCTGAACTTGCCGCGCTTGCAAACCGCCCTCAGAACATTTACCCACTGAGCACACTGCCGACCTCCCGAAATGGAATCCCAAAACTGCGCCCGCCCTAAACAGCCAGCTCTACAGACAACACTGCCGGCCTCCAGAAGACTCGTGCTGAGAACACACTGCCGACCTCCCAAACAGCACTCCCGACATAAACAATCAGCTCTGCAGACAACAGTGCCGGTCTCACGAAGCACCGTGCCGAAAGTGCCACACGCCCTCAGAAAAAAACGCAAGTTGCCATCACAAGAACTCGCAGTTTGCGACCCTACCGCCGTCCCGACCCTAACGCACTCAGCGAACACACTGCAGAACCACCACTGACAGAAGAGGCAACTCCTGCTGCCATGACAGAGGCACCTGACAGGCAGCTGCGAAATGAAAACAAAACTGATCAGGGTAAGTGCATCGACGAATTCAGACAGCTGAGAATTGTAAACCAAACTCTTTAGGGCAAAACACACACACACACACACACACACACACACACACACACACACACACACACACACACACAGTTTGGCTCACTGAAGCTCTATGTAACACACAGAACTCTCTCTCTCTCTGTGAATCACTGTCACACACACTCTCTCACACACACACACTCAGTGTGTCTGTCACACACACACTCTCACACACATACTCTCAAACATACACACTACAAGCAAAATCTTCATGGTGCAAAAAGAAACAGTCACATACAACCTTGCTAGTGCCCGTTTCCTCTGAAAAAGAAACGGGCCTTTTTTACTAGTATATAATAAATGACACAATCTAAATACCAGATCACATACTAACCACAAACAACACAGAAGGCTCCTCAAATGCAGACTACAGAGCTTCTGGCAGCTTTATTTTTTTCATGTGGCTGTGTTGCTTCTAGCCAGTGGCCATTCTATTAGCTAAGCAGAAGCCAGCCTTGATTATGCCTGTTTAACTCTCCTGCAGCTTTGCTTCCCTGTTGTTGCAACAATTTTCCTTTGGACCTGCTCTTTTTTCTGAAACTTTCTGGGTTGTTTTGTTATGGTATAAGCCAATTGTCAGCATTATCAATATAAAAATGCAGCTTTTAAAAGATGTATTGAAACTGCATTTCAATACCTTCTTTCCCCTTTTCCTTGGGAATTTCTGGTAGCAGGGCTAGTCAATTACAAACACTTAACAAAGACAAAAGAGAGATATATAGCTTCCTCTGCCCTCCCACCTAACAAAAGCTTGACTAAGGTGGGTACCTGAATACTCCATCCAGACATCTCTGAAAACCAAAGACCCAAGAGACAGAAAGTCTGGAGACCCCATTGAAAACAAAGAACTCAGAGGAAAAGCATAAACAAAACATTTAACTGTCATCAGAGGTATACCTGCCCCCTCCCATCATCTATCAGACAAATGGACGCCAGGACATCCGCAGAAAGGAGACTTATAATGTGACCATGTGAACAGACTACAATAACCATAATGCCTTGCAAAATATCCAGGACATGCACACACCATGCTTCTCTGCTAACATTATAAAAGGCCTGGAAATAGCCTAGCTCGCTCTCTTGGAACCTGCCTCCTCTTGGGACCTGCTGCTCTCTTTGGGGTCTGCTGATGCCTTGCTCCTGACCATGTGCTCATCAATCAGCTGGACCACAGCATGCTTGTAACAAGGACTGTAAGTTAACCTACCTGCTACTTTGTTCTATTTTATGCACAAATTCTCTGTTCTAAGATCCTTTTAAAACCTATCTCTCGTGTGCAATTGTATTTTAAAATAAACCTTTTCTGAAACTAAAAATATAGTCTCTCTGTGCTCTGAGTACATGCTTTCAAATCTTGCAGTACAGAATACTGCATTTCAACAGAGATAATATTTAATTTATTGCAATTATCACCTTTGGTGATTGGTGGAGAAATTAATATCCTAAAACTTATAAATATAGCGCCTGCTCTTAAATTATAAACAGTAGCGAGTGCTCTAGAGCTCTTTCCCCCAAGTAAATCATTTCTTGTAACATATATTTAATTGTGGAGAATGTGGGCAGAGTTATTGTGCACAAAGTAGCGGTGTTCTTAAATTATATTCTTGTATTTTGCTGCTTTATAGTGAACTGAGTATCAGGTTTCATTAAATAAATTTCCGATTGATAAATTGATAAGGTTTTCAGGTATTCAGAATGCTGTGCTGGATGGATGTTTGGTCTTATTTAGGTACTTATGCACTCATTACTTTATGTATTTTATAATCAAATCTTTAGGCATGCTCTGGCATAAAATAAAAAACAATTTTGCAGTTTCTTTTGAGGAGGACATAGATAACCCCACTTTGCCTAAGCAATGCGTAGAATCCTTTGGCCCTAATCCTTGGACCCATAATGTAACTGATGATATTTCCATCCCCTCTGATATTGAAACAAAATGTGATTTATATTCAATTAAGTCAGGGAGCAAGAGGAATTCTGCCTGTCTCTGGTTAATGTGGACCATATATAGGAAAGCCTTAAAAGAACATGCAGAATTGAATGAGAAGTTACTAACCAAAGAGAGAGAATGCATGCAGGTAGACACAGAAAAGGATTTTCTAATCACAATGGCTAATTGCTTAAATTATCAATTAAACTATTCCAAACAGCAGATAGCGCACCATCAAGCTCAGGAAAATCAAATGAAAGCCCAAATTTTAGCTTTAGAAATGCAGGCCAGCCAGGTTCCAGACTTGAAGCATTTAATCAGAGAATTAATACTGCAAACGCCACATATAGATGAGAATATTGATCATGTACACTGTCACAAGAAGATAGAAACCTTAAGACAAAAATTACAGGATGCTCGTATGCAGGTCTCAACCATTACGGGTCTCCCATGTGCCCCTCCAGACCCAAATACAGCTACAGCCATGCCTGTTTCAGCTGTGGTAACAGTATCACAGTCCACACCCGTAGCAGGAGGTTTAACTAGAACCATTAGTTCCCAGGCCCCCTCACAGCATCCAAAACCTCAGCACATATATGCACAACCTGTTCTGCAGTCTAATTTAAATGCTCATGAAGGTAAGCCTCCAGTTAAATGTTCAGCTCCTCAACACACAGATGCACTGCCTGGGCTGCATTCTGATCTAAGCTCCCATAAAGGTAAACCTCTAATAAAGAAATCAGCTCCTCAGTATGAAGCTACTGAAAACCGCAAGCAAGCATGTGACATTTTTAAACCTCATGGGGAGAATATTTCATATTGGGAGAACAAACCCACCAGTGTCCTTACGGCAAGAGCATTACAGATAGCTACCCAGAGCTTTTATAACAAGAGAAATTTGCCACCAGATAAGCAGAAACTTATAACTGCAGGTCCTACCGTGCCAGAAACTGACATTCTGTCAGCCCTTCCCGCAATTTAAGTCCTAATAAACATGAGGAGACACGTCTAGCCTGGACTGGACTTCTCCACAGCATGACCCACTCTGCAGATAGCGGTGGGAAATCCAAGTGGTTGATTTTTAGTATAGGTTGGACAGGAATATAGAAAAGGTTTTTGCTATTAACCCTTTGTAACACTGTAAAGAATTTAAAATGTAGCTTCTATTGTTCTTTTGAATTTAAAATGTAGTTGCTATTGTTCTTTTGAATGTGTAAGATTTAATAATGTCTCTCTGCAATAAGTAAGATTTAAAATATCTCTCTATGATAGCTTCTATTGTAATTTGTTTTTGATAATATTGTTTAATGATTTAGAAATGTCTTTCTCTGATAAGTGACTCCCACTGGAGCTGAAACTAAAATACTGGGTAAGAAGTTTTAAAATTGCCTCTTTCCAATAAGTAACTCCCACTTGAGCTGAAACTTAATATTGTGCTTTAATGTGAATTAACAAGATATGCTTATTTTTGTAGAATGAACTAACTAAAGCCTGTCTGCATGCTGCTCGCATACTATGGTCTAAGATTAGGAAGGAACTATGAAGCAAGAGAGGGGATCCCCCACCAGAACCAGCCATGTGACCTGCTAAAATTAATGTGAAAGTGTTTTTCTTTTTATGGTGCTAGTAATCAATACATACATGGCTATCTCAGATACCTGTTCTACATTTTAAAATAGATCTATGCCTCTTCTACATTTTTTAATGAATAGATCTATGCTGTTCTACTTATGAGATAATAACCATGTATAATTTTGCTAATTGTTGCTTATTTCTAAATGAATGAAAATGCTTTGGCAATCCAAGATGGATGCCACGTATGTTGCTTTTGTGCTTTTTGTGCTTTATTTGCAGGTTAAGCTCAATCCTGGATCTGGAATGGACGATCGGAGACCTAAAGGCCTAATAGAGTTCTTTGTTTGTTTGTCATGTGGTCTCCATCTCTCTATATAAAACGCACCTCCAACGTTCGAATGAAGCCTCTGTTAGCCAAAAGTGAAGGGGGTGAGATCGCATTGTGTCTGCCCCGCCCACGCGTCAAACGTGATGACGTCGAGGGCGGAGCAATGACACTCATCCAATCGCAACGCTCGGCAGCGAAGCGTCAGGGAAGGAGGCGGAGCTCTCAACGTCTAGCCTTCCCTTCGCTGTGTTCCGCCTTCTTCTGACGTCAAGGATGACGTCAAAAGAAGGCGGAACACAGCGAAGGGAAACCTAGACGTCGGGAGCACCGCCTCCTTCCCTGACGCTTCGCTGCCGGAAACGCCACGGAGGTACATTTAAAAACAAGAAAAAAAAATAAAAACCATGTTGGGGGGAGCGAAGAGGGTGGCCACAAAAGAAAAACAATGGGAGCGGGAGGGCACGGGAGAAACGACACCATGGATGCGAAGGGGGGGGGGGGGAAGAAGAGGGCGGCCCAGGCTGGGACATGGGAGAGAGAGGAGCATGGATGCAAGGGGGGGTCATGGAAGGGACACAGGGGACTTGCTGGAAAAGGATGAATGGAGGCGGCAGGGGACAGAGGAGCATGAATGGGCATGGATTGGGAGGGCAGGGCTCAGGGAGAGAGGGCAATTGCTGGAAAGGGATGAATGGAGGGGGCAGGGGACAGAGGAGCATGGATGGCCATGGATTGGGAGGGCAGGACTCAGGGAGAGAGGGAAATTGCTGGATAGGGATGAATAGAGGGGACAGATGGGCATGGATGGATATGGATTGCAGGGCAGGCCTCAGGGAGACAGGGCAATTGCTGGATAGGGAAAAATGGAGGGGCCAGGTGACAGATGAGCATGGATGGGCATGGATTGGAAGGGCAGGACTCAGGGAGATGGGAATTGCTGAATAGGGATGAATGGAGGGGACAGATGGCCATGGATGGATATGGATTTCAGGGCAGGCCTCAGGCAGAGAGGGGAAATGCTGGATAGGGAAAAATGGAGGGGCCAGGTGACAGATGAGCATGGATGGGCATGGATTGGAAGGGCAGGACTCAGGGAGAGGGGAATTGCTGGATAGGGATGAATGGAGGGCACAGATGGGCATGGATGCATATGGATTGCAGGGCAGGCCTCAGGCAGAGAGGGGAATTGCTGGATAGGGATGAATGGAGGGGCCAGGTGAAAGAGGAGCATGGATTGGAAGGGCAGGACTCAGGGAGAGGGGAATTGCTGGATAGGGATGAATGGAGGGGACAGATGGCCATGGATGGATATGGATTGCAGGGCAGGCCTCAGGCAGAGAGGGGAAATGCTGGATAGGGAAAAATGCAGGGGCCAGGTGACAAAGGAGCATGGATGGGCATGGATTGGAAGGGCAGGACTCATGGAGAGGGGAATTGCTGGATAGGGATGAATGGAGGGGACAGATGGCCATGGATGCATATGGATTGCAGGGCAGGCCTCTGGGAGACAGCGGAATTGCTGGATAGGGATGAATGGAGGGGCCAGGTGACAGAGGAGCATGGATTGGACTCACACTTTCACTCTGACTCTCAAACACTAACTCTCACATACACTCTCCCAAACACACACACTCCGAGGAAAACCTTGCTAGCGCCCGTTTCATTTGTGTCAGAAACGGGCCTTTTTTACTAGTGTTATATGTTTGATTTATGTTATGGGGTACCCAAGAAACTATACACAGACATTCATAGACCCTCCCTACTAACAGTCCCTCCATTAGTTCACATTGTACCATGTCCTTTTCCAAGAAAAAAAAGAGACCACTTTCATTGGCAGGCAATCTACAGAAAAGAAAACCATGTTCACTATCTAAGGTTATATATTCACATGTGTATATTTGAAAATATGAGCAAAGGTTTCTCTTTATATGATCTACCAGATACAGTCAGTATAGTGAATGTTTCTAACCTTTTTAGTTTATTCTACATCACAGCCAGTACGTACAAAATGCTCTCTCTGGAATGAAATATTGGCTGTGTGCAAAGCACAATTAACATATCTTTTCTAAATTCTTTACAACATTAAACACATGAATATTGTCTATTAATTTGCTACATTAAACAGTGCTAAAGCAGATAAATATGGTAACCTTTTACCACACTCCTTACCCATAAATAGTTTCTCTCTGGAAAAAAAAAGTTTCTCTCTGAAAAAAAAAAGTTTCTCTCTGAAAAGTATTTCATGGCACTATACCATGACTCTGTTTTTGCTTATTTGGTCAATGATTAAGTAGATATTGTGGTATAGGATTGATAGGAATAATTATTTTCTTTTTGTGTATTATTATGATAATTGCATACATATGCCTTTCTTATTTCTAATGATAACAGTAGTATAGCAGTTCCATATTACCATTCTTGTTTCTGTATTAGAACTATCTGTCCTTCTATTATTGCCAATGATGTACTGTTCATAGTAAGTGATTTTAGTAATTACAGACCAATGCTGCAGTGTGTTTCCAATGATTTATCCCTACACACCCCTGAACTACTACCTATTCCCTTAGATGTTATTGCTATTAATACATCAGTTAGCCTCTGAAATAGAGAATATAGGGAAACATTCACAGAGTATTTTTCCTTGGAATGTCAAATGCTGAGAATATGACTGAAAAGGTTGGTCCATCCCATTGCAGTGGTAAATTGGTCAATTGCGCACTCTCATGCTACTGATTTGGCTAGCATACTGGGTAAGATATCATATGGCATCAACCTACGCCTGAGCAGGTGACATAAAAACAGCTGGTCTCTGGGGCGTGGCAAGATGACACTTCTGTGGCTGAAGTCATATAAAGTGTGCTTGCAAGCCTATTTTAAACCAGAGCAAAAGCCAGACTCTGCCACCTGACTGAATAGAAGCCTAATGAAACTGACCACAGAAAACTTAACCCAGATAGCCTAACTTTCAGTCATGAGCAAACAAAATTAATAATGATGAGTCTTTTTGCTTATAACAGTCATATTCCAGCTAAGGACATATTCCAAGATTCATAGTAGATGACCGCAGGAGAATACTTGCGCGGTCCATCCAGTCTGTTCAATGTCCACTATTAAAAGATTCACCTCTTCCAATACTCATGCCCATGTAAACAGTTCAGTATCTTTGCTATTGTTCTTTTGAAATTATGCTACTGTACTAGGTTAGAGTTAGAGTTTTTAATTTTAGCTTTTATAGTTTATTTTATGGTTCCTCATTCCAATATATTAAAAAGTTATTGTATCTCGGAACCAAGAGAGGGAATGTTATGGTATAAGCCAATTGTCAGAATTATCAATATAAAAATGCAGCTTTTAAAAGATGTATTGAAACTGCATTTCAATACCTTCTTTCCCCTTTTCCTTGGGAATTTCTGGTAGCAGGGCTAGTCAATTACAAACACTTAACAAAGACAAAAGAGAGATATGTGAAGGGGCATAATCGAACGGAAACGTCTATCTCCATGGGCGTTTATCTCAGAGAACGGGTCCGTGAAGGGGCGGACCAAACCGTATTTTCGAAAAACATGGACGTTTATCTTTTTTTGAGCTGGGCGTTTTTGTTTTTCAGCGATAATGGAAACCGAAAGCGCCCAGCTCAAAAACGAATAACTCCAAGACATTTATTCGTGGGAGAGGCCAGGATTCGTAGTGCACTGGTCCCCCTCACATGCCAGGACACCAACCGGGCACCCTAGGGGGCACTTTTACAAACAAAAAAAAAGGTAAAACAGCTCCCAGGTACATAGCACCCTTCCCTTGGGTGTTGAGCCCCCCAAATCCCCCTCAAAACCCACTGCCCACAAGTCTACACCATTACTATAGCCCTAAGGTGTGAAGGGGGGCACCTACATGTGGGTACAGTGGGTTTGGGGGGCGGTTTGGAGGGCTCCCATTTACCAGCACAAGTGTAACAGGTGGGGGGGGGATGGGCCTGGGTCCACCTGCCTGAAGTCCACTGCACCCCCTATTAACTGCTCCAGTGACCTGCATACTGCTGCCAGGGAGGTGGGTATGACATTTGAGGGTGAAAATAAACAGTTGTGAAACGGCACATTTTGTGGTGGGAGGGGGTTTGTGACCACTGGGGGAGTCAGGGGAGGTCATCCCCGATTCCCTTCAGTGGTCATCTGGTCATTTAGGACACTTTTTGGGGCCTTATTCGTGGAAAACCAGGGTCCAGGAAAAGTGCCCTAAGTTCTCGCTAAAAACGCATATTTTTTTTCCATTATCGGCGAAAGGCGCCCATCTCTGATCGGCAGATAACCACGCCCCAGTTCCGCCTTCACCACGCCTTTGACACGCCCCCATCAACTTTGTCCGCATCCGCGATGGAGTGCAGTTGAAAACGTCCAAATTCGGCTTTCGATTATACCGCTTTATTCGTTTTTGTGAGATAAACGTCTATCTCCCGATTTGGGTCACAATATAGGCGTTTTTCTATTTCGATTATAAGCAGGATAGCTTCCTCTGCCCTCCCATGCTTTCAAATCTTGCAGTACAGAATACTGCATTTCAACAGAGATAATATTTAATTTATTGCAATTATCACCTTTGGTGATTGGTGGAGAAATCAATATCCTAAAACTTATAAATATAGTGCCTGTTCTTAAATTATAAACAGTAGCAAGTGCTCTAGAACTCTTTCCCCCAAGTAAATCATTTCTTGTAACAGTTTCTGCTACCTTGTCTAACTCATTATTTGATTTTTCTCTGGCTACATGCGCCTGAACTTGGTTCATGTACCTACAGTATCTCTGCCTACGTAGATTCCAGCCAAGTTCCTATGTGTGTTCTTTTTTGCAGCACTGTTCTTCTAGTTGTTGACTTCAGCTTGGACATGACTCTGTAGCCGAGCATAATGCATGCAGATAGGATTGCCGTAGTACGGTAATAAAGCTGTTTACATCCTTAGTAACCCATATCAGCATAGCAATAGAAACGGCTAAGGAGAAAGATAGCTGTACCATGCATAAGGTATTTATAGAGCAAAACCACCATTTTAACTAGAGAGCAATATTCAAAAAACAATGTTTCCCGAAGATAAGCAGGCTTGTGGTAAATTTCAATGTTGAACCATTTACTGCCCATTATTGACACAATTGCACGGTGCTGCGACTTGTATTTCTTATTATCAGGGAGCTGAGAAATCGGATCAAATACAGGGTAATAGAAAAGGAGTTTTGAAGTACGCCATTAAAACTGAGCATGAGAAACAGGAAATATATATGTATCGGAAATGCAAACATATGAAAATCTTATATAAAGAGCTAGTAAGGTCCCCTCATATCTAACGCAGTATGATACAAGCAGTAAAATGTCCATGGACAGTAAAAGCAATAAAACTAGATGGGCAGGGAGAGCACAGATCCCAGCTTATAATAGGAGCATGACTAATCTATATGGTGTCTAAACAGCATACTGTAAAAGTATTTTTCCCACACATGTCATAATAAAGCCCCATTCCAAACTACCACTTCAGGGAAACCACGGCAATTATATATATAATTATGCACAGCTTGGGAGTAAGAAACAGAGGCCAACATCGTGAACAACAGGAAACTTTGAGATAAAATAAATTCAGGGCCGAGTACATAAACTAATAGCAAATACAATCATAACACAAAAGGACAAAAGAATGGCAAACTCGAAACATTTTTAATTAAAGAGTGGGTGTAACATAGTCCCAAAATAATTGGTTAAATGAAAAGGGGGCAGCAATTGCTACCAGAAACAATATCTATGAGCATATCCAAATCCAGAAACAACCCATATCACACTCTACCTTGATAATTCAGTTTATTTACAGATTGATTGAAGGCTTGAATTACCCAATAAATACCTGATGCAGGTTAAGAATTACTGTTAGAGAGTGTGTGAAGATTTATTTGCTTTCATTCATTACTAATGACTTTTAATGATGATTCACTCATAGATTTACTATGAAAATGTACATTTGAGTAAATGTGCAAGGATTCAAGGTAGGTAAAGATGGAGCAGTGTCGATCCTGCCCCAACCAACAACGTCCGAATGAAAAACCCGCTAGACAACACACCCCAAGGTTGCAAGCCAGAGTCACAGGCACGAGCAGTACTTACGCGCAGCTGATTAATACAAAAGTGTAAGCGAACCGAAAGTTCCTCCAGGGCATCGCCAGTTGGAGATCCGCTCCGGTACCACCAGGTCATAACACCCATTCACAACCATGACCACAGGTAGTTACCCCTGGGGTGCCGCAATCCCCTGCATGCCCTGGTTGCAGGGCAAGTATCATTCCACTGCTGCACCAAACCCTGCATCTCCCTTCAGCCCTCACCTATTAAAGACCTGACCAACTCCCTGACTCAATGTTCTCCCGACATGTCACTGATCCAAAGCCTTCCAGGGAGGCTAGACATCCCCCAAGAATGCCACTTGTGCTCAACCTCTGACAAAGACAGTGGGAACCACACTATCTCAACCAGATAAGCCATAGTCTGAAGAATGGAGGTAGGTGATTGTAACATAGTAACATAGTAGATGACGGCAGAAAAAGACCTGCACGGTCCATCCAGTCTGCCCAAGAAGATAAATTCATATGTGCTACTTTTTTTATTTGTACTGTCCTCTTCATGGCACAGACCATATAAGTCTGGCCAGCCCTATCCCCGCCTCCCAACCCCCAACCCCGCCTCCCACCACCAGCTCTGGCACAGACTGTATAAGTCTGCCCAGCACTATCCTCGCCTCCCAACTACCAGTCCCACCTCCTACCACCAGCTCTGGCACAGACCGTATAAGTCTGCCCAGCACTATCCCCACCGCCCAACCACCAGCCCCGGCACAGACCGTATAAGTCTGCCCAGCACTAGTCCCGTCTCCCAACCACCAGCCCCAGCACAGACCGTATAAGTCTGCTCAGCACTAGCCCCGCCTCCCAACCACCAGCTCTGCCACCCATTCTAGGCTAAGCTCCTGAGGATCCCTTCCTTCTGCACAGGATTCCTTTATGTTTATCCCACGCATGTTTGAATTCCGTTACCGTTTTCATCTCCACCACCTCCTGCGGGAGGGCATTCCAAGCATGCACCACCCTCTCCGTGAAAAAATACTTCCTGACATTCTTCTTGAGTCTGCCCCCCTTCAATCTCAATTCATGCCCTCTCGTTCTACCGCCTTCCCATCTCTGGAAAAGGTTTGTTTGCGGATTAATACCTTTCAAATATTTGAACGTCTGTATCATATCACCCCTGTTCCTCCTTTCCTCCTTTCCAACCATATCTTCTCTCACGACCTCCATCACAACTGAACAAAAAAAATGCATGTCAGACCTGTGAGTTCTTGTACCAGCTAGAGCGTTGCCGAGCCCGGTACTCGGACCAGGTTCTGCTTGGCAGATGGACAACCCTGGGTTTCACCTGTGCTGACCGCCGTTCTCCAGAGGTTGAGCCCCTAGGTTCGGGCGGCCTGCAGGGCTTACGAGATAAAGCAGGAAGCAGGGTGATGAATGTGACAGCCAGACAGGCAGCAGGCAAGAGAGTGATCCAGGTACAGGCAGAGTCAGTAGGCAGGCAGCAGGTCAAGAGTAATCCAGGTATAGGCAAGTTCAGGAGGCAGGCAGCAGACACAAGAGTAATCCAGGTACAGGCAAGGTCAGGAGGCAGGCAGCTGACACAAGAGTAATACAGGTACAGGCAGAATCAGTAGGCAGGCAGCAGACACGAGAGTAATCCAGGTACAGGCAGAGTCAGTAGGCAGGCAGCAGACCTGCCTATTGACAATCTACACCTCTTCCCTGGGCTCGCTGATCTTATTTCATGGTTTCCAATATCATCTCTATGCTGACAACACCCAGCTTTATCTCTCCACACCAGACATCACTGCGGAAACCAAAGTATTGGCCTGCTTATCCGACATTGCTGCCTGGATGTCCAACCGCCACCTGAAACTGAACATGGCCAAGACAGAGCTTATTGCCTTTCCACCCAAACCCACTTCTCCTCTCCCTCCACTCTCTATCTCAGTCGATGGCAAACTCACTTCTCCTCCCCGTCTCATCTGCCCGCAACCTCGGAGTTATCTTCGACTCCTCCCTCTCCTTCTCTGCTCATATCCAGCAGATAGCCAAGACCTGTTGCTTCTTTCTCTATAACAGCAGCAAAATTCGCCCTTTCCTCTCTGAGGACACCAGCCGAACTCTCGTCCACTCTCTCATTACCTCTCACCTTGATTACTGCAACCTACTCCTCCCATTTAGCCATCTATCCCCCCTTCAATCCGTTCAGAACTCTGCTGCACGTCTTATCTTCCGATATGCTCATATCACCCCTCTCCTCAAGTCACTTCACTGGCTTCCGATCAGGTACCGCATACAGTTCAAGCTTCTCCTACTAACCTACAAATGCACTCAATCTGCAGCCCCTAATTACCTCTCTACCCTTATCTCCCCTTAGGCTCCTACCTGTAACCTCTGCTCACAGGACAAATCCCTCCTCTCTGTACCCTTCTCCACCACCGCCAATTCCAGGCTTTGCCCTTTCTGCCTCGCCTCTCCCTATGCTTGGAATAAACTTCCTGAGCCCATACACCAAGCCCCCTCCCTGCCCATCTTCAAATCCTTGCTCAAAGCCCACCTCTTCAATGTCGCCTTCGGGAAATCTAGACTGCCCCAATTTGTTTGACTGCACATTTTGTCCATTAGATTTTAAGCTCCTTTGAGCAGGGACTGTCCTTCTTTGTTAAACTGTACAGCGCTGCGTAACCCTTGTAGCGCTTTAGAAGTGTTAAGTAGTAGTAGTAGTAGTAGACACAAGAGTAATCCAAGTACAGGTAGCGAAGAAGGAGGAGGAGGAGGGGTGGCCTAGTGGTTAGGGTGGTGGACTTTGGTCCTGGGGAACTGAGTTCAATTCCCACTTCAGGCACAGGCAGCTCCTTGTGACTCTGGGCAAGTCACTTAACCCTCCATTGCCCCGTGTAAGCCGCATTGAGCCTGCCATGAGTGGGAAAGCGCGGGGTACAAATGTAACATAAAAAAAAAGAACAAAGTAGAGGAGAAGCACACTACTGAGCAAGTAACACCTACCAAAGTAGAAGCCGAAGCAAGGAGTCTAGGGAGAGCTCAGCTGATAAAGTGCTGGCGTCTGACATCAGCAGGGAGAAGGGGCACAGGCATAGGACAAGAGAAGGGAAGGAGAAACCGGAAGACCAATAGGAGAGAATCAAGGGAAGCCAGGCAGAGGAAGAGCAGACCCAGGTGGGTGGAAGCAAAGCAATCAAGGAGCCTGGAAGCCAGGCAGAGAGAAAGCAGAGCCAGGTGCATGGAAGCAATGCAATTAAGGAGCCTACAGCCAGAGAAGAACCCACACACACATGGCTCAGGGCTGTGCCAGTCAAGTGTGCGTGTCGACGGGACCCTGCGCAGCCCGAGGATGCCACTTGCGTTGAGGTAGGGGATATGACAATGCACTCTACAGAAGTGTCCTCCACACTTAAGAAACTAATAGTCAAACACTTACTCACACTCATAATCATAATATCAATACTTAAGCCTACTACACCCACCCAAGTGAACGAATACAAGATGTTCTGGAATTTTCTGGCCTTTTCTTTTGGGTCTGCTTATGTGTTTCTGTGAGTTTCCACTGATAGTTGCAAGATAGAAATTTCTGGCTGACCACAAACTGACAAAGACCATTGCCATGACATCCCAACCAACTGTCTTGTTACAAACAAAGTGACAAGACCCCCGTTGTCATGACATCCCATCTGTTTGTTACTGAGCAAAGGTGTGGCAAGGACACTAAGGCCTGTTGAGAATTGAGGGGTCCCGAGCCCCCCCCAAGAAGGCTAGAGTGACCTTAATCTGACTCCATCTCTAAATAGCACTAGTACTGGGGTAATCAAGGAGTTATAAAGTTCTAAGAGGAATTGCCACTGAGAGAGACGTTAGATCTAAGGGACCCGCATTAGTCCGCCTCTCAGCACTGGCAAGGAATAGATACCAGCCTTATGACAAACTGGATTTAGGTTACAAGTTATACAATGCAGCGAAAGATAGCCTGATATAGCAAAAGCATTTATACTTACGTCCTTTGAACATTAAGTGAAGCATACAAATCATCATTTGGAATGAGGAGTTTATTTGCCAAGGTATAAGTCAAATCAGTGGTTGACAACAGTCACGTACAATCAATTAATTATAGGAATATAATAAGCTGCAAACAGGTGTTAATTATTTGCTAATCTTTTATAATTTCTTTTACCAATTAGAGGTTTTACAAGGGAAAGCAATTAGGTAATTTGTCAATTCTGTTGGACACATTGGTTTCCCTTGGAGAGAGAGTGCCAACCCTTTTCTCTCTAACTTAAACCAGGAAATACCCTGATTTTTATAGGTGCCCTCAGGATATGAGTAATATGACAGTAGATATACCTGATTGGATCTATGCTAATGTCATGGTTGTCACTGATTGGCTCATGCTAATGAGTAGCTTCTATCTTGCTACGCCTTTCCTTTCTCACACCAGCTGACCACAATCCTGCTCACAGGAAAGTCTCCCTCCTCTCTTGAACAGCTAGTTCCCTATTTTCTTTGCACCTGCTATGACTCACTCATTTCTCAACTTGTTTTTCTAACTTACATTAGAGAAAATTCCACTTTGTAACAGATACGGGCTTCCATTTTGTGTTGAAATCCTCCATTTTGTTTCCATAACTTAACTTTTAGGCCTCAATCTGGGCTACAAACTAGGTCATACTTTTCCAGTAAGCTCCCAGTTATGTCAGCCATCAGATTTCTGACTCAGCCAAGGTCTGTAACAGCCTGAGCTCTATGACTGGGCCCGCCACCATTCCAGTGGAGGGGTCTCTAGCTGTACCATAATTATACAGGCCCTATCACAGGACTCCTATGTACTTGCAGGATTGCTGATTGGGTGATATATGAGGTAGTCCTTTGTGATGGGAAGGGTATATAAGTAACTGCTCATCTAATGAGACTCTGAAATAGCCCGGCTGGCAGGAGAGTTTCATATCCTTGCCACCACCTATTTCCAGGGAGGGTGTCCTCCCCCCTCTTGTAAGAACTAATTCTTTACAGCTAAGAATCTTTCTTTCATTCTTTCTTTCTTCCTTTCTTTCTCTCTGTTCTGTGATATTTGTGTGACAGTGAGGAATAAACTTTCCTTCCTCCTTTTTCTCTTTTTCTTTTCTTTATATAATTAGTCTGATTACTTATAATTACCAGAGCTACTGATGTTAGATTTTATAAGTTTGCTATTACTTTCCACAACTTGCTACTGATATCTGATCCTGTGCTGGTGAGTAATAAAGATATCTTTCTTTCTAACTTAGTCTACTTTTCCTTTATTTTTAAGAATAGCATAAGAGAAACTGCTGACCCCGATGTTTCTGGGGCGCTATTCGCACTTTTGCCTGTCTGCTGGTCAAAGGGAAAATTACACTTTATTTTTTGTTTAATTTTATTGATATTTTTATGATATCCTTTGTTTTAGCTGTTGAAAAAGTTTGAATTTTGGTACATCCTAACTATCATAAGGTATGGATAGTTGGCGGTTATCTCAGGAGACGTCCTGAAGGAGAAGGGATCCCAGCCCCTTTTGTTCCCCATTTTGTCACAAAGATTCGTGAGTATATAATTGCTATTCTCTTGGGGAAGATTTTTTTTTAACTTTGAATGTTTTTATTAATTTAGCATAATCATCGAACACATAAGCCAACATCAAATATAACCCAAAAGCACAACCTGCTCATATCCGCCCACGCAGGGGCCTTCCCCCTCCCATCTCTCCCTCTCCCGCACCACACTACTAGTAACATTACAGTACATCATAAACATACTCTTATATGTCCCGTACTTTTTCCTGCTGTCACGCTTCACACAAAACACTGGACAGTGAGCCCTTTGGCCACTGCCGAGGGATGGCAGCGGCAGGAGGAACACTCACCCCACACCAGCACAGGCAGAGCTGACGTACCTGGATTTGGCAAGGTCTCTTAGGCAGGCAGCAAGACGAAGAAGAAGTCAGGTCCAGGCTAAAGTTCAAAAGGCAGGCGGCAAACAAAAGCAAAGTCAGGTCCAGGCAGAAGTCTCTATGCAGGCGTCATGCAAAAGCAAAGTCAGGTCCAGGCAGAAGTCTCTATGCAGGTGGCAAGCAAAAGCAGTAGTCAGGTCCAGACAAAAGTTCAAAAGGCAGGCAGCGAGCAAAAGCAAAGTCAGATCCAGGCAAAAGTTCCAAAGGCAGGCGGCAAGCAAAGTCTAAGTCCAAGTCCAGGCAAAGTTCCAAAAGCAGAATACTGAGGGTAGCAAAGGGAGCGCAGCAACAAACACTCGCAGAAGAAACACCTCTGAAGACCTCTGCTGCAAGGCAAACTAGGGAAGCTTCCAGGAGGTTAATAAAGGCCAACAGCCAGGGAGTACACCAGGTACGGAAACAGCTCAGTTCCAAAAAGTCTCAAGACCAACTGGCAGGCTAGAAAATCTGGACCGGACCCGCATGACTTCTGAAACCGGGAAAGCCACAAACAGAAAGTCCATTGCACTCACCAGGTCTGACCACTAGAGGGCGAGCAGAATGACAGCATGCCACTGAGGCAGAGACATAACACCTGCAAACAATCCCATCCCCCTTTATGCCGCTTTAACGCCCCCCCCCCCCCCCCCCCCACGATATGCTGTGAGACGTTCCATATATTTAAGTTGACTCAGCTTACTCTTCCACTCTCCCAAAGTCGGTGGATCTGAATTTTTTCACCTCTGGGCTATTAAACACTTAACAGCAGCATATCCTTATCTGAGCCATCTACTAACCTCCCAGGAGTCCCTTTCATTATACAAACCCAACAAACATTCCTTAGGACCACACACCAACGACTGACCCGTTAGTTTAACCAGCGCTTTCATAACCCCCTGCCAGAACACCACCACCCTCGGACACGTCCACCAAATGTGAATAAATGACCCCTTCTGTGTCCCACACCTCCAACACAACCCCGTGCTTCCCAGGGACAGTTTCTGTAATCTCTCCGATGTGTAGTACCATCTTGTTAAAACCTTATATGCATTCTCCCGTACCAGTACACACACTGAAGCTTTATACACTTCCCCACAAATAGTCTCCCACTCATGTTCCGAGAATGCACAGTGCAAGTCTAATTCCCACTCCCCATGAAAACTAAAGGGCCTAGGATCACTGCCCCTGAAAAATTTATAAAGCACCGAAATGGGTCTGGGAACTTTTTTCAAGATTATCCACAAATTTTCCATGCTTTCTCCCTCCTGTGGATTACCTCCTTTCCAACCCAAAGACACCACAAAATGTTGAAGCTGCAAATATGAGAACCTATCTCCCTCTGTCAAGCCATACATAGAACTTAAGGTCTTCAAAACTTTTCACTTTACCCCCATGCAGCACACTACGAAGGCTTAGCATCCCCAAGCGCTCCCACCTCCCAAACATGGCATTCTCTCTCCCTGCCCCAAATTTTGGCTCCCACCTTAATGAAGTTAAAGTTGAAACCTGCTCCCTCTGCCCCCACCTCCTCCTAACTACCTCCCACACTCCCCACAAATGTCTCATAAACGGATTCTGAAACTCCTCTATCACCCTTCTCCTCCCTTCCGTAGTCCACAAGAATGTACTCAATGATCTGAGAGGACTGCTCCACCTGACAAACTGACTTATTATGCCCTATTTCCCAATCCAAAATCATTCTCACCTGAGCCGCTAAATAATACCACTCAATATTAGGGACCGCTCGACCCCCTCTCTCAGGAGCACCCCACAACACCCTACCCGCAAGCCGAGGATGCTTACCCTCCCAAATAAATTGTGTCACCAACCCTTGTAAATGCCCAATCATTTTTCGCAGGACTTCTAATGGAAGTTTCTGAAACAAAAACAACAACCTTGGCAAGATATTCATCTTCACCACTGCCATCCTCCCCCAGCAGGAAAGCCACAAACCCTTCCATCTCGACAATTCCCCCCTTATTTGCCCCACCAACTTTCCATAATTAACACTAAACACCCTACTCAGATCCCTGGGAACCTGGATTCCCAGGTACCTGATATTGTTCATTGCCCATTTAAAATCAAACCTTTTGACAAACCTCTTTTCTTCCGCTCCCGATAATGAAACCCCCAATAACTCACTTTTATCCATATTCACCTTCAAGCCTGCTAAACTCTCAAATTCCCTCAAAATCTCCACTACTTTAGCGAGCGTATGTTCCGGATCCGTCACATACAGCAACACATCATCCGCAAACAAAGCAATTCTATGATCCCTCCCTCCTTTCCTTATTCCCTGCACCTCCGGATGTTGACGTATTATCTCTGCTAAGGGTTCCATGTACAAAGCGAACAGAAGAGGGGACAATGGGCACCCCCCTGCCTGGTCCCTCGCCCAATTGGGAAAAAGTTTGTATACTCCCCATCTCTCTATATAAAACGCACCTCCAACGTTCTGAAGCCTCCACAAGTCCCAACATTCCAAATGCATGGTGGTGAAACCCAGAATTCGCCCAGGAGTGTTTGCCCCGCCCACTGCGTCAAACGTCATGACGTCGAGGGTGGACCAATGACAAACAACCAAGCACATCGCAAACACGTTACTAAGCGACGGCACATGACGAACGACGCATCACAGAACAAAGAAAACCAGCAGCACACAGTTGCTACGCAACGACAACAGCAACGCTACAAGGACCAATCACGCAACAAGGCTACCGAACAAGGGAGCAGAAGGAAGAACACAAACCAGGAACTTCAAAAACAACAAGGAGATGACGAAACTCGCTGGAAGCCGATGCAAATTTGGAAAACCATGCTTAAGATCACGGTATGTGCTTTCCCAAGACAAAACGCCCTACCAAAACAAAAAAAAGCTATTCAACAACGGAAGTACAAAAATCCGACTGCTAAGAAGTAGCATACAACAAAAACCAATGAAAAACAAACACTGCAGTCAATAATACGTCCTTAGCTTTCACATTGTGGGAAGAAATGCACCATATAGATCTCTGCTCTCCACACAAACAACGGACACGGAGGGCATAGGAAGGAAAGAAAAAAACAGCACATACACACTCACTCACACTCTTAACTGGCTATAATGAGCAAATGACCTGCCACTATCACAGGGACTGCTAGCACCTCTCTATCTCTCTCTCACACACACACACACACGGGACACAAAGGGAATGGAAGACAAGGAAAGAATCGTTGGGTATGGAGGGGGCGGCAGGGGAGATAAGGCAAGAACTGCCACAAAAGTTTTTTGCTGTGCAATGTACAATTATAATGCAGACTCTTCATTTTGACCCTACCCTTTCACACAGACGCACAGACACACACTTACACTGTCTGTAAATCACACACACACGCACCCACACACATATACACACTCTCTCACACAGACACACAAACACGCCTCAAATGGTTCAGCTGCCCTATGTACAATTTCACTGCTGACTCTTCATTTTCACACTAACCTTGCACACTCTCTTTCACACATACACACACACACACACACACACACACACACACACACACATTCTCTGTGTCACACACACACAGACACACATACATATACACACTCTCACTCTCTCTAAAACCTTGCTAGCGCCCATTTCATTTATTTATGAAACAGGCCTTTTTTACTAGTTAATTCTAATACGCGCCTTAGGCTGATCATACAAGGCCGCTATCCATGCACAGAAGACATCTCCCAGGCCCATTCGCTGTAACACTGCCCGCAGAAAAGGCCAACTAACCCTATCAAAAGCCTTCTCCACATCAATCGCCAACAAGACCGTATCATCACCCCTCCTTTGAGCCTCCCAGATCAAATGCAGGGTGCGCCTAACATTATCTCCTACCTGCCGCTTGGGGATAAATCCCGCCTGATCCACGTGCACCAATTTCGGAAGCACCCTGGCCAGCCTGTTAGCTAGTACCTTAGCCACTATTTTAGCATCCACATTTAGGAGCGAAATGGGCCTATAAGATCCACACAGCACCGGATTCTTTCCTATTTTAGGTAGGACCTCCACCCCCGCCCTTTAACATAGACTCCGGAAGCTTATCCCCCTCTAGCACTCCATTACCCACTCTCACCAGCAAATCCCCCACTTCATCCACAAAACTTTTTTAAAACCTAGCCGAATAACCATCCATTCCCGGTGCTTTCCCATCAGGCAATCGCCTAATCACCCCCTGTATCTCTCCTAATCGTATAGGCTCCCCTAAGCAAGCCCTCTCCGCCTCCTCTAACTGCTGTAATGGGATATGATCCAAATATTGAACTATAGCCTCTTCCGGAACACTCTCAGGAGCATTATATAGCTCTTTATAATATTTCAAAAAATATTCCCCCATATCCTTTTCAGTATATTTCCATCCCCCTTCCTCATCCCTTATTTTCTGTATATGGGAGCGCCCCTTTCGCGCCTTCAAGTATCTAGCCAACAACGCACTGGATTTGTTTGCAAACTCAAAATATTGTTGCTTGAGTCTAGTTCTCATAAATTCAACCTCCTCCATCTGCAGCTGCTGCAAATCCGCTCTCACTTGTTTAAGTTCCTCCCAAAGCCTGGTTCCCTGATTGCATTTATGTTGCTTTTCAAGATACAGCAACCGCTGTCTCAACTCCAATGATCGTTGTCCCCGCTCTCTCTTCTTATGAGCCCCCCATTTTATCAAGACACCCCTCACCACTACCTTCAGTGCGTCCCATAATATACCATCTGATACCTCCCTTGTATCATTAAATTGCCTATAGTCTTGAATGGTGCGTCTAATGTCCTCCCGTATGATCTCGTCCCCCAACAAAGTCTTATTCAATCTCCAATTTCCCTTACACCCCCCCCTTTCCCTCCCTTTAATTTAACCCACGTTGGCGCATGATCTGTGACACTAATTGCTTCTATATCCGCTGCCACCACCCCATGCCAATCATTACGAGATATCCAAATCCCATCTATCCTGGAGTATTTTATTTATTTATTTATTTATTGCATTTGTATCCCACATTTTCCCACCTTTTTGCGGGTTCAGTGTGGCTTACAATATGAGATGAATGATGGAAATACAGTTTGTTACAAATTGGTTATGGATTACATTGTGCAGAATTATGCGAGACAATCGAGGTGTCGTTAAGGATGTAACAATGGAACACAAACATTGAAACGTTGGAAGGAGACAATGGGAGCTTAAAGGGCGATAATAAGGTATAAAGACATATGGTATGTTTGTGCTGCATGGGAGTAGAAAGTATAATTCCTCTGTGTCCCATGGAAAAGCCTCCAACAGTCCACTACCCCCAACCTCTGCATAAACCGCCTCAACGCCCCTCTCCCAGACCTGCTCTGCATCCCCCCACCCTTGGAATGATCCAATCGTGCATTCGGCGCCAGATTGAAATCCCTCCCCCACTATCACCTGCCCCCCCACAAATCCTATTAGGTCTTCCCTCAGCTTATTAAAGAAATCCTTCTGATTCCCATTCGGTGCATAAACATTAATCAGTGTCATTTCCTTGTCCTGCCACCACCCTCTAACCGCTATCATAGGAGCCAACTTTTCAAAATTATTGGGGGTGCTAAGCCCAATGAAAATAACCCCTCCCTGGACACATAAAAGGAATTTTCTCAATATTGGGGGTGCTCAAGCACCCACAGCACTCACAGAGTCGGCTCCAATGACCGCTATACAGCGCCCTTCTTTATCTCTGAACACTTGCCTTGAAACAAACCCACAATTATGTCTAATCAAAATGGCCACTCCACCCATCTTCTTGGACCCCACACCTTGATGTACCACCACCTCTCTATACTGCTTGCAATGTAACAAATGTGTATCCCTTGGCCTCAAGTGGGTTACCTGCAAAAATGTAATCCCCTACGCAACCTGCCCAACTCCTTAAACACTGTACTCCATTTCCCCCTGTTATTCAATCCATTCACATTCCATGTTCCCAACACCAAAAACTCCCCCTTCCCCCACCCATCCCTCCCCCCTACTCCCCCCACCCCTTCTCACTGCCCCTGTCATCCCCTGAGATCGCCACCTTTCCCCCCCCTCGCCCGACCACTCCCTCCCCAACCTCCCCTCCCCTCCCCCCTACGTCCGCTAATCTGTCCATTCGCAGATCAGCCATATCCAAGAAAGTGACTCACTCCTCCAGGGCTTTTACTCAGCTTTCAACCACTATATCTTTTATTCCCCACCTGTCCCTCCCCCTTCCCCCTCAGAAGTCCTTCCCGAAATCAAACCCTACCCACCCCCCTTAACTCCACTCCCCCTCCCATAACTAACTCACCTCTGCTTTCTACTCTTCCCCTCCCTACCCAAATCACAACAAAACCTCCCCTCCTTCAGTCCCCTTCAGTCAATACAACGCCCCCCCCCCCTCTGTAACAAGAGCCTGCCAGCCTCAAATCCTTTCCACTCCACTGGCAGACATTACACTGTCCTCTTCCGCTGTCATCTCCTGGGCTTCCACCTTCCATCACTCTGGAACTCTTCCACGCTCTTTGGTCTTCTCTCACTCCTCCATCCCAGTGCCATGCTTCCTCCGGGGTCTGCACCTTACGCGACTTGCCCTGCACAGTTAACCACATGGCAAAGGGGAAAAAACATCTATATCTTATCCCCTTAGATCTCATAAACTGAGTGACCTCTCTGAAGGACCTGCGCTTCTGCAAAGTTGCCCAGGCCAGATCCTGAAACACACCAATCTTGTAATTCTTCCACTTGATCTCCCCCAGTTGTTTCGCTTTGGCCAGTATCCTCTCTTTCAAAGAAAGTCAGCAAAGTATACCACAATGTCTCTTGGATTAGAATCCCGGCGTGGCCCCGCTGCTCTATGCGCCCTCTGAATATTGAATTCCTGCCTTGTACCTTCTCCCTCAGGGTGCAATATGTGCCCACACAGCTCTTGTATTACACCAGCACAGTTGGCAAAGAGATCTACTTCAGGGATCCCTTTGAAGCGCAGATTATTCCTTCGGGACCTATTTTCCAGGTCCTCCAACTGATCCTGCACCCTTTGCCAGTCTGTCTCCTCTTTGTGAAATCTGCTTTTAACTTCTCCCACATCCTTCTTAAGGCTTTCCACTTCCTCCTCCATTTCTCCAACCCTGGAGCCCAAGTCCCTCAGTTCTGCACGGAAATCCCTCATAGCAACTTAAATGTCTCTGGACCCCTGCAAATTCTGCCTTTAGGTCTTTAAACCATTTCTCCATCTCCTTGCCTGCCCTTACTTCCCCCACAGGCTCTCTCTCCACCACATGCATCTCTCCTTTGCTGGACCTCGCCTCCTCCCTTCCACCTGTACTCTCCTCCAACCTGCGCTCCACTGAATTTTGCTCTTCCTCCACCACTCCCAGCACCTCCATCATGCTTCCTCCTTCCTCCTGATCGTGTTCCTCTGCACACTCCACTCCCGCGCTGCACCGAGGCTCCACCATCTTGGCCATGCGTCCCTCCGCATTCCGCTCCACCGCCAGCATTCCGCTCGGCTCCGAGTCCACTGTCTCCTTCCTGAAGCTCTGATCTTGCTGCTTCTGCCTCTCTGCACTCCTTCGCTCCGCCAGAGCCTCCACCAGCTGATCTGTTCTCCGCACCAGTCCCGCCACCTTCTCCATCACATTAGCAAAACAAAAGTCTCTACTACAATTTGCAGATGAGAATCTGTTCCCTTCCAGTTCTGCTATTGCAAGAGTTCAGCAGGGCTGTGTTAAATCCTGTTTTGATGAACCTCACTGGTAAACTACAGCTGATCCCTCAGGGTTATCAGGGAGGAATGTAACCATATGGGAATAATAAAAGTGCATCACAAAGTTTAAAGTGTAAAATTATGTGGCATGTAGACATAACAGAAAAAATGCAGACAGGAGCCTTTCAGTAAACCTCACAGTTAATGTAAAAGTTATCCGTCTATAAAACCTACTAATCAGACTCTAAAAAGTGAATGTCAAGCTCTGCAATCAAGATGGGGCAAAGATATCAGCCAGATAAAAGTCATCTTTAAGGAAAGGTATACCTTGAAGAAAGAGAGACTATAATTCTGTACTGAGTGTGGAAAAAATACACTTTAGCTATAATCAATGTACAAAAATGGTGATAAGAGACAGAATCTAAGTAGTACTAGGGAATGCCAAAAAAAATATGTTGTTATATTGTATACACAATTAATATGTAATAAGGAGAGAAACTATTTGTACGTACTGGCGGAGCAGGTGGGGGGAAGAGGGGTTGGTGGTTGGGAGGCTAGGATAGGGGAGGGCAGACTTATACGGTCTGTACCAGAGCCAATGATGGGAGGCGGGACTGGTGGTTGGGAGGCGGGAAATACTGCTGGGCAGACTTATACGGTCTGTGCCCTGAAAAGGACAGGTACAAATTCAAGGTAAGGTATACACATATGAGTTTGTCTTGGGCAGACTGGATGGACCATGCAGGTCTTTTTCTGCCGACATCTACTACTACTGATGGTATGACCCACAAAATTGAAAAAGAAAACCAGAAGTGATCACGGGGTAGCACAAAAACAGACAAACAAATAAAAGATCAAGAGGTTGTAAATCAGATCAGGCTACTGGAATTCAGGACTAGGCATAACCTGGAAATAAACATGGTGTTATACAAAATTATATATGGTATCCAAGTAGATTACCAAAACTGTTTCTTAGAGCTAAAAGTACATCTTATGTGCACAAATTAATAACATGGCATAGCCACTCCAGAAGTGAAAAAAAAGGCATAAACAGTACTGTTTAAATGCTCTTTGGAGATATTTTTTTTAATCTCTACAAATAAGAAATCTTGGTGGAGTGCATGCAAATAATAAAAAAGAAAATATTTCTTTATATTAAATATGATCTGGATGGCAATCTAATATAATAAAAGGCACCCTCAACGTTCTGAGGACAACGTTCTGAAGTCACTCAGACTCCCAGAACGGTTCGTAAGTTCGTGGTGGTGAAGCCACTGAACGACTTGCTGCCCCGCCCTCGCGTCAAACGTCATGACGTAGAGGGCGGAAAACCAACAGAAAAATGAAAGCAGGGACCGCATCAAGGAAGGGGGAGGAGTAGGGAAACACGCGGAGCGTGTTTCCCTACTCCTCCCCCTGCCAAGGAAACGCTGGCTACCAACCGCGCCGCGCGCCTCAGGTAGCCCCGCCCCGACCGCCCAAGCACCACTCTCCCTCCCTCCCAAGTTCAGCAACGCGCGACGGCGACGTGGTGGAGGCGCTCCGCCCCAGATGTCAGCGGGTGGGGGGTGCTGCGAGTCCGCTCCCGGCGCTGTCCTGCCTTTAAAACCCAATTTGAAGCGCTGGAATAACAGGCAGCAGCGCCTCGCGTCTGCCCTTCTACTAAAAATCTCTTCGACGACGTCATTGGGCCTTCCCACATTGAGTCCCGCCCTCCTCTCAGGTAACTTCCAATTACCGCGAGGGCGGGTGGGACTCAATGTGGGAAGGCCCAATGACGTCGTGGAAGAGATTTTTAGTAGAAGGGCAGACGAGAGGCGCTGCTGCCTGTTACTCCAGTGCTTCAAATTGGGTTTTTTTTTTTTAAGGCAGTGAGGGTGGTGGGCCTGGGCGGCAGGAGAATGGAGCTGGTAGGTGGGGAGGGACTCAGATGGGAGAAGGGTGTGGGGCTCTCAGGTGGGGGGGAGGGCGTTCTCAAATGGGAAGGAGACTGAGGTGGGAGGGGTTCATGGATGGGAGAAGCAGAAGGGGGTGGGGAGGGGGTTCTTGGATAGTTGAAGGGGACGGGTGGGGAGGGGACTGGGGTTCTTGGATGGGAGAGACTGGGGAGGGGGTTCTCGGATGGGAGAAGGGGACGGATGGGGAGAGGACTGGGATTCTTGAATGGGAGAAGGGGACTGAGGTGGGGAGGGGGTTCTTGGATACTTGAAGAGGACGAGTGGGGAGGGGACTGGGGTTTTTGGATGGGAGAGACTGGGGAGGGGGTTCTTGAATGGGAGAAGGAGACTGAGGTGGGGAGGGGGTTCTTGGATGCTTGAAGGGGACGGGTGGGAAGGGCACTGGGGTTTTTGGATGGGAGAGACTGGGGAGGGGGTTCTCGGATTGGAGAAGGGGACGGGTGGGGAGGGGACTGGGGTTTTTGGATGGGAGAGACTGGGGAGGGGGTTCTTGAATGAGAGAAGGGGACTGAGGTGGGGAGGGGGTTCAAGGATGGGAGCGCTTCATGAAACCCCATACACACTCACTCTCTCATCTGGCAGCGCTTCCTGTACCCCCTGCCCCCCCCCCCCCCACTCCCTCACTCTGTCATCTGCCATTGCTTCCTGAACCCCCCCCCCCCCACACACACACACACACATACTCACTTACTTTCATCTGGCAGCGCATCCACAATCCCCCACACCCCTCTTCTTCCAAGCTGAACCCCTCCAACACATCCCCCCCACCCCACACACACACTCTCTCTCTCTCTTCCTCTCCTCCAGCACACCAATTGCTTAGGTGCAGTGGCAGCAATCTCAGACACCAGAGAAAGAGGGGGGCCTGACACCATAGAGAGAGAGAGAGGGAGGGAGGGAGGGAGGGAGGTATCTCTGTCACACACACACACACTCTCTCTCTCACAGACTATGTGTTTCTGTCTCTCACTCTCATACACTCTATGTCTCACATTGTATCACATTCACTCTCTATGTGTCACACAGTCACTTACATACTCGCTTGGTCTCATACACTCAGTCTCACAGACAATCTGTGCCTCACACACACTCTCATTCACGCACACACTGTATCTGTGTGAAACACACTCTCTCTCTCTCTATCACACTGTGTCTCCCATACGCAATTGCACACACTCTCATTCTCTCACACACACTCTCTCACAGACACGCTCACACCCATACTCACTCTCTCTCTCACACACACACTCACACTTTCACTCTCTCTATCACACACAGTCACTCTCACATACACTCTCCAAAACATACACATTATGAGGAAAACCTTGCTAGCGCCCGTTTCATATGTGTCAGAAACGGGCCTTTTTTACTAGTGTATAAATAAAACTCTGATTCCATAAAAAGCCTAAATTCATAATCGGAAGTCTGAAAGAAAAAAAAGACACTCAGAAGTTAATTCATAAGGTCACATATCTCCACTGTTCTGGCTATTTCATTCTTAGGACACTCATTCACAGATTCCTTCATACTTTCTCAAAGCAAGCAGGGGAAAACCAGTTAGTTTCCTAATAGCTTAAACATCCGGAAAATAAAACTGTAGAATTCTTTACAAGCTTATCAGGAAAACAAAATAGTTATCTAGAAATCATATACATAAAGGAAACAGTGACATGGAATTGTATCAAATAAACTGTAGATTTCAACAAGTAGGATTACAACTGAAAATAGTAGGGACAAATTGTTAAACTGTGCAGGAGGGCAGAGCAAAACCGTGTCCCTGTCACTAATGTAACCCCTACAAAAGTTTTTCTTTCTTTTATGGTTCAAAAGCAGTGTCAGGTCAGCTCACTTGCATTCAGGAAATTGCTTTGGGCTAGAGACAAAAGGTAATTTAATCCTTATCAGCACTGCTGGAATGCAGGTTTTAGCAAAGACTCAGACAGAGAAGGAGATATCAAAAGACAATACAAGAAAAACCAGTTTATTTCAAAGAAAGGTTTAGTGCTCTCAAACAGAAGTGACATTTTTATCATTTAACTGAAGACAAAGCTATTTACAAAGGAATGCTGCTAAATAAACATGCGGCAAATTTACTGTCCCTCTGCATTCATTTGTTCCAACCCGTGCTTTAAAAAAAGGCCTTCTATTATTCTTACTTATAAATGCTTAAACAATAACAATTGTTTATTTATTTATTTATTTATTGCATTTGTATCCCACATTTTCCCACCTCTTTGCGGGTTCAGTGTGGCTTACAATAAGATATGAATAATGGAAATACATTTGTTACAACTTGGTTATAGGTTACATTGTGCAAGTTTTGTGAAACCATCGAAGTATCATTAAGAATATGACAATGGGAGATCAACATTGAAACTTTGGAAAGAGACAATGGGAAGCTTAGAGGGCAGTGTTAAGACACAGAGATATATGGTGTACATATTCCTGTGAGCAGATGTATGAGTGATGTGGAATTACGGGGGATGAAGGTTAGAAGTGGATGTATGGAGCATTGATGATCAGTGAGTGTGGACTCTATATGTTTTGGCTCTTGCCATAAATTGTTTCAAACAGATGAGTCTTCAGTAATTTGCGGAAGGAGGCTTGTTCGTGAGTCATTCTTAGGTTGCGCGGCAGTGTATTCCAAAGTTGTGTGCTCATGTGAGAAAAGGTTGACGCGTGTAGCGTCTTGTATTTCACGCCCTTGCAATTAGGGAAGTGGAGGTTGAGGTATGTTCTGGATGATCTTTTAGCATTTCTGGTTGGAAGGTCTATCGACTCAGACATATAGGCAGGGGCTTCACCATGAATGATCTTGTGGACTAGTGTACATACCTTGAAAGTGACGCGTTCCTTAAATGGAAGCCAGTATAGTTGCTTTAGTAGTGGTGTTGCCCTTTCATATTTTGGTTTTCCGAAGATGAGTCTGGCTGCTGTGTTCTGGGCTGTTTGCAGTTTCCTCATCACTTGCTCTTTACAGCCTGTGTATAGTGAGTTACAGTAATCCAGATGGCTTAGGACAAGGGATTGCACTAGGTTGCGGAAGACGAATCTTGGGAAGAATGGTTTAATCCTTTTCAATTTCCACATGCAGTGGAACATCTTCTTAGTTGTGTTATTTGCGTGAGTTTCGAGAGTTAGGTGGCGGTCAATAGTGACTCCAATAATTTTTAGCGTTTCTGAGATTGGAAGGTTTTGGTTTGGTGTGCTTATCTTGTTGAATTCATTTGTATTGTATTGGGAGGTGAGTATCAGGCATTTGGTTTTTTCTGCATTTAGTTTCAGACGGAATGCATCTGCCCAGGTGTTCATGATGTATAGACTTTGATTGATTTCGTTGAAGATTTCTTTGATGTCTTGTTTGAAGGGGATGTATATCGTCACATCATCGGTGTATATGTATGGGTTAAGGTTATGGTTTGATAGGAGTTTTGCTAGAGGGATCATCATTGACACAATTGCAACTGCCTACAACTAAAATGAAAATATATCCCTATTTACAGTGCTTTAGAGCTATGAAAGGAAACAAACATTTAAGGAGACAAGGATCTAAAGAAGCCTCCTGTGGCCACGAGAAGGAGGAATTCTTTTTAGTAGCCTTGTGCCATTTTTTTAATATAAAAGATTATAGATTTAGTAATCAGGGGAGTCTGAGCACAAACCATTTGGAAAAATGGAGTCAGGCAAGGTGAGGGACAAAGAAAAAATTCAAAGAATGTGAACTAAGATTTGAAAGAGAGCTCAAATAAGATAAGAAAATCTTCCCCAAGAAGGAGGAAGTGACGTCACGAGGCGCGATGGAAGCTTAAGATCGAAGCTCCATCAGGGCGCTGCTTAAAAGAGCAAAAATAAAGGTTGAAAGTGCTGTCTGGAGAGAGGAAAAGCGAGCGGATACTGCCCACATCATGCCCGCGAAAAGGGGGCTTGAAAAACTTAACTTCACGGCCCTTCCAGGACGGAAGAAGAGGAATAGAGATGAGATTAGAGACGTTACGATGTGGCCTGCATAGGTAGGAAGAAGGCAGAAGAGGAGGGCCAGGATTGGGATTGATATCACCAGCTGAGAGTAAGAGAAGGAGTAAAAGAGAGCGGAGGAGAGTAGGAGAGGTGTGGCCACGAAGTCGTCGTTACCCTTCAAATCTTGCAAATCTTCCAGAACTAACAGCTAAATACATTCAAAACAGGATCTAAAGGTCTTGCTGGTTTCCAAGTTAATTTAGGATTTATTAAAGTATCAGAGTAATCATCCCGTGTGTGGAAAACCAACTTAACTCTAAGAACATAAGAATAAGCATACTGGGTCAGACTAATGATTCATCTAGCCCAGTATCCTGCTTTCAACAGTGGCCAAACCAGGTCACAAGTACCTGGCAGAAACCCAATTAGTAGCAACATTCCATGCTACGAATCACGGGTCAAGCAGTGGCTTCTCCAATGTCCATCTCAATAACAGACTATGGACTTTTCCTCCAGGAACTTGATCAAACCATTTTTTAAAACCCAAATATGGTAACTGCTGTTACCACATCATCTGGCAGCAAGTTTCAGAGCTTAAGTATTCTCTGAGTGAAAAAATATTTCCTCCAATTTGTTTTAAAAGTATTTCTATGTAATTTCATTGAGTGTCCCTGGTCTTTGTACTTTTTCAAAGAGTGCAAAATCAATTAACTTCTACCCATTCTACAGCACTCAGGATTTTATAGACCTCTATCATATCCCCTCAGCCGTCACTTTTCCATGCTGAAGAGCCCTAGCCTCTTTAGCTTTTCCTCATACGGGAGGAGTTCCATCTCCTTTATCATTTTGATCCACATTAAATTGAAACTCATTGAAACATGTGGCAGGCACAAAGAACAGGCCTTTGGTTAACAATTTAGTTTCAGCTTCTGTTATAAGAAGATAAATTAATTACCACTGACTCCACTATCTCTGTGATAAGGTCCATGGCTTGTTTTTTGAAACACCTCTTCCTTTTCTATTATTTCTTCCATGTCTTTGATTTTGAACACCAAGATAATTGTCTTGCTCCGCCAAAGGATGAGCAGCTTTGCTGGTGTGAGCCCTTGGATCCAGCCGGAGACGGCGGAGTGAACCCCTCCTTCTCCAGAGGACAGCCGACCCACCCCCACTCTTCGCCTGGGAAGGCCACCGTTCCCTGGAAGTTGAGCCTCCAGTTGCAGGCAGCCTACAGGGCTTCTGGAACAGGGGGCGGACAGGCCCCGCAGACAGCGCGGCTCTGGATTCCCGGAAGTCAACTGGTCCGAGGTCCCGGGGAACTGGCACACCGGCGAGGAGGACAGCGGCGACAGAGGTAGAAGCAGGCAGCGGTCTAGAAGAATCAGTAGCAGGCAGTGGTCAAGGCAGGCAGCGGTCAAGAAGAGTCAGTAGCAGGCAATGGTCAAGGCAGGCGGCGGTCAAGAAGAGTCAGTAGCAGGCAGTGGTGAAGGCAGGCAGCGGTCAAGGAGAATCAATAGCAGGCAATGTCCGATAGCAAGGTACAGAGTTCCATCCAACGATGCGGAGCTCTCAGGAACGAGAAGCCGAAGCACTGGCTAGGAGGAGTAGTGCTCCTTAAGTAGGCCTCCTCATTAGCGCGGGGCCCCAGCTGGTGCTTCCTGCGGTTGAGTCTTCAGGTAACCAATCCGAGGTGACGCTAGTCACCGCTTCCCCTGCTTGCTCCCGCAACCGGAAGAGACGCCGGCTATCCTCCGCCGGCACCATGTTGCTGGGGTTCCATCCTGGAAGTGGAAAGCCGGCCATTGGCGGCAACGAGGCGAGAACAACCAGCAATCCTCTGTAGCCGGACTGAAGGCAATGGCCGCCTCTCCCCACTGGCTAGCGATAGCCATCCACCGGAGGACCTGCGGCGAAGGCCGGCCATCCATGGCGGCCCCGGGCCCCATGGCCCACTGGTACCAGCGGCGAGCAGGTGCGTGTTGGTCCCGGCGGAAGACGGGACAATAATCTTGAGAATCATCTTCCACTAGAAAAAGACCCATCTACAGAAGCATGCTGTTTACCACCTCCAAAATTCTTGTTGGAATTCTTGTCATTCTTGTACATTCAAAGATATACATGTCTATTTATACAGGGGTCCTTTTACTAAGATGCAGTAGGAATTGGCCTGTAATAGTGTGAGCACTTGGACATGTGTCAAGGATACTTATTACCGCAGCATTAAAAACTCTATTTTTTATATAGAGGTCGTAAATAGACGTGCACTAATGAAAAAAAAATTAGTGTGCAACCATTTACTGCCTAAGCCATTATTGACTCTTATTTAGTAGGTGATAAGGGCTCATGTGCTAACCTGGCACTGCCTGATTACTGCCAGGCACGCCTTCTCCCCGCTCCCCCATGCTAGAAAACACAAAATAATTTTCTATCATGGGAAATGGCATGCAGCATGCCCAGCGGTAGTACTGTTTCATCTCTATAAAGTTTCTTCAGTTTTAATTTCTTAATATTATGTTTGAATTTATCCATGTTATCCTTAAGTTGTTTATTTATGCATTCTTTTATGCCACTGTTTTCCAAAAATGAGTCTCAGTTCAAAGTGGCTTACAATTAACAGGTGTGTGTTGTAGAACATCTGTTGTTTGTGTGGCTAGTTATAGAACTTTTTTGATTGGTAGGTTTTCAGCTCTTTTCTGAACTGGAGATAGTTAATGATGCTTCTTATGGCCTTGAGTTTCAACATTTGGTTGGAACCCAGGTAGCTGAAACCTGCCATATAGATGGTTTTGTAGAATATGTTTTTGCATTTGGGTGGGTGGAGGAGGTAGCCTCTTGTTTCTGGGCTTGCATTTCTTGGCGATAGTTCTATCAGGTCTAGCATGTATTCTGGAGACATTCCAAATAAGTATTTTGTAAATGAGGGTGCTTGTTTTGAAGATTAGTCTAGCCTTGATTGGTAACCAGTGTAGCTTTGCTCTCTCTTATTCTGACTTTTTGAATATCAGTCTTGCTGCTGTGTTTTGGACTGTTTGCAGAGGTTTTAGTGTGGTTTCTTTGCATCCTGCGTATGCTGCATTGCTGTAGTCTAATTTTGACAGTATCAAAGATTGCACTATTAGCCTGAATGATTGTCTCAGAAAGTAGTCTCTAATCCTTCTCAATTTCCATAGTGTCCTGAAACATTGTGATGTGATTGCTGATTCTTGACTGTCTAGAGCATGGGCGTAGTTTGACTGTTTCATTTGGGGGGGGGGGGCAAAGGATGGGGCGGAGCATATTAGTATATTCATTTGCATATATATATATACTAGTAAAAAAGGCCCGTTTTCGAACCAATGAAACGGGCGCTAGCATGTGTTTTTGTGTGTGTGTGTGTGTGTGTGTGTGTGTGTGTGTGTGTGTGAGTGTGTGAGGGTGGGGTGTGTGTGCAGGTTGTTGATGTGTGTTTTTTTTTTGTTTTGTTTTTTTGCTTGGGGGGTTGGGGGATGTGCTGTGCTATCCTGGCAAAGTGGGATGGATTGGTGTGTGGCTTTGAGAGTGTGTGTCTGTTGTATTGTGTGTGTGTGGTTTTGTCTATCAAGGAGGTTTGTGGAGGGGGGTCTTTCTGTTGGTGAAATGTAAATGTGGTTGTAGGGGGGTCAGCCTTTGCTGTGTGGTGGATTGCTTTTTCCGGGTTTTTTTTTGTGTTGTGCTGAGGCAGCAGTGTTTTTTTAGATGGGCGGAAGGTAGAGGAGCACGTTCTTGGTCTGTCGGTATTTTTTGGCTGTTTCAGGGCTGCTGTAGGGGAACACTGGAAGAGAAATGTGCTGTGGGAAGCAGCGCCGTCTTTTTCCGTTGGGCTGGGGTTCTGGGCATCCTGGAGGTGGGAGACGGCTTGCCTGAGGACGGGGATGGTTGTTTTAAGTTGGCGGAAGGGAGAGGAGCACGGTCTCAAGCCATCGGGTGGTGATCCGGTATGTTCGGTCCATTTCAGGCCGGCTGCAGGGGAATGCTGGAACATGCGCTGCGGGAAGCTGCGCCGTCTTTTTCCGGGTGCTCGGGGAATCCCCGAGGTGGGAGACGGCTTGCCTGAGGCTGGGGATGGTTGGGCACGGCCACTTTGGCAAAAGGGAAAGAGGAAGGGGGTGGGGAGTAACCTGTAGCTGCGTGAGAAAACGGGTATTCTTTGTTTTGTATTATTAGTTTGCATTTCTGTTGAAGAAAGAGTGGATGCCTTTTGAATGATGGAGGTGGTGCGTCGGTGTGCGGTTGTTTCGTTAATTTGGCAGCCAGTCTCCAGCGATTCCTAGACAGGGAAGGAGTAGGGAAACATGCTCTGTGTGTTTCCCTACTCCTCCCCCTTCCTTGGTCGCTATTTGCTGCTGGCTGGGTCGCGGGTAATCCTTCCAGCTGGGCCGCAGCTTGTCCTGTTCGCCCACGTCCCAGATGGTGATGGGCACGTTGTTTTCCGGCTCCTCTAACTCCATGTCAAGCAATCCCAAATATAGTCTTTGCTATGGGCCCTCTGGCACTCTTCAGTACTGGCATTAGGGTTTTAAAAATCCCCCCCCCCCCCCGGTCTATTTTTGCACATACCCACAGCAGGAATATTCTTCTCTCATTCCAGCGGTGGTTCTGTGCTCTCCGTGCTGCACAGATAATGAGCCATTCTGCTGGGGAATGCTCCTCCCTTATTGTCACGTAGTTTCCTCTGATTGGTCCGTCTTACGTTGCCTAGTGTTGCCTGGGAATGGTGTTGTGATGGTCCTTTGTGTTTCAGAATGTTGAGGGTGTTTTTTCTGAATGGTCCATCATGCGAGGGCGGGGCAGAGAGACATGGTCAGTGTTGTGGCTTCACCACCATGAATCCATGAACCCTTCAGGGAGTGACTGACTTCAGAACGTTGTCTTCAGAACATTGAGGGTGAGTTTTATTCTAGTAGATATATACTAGTAAAAAAGCCCCGTTTCTGATGCAAATGAAACGAGGGCTAGCAAGGTTTTCTTCTGTGTGCATGTGGGAGTGTGTGTGTCCCTGCCCTCTGTCCTCTCTCCCCTCCCCCCTCTGAGTCCTTCACTGTTACAGAGAGAGCGATTTGATTTCGTGCTTTGCTGTGTTTTCCTTCACTGACTGTTTGTGTTACAGAGAGGGTGGGGCAGACACTCATGGGGAAACCGGACATCTCTCCCCCTTCACACTTCCGGCTGGAGGCTTCATAGAACGTTGGTGGTGCCTTTTATATATATACTAGTAAAAAAAGGCCCGTTTCTGGAACGAATGAAACGGGCGCTAGCAAGGTTTTCCTGGGAGTGTGTATGTTTGAGAGAGAGAGAGCCAGAGTGAATGTGCGGGTGTATGACAGAGTGAGACTGTCAGTGTGACAGTGTGTGTGTGAGAATGAGAGTGTGTGACAGGGCCCCCTCCCCTGTTCCTAATGCCCCTCACCCCGTTCCCTCCCCTCCTTTTCCTCCTCCTTCCCACACTTTGGGTTCCCTAAGGCTTTTAAAAGTCTATGTACCACCGTGGCCCTAACGCCCAGTATCCGGATACCCCACCGCTTTCCTCCTCACCCCTCCCCCAAGATGTAATACTTTCACGACCTTCATTTTTAAAAAAAAGTGTCCTATCTACCCTGTGTACAAATGCCCGGCATTCAGATTGTGTTCCTCTCGTAAATTTTCATTTCTTTCATTCATTCAGAACTTGCCCCCCCCCCCCCCCGAACACTTTTGGTTCCTTCAGTCTTGTAAAACTGTCCTATGTACCCTATGTGCTAATGGCCAGCATTGAGATTGTTTTCGTGTCCCAAATTTGCATGTCTTTCAGTCATTCACAACTCCACCCCCCCCCCCTTCTCCAGTTAACACTTTCGTTTCCTTCAGTCTTTTAAAACTCTCCTATCTACCCTGTGTCCTAATGGCCAGCATTCAGATTGTTTTCCTTTCCCAAATGTTCATGTTTTTCAGTCCTATATAATAATTCTCAACTCCAACAGGATGTGCTTGGGATCGTGCCTGCATATATATATATATGCAAAATGAATATGCTAATATGGAGGAAGGAAGGGAAAAAGAGCTGGCTTTTTTTGGGAATAACCATAATGAATATGTATGAGATATCAAGCCAGCTCTTTCTCCCTCCCTTCCTTCTTTCCTCCTTACCCAGCACTCCCTCCATCTTGTAAGGCACTGCCTACCCAACAAAAACAGTGTTAGAGACATTACCTGATATGCTTATTGCTCTGGGCTGTGAAAACACTACCATTGTAGTTGTTGATGTTCAAACTTATTGAAAGAATCATGGGTTGATCAGCTTGCTAAGATTATTGCTAATGCACCTATTTTACCAAATTTGGAGCCATACTATGTCAATATGGGAATAATATTAAATTGAATTTAAACTCATGATACAAAATACCACCCAAAATAGGAGAATATCCAAAGCCGAGAACTTGGAGATACTTCCCCCCAAAAGCTGTCTGATTTCATTATGCACATCTTTTGTACCTCAATCATAATTGTTACAGAAATCAGTTTGATTTTTTTAAAAATAAAATACCCTCCATAAACATAAGAGTTTGTCATTTTAGGCACCTTAAAAATCCTCTTCATCTTTCAGCCATACATTCAGAAAATTATACTTTAGGATAAATATTACAGCTCATATCTAACACAGTGAATTCTACTTTAAACTTCAAGTTCCGAGTTTATATCTTGATAACGCCATAAGCGTTCAGTGCGATTTACAATTAAAATCAACAAGTTCCAGTTAAGAGTCTTTGCAGCAGGAAATCTGCTAAACAGAAGATGCTTTTCCTGGGAAACTCTCTATTTAGCAGCTTACAACACATCCAGCATTCAAACGAGTAAGAACCGCAGCATGGCGATTAAGCAGAAGTATTAGCTATAGTTATGCAACTTTATGCTATTTATACACACATGGATCAAATGGGGTAGGTGGGGGGGTCACAGGTTTGCTTGCTTTGTTTTGAGTGAATGGCGACGGCTGTGCGGCGTGGAAAAAATTAGATTTACCAAATGACGTCTTCTTCCTTCTGTGGACTCAGGACGCTCAGGCTCAGTCACTTCACTTCCACTACGGACAAGGCTTGCAGCGGCGAACTACCACCAGTAAAAGCACTAACAGGCAGGCTCGACTCCGTCCTTCGCTTCCCTGCCCTCTCAGCGTCCCGCCCGAAAGGAAATGACATCAGAGGAGGGCAGGGAAGCGAAGGACGGAGTTGAGCCTGCCTGTTTATTGGTGTTTTAAAGTCGTTAACTCGCGACAGGATTGTGAAAAATTACAGAAGGACCTTACGAGACTGGGAGACTGGGCGGCTAAATGGCAGATGATGTTTAATGTGAGCAAGTGCAAGGTGATGCATGTGGGAAAAAAGAACCCGAATTATAGCTACGTCATGCAAGGTTCCACGTTAGGAGTTACGGACCAAGAAAGGGATCTGGGTGTTGTTGTCGATAATACACTGAAACCTTCTGCTCAGTGTGCTGCTGTGGCTCGGAAAGCGAATAGAATGTTGGGTATTATCAGGAAAGGTATGGAAAACAGGTGTGAGGATGTTATAATGCCGTTGTATCGCTCCATGGTGCGACCGCACCTTGAGTATTGTTTTCAATTCTGGTCGCCGCATCTCAAGAAAGATATACTGGAATTGGAAAAGGTGCAGCGAAGGGCGACTAAAATTATAACGGGGATGGGACGACTTCCCTATGAAGAAAGACTAAGGAGACTAGGGCTTTTCAGCTTGGAGAAGAGACGGCTGAGGGGAGACATGATAGAGGTTTATAAAATAATGAGTGGAGTGGAACAGGTGGATGTGAAACATCTGTTCACACTTTCCAAAAATACTAGGACTAGGGGGCATGCGATGAAACTACAGTGTAGTAAATTTAAAACAAATCGGAGAAAATGTTTCTTCACCCAACGCGTAATTAAACTCTGGAATTCGTTGCTGGAGAACGTGGTGAAGGCGGTTAACTTGGCAGAGTTTAAAAATGGGTTAGACGGTTTCCTAAAGAACAAGTCCATAAACTGCTACTAAATGGGCTTGGGAAAAATCCACAATTCTGGGAATAACATGTATAGAATGTTTGTACGTTTGGGAAGCTTGCCAGGTGCCCTTGCTCTGGATTGGCCGCTGTTGTGGACAGGATGCTGGGCTCAATGGACCCTTGGTCATTTCCCAGTGTGGCATTACTTATGTACTTATGTTCTATGACTTCGGGTGAAATGAAAGTCGTAAGTCGTTTTGTTTGGGGGGGCACTGCCCCCCTTGCCCCCCAAGTCTACGCCCATGGTCTAGAGTTAGATGTTTGTCGAGAACGATTCCCAATATTTTAGTTGTGTCTCGATTTGTGAATTTTTGATAAGATGTGGGGTTGTGCGGACTGATTAGAACCAGGAATTTGGCTTTGTCTCTGTTGAGCTTGAGTTTGAAGGTTGTGACCCAGTGTTCCATAAGGTCCAGGCCTTTTTTGACCTTGTCTAGTATTTCTGTGATGCTGTTGTTGAACGGTATGTAGATGGTGACATCATTTGCATATATGAATGGGTTGAAATCCGATTGTTCCAGTTTTTTCTCCAAGTGGGGCCATCATAAGATTGAACAGTTTGGGTGATATTGGAGAGCCCTGTGGTACCCTGCATTCTGAAGTTCAAGAGGCTGATGGTTGGACATCTTTATGATGTAGAATCTGGTCCTTAAAAACGATTTTTTAACCATGTTACCACTGCGCCGCTGACTGATTGTTGGTGTAACTTATCAAAATCTATGCTCCTTATATTACATAAGTACATAAGTACATAAGCACTGCCATACTGGGAAAAGACCAAGGGTCCATCAAGCCCAGCATCCTGTCTCCGACAGCGGCCAATAAAACAACAACAAAAAATTTAATAATGTTCAATGGAATCTGTCCAAGCCCTCTTTAAATTCCGTAAGGAATCCATTGTTTAATTCAGCTTTTATGATGGTTTTATTCATTTTAATGATATCATTCAATCCTGAGGACACATCCGAGCTTTGACTAGCAATGTTGAATTCAGATGAAATTTATTTATTTTATTTTTTATTTTATTGCATTTGTATCCCACATTCCCCCACCTATTTGCAGGCTCAATGTGGCTTAACAAATCATTAGCTTCTTGGGTAGAAAAACTATGGGGGTCTTTTACTACGCTCATTATATTCCTATGGATGTCTCAGCTTTTACCGCTAGCTGATTTCTACAGCGAGCTTCCCTGTAATTTATCCAGTTGCAAACTATGCCAAAATATTTCACAGGACCCCAAAGTCATCCACAAAGGAAAGATATTCAACATAAAGGGATCTTTCACTTGCTCATCTTCCAATGTGGTATATATCATTCAGTGTAAAAAATGTAATGAAGGATGATATATTGGAGAAACAGGCCAGATGCTTAAGACAAGATTCAATTTACATCACATGAACAATACTGGTGCCAGTAGGGTTCCCACGCCTGTTGGTCAACATTTTACAGGACCAGGACACTGTACCAGTGACTTCACAGTGAGAATCCTGAAAGGTAACTTTAAAACCATACAAGAATGTAAGACCTTTGAAGTCAGAATGATTAAATATTTTAACACCCAACAGAAAGGACTTAACAAGGATCTGGGGTTCCTAGCCCATTATAAACCATAAAGCTGTATGTCTCTGTTGATCACCCTCCCCGCACCTACCCACCCCCATCCTCCCACCCTGTCAGACTGTCATAGTAATGCTTGAATGTTTTCACTTATATACACTGTCAGCTAGCACATTTGCTTATTTCCAATCTGAGGAAGAAGGGCGACCTTCGAAAGCTAATCAAGAAATGTATTAAGTTATGTCCAATAAAAAAGGTATCATCTTATTTTCTTTTCCATGTTTTATTTTGTTTGATTTCTATTGATAACCTTAAGAGTGGACTAACACGGCTACCACACTCCTCTACTGCGAGCTAAAAGAGCTACCCATTTAGTAAAAGATCCCTTTATATGTAGTATTCCATGAACTAGTAGTCATACTACTAAAAAATGTTTGAAGCTAGCAAAAGAACAAATAGTGCTGTGTTGACGCTAGCACAGAAATGGATAATCAACACTTGCTGAAATCTCCGACTCAATAGCTGCTAATTTTAACATCATGGAATCTTGGGCTAAAGCATTTCAGTTCAAACTCAACAAAGACAAAACGCAGTGCCTACTCCTTTCGTCCCAGCATAATAAGGCTATCCCGGCTACGCTCATCACTAAGGATTCTACTCTTCCGATCTCAACTACAGTGAAAATCCTTGGTGTCTTGTTAGATAATCACTTGCAACTAGATAACCAAGTTAAACTCATCACAAAAAGAATGTTCCATTCAATGTGGAGATTGAGGCATATCAGACAGTTCCTCACAAGGGAACTCTTTCGTACCCTCACTCACTGGTTGGTCCTATCTCATATAGACTACTGTAGTGGAATTTATGCTGGTTGCCGAAAATTCATCCTGAAAAAACTCCAGACTGCTCAAAACACAGCTACAAGGCTAATTTTAGGCAAATCACGCTTTGAACATGCTCAACCTCTTCGTTTTAACCTACATTGGCTCCCCATTATAGATCGTATTACCTTTAAAATCTGCTCATTGACTCACAAGATAATATATGGGGAAGCCCCTGCTTACATGCTAGATTTGTTAGATCTTCCATCCAGAAATGCTTCAGTGACTTCTCGTTCCTACCTTAACCTACACTATCCAAGCTGCAAGTTTGTTAAATATAAATTACTCTTTTCCTCCTCCTTCTCGTACGTCAGCCTGCAGTCTTGGAACGGTCTACCTAGATATCTCAAAGAGATTGACGACCACCAGCTTTTTAAGAAATCTTTAAAGGTATGTGCTGAAGTAAATAACACTGAGCCTTTGTCGTCACGCACTTATTTTACTGTACGATCTACTTTTTGTCTACGTAACTTTATAGCAAGGTGTGTTGGAGTATAATACTTATGATATGATACTTATGCTGACCCAGAATATTTTTTATTTTTGTTACATTTGTATCCTGCACTTTCCCACTCATGGCAGGCTCAATGTAGCTTACATGGGGCAATGGAGGGTTAAGTGACTTGTCCAGAGTCACAAGGAGCTGTCTGTGCCTGAAGTGGGAATCAAACTCAGTTCCCCAGGACCAAAGTCCACTACCCTAACCACTAGGTGGTTAGGGTAACTGCCATCTTCTCTATTCGCATCAGAGTAATCATGCGCAACCTCCATTCTTGCAAAGTCGGACATTTATTTGTAATCCAGTTGGCCATTATGCATTGCTGTGCTATTATGACAGTTTTTCCTAAGAATACTTTCAGTCCTTTCACGGTGCGCCACAGCGCTCTGAAGTGGTCAAACAACAGTCTCGCATCTAACTGCCATTTCACTTTCCACAATTTTGAAACCTGGGATATTATGACTTTCCAGAACTGTTGTATTCCTTTACAGGACCACATGCAGAATGTTTGTTTTGACCTGTTGCTACCAGAATATTTGTTTGACAGGTTGCTACCACAATGCTCCGTTGTGCTGAGAAACAAGTCCAAAGGCTGGTGTTTTCATCAGAGGGTGCCTGGGAGAGAGGAATGTAGATTGGCCACTCATTGTTCTGTTCCAGGCACACTTGTTTGTGAGCTGTTATAAAAAGAGGGGAGGCCCTAGCTGAAGCAGAAGCTCTGTACCTGGTTGAGGGACGCCTCACTAGTGCTGGAATTTTCCCGCAGATCTCTGGGCGGTCATCGGTGCTTCCCCGATTGACGTTGCAGCTCAGATGAAGGCTACAATCCTGTGGTGATGTATGTCTACTGCATAAGAGTGTTATGTAATATGTGGGTGCCTATTGATGTGTGACCTGCATAAGAGTGTTATGTAATATGTGTGTGTCTATTGATGTGTGAATAAACAATCTTTAAAGCAATATCCGAACCCTTGATTTGCTACATTTGGCACTGTGAGCCGGGTTTTGCATGTTTCGGAAAGGGAAAAAACAGAACCATAATAGTATTGGTGCTGGGATATCAGAGGACACTGTGCAGGCACATTTACCTCAGTTATTTAGTATCCCGGGGTGGAATAAGTATCCCTATCAGGCATTGGCAACTGAATAGGCTACTGATACGGGTTTAAGTGAGAATTGGGATGTTTGCCTAGGAGAGGAAAAGTGTGAGGAAGTGTTGCAATGTCTACAGAAAGTCCCTGTAATTAAAGGCAAGGAGTTGCGCTCAATAAGTCGACGTGGGTGGATTTTATTGTTGGCATATCATCTGGTGCATCAACAAAATGTACTTCTCCAGCAGCAACTACTGGAAGCACAGGCAGAAATGCTGACAGTAAAAAGTGATTTGGTAATGGCACAATGTCAGGGAAAGTTGATGATGGATAAGTGTACAGGGTACCAGAGGGTTGCAGAGCGTGCCACAGTAAGGATGGCACAGTATAAAGTTAAACAGCAGAAAGGGAAAGTTAAAAAGCGGGGATTAAATGGGGGCAAAGTAGTACGCAGTCAGCAAGCTCGGGTAAATGCTGACAAATCAGCCCATTCTCCTCCTGAGGCTGGAACCCCTAGTGTTAGTGCTAGCGCTAGGGTGCCCCCACAAGAGCAAGAGGAATGACAGGGTTATGAGGATTTGTATCCTTGGACAGAAGTGCAGTATCTTAAAAAAGCAGGAAAATATGATTGACAGAATGACCAGGCTTCCACCCACTTGGCGCGTTTAGATTTGCAGCTCCATGTAAATATATTTAAATCATTTTTATTACGGAACTAGATATTAACAGTATGAATAATAAGTCATTTGTTACAGCTTAAGCATTTTACAAATATGACCGTGCTAACATCATTTTTTCTGACAGGTTTCCAATTCCTTTCCCCCCCCCCTTCTCTCCCTTTAACCCGCACATCCTTACCCCACCCTCCCCCCTGCCACCCCTATCCCTTCCCCTTGAATTCCCCCCTTCCCCCCCTCTCTCCCTGACATCCTAAACCAACTTGACTCAATCTAATGTGGCTCAGGCTCTTTATAGTTATCTGTTCAAAAGTCGGCTTCTCGCTGCCGGGGTCAGTGTACTCAGAAATAAACACCAACATTGCTGCCAGTTCTCCCCAGTCCTTGATGAAATATCCCTGACTGCCATCTTCTCTATTCGCATCAGAGTAATCATGCGCAACCTCCATTCTTGCAAAGTCGGACATTTATTTGTAATCCAGTTGGCCATTATGCATTGCTGTGCTATTATGACAGTTTTTCCTAAGAATACTTTCAGTCCTTTCACGGTGCGCCACAGCGCTCTGAAGTGGTCAAACAACAGTCTCGCATCTAACTGCCATTTCACTTTCCACAATTTTGAAACCTGGGATATTATGACTTTCCAGAACTGTTGTATTCCTTTACAGGACCACAGCATGTGGCCCAACGTCGCTCCATCTACTCCACATTTTGGACACGTCCCCCAAGGGGACATACCCATATGAAACGCCCTTCTAGGCGCCACGTACATCCGCATCGCAGTTTTATACTGAATTTCCCAATGAACTGTGTATTTTGAGCGTCTCTTAATTGACAGAATATAGTCTTTAAGCAGGTCTGCAGTAATGTCTGTGGATAAATCTTTTCCCTAGTTTTCTGCCAATCGTTTATAATCCACCTCTGGAGTCATATCCTTTATGTGGCGATGATGGAATGCCAACGGTACTTTATCCTGCGCTCTTAAAGAGTACGCTGAAGACAATTCTTCTTGCACGTCCTCTGTCAAGTCTGTCCATGGCAATGTCGTGATGTAATGTTGCAACTGTATATAATGAAAGTAGTCTCTTGGAGGGATTAAAAACTCTGTCTTTAAATCTGAAAATGACTTGAGCTTGCCCTCCAACGTCAGCACTTGTAGAAGATATGTCATCCCTTTTTGTTTCCACCTACCAAAAGCTGGGTAGATGCATCCTGGCATGAAGTGAGGGTTGTTCACAATAGAAAGGAAAGGGGTCACTTTGGGCGAGAACTGGTGCAACCGGCATATCCATTTCCAATTCGCCTTGGCTGAACTCATAATCCCTGTGGCTCTCAGTGTCGCAGCAATGTCCCCTCCTCCTGAATGTAGACAGTTACTAAAATGAGTCTGTGGAAGCAGGCTGAGTTCCAAATCTGTGCGGAACCAGTCATTGATGTGCCACATCCCACTAGCAGCTGTTATATTTTTAATACTAATTAATCCCAGTCCGCCATATTCTTCTGGGGTACACAGAGTTCTCAGTGGTAGTCGCGCTCTTTTCCCCTTCCATAGGAACTTTCTTAACATTTTATTCAGGCTACATTCTTCTTTGTTTCTCAGAAATAAAGGCAACAATTGAAACTCATACAACCATTTAGGTATAATGCACATATTATACAGGGCTATTCTTCCCCATAAGTTTAGTGGTAAGGACTCCCACCCCCTTAAATTCTGTTCGGTGTCCCTCAGTAGTCATTGTATGTTAAGTGTGTAAACCTGAGCCAAATTCGCTGATAACCATATCCCTAAATATTTGAGCACCCCGTCTGCTTGTTTAAAGGGGAACCCATACCCTTCTCTATCTGCCAATTCGGGGATGATTGACAAAGCCTGGGACTTATCCAGGTTTAAGGTAAACCCCGCCACCCGCCTATACCCGGCTAATACCTCTAGGAGGGGATTAAGCGACTGCTTAACATCTGTAATTATCACCAAAAGGTCATCGGCATACGCTAGTACTTTGAGTTGGTGCCTTTCCAAACTCACTCCTTTTATGGCTTCTACTTTGTTTATTTGTCTCAGTAGCGGTTCCAAAGTGAGCACAAACAACAGTGGGGATAAGGGGCACCCCTGCCTCGTGCCACGTTCTATTTTAAATTCCTCACTTAGTGCCCCGTTTGCCAGTATTGCCGCCCTTGGTTGATTGTACAAGGTTTTTATTGCTTTCCCAAACCATTCCCCAAAACCCAGATGCTCCAGAGTCTGAAAGAGGAAATCCCAACTCACTTTGTCGAAAGATTTTTCAGCGTCCAGACTCAGGAGCATCGCGTGCTCTCTCCTCTCCTGACATCTGGCCATCGCCACCAGGGCCTTCCGCACATTTAAAACCGAGGACCTATTTCTAACGAATCCCACTTGATCAGGTCCTATCAATCTGGGAAGGACAGCGGCCATGCGTTCCGCTATAATTTTTGCTAATATTTTGATGTCTACATTCAATAACGATATGGGTCTGTACGACTCTGCTAACTCTTTTGATTTACCTGGTTTTGGTATTAGGGTAATTGTGGACGTATTAGCGTACAGGGGCAACTCGCCGCCTTCTATCACCTCTTCGAAGTAGTCAATCAATGCCCCCCCGGCCCTCGGTGGCAACATCTTATAATATTCGCCTGAAAATCCATCTGGCCCTGGCGCAGAGTATGACTTCAGTTTCTTTATTACTGCCTGCAATTCTTTCGCCGTCAATGGGGCATTTAGGGCTTGCTGCTCCTCAGCTGTCAGCCTGGGAAGCCCAGTTTGTGCCAAATACTTCCTAATCCTCTGTGGGCTCTCTAACTGTTCTTTTTTGTATAAAGTGGCAAAGTGTGAAGCCAGAATTTTAGCAATTTGCGTTGGGTTGTTAGTTAATTGACCCTGTCGATTTCTAAGCGCATCAATTGTTCTTGGGCCGCTCCAGGTCTTTATAGCCCGTGCCAGCATGCGACCCGGCCGGTTGCCATATCTTTCTAGCCTATATTTCTTATACAGTTGGGAGTGTGTTTCTTTTTCATGCAGTAACGTGTTAAGGGACACCTGTGTGGTTTTCAAAGTCTCCAACCTCATTTGGGTTGGATTCCTCGCATAAGCCTTCTTCGCGCGTTTCAGTTGCGCTTCTAGTAAAAGCACACTAGCTGCCACTTTCTTCTTTTTAAGAGAGACATAAGCTATAATGGCCCCCCGAAGGACGGCCTTAGAGGTCGACCAAAATAAGGACGCTTGGTCCACATGCTGTGCATTATCTGTCACAAATTCATCCCACCTCTTGTTAATATATTTTTGGAAATGTGGGTCTGCCACCAGATAGGCCGGGAATCTCCATCTTTTCCCACCCGACTCCCCAATGTTAGTTTCCAGATCCAGCCACACTGGAGTGTGGTCAGATATTTCTTCCGGTCCTATAGTTACCCTCTGCACTCTATAAAACTCTCCACGTGTTATTAACATGTAATCCAGCCTGGCTTGCGTCCCATGAGCCCGAGATCTATGTGTGAAATCTACTTCTGTTGGGTGTAAGGCCCTCCATGTGTCAACTAGGTCCTGTGTGCGTACTATGCATGACAGTGTCTCCCCTCTATGTCCTTGGTAATGTGAGGAGCCTGGATTTGTGCAGTCCCGGTCTGGATCCATTACCAAATTTAAATCTCCCACTATCAGTAATGGGCGGGTTCCATTTTGATTGCATAACTTCATTATTGTTTGATAAAACTCAGGATCGTGTTTGTTAGGCCCATAGACTACCAATAAATTTACTTCCATCCCTTGCAACCATACCTTTAACATCAAGTATCTCCCCGCCTGATCCGTGGCTATCAACGAGGCCTTATACGACAAGCCTTTTCTAAATAGAATTGCTACACCGCCTTTGCGGCCCTGGGGGGAGCTGGCAAACACCTCTCCAACCTAGGTTTTCTTTAATTTATTGTGCTCTGCCACCGACAGGCGGGTTTCTTGTAAACAGGCAATATCTGCTCCGTGCCTCCGCAGGGCCGCAAGTATTTTTGCCCGTTTGATTGGAGAGGAGATCCCTCCCACGTTCCATGTTATTATACGCGCGGGCATGATCTAGATTGTATGTGATGCCCTAACGCATGGCGCCCTGTCTGACTCTTGTCCGCTATCCCATGTGCCCCACGCTTTGGTTGTGTCATCTCCCTGTCCTGTCCTCGGAGAAATACTGTGCCATATGAATCTCTGTTCTGGCCGAGCCACACTAGTGGATATCTTACCCATCCCCCCTCCCCCTCCCCTCCCAACCTCCCCCCCTGCTCCCCATTACCCCATCCTGTGATGCTACCCCGAAACATTTCCCCAGGTCACAATGCCCACGAAAATGTAAAAACCACGTGTCTTTGCTTTGAGACCCCCTCCCCCATACTTGTACATCGTATTTTCTCCCCGCTTTTCCCCTGCACCAGCCTTACTCACAATCAGTTATGCATTCTTACACAGTTATGCTCACTTTCCTTTCTAAGTACTGTCCAACAACTGGTATTCCGCCAGAGCCGCTCGTGCCTCCTCCACTTTGTCAAAAGTTTGCCATTTATCTTGAATATGCAGCCGCAGCTTAGCGGGATATTGTAACGCAAACTTTATCTTTTTCTCAATCAATTGTGAGCACAACGGGTGAAACTTCTTACGCTGTTCCTGAACCATCGTTGTGTAGTCTTGGAAAATCAAAATGTTGCGTCCGCCATATTTAAGTGAGTCTCTCTTAAGTTTAAATCCTTGTAATATTTCAATTTTGTGCTTATAATTGAGGATTTTCGCCACCACAACTCTTGGCCTGTTGTTAGCTTCCACCTTGCGCCCTATTCGGTGTGCCCGTTCAATTACCAGCGCGCCGGATGAATCCGTGAGCGCCAATTCTTTTCCTAGCCAATTTTCAAGCCAGGTTTCTAAGTTGCGTTCTGGCAATTGTTCCGGGAGCCCAACTATGCGAACATTATTTCTCCGAGAGCGGCTCTCCAGGTCCTCCAGCTTTGCACTCTGTTCTTTCAGTTGCTGTTGTAGACTGTGGATATCCGGCCCATAACCACGTGTCTCATCTTCGAGGGCCGCCATTCTGGCTTCTAGATCTCCCGTCCTGATCCCCAAGCCATCCACCGCAGTCTGGTAATGATCTAATTTTTCATGCAATGCCGACCACTTTGGAGCCCAAGCTTTTTCAATAGCAGAGGTCAGTTGGACCAATTGTTGTTCTGTGAAGGTGCATGGCGCTGCCGCGATTCCCGGGCCTTCCGCCATAACTCCGTCCAGGGCTCCCGCTTTAGTTTTTTCTTTCTTTGTGGTGCGCAGCGCCATACCACCTGGCGATTTCTTAATATATTTGTCCATACGCACTTGTAGTCTTGGCTGATGGTGGTAATCGCCGCTTTGTTGTAAATTAAGCAGTTCTGGGGGAGCGAGTCTCGGAGCTAGAGCAAGTCACGTCTTGCTCAGCTCATAGCGTCATGTGGTCTCGCTCCATGTAAATATAAAAATTTGTTGGAAAAATAGGTCCTGTCAAAAAGTGCGTGCACTAGTGGATATTGGAGCTGAGGCCACTTTATTATATGGGAATCCACGTAAATTTAAGGGTCAGAGAGCTGTCATGACCGGGTTGGGTGGAAAACCAATTGAAGCTATACAGACCTGGATGGAATTAAAAATTGGAAATTTACCTAAAAGGGAATACTAAGTTATGATTGTACCTGTGCCTGAGTATATACTGGGTATAGATATATTAAAAGGATTGATATTAACATTACAAGATGGGAGATATCAATTTGGAGTTAAACCTTACATCTAATCTCGTTCAATTACTGTGGGAAAGGTGAAAATGACCCCAATAGAGATTCCCCCAGCCACACGGACTATTCATTTAACACAGTATAGAATATCAGGGGGGCACCTTGAAATCAGTAAAACTATAAAAGAGTTAATGGAGAAGGGGGTTATTAACGCTACCACAGGGCTGGATTCATAGCCCCACTATCTGTCACTGGACGGTGGCAGATCATTTAGATGAGTTTCCTCTAGCTGATCATTTATTTTTGTTACATTTGTACCCCGTGCTTTCCCACTCATGGCAGGCAATGGAGAGTTAAGTGACTTGCCCAGAGTCACAAGGAGCTGCCTGTGCTGGGAATTGAACTCAGTTCCCCAGGACCACTGTCCACCACCCTAACCACTAGGCCACTCCTCCAATAATGCAAATTGTGCATTATTTAGACTGTAAACCGGTGGGATTTCGGTCGGCAAGGCACCTCGAAGATCGGACAGGGAGGACTTAGGGTCCCAGGAAGAACTAGGAGAGATTACCATGATGGCGGTCTGGAAGGCAGTACAGGCACTGATGTTAGCTGTTTCAAACTCAACAAAAGAGTTTGCTGCAATAGTGAGTAAAATTGAAAAATGTGATCAATCTTTGGAGAAAATTAAGAACGATGCGGATGCCCAAACACAAAAGACACATGAGGAAATGACCGGTTTAAAATCCTCAGTGACGGCTTTAATTAAAGATAAACAAATAATTCATAGGAAAATTGAGTCAATGGAGAATTATAATAGACGTTTGAATTTGAGACTTTTGAACTTTCCCATTTCTTCTTTATTGAAAGCGAGTGAGCTATTTTCAATGTATTTGAAGGATATCCTGCAGTTACCAGATTCAACTTTACCTCCTTATACAAAAATATATTATTTACCCCAAAAGAAAGTTTCATCTGTGGACTCTGTAGGATTGTTACAAGGGGAGGCTCAGAAACCTCAAAATTTAACTGCATTTCTTGAGGACTCAAACTTTGAGATTACAGACCGAGGAACATTGTTAGTTCAATTTGTATTTGAGAAAGATTTGAATCATGTGTTTAAGTTATATTTCAAGAATTCTGTTAAATTGTTTTATGGACAAAAAATCTGGATGTACCCTGATGTTGCGAAGGCAACTCAGGAGAGAAGGAGACAATTCTTGGATTTAAGAAAGAATGTTAAAGCTTTGGGAGCATCGTTCTTGTTAGCTTATCCCTGTAAGTGCAGAGTTAACTTCCAGGGAAATAAGTATGTTTTTTCTGAACCATATCAGCTAAAAGTTTTTGTGGAAGCTAAGAAGATTCAGACCCCCACGGTATAATAATATCAAACCAATTAAGATAGTATGTGGAATAAAGGCTAGCCGATTTATTCAACTAATAGTTATGTTTAAAAAATTTCTCCTCAACGTTTCTTAACTGCCCCTCTCTCCCACATTTGAGGTCTAAGGAAGAATGAAAATTGTCATATTTTAGACAAGGAAATGTATTGTAATTGATTCTTGAAATTATTGCCTTCTGTGTTTCCTATGCAAGTTTGTTGTACTTGTGAAATTGAAAATCAATAAAGAAATTTAAATAGACTGTAAGCTCTTCAAGCAGGGACCATCTTTTCATGTATGGTATACAGCGCTGCGTATGCCTTGTAGCACTTTAGAAGTGTTAAGTAGTAGTATATTGATGATATTATAATTCAAGGGAAAACACAGGAAGATGTTCAGACTCAGTTGGAGTTGTGAATTTTACATTTAAAGGAAAAAAAAAAGGATGGGAAATAAATCCTGATAAGATACAAGGGCCATCCCAAACAGTGAAATTTCTAGGCATTCAGTGGCATAATGGTCTGAGAGAAATTTTGCCAAAAGCTAAACAGAAAATTTTGGAATGTGTTCCTCCTTGTAATAAAAAGGAGGCATAACGTTTTATAGGATTATTTGGCTTTTGGAGACAACACATACCCCACCTGGGGCAAATTTTAGCACCATTATATAAAGTGACTAGGAAAAAATATAATTTTGAGAGGGGAGAAAAATAACAAGTTTTGAAGAAGCACAGCAATCAATACAAACTGCCTTAGATTTGTAGCCAGTGCAGACAGGAGAGGTAGAGCTAAGTGTCTCAGTAACTGAAGATTATGCTAATTGGAGCCTTTTGGCAGAAACAAAAGACTCGAGTGCCATTACAACTGGAAAATTAATTAAAAAAAATGTATGGGGTACAGAATTGTGGCAAGACATTTGGAATTAAGTACAGACTACTAACGTTACTGTTTTTCAATTAGATGCTCATTGCAAGGGTGATAATCTAGAACGCCTTTACAACGCAGTGGCTGATGAACAAAGCAAAATTTCACCTCTCAAGGTGGAAACCTTGGAAGAACAAGAAAATTGCTCAGGTTTGGCGACATGGGCACACCAAAAGAGTGGACATATGGGCGAACAAGCCACACTGCATTGGGCACGACAGCGTGGGTTAGCACTCACCACTTCCCTCATTAAAGATATTATTACACATTGTCCAATCTGCCAACATTTGACTAAACGTCCGGTACCCCATCCAGTGCGAGGTCATTTGGCCCGCGGAAAGTTGCCTGGTCAAATCTGGCAGATTGATTACATTGGCCCTTTACCTTTGTCTAAAGGATGCCAATATGTCTGTGTCGCTGTGGATACCTTTTCAGGTTTCCTGGTTGTACATCCCTGTCACAGGGCAACTGCACAGAATACTGTTGTTTTATTGAACCTCATCATCCGCTACTATGGAGTACCATTGCAAGTTCAGTCAGACAATGGTATTCACTTTAAAAATAAATTGCTCACCAGTTTTTGTACTGAGTATAACATTGAATGGATTTATCACATTCCTTATTATCCTCAGTCAGGCGGATTAGTAGAGTGTATGAATGGTTTACTCAAGCAGAGTATACGCAAAATGACACCTACTCAAACTTTACAAGGCTACTACTACTACTATTTAGCATTTCTATAGCGCTACAAGGCGTACGCAGCTCTGCACAAACATAGAAGAAAGACAGTCCCTGCTCAAAGAGCTTACAATCTAATAGACAAAAAATAAAGAAAGCAAATCAAATCAATTAATGTGTACGGGAAGGAAGAGAGGAGGGTAGGTGGAGGCGAGTGGTTACAAGTGGTTACGAGTCAAAAGCAATGTTAAAGAGGTGGGCTTTCAGTCTAGATTTAAAGGTGGCCAAGGATGGGGCAAGACGTAGGGGCTCAGGAAGTTTATTCCAGGCGTAGGGTGCAGCGAGACAGAAGGCGTGAAGTCTGGAGTTGGCAGTAGTAGAGAAAGGAACAGATAAGAAGGATTTATCCATGGTGCGGAGTGCACGGGAAGGGGTGTAGGGAAGGATGAGTGTGGAGAGATACTGGGGAGCAGCAGAGTGAGTACATTTATAGGTTAGTAGAAGAAGTTTGAACAGGATGCGAAAACGGATAGGGAGCCAGTGAAGCGACTTGAGGAGAGGGGTAGTATGAGTAAAGCAACCCTGGCGGAAGACGAGATGGGCAGCAGAGTTTTGAACTGACTGGAGAGGGGAGAGGTGACTAAGTGGGAGGCCAGCAAGAAGCAGATTGCAGTAGTCTAAACGAGAGGTGACAAGGGTGTGGATGAGGGTTTTGGTAGAGTGCTCGGAAAGAAAGGGGCAGATTTTAGGGACGTTGTAAAGAAAGAAACGACAGGTCTTGGCAATCTGCTGGATATGAGCAGAGAAGGAGAGAGAAGAGTCAAAGATGACCCCAAGGTTTCGAGCTGAGGAGACAGGGAGAATGAGAGAGCCATCAACAGAAATAGAAAACGGGGGGAGCGGGGAGGTGGGTTTGGGGGGGAAAATGAGATGCTCGGTTTTGGTCATATTTAATTTCAGGTGGCGTTGAGACATCCAGACAGCAATGTCAGACAAGCACGCTGAAACTTTGGTTTGGATTCAAGGTGAGATATCAGGGGTAGAAAGGTAGATTTGGGAGTCATCAGCGTAAAGATGGTAGGAAAAGCCATGGGATGAGATTAATGAACCAAGGGAAGAAGTGTAGATAGAAAAGAGGAGGGGACCAAGAACAGAACCCTGAGGTACGCCGACAGGCAGAGGGATAGAAGTAGAAGAGGATCCACCAGAGTGAACACTAAAGGTGCGGAGGGAGAGGTAGGAAAAGAACCAGGAAAGGACAGAGCCCTGGAATCCAAGTGAGGACAGGGTATCGAGAAGTATGCTGTGATCGACAGTGTCAAAAGCAGCGGAAAGATCAAGAAGAATGAGGATGGAATATTGACCTCTGGATTTAGCCAGTAATAGGTCATTGGAGACTTTAGTAAGCGCAGTTTCGGTTGAGTGGAGAGGGCGAAAACCAGATTGTAGTGGGTCAAGAATAGCACGTGAGGAGAGAAAATCAAGGCAGCGGCGGTGAACAGCATGCTCAAGTAATTTGGAGAGAAAAGGAAGGAGGGAGATGGGTCGGTAATTAGAGGGACAAGTAGGGTCGAGTGAAGGCTTCTTAAGGAGAGGTGTGACCATAGCATGTTTAAAGGCAGCAGGGACAGTCACAGTGGAAAGTGAGAGGTTGAGAATGTGACAGATAAAAGGAATAAGAGCAGGAGAGATGGCATTAAGAAGGTGGGTGGGAATGGGATCAGAGGAACAGGTGGTACATTTTGAGGAAGAAAGGAGAAGTGTAGTTTCCTCAATAGTAACTTCAGGAAAGGAGGAAAGGGAATGAGGGGAAGGAGAGAGAGAATGGACTAGTGGAGGGAGAGGTGGCGAGGTAGAGAATGCAAGGTTTATCTTTTGAACCTTGTCGTGAAAGAATTCAGCAAGGATCTGAGGAGATAATGAAGGGGGAGTTGGGGGAGGGGGCACCTTGAGGAGAGAGTTCAATGTGGTGAAGAGAAGTCGAGGGTTAGAGCCAAGAGAGTTGGTCAGTTGGATATAATAATCCCGTTTGGCGCGTAAAAGAGCAGATTGGAAGGAGGTCAGCATGAACTTAAAGTGTAAGAAATCAGCAAGGGCCCGAGATTTCCACCAGAGGCGTTCGGCGGAGCGGGTACAGGAACGTAGGTAGCAGATATTAGAAGTCAGCCAAGGTTGAGGTTTTGTACGCCTTATAGGGCGGGTCATCAAAGGTGCAACAGTGTCTCAGGCAGAGGATAGAGTATTGTTGTAAGAAGAAACAGCCTCGTTGACAGACGTGGATGGTGTCACAGTAGAGAGGAGGTTTGAAACATGGGAGGATAGAGATGAAGGGTCAATATCGTGAAGATTCCTAGATAAATTAGATAAGATCGGACGGGACTGGGAGGGAGGAGATTTAAGCTGGATGTCATACCTCCATGATGCCATACAGCTCCTTAATAACCGTCCAGTGGGTCCTGATGAAACCCCCTTGATGCGCATGCTCACACCTCATTTGACCATCACTATGGCCTCAGTGTCTCAATATGCCTATTGGCCTTTGCATGAACAGACCCCGCCCCTCCTCCATCACTCCAGCGGTGCGGCGGGTTGTGATCTTAGTACTCCGTACTCCTATACTTGTTCCCCAGGTTCTATTACCCGCATTTACACTGGGTTAAGATTGCAGATTCCTGATGATTGTTATGGTCAGCTTTGTTCCCGCTCTAGTCTTGCTATGCTTGGTTTAGCTGTCCTTGGTGGTGTCATTGATGCAGATTATCAAGGGGAGATACAGGTTCTACTGTATAATGGTTCTGCAGAAGTATTTAATATCAATCCAGGAGACCGTATTGCTCAAGTAGTGATAATTAGTATCAATACCACCACACCACAAAAGATTTTGCCACCTGCACAATCCACTACACGCGGAGTGGCTGGTTTTGGATCCACTGATTTGCAACTTGGACAGAAGGTTTGGGTTAAGGACCCTACTGGAGCTCAGCCTCCTATGCCAGCTGAGGTGGTGGCCAGAGGACAATGGCTATTGTTAAGACTGGTGATTCACAGTTGCATAATGTTCCCATAGATCGTTGTTATTTGCGAGAATAACATGCTTGTTGTTTATCCTTTGTAGTACGTCGTCCTACTCCTTTTGGATGGTTACCCACTAGTGTATACCTGGACACCGGCGACAGAAATCCTCAACCAAACGAACGTGGTCCGCTATTGGTGGAAGAATTCAGAGAACAAGACGCTGACTGAAGATAACTACACTTGTACTACCAGTTGCCTTATTATGAATGTTACTGTTGACAATAGCTCACTGTGGAAGGTGCAGGGTCGTGTGTTGTTGGTAACTAATGTCACCCTCAATTTGACTATCTCGAATAATACACACTGGACGGGGTGTGTACAGCAAGCTGGCTTCCGAGATCAACAATGGATTCATTGGAACAGGACACAAAAGCTATTATTTTTAAAGGGTTGTAATATGTGCAAGAAAGATTTAATAGTGATAAATCGGACCGGGGAATGGATGTTCGCAAATGCCACCCCAATTACTAACCGAAGTACCTGGATTGACTTCTTGTATGTTTTCTGGAAACAGGAACTGAGTATGTTATCTTCCCGCGTAATGCGTCTACCACAAACTTGTAAAAATATGTCAATGAAGCATCAGCGCATGATCTTAACATATAACATCACTTTCCCTAAGATGCCACATTGTACACGGTATCGGAGGGCTTGGTATGATACCATTTTAGGAACTGTTGGTACTGGGTTGGGAGTGTTAAATACTGTAGACACTGACACTTTGTATAACAAATTACATTACTTAGGGAAGGACTTATACGAAGAATTGAATATTTTAGCGAATTGGATGCCTGCTATTCCATCACTGGGACAATTGGTGTTACCAGCAATGGAAGGACATAATCGTTTATTTCAGCAGGACTTTATGATTCAAAATGATTCATGGACGAATGTCACAAAGGCTTTGAATTACACATGGTGTACCTTGCAGGTACTGTATGCTATTCAACAGAGAGATAATTTTCAGATGGCTTTGCAGATGGGGATGCATACCCATTTGCAAACCCTGTTAGGTAAATATTGGCATGGAGAGGTTTGGTTGGTACCTCAGAATAGCCTTACAGTCTGCAATATGCACTATTGTAGTGGAGAACTGCATGTTTATGCAATTCAGAATACACAGATTGTATGTAAATATTATATTGTACCTATTATTGTTCAACAGAATGCACAATTACAATTTTGGAGTCCACATGTAAAGGGACAGTATATCACTAGGTATAATAACACTTACGATCTATCATATTGTATTTTTAGTTTAAATAGATTAATTTGTCCTTTACAAACACCTTTATATGAACCATGCTTATCACCTCGATTTGGTGAATGTACCTTCACGGTGTACCCCAAAGTTTATGAAATGTTTGTAGAGATATCTGCTCAGATGGTATGCATTACCACAGCTAATAGCTCGACCGTACAACATAATCCATTTTTAGGGAATATGGTGGTTAGCTAATGTTATAGTAATATATCAGTATTTTGGTGGAAGGGTGCTAAATATTTCTTTTTCCCAGATATACAGATAAGCACCTCCACAATCTATACGTACAGTTTCTTCCGTGCTCCTCTGTTATATGTTAATTATAGTAGACTACAGCAAATGCTAAATGAATCCGAGATTGTACATCAGTATTTAGAGGACACTAATCAAACTCTACGTATTATGAAGGTGGATGCCCAGTTAAATAAAACCCACATTCTCCTAGTCGCTGAAAATGTTCGGAGCAAATTGCAACATCATTGGTGGGATCTGTTAACTGGTCATTCTCCTGGAGCAGATACATTTCTCCAATGGCTTGCACATCCATTACTAATAGTTTTATTACTTAGTATTGCTTTGGTGGTATGGAATTGTATTCTTACATGTAACATTTGGCACCCTCCAGCAGGAGCGGTCCATAATACCATGTATACTTCTGTGTCAGCATAGGTATCAAGAGGTGGAATGTGTTGGAGTATAATACTTATGATATGCTACTTATGCTGACCCAGAATATTTGTTTTCTGACATGCAGAATGTTTGTTTTGACCTGTTGCTACCAGAATATTTGTTTGACAGGTTGCTACCACAACGCTCCGTTGTGCTGAGAAACAAGTTCAAAGGCTGGTGTTTTCATCAGAGGGTGCCTGGGAGAGAGGAATGTAGATTGGCCACTCATTGTTCTGTTCCAGGCACACTTGTTTGTGAGCTGTTATAAAAAGAGGGGAGACCCTGGCTGAAGCAGAAGCTCTGTACCTGGTTGAGGGACGCCTCGCTAGTGCTGGAATTTTCCCGCAGATCTCTGGGCGGTCATCGGTGCTTCCTCGATTGACATTGCAGCTCAGATGAAGGCTACAATCCTGTGGTGATGTATGTATACTGCATAAGAGTGTTATGTAATATGTTGGTGCCTAATGATGTGTGAACTGCATAAGAGTGTTATGTAATATGTGTGTGTCTATTGATGTGTGAATAAACAATCTTTAAAGCAATATCTGAACCCTTGATTTGCTACCAGACGGCCTAACTTATTAGCTTTTTTTTTTTTTGTTACATTTGTACCCCGCGCTTTCCCACTCATGGCAGGCTCAATGCGGCTTACATGGGGCAATGGAGGGTTAAGTGATTTGCCCAGAGTCACAAGGAGCTGCCTGTGCCTGAAGTGGGAATTGAACTCAGTTCCTCAGTTCCCCAGGACCAAAGTCCACCACCCTAACCACTAGGCCACTCCTCCACTCCACAATTCGAATTCAAATTCGTAAGTGTCGCGTCCGTCGCTCCTTTTGGCTCCTCCGCCGCGGGGGGCGGGAGCCAGCGTCCACCACGGCGAGGGTCGGCGGTCTGGAGGCCACGGTGGGGAGCCGGGGCCCGCTGCAGTGATGGCTGTTCCGGCCGAGGCCAGAGGCCGGCGATTGCGGCCTCCGGTCTCTTAGTCGCCGGCTGTGGGGGCTATGTTTGCGCCGCTGAAGGAGGCGGCGCCGAGGCGCGATGGCCGGCGTCTTCTTCTCTCCTGGGCGCGAGGGCCCGGAACTCCGCCTCTGAGGTGCTGGATTGGGAGGCCAGGTTGGTGGTCCCGCCTGGGGGATCGGACAGAGCAAATCAGAAAGGCTCTGTCGATAAACAGGTCCGGATTGGTCGGCTGTACCTACGGGGGCGGGGCGGCTGATGCTGAACAGTATTTAAGGAAGGGGACTGAGCTAGAACATTGCTTCAGGTTCTGTTCCCGAGGCCAGTCTCCGTTGGTTCCTGTGCTCCGTTGTTTTCCTTGTACTTCCGTTTTTGACTTTTGGACTGTTCCTCGTTTTCCCTGCTAGCCGCCTGCCTTGACCTCTTGCCTGATCTTGACTATGCTGTTAGCTGCCGGCCCTGAACTATTGCCTGTCAGTGGATGTCCTCATTCTCCATCTGCCCTCTGCTCTCCTGGTCCCTGTTCGGGTCAGTTCGGCACCCCGCGGTTCCTGAAGTCCCGTTGACCGCCTGCAGCTGGGGGCTCAACCCTTGGTGAACGGCGGCCGCCGCGGGTGAAGACTTGGGGTTGCACGGCTGTCCTTTGAGGTCCCTCGGGGCCTCGCGGGACCTAAGGGCTCACCTACCTTGCAGATAAGACAGGAACCTGAAGCCATGAGCTCGCCTACGCAACCCGATCTAGGGGACCTGGCTAAAGTTCTCCAGCAGCAGCAGGAGCAGTTGAACGCCCTGTCGGGGGCCCTACAGAACGTATGCTCTCAGCTATCCTCGGTCCAGGTACAGAACCAGGCCGCTGCGGTCCACCAGGTCGCCGCAGCGGCTCCCCGTCCAGGAGGGTCCTTCCCGGGACCTCGGTTCCCTGAGCCTGCACGATTTGATGGTGTTCCCGGAAGCTGCCGGGGTTTCCTCAACCAGTGCAACTTAAACTTCAAGATGCAACCAGAGGCTTTTGCATCAGACCAGATAAAAGTGGCCTATGTTATTTCCTTGCTTACGGGACGGGCCCTGGCCTGGGCGTCCCTGTTATGTGAACAACAGGATCCGCTCTTGGATAACTATGAGGAGTTCCAACGCCGCTTCCGCATGGTGTTTGACCTTCCAGGAAGGCCGTCTTCCACCGCATCCGAGTTGCTGCGGGTTCAACAGGGTGAAGGGACCGTGGCAGACTATGCTATTCGGTTTCGGACTTTGGCAACCGAGTTGCGCTGGAATCAGGAGTCCTTATCTGCAATCTTCCTGGAGGGACTTCAGGATCGAATCAAGGATGAGCTGGCTGGCCGGGAGGTCCCGGGGCAATTGGATGCCCTGATCTCGCTCTGTGTCCGGGTAGATACCCGTTTCCAGGAGAGGGCTAGAGCCCGAGCCGACCGGTGGAAGGGACCCAGGGGTGTGCCTCAGTCTAGTCAGGGACCGTCCCCCCGCCGTGGCTCCCGAGAACCTAGGGAGACCTCTGAAGAACCTATGGTTATCGGCCGCCAACGACTGACTCCGTCGGAAAGGACTCAACGTCTGCGGGGCGGTCTTTGTCTGTATTGCGGCGAGGTTGGTCATTTCATTCGCACTTGCCCCACAGGCCAGGAAACGCCACTCCGAAGGCGCCCTGAGGGGAGGGGTCTTGGGGCACTCTACTCCCCTACCTGACCATCTGATAACTCTTTCGGTAACTTTGCGGTGGCAGGAGACGATGGTTCACACCCATGCCCTCTTGGATTCCGGGGCTGGGGGAAATTTCATTTGCCAGGAACTCTTGCGGCAGATGGAATGGCCCACACTGCCCTACCGACCTGCTCTGCAAGTGACATCCATCCAGGGTACAGCGTTACCCCAGCCTATCACAGAGGTGACTCCATTTTTGGGGCTTCAGGTGGGGGAGGATCACCGTGAGGAGGCTCAATTTCTGATCTTACCCCGCACCATTCATCCAGTGGTACTGAGCCTGCCCTGGTTACAGCGCCACACCCCTGTAATAGATTGGACTTTAGGGAAGATTCAGGCCTGGGGTGGCGCCTGCACTGAGGCCTGTTTGAAGGGCCGGGAATCCAGCTGTCCCGCGGTAGTAGCTACCCCTAGAACTGTGTTAGCCTGTCAAGCCGCTCTGCCAGAGGAGTACCGGGAGTTCGCGGATGTGTTTAGTCCCATGGAAGCGGATGTGCTACCGCCACATCGGTCCTTTGATTGTGCTATTAATTTGATGGCTGACAAGATGCCACCACGGGGCCGTCTCTATACACTGTCCCGAGAGGAATCGAAGGTTATGCAAGCCTATATCCGGGAGAATCTCCAGAAAGTGTTCATCTGTCCCTCCACGTCCCCTGCCGGGGCAGGATTCTTTTTTGTGACCAAGAAAGATGGCTCCTTGAGGCCCTGTATTGACTACCGGGGCCTAAATGCCATCACCGTGAAGGACCGATACCCTCTGCCCCTTATTCCAGAGTTGTTTGATTGGCTGCAGGGGGCCCAGATCTTCACCAAGTTGGATCTCCATGGGGCCTACAACTTGGTCCGTATCCGGCAGGGGGACGAATGGAAAACTGCATTTAATACGCATGAGGGGCACTTCGAGTATCGGGTGATGCCCTTTGGCAGGTGCAACGCTCCCGCAGTGTTCCAGAGGTTCATAAATTTCGCCCTTGAGGACCTGCTGTATGCTACGGTAATTGTTTACCTGGATGACATCCTGATCTTTTCCAAAGATCCCCTGGAGCATGTGACCCACGTTCGAACTGTTCTTCAGCGCCTACGACAATTCCGCTTGTTTGCCAAGCTCAGCAAATGCTCCTTTCATCAGCAGTCTCTGCCTTTTCTGGGACATATTCTGTTACTGGGAGGTCTGCAAATGGATCCAGATAAACTTTGCGCTATCCGGGAGTGGCCTCAACCCCAGGGCCTGAAGGCGTTGCAACGGTTCCTGGGGTTTGCGAATTACTACCGTCAATTTATTCCTCACTATTCGCAACTGACAGCTCCTTTGACAGCGCTCACTAAGAAGCATGCGGATGTCCGAAACTGGCCAGCTGAGACGCAAGCAGCATTTGGTCTATTGAAGAAAGCCTTTGAATCTGCTCCCATCCTTCAGGCTCCGGATCCTGACAAGCCTTTTGTGGTAGAGGTGGATGCTTCTGCTTTGGGCGCCGGGGCAGTCCTCTCCCAAATTAACGCCAAGGGCCGGCGTCAACCTTGTTTCTTCTTCTCCCGTAAGTTCTCCCCAGCGGAACGCAATTATACTGTGGGAGACAGAGAACTGCTAGCCTTGAAGTTAGCTCTGCAAGAGTGGAGACATTTGCTGGAGGGGGCAGAGCACCGGTTTACGGTGATTACGGACCATAAGAATCTCTTGTATCTGCAGGAGGCCCAAAGGCTGAATCCGCGGCAAGCCCGCTGGTCGCTGTTTTTCGCCAGGTTCCGGTTTCAACTGGTATTCCGGTCAGCTGCCCAGAATACCCCTGCGGACTCCCTCTCCCGAGCCTTTGAAGCTTCAGAGGACATTGAAGAGCCTCATCCTATGTTGGATCCAGTCTGCCTCAGTGCGGCCCCGGGAGGGGTCACCCCGTTGCGGAAGCTTGTGCCTCCATAGGACCGGGGAAAGGTAATGCGTTGGGGACATTCTTCTGTATGGGCCGGACATTTTGGTTTCCAAAAGACCCTTCGTCTGATTTCTCGACAGTACCAGTGGCCTCACATGAGGCAAGATATCCTTCAGTTTGTCACGACCTGCCCTACCTGTGCCCGGACCAAGTCTGTGGTAGGGCGCCCCTGGGGAGACCTGCAGCCTTTGCCCATTCCTGCAGCTCCCTGGGAGGAATTGTCCATGGATTTCATTACGGACCTTCCCCGCTCCCAGGGGCATACCGTGATTTGGGTTGTGGTAGACCGGTTCTCCCGTATGGCACATTTCGTTCCCTTGCCAGGGCTTCCGTCGGCAGCACTGTCAGCCCAACAGTTCATCCAGCATATTTTCCGGCTCCATGGGCTACCAGTCAGGATCATCAGTGACCGTGGAGCCCAGTTCACTTCACGATTCTGGAGAGCCCTGTGTTCTGCTCTGGGGGTTGTTACCCATTTCTCCTCTGCCTACCATCCACAGACCAACGGGATGGTTGAACGGATTAACCAAACGTTGAAAGGGTTCTTGCGGGCCTTTGTCAACAAGCGGCAAGACAACTGGGCATCCCTTCTTCCGTGGGCCGAGTTCGCCTACAACCACAGTGAACATTCCGCCTCTGGGCAATCTCCGTTTTTCATGGTTTATGGACAACACCTACGGCTTCCATCACCCATTCCCGCTGACTCTTCTACGCCCATGGTTTCTCGAACCCTGGCGGACCTGCAGGAAGTCTGGAATATGGCCCGAGAACAACTACAAAGAGTGGCCGCCAAGTACAAGTCGTTTGCTGACCGACATCGGCGTCCCGCCCCGGTGTTGCAACCGGGGCAAAAGGTATGGCTAAGCACTAAATACCTAAGGCTCCGGGTACCCTCTCGGAGGTTGGGGCCACGGTACATCGGGCCGTTTGCTATCCAGTCTCGGATCGGAGCGGTGACATACCGCCTGCGGCTACCTAGTACTCTGCGGGTTCATAATGCCTTCCATATTTCTCTGCTGAAGAGCTTCCAGGGGTCCAAATGGCATCCATAGAATAAAGAGTCTGTTGTTCCGGAGGCTGACCCCGATCCCGAATATGAGGTTGAAGAAATCATTGACTCCAAGAGGTGTCAGGGAAAGCTGCTCTACCTGTTATCATGGAAGCATTTCGGTCCTAATGACAATTCCTGGGAACCGGCTACCAATGTACATGCTCCGGAGTTGGTAAGGGCCTTCCATGATCGATATCCTCATAAACCTGGCCCCAGGAGGAGGGGGGCATCCGGGGGGGATACTGTCGCATCCGTCGCTCCTTTCGGCTCCTCCGCCGCGGGGGGCGGGAGCCGGCGGTCCGGAGGCCAGGGCGGGGAGCCAGGGCCCGCTGCGGTGATGGCCGTTCCGGCCGAGGCCAGAGGCCGGCGATTGTGGCCACCGGTTTCTTAGTCGCCGGCTGTGGGGCCTATGTTTGCGACGCTGAAGGAGGCGGCGCCGAGGCGCGATGGCCGGCGTCTTCTTCTCTCCCGGGCGCGAGGGCCCGGAGCTCCGCCTCTGAGGTGCTGGATTGGGAGGCCAGGTTGGTGGTCCCGTCTGGGGGATCGGACAGAGCCAATCAAAAAGGCTCTGTCGATAACCAGGTCCGGATTGGTCGGCTGTACCTACGGGGGCGGGGCGGCTGATGCTGAACAGTATTTAAGGAAGGGGACTGAGCTAGAACATTGCTTCAGGTTCTGTTCCCGAGGCCAGTCTCCGTTGGTTCCTGTGCTCCGTTGTTTTCCTTGTACTTCCGTTTTTGACTTTTGGACTGTTCCTGGTTTTCCCTGCTAGCCGCCTGCCTCGACCTCTTGCCTGATCTTGACTACGCTGTTAGCTGCCGGCCCTGAACTATTGCCTGTCAGTGGATGTCCTCATTCTCCATCTGCCCTCTGCTCTCCTGGTCCCTGTTCGGGTCAGTTCGGCACCCCGCGGTTCCTGAAGTCCCGTTGACCACCTGCAGCTGGGGGCTCAACCCTTGGTGAACGGCGGTCGCCGCGGGTGAAGACTTGGGGTTGCACGGCTGTCCTTTGAGGTCCCTCGGGGCCTCGCGGGACCTAAGGGCTCACCTACCTTGCAGATAAGACAGTAAGCCCCCAACCTCGCCCGCACCAGACTAAGCTGTTCTGAATAAATAGAATCCAGCATCATCCGCTCTCCGCACAGCTGTTGCACAATCTGAGGAGACCAATTTGCCTTATGCTGACCCTCCAGTTGATGTATGCGCTCCAAACAGCTTGCTATTTGTAACCTGCGCGCCCTTGAATGCTTGCTGGCAAGTTGAAAAAAGTAGCCCCTAGAAACCACCTTCATTGCATCCCACACTGTAGCGAAGGAGGGCCCCAATTCTATATTAAGCTCCAAGTACTCTTTCAGCATTGCTCGATAACCCTCCTCCACCTCTGTCTCCTGCAACAGGCTAGTATTTAAGGTCCATCCCCTTTCTTTTATTTCAGCCCGTACAGTTGGCAGAGTAACCCATACTGGGGCATGATCTGAGATTGTCGCACTACCCAGGCCCGCTGTTGGCCCCCTCTCTACCAATGCAACATCCACAAATATGTAATCTATGCGTGAGTAAGAATCGTGCACTCGTGAGTGAAATGTATAATCTCTGTCAGCCATATGTGTCAGTCTCCACAGGTCTAAGGTTCCCAGGGAATAAACCAGAGATTCTAATGCTAACGCCTCCTTCCCCCCCCCCCCCCCCCCCTCAGTTTTAGTAGTTCCAGATCGTTCCAGGCCAGGATTCATGACTGCATTAAAGTCACCCCCCATTATTAAGGAGCCCTTTACACACCCTGCTAGGGAGTTCTTCACCTTGGCAAAAAAACTTTACCTGCCCAGTGTTAGGGGCATACACAGATGCTATTGTTAAGTCAACCTGGTTGATTTGAACATGCATAAAGATAAACGTCCTCCCAGGTCCTTCCTAACTTGCACTACCTGTGCCCCCACCGAAGAATGTATCATAATCGCCACCCCGCACTTTTTAGAAGCTTCTGTTGAAGTACAGTAGACCCCAGGGTATCCCAAGCAGGAGAGAAGTCTTTCATACTTACGACTAAGGCGTGTCTCCTGTAAAAGAACCACGTGCGGCTGGAGCTGCCGTATCTCTTTATATAGCTTTTGCCGCTTTTGAGGCATATTCAGTCCCTTAACATTATGATAATATCTTTAAATCCGCACTCATCATTCAGTTTATAGATAACACATATCTTTAGTATTCAGCAATATCCATTCAATCCAGTCTGCAATACATCCTTGCCCTACCTCCTCTCTGCGACCCACCCCCTCCCCTTTCCCTGGCCCCCACCTCTCCCCCCTTCTAATTTCCAACCCCTTACTGCACTTCCCACTCCCGTCCCCTCCCATTCCACTCCCCCCCCCCCCCACATTCCATCCACCCACCAGACAGTGCCATACGGTGCCGAATGGGCTATCCAGAGAAAGCAATCTACAGACCTGATAAACCACCCGTCCCATCCCCCACACCTTTCAGACACCCCCATCCTGATATTGTAATATATGGTAACATATATTAAATGTTTTTTCCTGGGACTCTGGGGGGGCTTGTTCCAGGGTTTTGGTGGATGCTGCTGGCTGGAAAAGGTTTAAGTTTAGTTTGGGAATTATTAATAGAGTTAGCTGAAGAAAGTGTGAGATGTTTCTTAAATATGGTTTTATTTTTCAAGGAATAAACCATGATTAAGTGGGGATTGTACTATAAAATGTTCCTTGCTGTTTTGGGTACAAGTCAGGTTAAAATTGACTTTGAAATTCTCTGTATAGGAAGTTTTGCATTTACTTCTATGGGGGAGGGAGATTCTAAACAGATCAGAGAAAAAAAACTGTCTTTCTCTGACAAGCTGATTGGTTGAGTGATGTCAGATCCTCTAGGTGGGGTGAGTTGCCAGGGAGACTGGAGTGAGCAGTGTTGCCAGGTGGGCGGTTTTACCGCCCAATTGGGCGGTTTTCCGCGACCCGCCGCGGGAAATTTTTGCCCGCGGCGGGTTGCGGTTTTTTGGGCTGGTTTTTGTGCTTCGGGCGGTTTTTTCGGCCGCGGGGGGGGTGGGGTTAGTGACGTTTTGGGTGGGGTTAATGACGTTTTGGGCGGGGTTAGTGACGTGGGAGGCGGGGCCGATGACGTGGGAGGCGGGGCCGATGACGGGGAGGCGTGGCCGATGACGGGGAGGCGGGGCCGATGACGTGAGAGGCGGGGCCGATGACGGGGAGGCGGGGCCGGTGACGTGGGAGGCGGGGCCGGTGACGGCGGGGGCGGGGTTGATGACGCGGGGGGGTGGGGGTGTCAGGGGCGGGGTTTGTGTTTGGGCGGTTTTTGGGCTGTTTTTTGGGCTCCAGTGGGCTGGAAAAAAATTTTCCACCTGGCAACCCTGGGAGTGAGCAGAGAGACCAGGGCTGTGAACATGGATTGAGAAAGAAAAAACGTATAGTGTGTGTCTGTGTAAAAGTAAGAATAAAAGTATGGATTTTGTGAGTTTAAAGTGAAATGTGATATTGAAAAAAGGTACTTTAATATTGAAAGTGAGTGAAGGTGAGCTTTGGTGCTGAGAATGAGATGATTTGAGCTTAAAAGTGAGTACTTCAATAAACAGATTGCCTTTTTCATGATGGTGTTGCTGAATACATGTGGGGAAAAACTGATGTATTTTGGGTGGGAGAGAGCTGTACTAATAGAAAGCTGTGAGAAGTTTTAAACCAAATTTAGTTTGGCTTGGAGTGAAACAGAGGTATGTATGTCCCAGTATGCAGTGAATGGAATGGTTAAGTTCTAAGGGAATTTAAGGTCATGGATGGTGGAATGAGAGTCTGTAGGCTCAGGTATTAAGTGGACACATGGCTGCCTACTCTTTTTAGAATAGGGGAAAACAGTTGAGACTCAGGTTCTGAGAGACTGTGATTTCTGCTGGTAGTTATACTAAGTGAAAGAAACTATAAGGGTGTCAGGAAAAAGTGTGTAAGGATTTTAACTCTGACACAGAGGAAGGACTGAGAGGTGAATCTGTGATTTGAAGAAAGAAGCCATTAAGCTGTGTCTGGGGGGAAGGTGTGTTGTTTGTGAGAGTTCTGAGTTCAGTGCAAGCAAGGTTTGGAATCTGACCAGAATAAAGAAAATCCAGCACTGCTGTTGTCTGAGTGTGCTGTATTTTTCAGATAGATCTGATAGCTGTGAAGGGAAAAGTTATGCTTTTATGTGAAGTCTGTGAGATGGAATGTTGAAGCCTGCTGGATCATTTTAGACTAGGGAAACAACAGTGAGAAATAGGTTTTGTAGTGAGAAAACATTTAACTTATTTTATTTCAATTAGAGAGTTTGGCCACAGTATTGAGAATTGGTTCATAGTCACCAGAGCCTGAACAAGAACAGAGGGAGTTCAAGGGTCTTGCCTCCATTTATTTTCTTTATAAGTGAGGTTTAGGGAGAAGAAATATGGGGGAGTCATCCTCTGAAGGGTTCCAGATGAGCTCCAACGCAAGAAAGACATCACCTAAATAAATTCAACCACAGCTAAGTGACATTGCCAAGGGTGTTGAAAGAAATATATTATTTTTTCACAACATTTTAAGGGAAAACAAAGGAACAGACCATCAGATATTAAAAATCCATGAGATCCCTGCAAAAACACCAATAGTGCACACAAAGAGACCAATTTCTACATAAGGAAAGAGAATAACCACAAATATCTGATTTTGATAAAAGACAATTTAAATACTTATCTGAAAAGGTTATTTTCCGCCTTTTTAGGTGAAACAGACAAAGTTAAGGGTATACATGTAGTTCTACATTTGAATGTTGAATATGTTATTGCAGTTCTATTAAGCTTCACACTAATTGTGAATTTGAGTTTATTTGAATGAAAATTTGCTTGTATTTGTATTCAATAAAGAAAGAGATAATTTGCAAATCTGAAAGTTTGGTCCTTCCATTTCAGGAACAAATCCTAAATTTAGATTCTTTTCCTCCTTTATTCTTTGAGAGTAAAGGACGAGGTTAGTTTATTTGTTCCACTCCCTCGGCTGTGAGTGTGTGTTCCCTGGATATTCGCCACGACTACAACCATCAGGTATCTGGGAGCACATCACTACAGTCCAGCCGAGAGGGGTGGTAACAATATACCTTTAGCATATTATACCAACTCACCCACTTCCTCTCCACCACATCAAGTAGTTATTACGACTTTAACATTGTCCAACTTCCAAACTGCGTAGCTTGTCCGAGTGCATTTGCACTGAGTGCTTGAGCAAAATCCATCACTGTACAGACCAGTTCATGTCCCTTGCTTCTGAGACTTCTGCCCAACTCTATTCCACTTCTGGAACTTTGCTTTCGTGGAAGGCGCCATCCCCGCCGGCAGGACCGCTGTTGAAGTCAGGCCCACTTTGTGGAGGCTCTGCCACGCTTCCGAGACCCGGCAAAACCGGAACTGCTTGCCTTTTAGCTCGAAGCGCACCACAAATGGAAAGCTCCAACGGTAGGCAATCTTCTCCTTTTGCAAAATCTCGAGGACAGGCTTCATAGCCCTTTTCTGCGCCAATGTGTATATTGATAGGTCCTGAAAAACAGTAACCTGCGCTTCCTTGTATTCCAGCTTGGTTTGTTGGCGAGCCCGTCGCCAGACTCACTCTTTAAAAGCGTATGACGTGAAGCGCACCACTATCCAGTTTATAATTGAAAAAGAAAAACACCTATATTGCGACCCAAATCGGGAGATAGACTTTTATCTCACAAAAACGAATAAAGCGGTATAATCGAAAGCCGAATTTGGATGTTTTCAACTGCACTCCATCGTGGATGCGGACAAAGTTGATGGGGGCGTGTCAAAGGCGTGGTGAAGGCGGAACTGGAGCGTGGTTATCAGCCAATCAGAGATAGGTGCCTTTCGCCGATAATGGAAAAAAAATATGCGTTTTTAGCGAGAATTTAGGGCACTTTTCCTGGACCCTGGTTTTTCACGAATAGGGCCCCAAAAAGTGCCCTAAATGACCAGATGACCACTGGAGGGAGTCGGGGATGACCTCCCCTGACTCCCCCAGTGGTCACAAACCCCCTCCCACCACAAACATATGCCGTTTCACAACTTTTTATGTTCACCCTCAAATGTCATACCCACCTCCCTGGCAGCAGTATGCAGGTCACTGTAGCAGTTACTAGGGGGTGCAGTGGACGTCAGGCAGGTAGACCCAGGCCCATCCCCCCCCCCACCTGTTACACTTGTGCTGGTAAATGGGAGCCCTCCACACCGCCCCCCCAAACCCACATGTAGGTGCCCCCCTTCACCCCTTAGGGCTATAGTAATGGTGTAGACTTGTGGGTGGTGGGTTTTGAGGGGGATTTGGGGGGCTCAACACACAAGGGAAGGGTGCTATGCACCTGGGAGCTCTTTTACCTTTTTTTTTTTTGTAAAAGTGCCCCCTAGGGTGCCCGGTTGGTGTCCTGGCATGTGAGGGGGACCAGTGCACTACGACTCCTGGCCCCTCCCACGAACAAATGCCTTGGATGTATTCGTTTTTGAGCTGGGCGCTTTCATTTTCCATTATCGCTGAAAAAACAAAAACGCCCAGCTCACAAATTGTCGAATAAAACATGGACGTCTATTTTTTCCCAAAATACGGTTCGGTCCGCCCCTTCACGGACCCGTTCTTGGAGATAAACGCCCATGGAGATAGACGTTTTTGTTCGATTATGCCCCTCCATGTCTCTAGGTCTGTTTCCCACAGCTTTGCCCAGTGGGTGATGCGCCCGTTCTATCACCATTTCACCAGAAGCACAGGTTTCGCCCGGGATTTGTTCGCACAGGGTACGTACAATAGAAGGGACATCCTCTCTGCCGCCACTCTCCGGTACCCCTCGGAATCTCAAATTATGTCTGCGTCCCCAGTTTTCAAGATCGTCCAATTTATACTGTAGATCCTCTGTTTGCTCAGTTAGTTGGGATATGCACGCTTCCATCGCCACGTTAGTTTCGGCCTGTTCCTCAGCTCGCTCCTCCAATACCTCCATGTGGCCTCCCAACTCCCGCTGGTCTATGCTGATGGCGTCCACGTGTTCCAGGATCTCCACCCTGGAAGCCTTGATTTCCTCCCTTATCGCCTCCAGACATTTTGTTAAGTCTTTCGGAGTATTTTTCTTTTTGGGAGCTGTGCTTCGTTGGTCCGCATGGGAGGATGCCGTGTCGGAATTGGACAACTGCCTTAACTCCGGGGACGCGTGGTGCGACAGACCCTTCGCCAGCTGGCGGGTGGAATGATGCTCCCCCTCCTGATGCTGCGACCCAGATATTTTGCTCATGTTGTTCAGTAGTGTCCACTCGCCTCTGTCAAGCATCAAAATTATGGTGGATGGCCACGGATGTTGGCTCGGTGGTGTAGGAAAGTGCAGGAGCTAGATTCTCAGGCAGCCATCTAGCCTCGTGACGTCACTTCCTCTCGAAATCTTTAAAGACATTTTTATTCGAGAAAGCTTATCCAACCAATAGCATTCAGCCCTCACCTTCTTCATATTGACTACACCTGTTTAACCACCGACTGCATCAACCTCGTCTTGCACCCTTTATTATCTTCATGTTCAACCCGTTTTTCTGTCTATTTGTATCATTACCCTCATTGAGTTGTAAGCTTATGTAACCCTGTAAGCCGCATTGTGCCCGCTCTAGTGGGAAAATGTGGGGTATAAATGTACTAAAAATAAATAAATAAATAATCCAAACAAAAGCAAGCGTCTATGAGAAAGTCACATCTAATAATATAAATGAACAGTATTAATCCAAGTCAATCCTTCTAATTTTCTAATAAAAAAAAACAAAACATTTTTTTTAAAGGGAGAAAAGACGCTTGATACCAACCAGCTTTCTAAACCAGTTTCTTAATTTAGGTCAAGTACCTTTCATTGGTATAAAAACTCCCTAAATTAAATGTGCAAAATTGTGAAGTAATCTAATATAATATTTCCACATCTTCATGACACTTGTACGTGCGCATCAATATAGTGGTCAACTCAGTTGCTAAATACACAAAAATCGCTGAGCATTTATCTTTCTGCCCGATGGGCCCACCGTTTCACTCTGGTATAATGACTTCCTCAGGGGCTCAGTGTTGAATTGGCTTCCATATAAAATGTCCTTTTATCATACTGCAACAATAACAATAATGTGCTTGACTTTTCAAAGGAATTTTTAAAATGTGTAGAACTTGAAATACTTACTGCGCTTCTAGTGCTAAATGATTCAAATGGTGCTGGAGACATCAGATGCCAAACCTGTAGTTTAAATATCCTTCACTTCTGCCAACCAGAAAACACTTTATTAAATGCACACTCATGCCACTGCTCTTCCAGGGAGCCTGATGGGATTTTCAGGAACTTAGATTCCAACTGCAATACTGCTTGTGCAAGGACCCCTTCTTGCTGTTTTGTCTCCAATTGCCTTATTTCTTTGGCCTATCACTAGATGGTTTCTAATAACCTTCTCCTCTCGACTCCACAGCATTACGGATGGACCAAAGTTCAGCCATAAATTTTCCATTCTGCTGTATATGGGCTCTCAGACTGTCCTCAAATTCCTTCATTTCTTGAGCTTTCTTCCTATTCTGGCTCTGAGCTTCAGTCAGTTGATTGTGGAGGGATTTCTTCTCTTCTCTTAGTCTCCATATACATCTAGTTGCTTGCTCTGAATCCTCCTCCAATTCAGCAATATAGCAGTTAGTTCTTTTCACCTTGCTGTACCGACCTGAGGATCAGTCGTGAACTCCCACTGGCTGACCTGAGGGTCCTTCTCCTCCCATGAGTGATACACCATTGCTGACAGACAACTCAGGACTTTACTCTGTGAGGTGTTCTTTATCCAATTTGCTCAGGCCTCTAAAGGGGCTTCATCAATTGCAGCTCCTAAATTCAGAGAGCAGGGCGATTCTTCTAATCAGCATTGATAGGGTTTAGGCTCTTTTGAGTTCTCTGTATACTCATCAGGACTCCCTTTTTTTTTTTCAGGCCAGCAGTTAGATTAGCCCAGAAGTGTCCGAAGTTTGGAAAATCTTGGCCATGGCAAAATCACCAACTCCAACTGAGCACACCTGACTGACGTTTTTATGGATATACTAGTAAAAGTGGCCCATTTTGGAGAGCAATGAAACGGGCGCTAGCGAGGTTTTGTTGTTTCAGTGATGTTCGGGGGGGGGGGGGGGGGGGGGTGAGTGACATACCGACACCGTGTGGTCCCGTATCCTTGCATTATTGCAGCTCCTCGATTGGTGCTTCGTGCGTGTAAGGTATTGGTGTGTGTCGTTGGTAGTGTAGCATTGTGGGTGCTGTTTGATTGGTCCTCCGTGTCTCCGCCCTCGACGTCATGACGTTGTATGCGAGGGCGGGGCAGACAGTCATGGTTCCACTGCGATCTACACCATGACGGAAGTTGGAGATGAAAAATGTTGCTTCATTAGAACGTTGGGGTTGTGAATTATGTCCGGAAGGGGCGTGGCTGAGGCCGTGTCTAATGAGTGAGGGTGAGTGGTGGTGACAGCCTAGGAGGGTGAGTGGTCCTGACAGCCTACCCTAGGAACAGTAGATTCAGTGCTTCACTGAACGTTGGAGGTGAGAATTATTTATATAGATGAGCTGTAGGATATTGTCTCTCTGTGCATACGTGATTATTTCACAATTGGTTTATCATTTACTTGGAGTCGGGTGGCTATTCCCCTCCAAATAAGGGTCTTTACACTGCCAGAGTCCATCAGCACCTGGTAGGGGTTTCCATTCAACTTGCAGCACACAGCTCCTGTTCTTGGGTTGAGAAGCCTCCACAAAGTTGCAAAAATGTGGAGTGACCATATTCAAATCCATGACCTCTTTCTCCACATCTGAAGCAGGTCTCGTGACTGGGTCAGCAGAGTGCACAGGGTTCATGGAGATGAGGGCCTCCATCATCCTGACCCCTTTTTGGGGACACTGGGCTAGAGGGTGGCTTTGGGTTCCTTGAGTTCTCAGATCCTACTTTTTCTTGTCTCTTCCCAGGACTTCCAACTCACTTCTCCTTGTAGCGTTCATATTCTGGGTGTGCTTGGTATAAAGCCTCAGCCACTTCCAGGGCACTCTTCAGCATCAGTTTAGGGTGTGGCCTCACCCACTGTTTCATGGAAGGGGTTAGCCCCTCAAGAAACTGTTGAAGGATGACTCTGGCTATCTCAAAGCCAGTCTGGACCTCATGTTGGAGCCATCTCCAGGCTACTTCCTTGAGCTGGTAAAAGAAACTCCGAGGTCTCTCTTTCACTTATTGAGATCCCTTTTGAAACTGTTGCTGAAAGGTCTCAAGTGCAGCCTGTACTTCCACATAGGTGGCCATCCCGTTGGAGCTGACATCTTGAAATGTAGTTTGGCTACTACCAGTCAGCAGGTTCCCTGAATATGCCATCCATGATGCTTCCATCCACCCAGCCAGATGAGCGGTTCTCTCAAAGTTTGTTAAAAAATAATCCGGGTCATCCTACAGTACCATCTTCAGTAAAACTGGAACTGGAGTGTGTAGCCTGGGTGCCTATAGCGCTTGAGTTACTTGTACCAGAGAATTTCGCTATACCTCCAAGGAATATTACAAGGTTTGTTGTTGCTCATATTGTCTCGCATAACAGTCTGCAGAAGCCACTGTTGCTGCTGTTGCTGCCCTTCGACCAGGGCCTAGAGCAGTCTTTCCATGTTTTTATTGTAGCTATAGTGAATACAAATGTGCATTGCATGAGGAGAGAACAAAAACCTGCCTGTCTGGCACTAACTAAAATTCTTTTTCTAGCTCCTAACTAGGACAGAGCTAACCCCTTTTGCCCACTTTTCCTGTGTGGTAGTCCTACAAGGCCCAGAGCCCAGGAAGCTAAGGATTCTGGCTTCTTCTGGCAGAGTAAGCTCAGATCCCAATTTGCGAGCACAATTTAATTGAATAATAAGCCAATTAACGCTGATAATTGGGCCCTAATAATAATTATCGTTGCTATTTGAGGTTAATTTAAATTTACACATAGATATCTGAACATAAATTTTACGTGCAGCTCCAAAAAGGGGGCACAGCCATGGGAGGGTCATGGACAGATCAGGGGCATTCCTGCAATATATGTGCACTGTTATAGAATAAGGGGGATCCACACCTAATTTAGGCGCAAGGATTTACACCAGGGTTTAGTCACGGATACTGGCACTAAGCACTATTCTATAAATGGTGCCTAACCGTGAGTGCCATTTATACAATAGCGCTTAGTGAAGGGTTTTTTTTTTAAACCGATTTTTCAGCAGCATTTATAGAATGTATTTATTTATCACATTTGTATCCCACCTTTTCCCACTGATTGTGGGCTCAAAGTGGCTTACAATGATACTGTAGTACAGTTACAATGCAAGATACCAATCAGATACCGCATTCAATTCAAGCTTCTCCTTCTTACCTACAAATGCACCCAGTCTGCTGCCCCTCACTACCTTTCTTCCTTCATCTCCCCTTACGTTCCCGCCCGTAACCTCCGTTCACAGGACAAATCCCTCCTCTCAGTACCCTTCTCCACCACCGCCAACTCCAGGCTCCGCTCATTCTGCCTCGCCTCACCCTATGCTTGGAACAACCTTCCTGAGCCCTTACGCCAAGCCCCCTCCCTGCCCATCTTCAAGTCTTTACTTAAAACCCACCTCTTCAATGCTGCGTTCGGCACCTAACACTTACTGTTCAGTAAATCCAGACTGCCCCAATTTGACTGCCCCTATCGGACTGACCGTTCACTTGTCTATTAGATTGTAAGCTCTTTGAGCAGGGACTGTCCCTCTATGTTAAATTGTACAGCGCTGCGTAACCCTAGTAGCGCTTTAGAAATGTTAAGTAGTAGTAGTAGTAGTAAGAAGTACAATTTTTGCAAATTGGGAGCAGGATAGAAATAACAGTTAAAAGCGATGGTTTTAAAGTAAGATATAATTAATCAGTAAATAATAAGAAGATAATAAGTTGTAATTAGAGTCCATTGGATCTTTTAATAGTAAGAGATAATACTGATTATGTTGAACCTGAAGAATAAGCCTTCTTGAACAGAACTGTTTTTAATGATTTCCTAAAGTTTAAGTAGTTGTGGGTAGTTTTTGTTAATTTGGGTAAGACGTTCCACAGTTGAGTGCAAATGTAAGTAAAGTTTGAGGCGTAAATTGATTTATATTTTAAGCCATTACAGTCTGGGTAGTGTAAGTTCAGATATGATCGTGAGGAACTGGTTCTGTTTCTGGGTGGTAAATCAACCAATTCAAGCATGTATTCTGGTACCTCACCATAGATTATTCCGAGGATTAATGTACATATTTTAAAGGCTATTTGTTCCTTTATAGGGAGCCAATGCAGAATTTCTCTGAGTGGTTTTGCAGATTCAAATTTAGATTTTCCAAATATCAATCTTGCCGCAGTATTTTGGGCTGTCTGTAATCTCTTGAGTAGTTGTTCTTTGCATCCTGAATATATAGCGTTGCAGTAATCCGTCTGGCTCAAGACCATGGATTGTATCAAATTGTGGAAGACTTCACGGGGAAAAATGGTTTTATTCGTTTGATTCTCCACATTGAATAAAACATGTTCTTTGTGGTGTTGGTTACTTGAGTCTCTAGTGTTAAGTATCGATCAATTGTGATCCCTAGAAGTTTCAAACGATCCGATATTGGCAATGAAAGGTTGGTGGTAGTTAAAGTGGTAGGATTATATTTGTTATATTGAGACAATAAAATGAGACAGTGGGTCTTTTCGGCGTTTAATTTCAGATGGAAGGAGTTTGCCCATTTTTCCATTGTGGTCAGTCCAAGAGTAATTTGATTGGTAATTTCATCCAAGTTCTTACTGAAAGGTATGTATATTGTTACGTCGTCTGCGTAAATAAAAGGATTTAAGCCTAACCTGGATAAGGCATTGGCTAATGGGGTCATCATTATGTTAAACAATATGGGGGACAGTGGTGATCCTTGGGGGACTCCGCAAGCTGCATTCCATGAAGAAGATAAAGTTGAGTTTACTTTAACACGATATGATCTAAGTGAGAGAAAACCCTTAAACCATTCAAGTACAGATCCACCAATTCCGAAATAGTCCAAAAGATGCACCAAGATGTTATGGTCGATCATGCCAAATGCGCTGAACTTATCGAACTGTAAAAGGAGTATATTCTTTCCAGCAGCAATTTGTTGTTTAAATTTGGATATAAGGGTAACTGTATAGGGAGCGAAAGCCGGATTGAGAAACATGTATGATGGAAAATTTATCCAAGTATTCCACTAGTTGTTTGGTTACCATGCTCTCCATTAACTTTGTTAACAATGGTATGGAGGCAATTGGGCGATAGTTAGTAATGTCACTTGATTTTTTTTGTTATCTTTAGGAATAGGGGTAAGGAGTATGCTTCCATAATTTTTTGGGAAGAAGCCAGATTTAAGCATAAAATTTAGACTTGATGTGAGATCTTGGATGAAGCAGGGAGGGGCGGATTTAAGTAGATAGTTCGGACATCTATCTAATTTGCAGAAGGAGTTTGAAAATTTAGTAAATTGCTTTGGTGATTTGTTCTGTGGAGAAAGGGGTGAAATACAGCCAAGTGCAATCTGCTGGGTGGTCTCCGGAGGTAGACTGAAGGAAATTAAGAAAGTCATCAATGTCAGAGTTTTGAAGGGTGAGAGAGTTGCATAATTTTAGAATTTTTTCTTTGAAGTAGTTGGCCAATGAATTTGCTGATGGGGAAGCTGAGCTTGTAGATGTTACCAGGTTTGTGTCTAGGAGATTGTTGACAATTTGGTATAATTTCTTTGGGTTTGAATAATCATATCTGATTTTTGATTTATAGTATAGCTTTCGTGCTTGTTTTGTTGCATATTTGTATTTTCTAAGGGTTAGTTTCCATTCTGTTAGTGTGGGTTCATCTTTAGCTTTTTTCCATTTGCGTTCCATTTTTCTGGTTAATGATTTTAGGGGCTTTAATTCTTCATTATACCAAGGGGTAGAGTTTAATCTTTTTTTCTCATTTTTTAAAGGTGCTATTTCATCTAATATATTGTTGCATCTTTTGTCCCATTCGTCAAGGAAGTGAATAGAATTTGCGTTAGTAGTCCACTTATTGTCATATAGTTTGGACCAGAATTCCTCTGGATCTATTTTACCTCTTGTGGTGATTGTTGTGTGTTGTTGTACACAGTGATGGCCTTTCTTTAACCACAACATTGATAACTTTAATTTGAAGTGATCGGATCATGGGACTTCGGACCAGTATGCGTCTGTTATTTTAAAATTCTGGTCTGTGATTTTTCTGATGGAGCAAAAGTCCAAAGTATAACCTTTTATGTGTGTAGGTCTGCAATTGGGCCATGAATAGTCCCATGAGAGAAAAAAATCCCTGCATTCTTGTGTTGATGGGGAATTCACGTTTTCAAGATGTAAGTTGATATCTGCTCTGCTAATATTGTGATTTACTTGCTGTGTTTTAAACTGGTTTGATACCTGTTTAATCTGAAAACTACCAAAAGAATTAGATCTTTTGTTTGCTTCCTAAAAGTGTACCCTCCCCCCCATCTGGCTTGTAAATCTGTAGGTTAAGGTGTGGCTGATAGCTTGTGTTGAAGGAGGAGCAGTTAAACCACATGGTCATTTCTTGACTCCTGCCTAAAGGACACTCACAGATAAGATTTGCTCTGGCTTTAATTCTGCATTTATATCTTTATATATTTCCTGTTTTTTTTTCTACTCTGCTAAAATTGTGATTTGCTTGTCCCAATCCTTAGAGCTGTACAACTGGACATTTCTTCTGGTACATTTAAATGCAGCTCTACAGATAGGTTACAGCAGACACATTCCTAAGGTCTTAAGCTTAAGCCCACCCACCCTGCCCCTCAACCCACCCACACCAAGACGGACACTTCATAAATAACTTTCCCAAATACACTACTTATCACAAATTAACTCCACCCATATTACAACTGTCTCTGAAAAGAAAACCTCTCATTATCACAGGAATCCCCAGTCTTCTACTCACCAGCTAAAGCTAATAATAAGGATCTCAGCTAACATATCCATAGGCTGCTATTCTCACTATATATCACACCTGTTCATACCCATTTCAACCAATCAGGATGACTTTTATTCTCTGTAATAATTGTGGTGCTTTAGTTTCAAGACCAATTATCTGGAGACTTAAGGCTTGTCCTATCTGTCTGCAGCTCACTAGATTAAAACATGAGCTCAGTAAAGTAAAACAGGAACTAGATGCACTTAAAGCAGCATCTAGGACTGCACAATATCATACTGCACAGAATCATACCAAATTATCACCACTACCACAAAGGATAAAACCACCTAAGCCTTTCCTCAGCTGAGAGGTGCCCAGCTCTACCACCGGCTGCCTTTCAGGTGCTGTGGAGGACTTGCAGCTCATCTGCATATCCTTACAGCCTTCTCCGGGGTGACACCCAGGTCCACTCCGATCCACTCAGGGCCTCCGCTCTAGGTGCCCAGTGCTCCCACCAGGTGCTGTGGAGGACTTGCAGCCCTTCTGCATTTCCTCACAGCTGTATCCGGGGTGACTCCAGTTCCACCCCGATCTTCCCAGGGCCTTCTCTCCAAGTGCACAGTTTCCAGGTGCTTTTTGGCTAGGATCAGGCGACCCTCAGGGGGAGGAATGCTGGCTTCGGCCTAACCCCTGGTAAGCCTTTCCTCAGCCGAGAGGTGCCCAGCTCTACCACCGGCTGCCTTTCAGGTGCTGTGGAGGACTTGCAGCTCATCTGCATATCCTTACAGCCTTCTCCGGGGTGACACCCAGGTCCACTCCGATCCACTCAGGGCCTCCGCTCTAGGTGCCGCGCGCCTATCGGCGCGAGGGGCATTTTTCTCTTTGTATCTAATCTTTTTCCAGTTGCTAAAGTACCTTAATCGTTTATGGCCCCTATTCACATTCTCTTCCTAGCTCTGTCGCTTCCTAATCTTTTCCCTCACCCCCTACCTCTCTCCGCTACAGGAACTTACTTCCCATCCATTGACTTCATCACCTCACCTTCTCTCCTACCCTCTTCCTCCCTCGTTTATGGCCCCTATTCACATTCTCTTCCTAGCTCTGTCGCTTCCTAATCTTTTCAATCACCCCCTACCTCTCTCCGCTACAGGAACTTACTTCCCATCCATTGACTTCATCACCTCACCTTCTCTCCTACCCTCTTCCTCCCTCTTGGCTTTTCTTCCCTCCATTTTGCCTTCCCCATTCCACCTAAATACCTCTCGCCTTCAACGCCTTCGTGGCCACACCTCTCCCACTCTCCTCCGCTCTCTTTTACTCCTTCTCTTACTCTCAGCTGGTGACATCAATCCCAATCCTGGCCCTCCTCACCAACTATTATCCAAACTCTACAGATCTCACCGTGACCTCTCTAACCTCATCTCTATTCCTCTACTCCCCTCCTCTTCTCTGCCCTTCTCTTGCGCCCTATGGAATGCCCGCTCTATTCGTAACAAACTCCCCTATATCCAGGACCTCTTTATCTCGCGTCACCTCCATCTGCTCGCCATAACAGAAACCTGGCTCTGCCCTGATGACTCTGCTTCAGTCGCAGCCCTGTGCCATGGCGGTTATCTATTTTCACATACTCCTCGCTCTGCTGGCTGTGGGGGTGGTGTTGGACTACTTCTCTCTCCCTCCTCCAGATTTCAACCCCTTCTTCCACCTCAATCTCACTGTTTTTCCACCTTTGAAGTCCACTCTATCCGCCTTTTCTCTCCTCTGCCTCTTCGAATAGCGGTCATTTATCGTCCCCCTGATAAGTCCCTTTCATCCTTTCTCAGTGACTTTGACGCCTGGCTTGCCTTCTTCCATGATCCTTCCTCCCCCTCTCTCATCCTTGGTGACTTTAATATTCCTGCTAATGATCCTTCCAACTCTTATATTTCCAAGTTACTCGCTTTAACGTCGTCCTTTAATCTCCAACTATGCTCCACCTCCCCCACTCATCAAAATGGTCACTGTCTTGATCTCATCTTCTCCTCCAACTGTTCACCTTCTAGTTTCCTTGCCTCTGATCATCCCTCCTCTGATCACCATCTTATAACTTTCACACTTAAATCTCCTCCCTCCCAGTCCCGTCCTATCCTATCTAATTTATCTAGGAATCTTCACGATATTGACCCTTCATCTCTATCCTCCCATGTTTCAAACCTCCTCTCTACTGTGGCACCATCCACGTCTGTCAACGAGGCTGTTCCTTCTTACAACAATACTCTATCCTCTGCCTTAGACACTCTTGCACCTTTGATGACCCGCCCTGTAAGGCGTACAAACCCCAACCTTGGCTGACTTCTAATATCCGCTACCTATGTTCCTGTACCCGCTCCGCCGAACGCCTCTGGCAGAAATCTCGGGCCCTTGCTGATTTCTTACACTTTAAGTTCATGCTGACCTCCTTCCAATCTGCTCTTTTATGTGCCAAACAGGATTATTATATCCAACTGACCAACTCTCTTGGCTCTAATCCTCGACTTCTCTTCACCACATTGAACTCTCTCCTCAAGGTGCCCCCTCCCCCAACTCCCCCTTCATTATCTCCTCAGACCCTTGCTGAATTCTTTCACAACAAGGTTCAAAAGATAAACCTTGCTTTCTCTACCTCACCAGCTCTCCCTCCACTAGTCCGTTCCCCTCTCTCTCCTTCCCCTCATTCCCTTTCCTCCTTTCCTGAAGTTACTATTGAGGAAACTACACTTCTCCTTTCTTCCTCAAAATGTACCACCTGTTCCTCTGATCCCATTCCCACCCACCTTCTTAATGCCATCTCTCCTACTCTTATTCCTTTTATCTGTCACATTCTCAACCTCTCACTTTCCACTGCGACTGTCCCTGCTGCCTTTAAACATGCTGTGGTCACACCTCTCCTTAAGAAGCCTTCACTCGACCCTACTTGTCCCTCTAATTACCGACCCATCTCCCTCCTTCCTTTTCTCTCCAAATTACTTGAGCGTGCTGTTCACCGCCGCTGCCTTGATTTTCTCTCCTCACCTGCTATTCTTGACCCACTACAATCTGGTTTTCGCCCTCTCCACTCAACCGAAACTGCGCTTACTAAAGTCTCCAATGACCTATTACTGGCTAAATCCAGAGGTCAATATTCCATCCTCATTCTTCTTGAGCTTTCCGCTGCGTTTGACACTGTCGATCACAGCATACTTCTCGATACCCTGTCCTCACTTGGATTCCAGGGCTCTGTCCTTTCCTGGTTCTCTTCCTACCTCTCCCTCCGCACCTTTAGTGTTCACTCTGGTGGATCCTCTTCTACTTCTATCCCTCTGCCTGTCGGCGTACCTCAGGGTTCTGTTCTTGGTCCCCTCCTCTTTTCTATCTACACTTCTTCCCTTGGCTCATTAATCTCATCCCATGGCTTTTCCTACCATCTCTATGCTGATGACTCCCAAATCTACCTTTCTACCCCTGATATCTCACCTTGCATCCAAACCAAAGTTTCAGCGTGCTTGTCTGACATCGCTGTCTGGATGTCTCAACGCCACCTGAAATTAAATATGACCAAAACCGAGCTTCTCATTTTCCCCCCCAAACCCACCTCCCCGCTCCCCCCGTTTTCTATTTCTGTTGATGGCTCTCTCATTCTCCCTGTCTCCTCAGCTCGAAACCTTGGGGTCATCTTGACTCTTCTCTCTCCTTCTCTGCTCATATCCAGCAGATTGCCAAGACCTGTCGTTTCTTTCTTTACAACATCCGTAAAATCCGCCCCTTTCTTTCCGAGCACTCTACCAAAACCCTCATCCACACCCTTGTCACCTCTCGTTTAGACTACTGCAATCTGCTTCTTGCTGGCCTCCCACTTAGTCACCTCTCCCCTCTCCAGTCGGTTCAAAACTCTGCTGCCCGTCTCATCTTCCGCCAGGGTCGCTTTACTCATACTACCCCTCTCCTCAAGACCCTTCACTGGCTCCCTATCCGTTTTCGCATCCTGTTCAAACTTCTTCTACTAACCTATTCACTCTGCTGCTCCCCAGTATCTCTCCACACTCGTCCTTCCCTACACCCCTTCCCGTGCACTCCGCTCCATGGATAAATCCTTCTTATCTGTTCCCTTCTCCACTACTGCCAACTCCAGACTTCGCGCCTTCTGTCTCGCTGCACCCTACGCCTGGAATAACTTCCTGAGCCCCTACGTCTTGCCCCATCCTTGGCCACCTTTAAATCTAGACTGAAAGCCCACCTCTTTAACATTGCTTTTGACTCGTAACCACTTGTAACCACTCGCCTCCACCTACCCTCCTCTCTTCCTTCCCGTCCACATTAATTGATTTGATTTGCTTACTTTATTTATTTTTTGTCTATTAGATTGTAAGCTCTTTGAGCAGGGACTGTCTTTCTTCTATGTTTGTGCAGCGCTGCGTATGCCTTGTAGCGCTATAGAAATGCTAAATAGTAGTAGTAGTAGATGGATCACGGTAGGTTCAGGCAGACTTCGTTATGTGACAAGAAAGCATCTGACCTCACAAGTATTGTCCCTACAAAATTCTTTTACTCCATTACAGCACTGTGATGTTCTTGAAAACAGAACGGAAGCCAAAGAAAAAACAATAAAAGTCGAACAAAAAGATATGAAGGTACCCAAAGAGAAAAGAAACCCCCAAATCACTAATGTTGAAACACATACCAGGAAATGTAGATGGAAAGCGATGACCACAAATGCTCGCAGTCTAAGCAATAAAGTTCATGACCTTCAGGCCCTGATGTTGGAGGCAGACTTGAATGTTTTTGCAATCACGGAGACGTGGCTCAAGGGTTCCCATGAATGGGATGCAAACATACCAGGCTATAATCTATTTAGGAAGGATAGAGAGGGTCGAAAAGGTGGAGGAGCTGCTCTGTATGTGAGGAATGATATCACGGCAACTGAAATGACAGGGACCTGGGGAAAGGAAGAAGCAATATGGATCACCTTAAAAAGAGAGGATAGAACCTCTGTACACGTGGGTGTTGTCTACAGACCCCCGACACAATTAGAGGAACTAGATAAAGATCTGATCGCAGATATTCAAAAATTAGGAAAGAAAAAAGAGGTTCTGTTGATGGAGATTTCAATCTGCTGGATGTAGATTGGAAGGTTTTGTCTGCGAAATCGGAAAGAAGTAGAGAGATAGTGGATGCTTTACAAAGTGCTCTACTCAGACAAATGGTGACGGAACCCACGAGGGAGGGACCGACGCTGGATCTGGTGCTCACAAATGGGGATAGTGTATCAAATGTCCGAGTGGGTGCCCACCTGGGCAGCAGTGACCATCAAACGGTTTGGTTCGATATGACAGCTGAAGTGGAGGGTGGCCACTCAAAACTCAAAGTCTTAGATTTCAAGCATGCTGATTTTAGTAAAATGGGGGATTATCTGAGGAAGGAGCTGATGGGCTGGGAGAACGAACAAGAAGTGGAAGGACAGTGGTCCAGGCTGAAAGAAGCTATAAATAGAGCCACAAGCATTTATGTAAGGAGAGTAAATAAAAGCAAGAGAAAAAGGAAACCGATATGGTTCTCCAAGCAAGTGGCCGAGAAAATAAAGGCTAAAGAGTTCCTGAAATACACCAAAACTCAAGAAGCCGAACACGGAGAGGAATACCGGAGGAAACTAAAAGAAGCCAAGAAAGAGATACGTCTGGCGAAAGCGCAAGCGGAAGAAAATATGGCTAGAATTGTAAGGAGGGGTGACAAAAATTTCTTCAGGTATATTAGTGAAAGGAGGAAGACAAATAAGGGAATTGTGAGACTGAAAGACGCTGTGAACCGCTATGTAGATAATGATGAAGAAAAAGCAAATTTGCTAAATAGATACTTTTGTTCTGTATTCACAGAAGAAAATCCTGGAGAAGGACCGCGATGGACTGGCAAAAGTGCAAATGAAAATGGAGTAGATATAGCACCATTCACAGAAGAGAGTGTGTATAAACAACTTGAAAAGCTAAAGGTGGACAAAGCCGTGGGACCGGACGGGATCCACCCCAGGATATTAAAGGAGCTCAGAGAGGTTCTGGCGGGTCCTCTTAAAGATTTGTTTAATAAATCATTGGAAACGGGAGAGGTTCCATGGGATTGGAGAACGGCGGATGTGGTCCCTCTTCACAAAAGTGGTGATAGGGAAGAAGCTGGAAACTACAGGCCGGTAAGCCTCATTTCGATTATTGGAAAAGTAATGGAAGCGATGCTGAAAGGATAGTGAATTTCCTGGAAGCCAATAAGTTGCAAGATCCGAGACAACATGGTTTTACCAAAGGGAAATCGTGCCAAACGAATCTCATTGAATTCTTTGACTGGGTGACTGGAGAATTAAATCAGGGATGTGATATAGATGTAATCTACCTAGATTTCAGCAAGGCTTTTGACACGGTTCCCCACAGGAGGCTCTTGAACAAACTGGACGGGCTGAAGATAGGACCCGAAGTGATGAAATGGATTAGGAACTGGTTGACGGACAGACGCCAGAGGGTGGTGGTAAATGGAATTCGCTCGGAGGAGGGAAAGGTGAGTAGTGGAGTGCCTCAGGGATCGGTGCTGGGATCGATTTTGTTCAATATATTTGTGAGTGACATTGCTGAAGGGTTAGAAGTTAAAGTTTGCCTTTTTGCGGATGACACTAAGATTTGTAACAGAGTGGACACCCGGGAGGGAGTGGAAAACATGGAAAAGGATCTGCGGAAGCTAGAAGAATGGTCTAAGGTTTGGCAATTAAAATTCAATGCGAAGAAATGCAAAGTGATGCACTTCGGGAGTAGAAATCCACGGGAGACGTATGTGTTAGGCGGGGAGAGTCTGATATGTACGGACGGGGAAAGGGATCTTGGGGTGATAGTATCTGAGGATCTGAAGGCGACGAAACAGTGTGACAAGGCGGTGGCCGTAAGTAGAAGGTTGCTAGGCTGTATGGAGAGGGGAGTGACTGGCAGAAGAAAAGAGGTTTTAATGTCTCTGTACAAGTCGTTGGTGAGGCCCCACCTGGAGTACCGTGTTCAGTTCTGGAGGCCTTATCTTGCTAAGGATGTAAAAAGAATTGAAGCGGTGCAAAGAAAAGCTACAAGAATGGTATGGGATTTGTGTTACAAGACTTATGAGGAGAGACTTGCTGACCTGAACATGTATACCCTGGAAGAAAGGAGAAACAGGGGTGATATGATACAGACGTTCAAATATCTGAAAGGTATTAATCCGCAAACTAATCTTTTCCGGAGGTGGAAAGGTGGTAGAACTAGAGGGCACGATATGAGATTGAAGGGGGGCAGACTCAAGAAAAATGTCAGGAAGTATTTTTTCATGGAGAGAGTGGTGGATGCTTGGAATGCTCTCCCACGGGAGGTAGTGGAGAGGAAAACGGTAATGGAATTCAAACATGCGTGGGATAAACATAAAGGAATCCTGTTCCGAGGGAATGGATCCTCAGAAACTTAGCTGAGATCAGGTGGCAGAGCCGGTGGTGGGAGGCGGGGCTGGTGGTTGGGAGGCGAGGATATTGCTGGGCAGACTTATACGGTCTGTCCTAGAGCCGGTGGTTGGGAGGCAGGGATAGTGCTGGGCAGACTTATACGGTCTGTGCCCTGAAAATGACAGATACAAATCAAGGTAAGGTATACACAAAAAGTAGCACATATGAGTTTATCTTGTTGGGCAGACTGGATGGACCATGCAGGTCTTTTTCTGCCGTCATCTACTATGTTAATATGATATCGCCTAATAGTAAGTTTGAGTTAGATACACTCATATTTGAAATGAAATCAGTGAGGATGGAGAAAGATTCATTCCAATTTCCAGGTGGTCTATAGAAAATTATACAAGATAGTTGGTCTAGAAGGGATTTTTCTTGGATTTGTATAGATGCAATTTCAAGGTTAGTTGAGATAACTTCATCAATAATTTCAATCAGGAAGTTGGAGCAATAAATTATAGCTAATCCGCCACGTTTTTTGTTCTTCCTGTTCCAGTGTAATATTTTATAATTTGGAGGACACAAATCTAGTAAAATTGGGTCTTTTTGAATACGGAGCCAGGTCTCGGTGATGATGAGCAGGTCTAGGTTGTCAGAAACAATCCAGTCAAAGATTAGAAGAGATTTGTTAACGACTGATCTTGCATTGATGTAGCCAATTTTGGTGTTTTGAAATGAGGTTTCCAGGTTTGGGAAATTTTCAATTTTGGTGAGAGTTCTTTCCTTGGCATGAATTGATTTATTTAAGCCTTTTTTTAGAGACCGTAAATGCTAATCATATTTGGTGGCTTTTCCTTTGGTATAATGATAATTGGTTAGATGAGGAGTAGCTTTACTGGGATAGTTTGATTTGTTTTGAATGATGGTATTTATATTATGTCCATTGTATAGAGTGGATGATGATTGATTGATTAATTAATAGGAAGGAATAAGTTATTAAAAGATATTTGGTTAATTCCATAATGATTTAGAAGTAAAGAATTGATTGTTTTTCTGACGTCAAGGCTATATTAAACAGGTGATGAAATGTCAAGTTTGTTTCAGTACTGATGGTATAAAGCAATGGATGGATTCTATAGGCAGGTGGAAGTTAACTTAGGTTCATTACCTGGGGCTATTAAACCATATATAATAGGTAGCAATATTGTTTTAAAGCACTATTGAAAAGCACTTATTAGAGCACTATTTAAAGCACTAATGTGTTGCAGTATAATGTAAAGATAAACACTTATTATTGGGTTTTCAGGAATTATATGACAGTATTGATATACATTATTATGCAGTAACTACTGCTACTTATCATTTCTATAGCCACAGACAGAATCCCCCTTGTAGTGACATACAATCCAGAGTTGGAAAAACTGAGGAAAATCATAAGAGATCTACAACCTATACTCCAGGAGGATGAATTACTGAAAGAGATATTCCCATCCCCACCAGTACTGGCCTTCCGACAGCCACCCAACTTAAAACACAAGCTAATCAGAAGTAAACTTCCATCACAGACTGAAAAGGAACAGAAGGGCACACTTTCCTGTAATTTATCCAGTTGCAAACTATGCCAAAACATTTCACAGGACCCCCACAGTCATCCACAAAGGAAAGATATTCAACATAAAGGAATCTTTCACTTGCTCATCTTCCAATGTGGTATATATCATTCAGTGTAAAAAATTTAACGAAGGATGCTATATTGGAGAAACAGGCCACATTGCTTAAGACAAGATTCAATTTACATAGACATCACATGAACAATAGTGGTGCCAGTAGGGCTCCCACCCCTGTTGGTCAGCATTTTACAGGACCAGGACAGTGTACCAGTGACTTCACAGTGAGAATCCTGAAAGGTAACTTTAAAACCATACAAGAACGTAAGACCTTTGAAGTCAGAATGATTGAATATTTTAACACCCAACAGAAAGGACTTAACAAGGATCTGGGGTTCCTAGCCCATTATAAACCATAAAGCTGTGTTGATCACCCTCCCCTCACCTATCCACACCTATCCTGTTAGAATATCAATGATATGCTTTGATGTCCCCATGCATACCTCCTACCCACCCCCATCCTCCCACCCTGTCAGACTGTCATAGTAATGCTTGAATGTTTTCACTTATATACACTGTCAGCTAGCACATTTGCTTATTTCCGATCTGACGAAGAAGGGCAACCTTCGAAAGCTAATCAAGAAATGTATTAAGTTATGTCCAATAAAAAAGGTATCATCTTATTTTCTTTTCCATGTTTTATTTTGTTTGATTTCTATTGATAACCTATAGCGTTAATAAATGTTGTATTAACAGTTACTACTACTGCTTATCCTATATAATAATTCTCACCTCCAACGTTCTGACTTGCTGCCTTGGACCGTGGCTCATTCTGAGTTGGTCTGCTAGGCTCCATAGATCAGGCTGACATCACCGTAGCCATTATGATGTCAACTTCAGAACCCGGGGAGAAAAAAAAACCATGCCTCACAGCTCCAGAGGAGGGTCGCTGGACATGGGTGGCTGGCTGGGGGGGGTGCAGGGGAGAGAGGAGGGTCGCTGGACATGGGTGGCAGGAGGGGGGCAGGGGAGAGAGGAGGTTTGCTGGACATGGGTGGCTGCAGTGGGCGCAGGGGGAGAGGAGGGTCGCTGGACATGGGTGGCTGCATGGGGAGAGGAGGGTCGCTGGACATGGGTGGCTGCAGGGGAGCCAAGGAAAACCTTGCTAGCGCCCATTTCATTTGTGTCAGAAACGGGCCTTTTTTACTAGTTATTACTACAGCATTAAAAGGTTAGGACCGGTATTGCAGGTCACTAATACAGTTGAAAAAATAATATAGTACTGTAAAGATCATTAGAAAGTGGTATTAACAGTTACTACTACTACTTTACTTTTCTATAGCATTTGTGGTCATTAACCGTTATAGCAGGTCACTAATATAGTTCAAAATAATAGAGTATAGTGCTATAGAGACCATTTGGAGACAGTAGACAGCAAATTAAGATGGTCAGAGTTATTAGAAGTCAGGAACTTGTCCTATAACAGATAATAGCAACGATAACATTGAAAACTCAATCTTGTGTTAGGAAAAGAGTAAGGTTAAGTTTCAATTTCTTCCGATGGTGGTAACCTGCTGAAAAGGTGGTGAATAATTCTAGGCCTTGCAGTTGAAAATCATAAGGCATCAGCACGATTCATGGCTTCGGCAGGCAACGGTTTTAGACTGGGCCGGATACTACAGCGTGGTCAGATCAATTCCTAGTGGCAGCTCCGCATGCACTGTAATCTCTCTCGAGTCCCCGGTGATTAAAGCAGAGGTCTGCAAATTTCAGTGTCGTCCGGAGGCGCCTCAGACCACAGATGCGGGTGGAAGACGAGAGACCGTCAAAGATCGGGCCGTCCGGTCAACCCAGTATAGAAATTGGTCAATGAGGAATACAATGGCAGCTGCTGTGGAAGAGTCTGTGACTGTGATGGAGGTTTTCAAATAAATGGCAGCTGCTGTGGAAGAGTCTGTGACTGTGATGGAGGTTTTCAAATAAACCTCCTGTGAATGAGTGGAACCCTTCACTGGTGGCACTGTTAGTTCAGCTCCGCTCGGGCCAGTTTAGTAAGTGTCATCGGTTGCTACTACGTCCGCCCTCTCTGACTCAGCTGCTATGTTCTCGGGGTTCTGCTGTGTCGCTTCCCGTACCTCCTCAGATTCCACTGTCTCGATAAATGAGGATCCAGTCCTCTGCGGTGCTTTCGGAAAGGTCGATGTTGGAGCCTCCCTCAAGTGTTCAGTAGTCTTTAATCCTTTCACTGTTGTTTTTCTTCTCTTAGAGATCAGTTGAGGTCTCTTAGATCACTAGCAGTAGTAACGCTGAAAACAGACTGTCTGGCCAGTACGCAGGACCTTCCCTCTGCCAGTCCCATATGTGTCTATAAAGCCTATCTATATCTATTTCCATCTATCTATAATAATAGTGATATATACATGATAGATATACCAATACATAAAGTGAGGAGATACAAAACAGAACAGCTATTAATGAAGAAGATTCCTGTATCCATGAGGAAAGTCACCTTTAAGGAGAGGGGGATGGTAAAGCTCTGGGAACAGACAGGACATGAACACAGAGCATGACACAACAAAATTCCAAGGCACTTCTCATTGGGGAGAGGAGCAGCAGCTTTCCTGGGAGATTATTAGATCCCCACAGGGGGCTCCAGCAGAAGAAAGCAAGCATGGATGTTGGTACAGTGATTTCAGCCCTTGATGCTCCTAACACTGAGAAGATAGAGTGCATAGACTCTGTAGATTAGAGCTTCCCAAACTGTGGTTCAGGACCCCCAATGGGGTCAATATCAATGTCAACATGCACTTATATAGCGCCACTCTCCCTTATGGGTCCAGGGCGGTTTACATAATTAAGTTAAGAATGACTGCAAGTTAAAAAATCATATAAAAACAATATAGCATATTGAAAAACATATAATACATTGTAACATTTCCAAATCAGGAGAACAGATAGGTCTTAATCCTCTTATGAAAAGAAAAATAATTTACCTCTGTTATAATAAGAATGGGCAGTGCATTCCAATAAGGAATCATAAAATCAGAGAAGAACATAGCCTTAGCTATCCTAAGAAATCTCACAACTCTTCAAAGAAATTGGGCGCAGTACTAACAAACAATATATTCTTTCTGAAAATCTGCCAGAGGAAACACAAATCAAATCTGTCAATAAAGAAGAAGAAAGCCCGTAAATTGCCTGAAAAAAAAACAGACAAAGAGATTTATATAGTATTCTTTGTTGAACTGGTAACCAATGCAACTGGATATGGTATGCTGTGATGTTATCAAACTTTTCGAGCTTAAAGTTCAGCCTAATTGCAATATTTTGGATTAACTGCATTTTTCTCACTAGTTTAGTGGAGATGTTCAAATAAAGCACATTACAGTAATCCAAATGCGCTAAAATTAACATTTGTACTAACAAAGTATGGGGCCCTTTTACAAAGACGCGTAAGGGCCTACCCACATCCAGTGCACACCAAATCGGTATTACCGCCCGGCTACCGCATTCCCCGGGCAATAATTCTGAATTTAGTGCGTGCCAAAAAACACACGGTAGAAATATTTTCTACGTTCTACAGTGTGGCGCTTACCTGGCGGTAAACAGCAGTGTGTGCGCACTGCAGGCCTACCGCCCCAGTAGTGCGTGAGACCTTACCGCTATGTCAATGGGTGGCAGTAAGATCTCAGGCTGAAAATGGGCACACTCTGGTTTTTATTTTTCCGGCTCCTTAAAAAAGGCCTTTTTTCCAGGATGTGGCAAAAAATGGCACAGCGCATTCCCAAAAGACACGCTCGCACTGCCACAGGCCACTTTTTGCCATAGCTTAGTAAAAGGGCCCCTATAAGCAGGCTGATTAAAATAAGTTCTTACTAATCTCAATTGCCACAATTTAAAGAACATTTTCTTCCAAAAGTGACTAATCTGTAAATCAAAAGACAAGATGGAGTCCAAGATCACTCCAAGTACTTTAGCTTTGGTTTCAATCGGGAAAATTAAATTCTGCAGCAAACATTTTTTTAGGACCAACTGAGCCTGGATCACAAAACCAGAAAATTATAGTTTTACTTGAGTTTAATTTCAACAAATTTAAAGCAGCCCAATCTTGAATCTTCTTCATACAAGTTGAAAGCCTATCCATAGTATCTTGTAAATGTGGTGAGACAGGAACCAAAATTAAAATATCATCTGCTTATAATAAAAGTAATTCCCCTGAACTAAAACAAAGATTGCCTAGCAAAGATAAAAAAAATTAAGAGGGGCGACAATGGGGACCCCTGAGGGACTCCACTCTACTCCATTCCACTCCCTTGAAATTTGGCCATCCCTGGGGGGGGGGGGGGGGGGGGGGGCAGTTCAGGACATCCAAAATGTTTGAAAGAAGGATGTCCATGCCCTCGTTATGCCTCCGCTGACACACACATACCCCCCCCCCCCAGGGACCTGCATACTGCCCCACCCCCCACAGGAATGGCCAAATTTCAAGGGCCTGAAGTGGAGTGGAGGAGTGGCCTAGTGGTTAGAGCACTGGTCTTGCAATCCAGAGGCAGCTGGATCAAATCCCACTGCTGCTACTTGTGATCCAAAATCCAAATAAATAAAGGGGGTGTTGAAGGCATAGCAAGCATAGATGTCCTTCTCACAGAAACATCCAGGCATGAATGTCCTTCTCACAAACATCCATGTTTTAGATGTCCTCAGCTGCCGTTGCCGTCGCAGGGACAGAGGAATAGTAAAGGAGGCCCTTCACCCATACTCTAAATAAAAAAGACAAAAGTTTTTAAAGTTGTTTTTTTCAGGGTGGGAGGTGGTTAGTGACCACTGGGGGAGTTAGGGGAGGTCATCCCCGATTCCCTCCGGTGGTCATCTGGTCATTTAGGGCACATTTTCGTGGCTTGGTTGTAAAAATAAAAAAGGACCAAGTAAAGTCGGCCAAGTGTTCATCAGGGACTCTCTTCTTTTTTCCATTATCACTTGAGGACATCCCTCTGTTAGTCATGCCCCAGTCCCGCCTTCGCTACGCCTCCAACACATCCCCAGGAACTTTGGTCGTCCCCGTGATGGGAAGTAGTAGGGGACGCCCAAAATCGGCTTTCGATTATGCTGATTTGGGCGACCCTGCGAGAAGGATGCCCATCTCCTGATTTGTGTCGGAAATGGACCTGTATGGTCCATTCAGTCTGCCCAACAAGATAAACTCATATGTGCTACTTTATGTGTATATCTGACCTTGATTTGTATCTGCCATTTTCAGCGTACAGACCGTAGAAGTTTGCCCAGTACTAGCCCCGCCTCCCACCCAATGGCCCCGCCTCCCATCACTGGCTCTGCCACCCAATCTCCGCTAAGCTTCTGAGGATCCATTCCTTCTGAACAGGATTCCCTTATGTTTATGCCACACATTTTTGAATTCCGTTACCGTTTTCATCTCCACCACCTCCCGAGGGAGGGCATTCCAAGTATCCACCACTCTCTCTGTGAAAAAATACTTCCTGACATTTTTCTTGAGTCTGCCCCCATTCAATCTCATTTCATGTCCTCTAGTTCTACCACCTACCCATCTCCGGAAAAGGTTCGTTTGCGGATTAATACCTTTCAAATATTTGAACGTCTGTATCATATCACCCCTGTTTCTCCTTTCTTCCAGGGTATACATGTTCAGGTCAGCAAGTCTCTCCTCATACGTCTTGTAACGCAAATCCCATACCATTCTCGTAGCTTTTCTTTGCACTGCTTCAATTCTTTTTACATCCTTAGCAAGATACGGCCTCCAAAACTGAACACAATACTCCAGGTGGGGCCTCACCAGCGACTTATACAGGGGCATCAACACTTCTTTTCTTCTGCTGGTCACACCTCTCTCTATACAGCCTAGCAACCTTCTAGCTATGGCCACCGCCTTGTTGCACTGTTTCGTCGCCTTCAGATCCTCAAGATCCCTCTCCCTGTCTGTACATATCAGACTCTCACCGCCTAACACATACGTCTCCCTTGGATTTCTACTCCCTAAGTGCATCACTTTGCATTTCTTCGTATTGAATTTTAATTGCCAAACCTTAGACCATTCTTCTAGCTTCTGCAGATCCTTTTTTATGTTTTCCACTCCCTCCGGGGTGTCCACTCTGTTACAAATCTTGGTATCATCCGCAAAAAGGAAAAGTTTACCTTCTAACCCTTTGGCAATGTCACTCACAAATATATTGAACAGAATCAGCCCCAGCACTGATCCCTGAGGCACTCCACTGCTCACCTTTCCCTCATCCGAGCGAATTCCATTAACCACCACCCTCTGGCGTCTATCTGTCAACCAGTTCCTAATCCAGTTCACCAAGTCGGGTCCTATCTTCAGCCTGTCAAGTTCATTCAAGAGCCTCCTGTGGGGAACCATGTCAAAAGCTTTGCTGAAATCTAAGTAGATTATGTCTATAGCACATCCATGATTCAATTCTCCTGTCACCCAGTCAAAGAATTCAATGAGATTTGTTTGGCACGATTTACCTTTGGTAAAACTATGTTGTCTCGGATCTTGCAACTTATTGGCTTCCAGGAAATTCACTATCCTTTCCTTCAGCATCGCTTCTACTACTTTTCCAATAACCGAAGTGAGGCTTACCGGCCTGTAGTTTCCAGCTTCTTCCCTATCACCACTTTTGTGAAGAGGGACCACATCCATTCTTCTCCAATCCCACGGAACCTCTCCCGTCTCCAAGGATTTATTAAACAAATCTTTAAGAGGGCCCACCAGAACCTCTCTGACCTCCCTCAATATGCTGGGGTGGATCCCGTCCCGTCCCATGGCTTTGTCCATCGTTAGTTTTTCAAGTTGTTTATACACACTCTCTTCTGTGAACGGTGCTATATCCACTCCATTCTCATATGTACTTTTGCCAGTCAATTGTGGTCCTTCTCTAGGATTTTCTTCTGTAAAAAGTATCTGTTTAGCAAATTTGCTTTTTCTTCATCATTATCTACATAGCAATTCACGGGATCTTTCAGTCTCACAATTCCCTTTTTAGTCTTCCTCCTTTCACTATATACCTGAAGAAATTTTTGTCGTCCCTCCTTACATTTCTAGTCATTTGTTCTTCTGCTTGCGCTTTCGCCAGACGTATCTCTCTCTTGGTTTCTTTCAGTTTCATCTGGTATTCCTCTCCATGTTCCTCTTCTTGAGAATTTTTGTATTTCATAAATTTCTTTTAACTTAAAGAACAGATGAGCAAGTGGGAGGGACTTTGGTAAGCCTTTTTCTCTTGTGTTTCAACAAGTACAAAAACTCCTATAACTGAAGTATGGCAAGGAAACACCTTGTCACCAATGCTGCAGCCCTGTTGCTTCTGCCTCTTTCCCAAACAGAAAGCATGTTCCAAGCCAAGGGACTTTTGTACATGTGTGAGATGTCTGCAGGTTAAATCTCTCATGAAAGAAGTGAAGGAACTGAGACAGGAGATGGCAAGGCTAAAAGCATCAATAGTTTCCAGCAAAGGGGAAGAATAATTTGTTCTGAAAGAAGACAAATAGACATAGATCACTAAATCCTGCAAAATAAATACCCCAACTCCACCTTCCCTTGAACTGAAGAACCAGTATGAAGCCCAGAAAGTGGAAGAGCTAAGAACATACCAGGAATGGAAGGAAACAAAAATCAAAAACCCTAGGAAGTGAAGGGCAGTGTTGGTTGGTGATTTCCTTCTGAGGGATACAGAAGGGTCTAACTGCCAACCAGACATGATGTTGCCAACATTTGAAATGTTATGGAGAAGGTGTCAAAACTCATCAAGCCTACTGACCATCCATGTTGGCATGAATGTTGCTCATCTATGCTGGCACGAATATGTGACTGGGCAGGCCAGTCAGGGCTGGGCAAGGTGAGGGCTAGCACGTGCAGTAAACTTGGCACACCCCAACCGGCTGACATTCAAAGTGAATTAACTGGCCAGGAACAGCCACCAACTGATTAAATCACTTGTATGTGGCTATATGGTCATTTACAGCAGCACTTAACCAATTTGTGCCACTGAAAATGACCAGTTGCCAACATTTGAGATGTTATGGAGAAGGTGTCAAAACTCATCAAGCCTACTATATGTTTGACTATCAAACTTGAGCGAGTAGCTGCAGAAAAAAATAATACTCTTAAGATTCTTTGACAAGATACATACATACATTCATACTCTAGTCTTCCTTATTAACAAGTATATATATATATATATATATATATATATATATATATATACAGTGGGGGAAATAAGTATTTGATCCCTTGCTGATTTTGTAAGTTTGCCCACTGACAAAGACATGAGCAGCCCATAATTGAAGGGTAGGTTATTAGTAACAGTGAGAGATAGCACATCACAAATTAAATCCGGAAAATCACATTGTGGAAAGTATATGAATTTATTTGCATTCTGCAGAGGGAAATAAGTATTTAATCCCTCTGGCAAACAAGACCTAATACTTGGTGGCAAAACCCTTGTTGGCAAGCACAGCGGTCAGACGTCTTCTGTAGTTGATGATGAGGTTTGCACACATGTCAGGAGGAATTTTGGTCCACTCCTCTTTGCAGATCATCTCTAAATCATTAAGAGTTCTGGGCTGTCGCTTGGCAACTCGCAGCTTCAGCTCCCTCCATAAGTTTTCAATGGGATTAAGGTCTGGTGACTGGCTAGGCCACTCCATGACCCTAATGTGCTTCTTCCTGAGCCACTCCTTTGTTGCCTTGGCTGTATGTTTTGGGTCATTGTCGTGCTGGAAGACCCAGCCACGACCCATTTTTAAGGCCCTGGCGGAGGGAAGGAGGTTGTCACTCAGAATTGTACGGTACATGGCCCCATCCATTCTCCCATTGATGCGGTGAAGTAGTCCTGTGCCCTTAGCAGAGAAACACCCCCAAAACATAACATTTCCACCTCCATGCTTGACAGTGGGGACGGTGTTCTTTGGGTCATAGGCAGCATTTCTCTTCCTCCAAACACGGCGAGTTGAGTTCATGCCAAAGAGCTCAATTTTTGTCTCATCTGACCACAGCACCTTCTCCCAATCACTCTCGGCATCATCCAGGTGTTCACTGGCAAACTTCAGACGGGCCGTCACATGTGCCTTCCGGAGCAGGGGGACCTTGCGGGCACTGCAGGATTGCAATCCGTTATGTCGTAATGTGTTACCAATGGTTTTCGTGGTGACAGTGGTCCCAGCTGCCTTGAGATCATTGACAAGTTCCCCCCTTGTAGTTGTAGGCTGATTTCTAACCTTCCTCATGATCAAGGATACCCCACGAGGTGAGATTTTGCGTGGAGCCCCAGATCTTTGTCGATTGACAGTCATTTTGTACTTCTTCCATTTTCTTACTATGGCACCAACAGTTGTCTCCTTCTCGCCCAGCGTCTTACTGATGGTTTTGTAGCCCATTCCAGCCTTGTGCAGGTGTATGATCTTGTCCCTGACATCCTTAGACAGCTCCTTGCTCTTGGCCATTTTGTAGAGGTTAGAGTCTGACTGATTCACTGAGTCTGTGGACAGGTGTCTTTCATACAGGTGACCATTGCCGACAGCTGTCTGTCATGCAGGTAACGAGTTGATTTGGAGCATCTACCTGGTCTGTAGGGGCCAGATCTCTTACTGGTTGGTGGGGGATCAAATACTTATTTCCCTCTGCAGAATGCAAATAAATTCATATACTTTCCACAATGTGATTTTCCGGATTTAATTTGTGATGTGCTATCTCTCACTGTTACCAATAACCTACCCTTCAATTATGGGCTGCTCATGTCTTTGTCAGTGGGCAAACTTACAAAATCAGCAAGGGATCAAATACTTATTTCCCCCACTGTATATATATAAAATATGGTAAATGTTGTGTGCACTTGTTGAAAAGACTTATCTGTTTTCAACTTCTTTGTCTTGTCTTTCTTCTTTGTTGGGGCCAGCCCTTCTTTTCCAGATGAAGGATTCTTCAAAACCTGTTACTATCTTTAAATAAAATAACAAGACTGACTCCCTTCTTATCTCTATCTGTATGTACTAACTCTGGGTTCCTGACAGGATGACCTGCAGGCTTATTTTCAAAAGTGATCGCCGGCCATCTTCCGACATAAATCGGGAAATGGCCGGCGATCTCTCAAAAGCTGTGAAATCGGTATAATCGAAAGCTGCTTTTTTGACACCAGTGCCGCTTTCCCGTCGCCGAGCCGGCAAAAGTTCAAGGGGGCGTGTCGGCGGCATAGCGAAGGTGGGAAATGGGCGGGCGTGGGCGTGGCTACCAGATGGCTGGCTTCAGCGCATAATGGAAAAAACAAAAGCGGCGTTAATCAGTATTTTGCCGGTTTTACTTGGTCCTTTTATTTTCACGACCAAGCCTCAAAAAGGTGCCCCAACTCACCAGATGACCACTGGAGGGAATGGGGGATGACTGGATTTCTAGGCATGTTTGCACCCACTCAGAGGACAGAAGGGATCTCCACATCAGATATTATCACCAGGATTGTGCGGGATTATGATGTGTATGCCAGAAGAAACCTGCAGAGAGGTTACACAGCCAAAGAGTTGAATGTCAGCTTTATAAATGTGAGTCCGTGTGCTTACATATCCAAGCTATTGACCAGTTTCCATTTGTTTCTTAAGATACAAATGGAGCTTAGTCAAGATCGGGAGGCGGGGCTGGTGGTTGGGAGGCGGGGATAGTGCTGGGCAGACTTATACGGTCTGAGCCAGAGCCGGTGGTGGGAAGCGGGATTGGTGGTTGGGAGGCGGGGATAGTGCTGGGCAGACTTGTACGGTCTGTGCCAGAGCCAGTGGTTGGGAGGCGGGGCTGGTGGTTGGGAGGCGTGGATAGTGCTGGGCAGACTTGTACGATCTGTGCCAGAGCCGGTGGTTGGGAGGCGGGGCTGGTGGCTGGGAGGCGGGGATAGAGCTGGGCAGACTTATACGGTCTGTGCCAGAGCTGGTGGTTGGGAGGCGGGGCTGGTGGCTGGGAGGCGGGGATAGAGCTGGGCAGACTTATACGGTCTGTGCCAGAGCCGGTGGTGGGAAGCGGGACTGGTGGTTGGGAGGCGGGGATAGTGCTGGGCAGACTTATACGGTCTGTGCCAGAGCCGGTGGTGTGAGGTGGGGCTGGTGGTTGGGAGGCGGGGATAGTGTTGGGCAGACTTATACAGTCTGTGCCAGAGCCGGTGGTGGGAGGCGGGGCTGGTGGTTGGGAGGCGGGGATAGTGCTGGGCAGACTTATACGGTCTGTGCCAGAGCCGGTGGTTGGGAGGCGGGGCTGGTGGTTGGGAGGCGGGGATAGTGCTGGGCAGGCTTATACGGTCTGTGCCAGAGCTGGTGGTTGGGAGGCGGGGATAGTGCTGGGCAGACTTATACGATCTGTGCCCTGAAGAGCACAGGTACAAATCAAAGTAGGGTATACACAAAAAGCAGCAAATATGAGTTATCTTGTTGGGCAGACTGGATGGACCGTGCAGGTCTTTTTCTGCCGTCATCTACTATGTTACTATGTTACTATGTTACCTCCCTGTACTCCCCCAGTGGTCACTAACTCCCTCCCACACTAAAAAAATAAAAATAAAAAACTTTTTTGCCAGCCTGTATGCCAGCCTGAAATGTCATACCCAGCTCCCTGACACCAGTATGCAGGTCCCTGGAACAGTTATTGTTGGTTGCAGTGGACTTCAGGCAGGCGGACCCAGGCCCATCCCCCCTACCTGTTACACTTGTGGTGGTAAGTGTTGAGCCCTCCAAACCCCCCCAAAACCCACTCTACCCACATGTAGGTGCCCCCCTTCACCCATAAGGGCTATGGTAGTGGTGTAATGATGCCCCTGTACAAGTCGTTGGTGAGGCCCCACCTGGAGTATTGTGTTCAGTTTTGGAGGCCGTACCTTGCAAAGGATGTTAAAAAAATGGAAGCGGTGCAAAGAAAAGCTATGAGAATGGTACGGGATTTGCGTTCCAAGACGTATGAGGAGAGACTTGCTGACCTGAACATGTATACCCTGGAGGAAAGGAGGAACAGGGGTGATATGATACAGATGTTCAAATACTTGAAAGGTATTAATCCGCAAACAAATCTTTTCCGGAGATGGGAAGGCGGTAGAACGAGAGGACATGAAATGAGATTGAAGGGAGGCAGACTCAGGAAAGATGTCAGGAAGTATTTTTTCACAGAGAGGGTGGTGGATGCTTGGAATGCCCTCCCACGGGAGGTGGTGGAGAGGAAAACGGTAAAGGAATTCAAACATGTGTGGGATATGCATAAAGGAATCCTGTTCAGAAGGAATGGATCCTCAGAAGCTTAGCCGAAATTGGGTGGCGGAGCAGGTGGGGGGAAGAGGGGTTGGTGGTTGGGAGGCGAGGATAGTGGAGGGCAGACTTATACGGTCTGTGCCAGAGCCAGTGATGGGAGGCGGGACTGGTGGTTGGGAGGCGGGAAGTACTGCTGCGCAGACTTGAACGGTCTGTGCCCTGAATAAGGCAGGTACAAATCTAGGTAAGGTTTACACATATGTTTGTCTTGTTGGGCAGACTGGATGGACCATGCAGGTCTTTTCTGCCGTCATCTACTATGTTACAATCCAGCTTTTTCGAAAGTGATAGCCGGCCATCTTCCGACACAAATCGGGAGATGGCCGGCCATCTCCTAAAACCGGCCAAATTGGTATAATCGAAAGCCGATTTTTGGACACACTCGCTGGCATTCCGTCACAGAGGCGGCTAAACTTCAAGGGGGCGTGATAGCAGGGTAGTGAAGGCGGGATGTGGGCGTGCTTACGAGATGGCTGGCTTCAGCTGATAATGGAAAAAAGAAAACCGGCGATGACGAGCATTTGGCCGGTTTTACTTGGTCTATTTATTTTCATGACCAAGTCTCAAAAAGATGCCCAAACTGACCAGATGACCACTGGAAGGAATCAGGGATGACCTCCCCATACTCCTCCAGTGGTCACCAACCCCCTCCCACCCAAAAACAAACTTTAAAACATTTCCATCCTAGGAGGGGAAGCCAGTCGGCCAGCTCGTAAAAAAAAAAGGATCTTGCTGATCAGTTATGTTATGACTTACTTGTTCTGGAGTGCTGTATTTTGTGATACTGTTTTGAGAAATGTTCAAGAAAGACTTCATACAAATTAAAAAAGTCCCTGCCGTTCATTTTCCCTTGATGGCCGCACTTCCCTTAATAGCCGTCTTTCTCTCCGAAAGTGCACTTCTCTTAATGGCCGGCTTTCTCCCCAAACAGGGAAATCAAAACAGTTTTTGCTGACAGCTTTTTTTAGTAGTAATAGTGGGATTTGAACCAGCCACCTCTGCATTACAAGAGCCATAATGTAACCACTTGGCCACAGCTCCACTTACTTGGGTGTTTCTTCCCTTTTGATTATACCCCTTCAGGTCTCTCTCAGCCAATCACAGTGCGTTAAGCTGTCTGTGAGTGGCTGAGAGAGACCTGGAGGGGTATAATCAAAAGGGAAGGACACCCAAGTAAGTGGAGCTGTGGCCAAGTGGTTACATCACTGGTCTTGTAATGCAGAGGTGGCTGGTTCAAATTCTGCTATTACTACAAAAAAAGCAGTGTACAAAAACTTTTGATTTCCCTGTTCAGGGAGAAAGACGGCCATTAAGAGAAGTGCACGTCAGGGATGGCCATCAAGGGAAAATGCATGGCAGGGACTTTTTTCATTTGTATGAAGTCTTTCTTGAACATTACTCAAAACAGTATCACAAAATACAGCACTCCTGAACAAGTAAGTCATAACATAACTGATCAGCAAGATCTAAACATCCAGAAGTACCAGTGCACTACGAATGCTGGCCCCTCCCAAGGCCAAATGCCTTGGATTTGGCCGGGTTTGAGATGGCGGGTTCCAGTTTCCATTATCGCTGAAAAACAAAGTCGGCCATCTCAAACCCGGCGATCTGTGGCATTTGGCCAGCCCCAACCGTATTATCAAAACAAAAGTTGGCCGGCCATCTTTTTCAATAATACGGTTCCGGCCAGCTGTTGCGGCACCGCCAAAATAGATCGCCGGCGATCGATTTCGCCGGCGCCATTTGATTATGCCCCTCCACGTTACTATGGTAGTGGTGTAAGTTGTGGGGAGTGGGTTTTGGGGGGGATTTGGGGGGCTCAGCACCCAAGGTAAGGGAGCTATGCACCTGGGAGCTATTTGAATATATATTTTTTAATTTTTAGAAGTCCCCCTAGGGTGCCCGGTTGGTGTCCTGGCATGTCAGGGGGACCAGTGCACTACAAATGCTGGCTCCTCCCTTGACCAAATGCCTTGGATTTAGCTGGGGTTGAGATGGCCGCTTTTTGTTTCCATTATCGCTGAAAAACAAAAGCGGCCATCTCAAACCCGGCGAACTCTGGCATTTGGCCGGCCCAAACCGTTATATCGAAACAAAAGATGGCTGGCCATTTTTTTCAATAATACGGTTCCGGCTAGCTGTTTGTGGGCCGCCAAAATAGATAGCAGGCAATCTATTTCGCCGGCGCCGTTCGATTATTCCCCTCATGGATACCTGTACTATGGATGATCTGGATACCTGTAGTAAGGAAAAGTCAATCTTCTTCAAAATAAAAATAATGATTTCTATCCCTTTCTAGATTTCCTTTAATTCCCTATTCTGTTCTATTTGTCTTCTTGTTGGGCTTGATGTCTTTAGCTCTCACTCATTCAACCATCAACACTTCCTAATATATAATTTGAGAGTTTTAAAAATAAAAATTGTCAATATTCTCACTGTACTGTAGTCAAAGAAAAATGGATAATATATTAACTCAGAGGAAATATTCCATCCAATCTAGTCACTGACTCATATTCTGTCACTGAACATGACTTTTTGAGTTCAAAGTTTCTCAGATTTTTACATCTCATTTTGACAAATTATTTTAAATATCACCTCTCTTTGCCATACAACTTTTAAATTCTTTAGCTCTCAATCTTAGAAAGAAATGTCCTTTAAATTTAGGTTCCAAAATTCCTTACAAACACTTTCTCTAGTGATTAATTTAAACCTTTCCTTCCTAAGAGCCCCTTTTACCAAGCTGCGGCAAAATGGGGTCTGCACTGGCGTACTTGGGTAAAAGGGAAGTCTTTCTTTCCTGCAGGAAATGACCACGCGGCAAGTAAATCACTTGCCTTGCGGCCATTTCTGGGAGAACCCTTACTGCCCACCATTGAGGTGGCAGTAAGGGCTCTCACGCTAACCTGGTGGTAACAGGGCAGCGCACAACACTGCCTGATTACCACAGGATACACACCAGCGCTACAAAAATAAATACATTTTTGTACCACCGGGCTGCTTAGGAAAAGGGGCTCTGAATTTCTCACATTTAATCTTTTCCCAATTTCCTCACACAAATCTCTCAGACAACAGTCACATAGCCTTCTTCTTCACAGCCCAGCTGTCTTCTCTCTCAAGACTTCGGAACTGTCACCAGAAATAGGTTCCCTCAGAGAGTTGTGCAGCTAATCATATTTTTGCCATAGAATTCTATGGAGACGGCTTGCTTGCACAGAACTCTGCACAGTCCCAAACATTATTAAACTGTAAAATTACACTATAAAAACCCCTTTGTTTTTACTTTTGAGCACCACTGATCATGTTACAGTCATGCTTAAGTTCCTTTTTAACCCACAACAGGAAACTAACGTTTTTTAGCATTTCACATTTAAACCTTCGCCTTCACAGTACATCTTTAGCACCTCTGGGCACCTCCATTCTTAAATTTTTAACCCTGCTCAAGCTTTCTTAATACTTTAATACTTAATTACTATATTTTCAAACAGAGCTAGGGCCTTTCCTGCCTCGCCTCCCCGGCTGGAAATGAGCCTCTTTCGGCTAGGGAAAAGATCCTGTAGGCCCGAATCATCAGTCACCCATGGCAGGACCGAAATCACATGGCCCCTACCCACAGGTACCATTGGATGACCCCTCCAGGATCCCCCCCCCCAGAGGTTAAAAAATAATTGTAAAATATTTAACCAAGGGTTACACTTGTTATCTCAGGAATGAAAGAACTTTATGGGTTATGGGCAATCGCTGAGAAACAGTTGAATAAACATTCAACTGTTTCTTAGCAATCGCCCATCAGAAGCATAACCCACACACCCTTCCATCGACAATCTCCCCACACTCCCCCTGCCTCTTGTCTCCTTGTGAAAAAAGCAAGCAGTGTGGAATAAACTGCAAAATAAAAATCATGTTTTTTAGAACTCTGTAAGAAAATAACTTTTTATATGCACGCACTGTTTTTTAAACTCACTCCTTTTTTGTCTCTTCAGTGTAGTCAATTTCTATGTCATATCAGTATTTTTCTGTGATGAACTGTGTGTGCACCACACAGTATGCCTTGTGCTATGTATGTTTGTGTGTGTGTGTACATGTTTACATGTCTTTTACTGCTTTCTCGCTTTTTGGATTTTTAAAATGCAAAGTCACTCTCCTCAGCATTTTCAGAGATGATTTCAAACAGACAGCTGCTGCTGAAGCCCTGTCCCTCCCCTCCCCTTTGAGTGTGTGTATGTTCTTAAAGTGCAACTAATTTGGGTACTCCTGCAAAAAAAAAGATGTAAAAAAGCAGAACGGTCATTGGAAGGAATATTTTATCATCATTATTGTCATTATCATCTGCATTAGAAGTAGTGCTGTCTAATTCAAACTTGCATCTTCATCTTTGTTATCGTCATGCTGTCCAATTACAAAGAAGGCTTTCACAAAGTTGGAATCATTGTTTATTGTTGATCTAACAATTTTTAGTCTGATGGCAAACTCTGTTTAAATATCTTTGAGAACTGATGCAAGAATGTCAAATGTGTGGGAACCCTTCAGTTTTAAGGCCAGCAAGGAGACATATGTCTGTTCACCAATAATTGTTAAAAGCTTCAGCCTCATCTCCGCTTTAAAGTGTCCCAACTCATCATTGATCTGTTTGGCTAGAGACCAGTAACCAGTAACAAATACAGGCAACTTCACTGTTCTTATTAGCTATATTCACTGAACAGCAAACTTTAAGTTGAGATGATTCACTGTTTGCGTGGCGAGGTTTGCAATAGCAAAATCCTGTTCCCGGTTTTGCTGTTTCACTTGGTTTACCGCGGAATTGTCATTTACATCTCACTTCCGCTTTTACTTTTTACTTTTAAGTGCAAGCATCAGATGTAACTGAGTAAAAGTAGTAAAGATTGGCAAAAGTATTACTGAAGTAAAAATGAATGCAACAAATGTTATCCCTTACTTCTTTACGTTACATTTATTTAGTTGCTATACAACACCGCTTATAATTTAAGCATGAGCAATGTCAGCCATAGAGCTGGTGTAAGTGCTCATGCCTAAACGCCGGAAATACACATGTAACTAATTGTGTTCTATAATTTATGTACTTGTAAATCCCGCTAAAGCTGTACTTGTAAATCCCGCTACACCTACCTGTAAAATGCATGCTAAGTAAGATATATATGTATTCACAGAATAGCACTTAGGCCGAATTTTGGCATTCATACACATATGTCCATGCATATGATCATATATGCCATTATTCTAATTATTTATGCACATAATTCTACAGAATTGCCCTTTCGATGTCTATCAAGATAGTAAAAGTTTCTAGCACTCATCATTCATTGGTATTGCAAGCTGTTGCATCAGTATGAAGTTATAAGGCCTAGGAATTTTCTAGCTTGATTCCTCCTGGGTTTTCAGACAATATAAAGGTCAGAGGTTTTAGAGGGAAAGTGTCTTTCTTTCTGTCTCCTCTTTTTGCCAAGCTGACAGCTGGGAGGTAGAACACCAGTCTTTGGGGGGGGGGGGCCCTGGGTGTTCATTAAGTCCCATACCAAATAAAAAGGGAAACATGGGCACTAACCTAGTCCCAAAGAGAAAGTACTACTACTAATAGCATTTATATAGCGCTACCAGACACACGCAGCACTGTACATCTGACATAGAGAGACAGTCCCTGCTCAAAGAGCTTACTATCTAGGTAACACAAACAGACAAGACATTACGGGCAAGGAAATTACAGGGTAAAGAGGAACAGGGTAGGAGGGCAAATGAGTAGCAGTTAGGAGCCAAAGGCAGTAGTGAAAAGGCGAGCTTTCAGCATAGATTTTAAGACAGGTAGAGATGTATGGGTTCGGGAAGACGGTTCCAGGCATAAGGTGCCGCAAGATAAAAGGAACGAAGTCTGGAGTTAGCGGTGGAGGAGAAAGGGGTCGACAAGAGAGATTAATTAACATTAATTAATTAACATTGAAATTAATAGCTATTTCTTGTAAAGCAGGTTGAGGCTGGTGGAAAAAGCCAAAAGACCTGTGGGAAGACACAGGAGTAAAGAGTGGAGAACCAGCCTGGAAGAAAACAGAGGACACTACCAGGGCCAGCCTTAAGCAGGAGCAACAGGGAAGGTTTCACAGGGCCCTATGCTAGGGACCCCATGCTTAATTGAGTCAGCTTAGCAACAAGTGGCTGACCAAACGTTAAAGCTTCTTTTCCCTTTCCATGTCCATCTCCCTCTCTATCTCCTTCTCTCTCCCTACTTCTCCCCCTTCGTAATCATACTCCTCTGCACTGAAGCACTATACTCCACTCACCGAACCATGGTCAGCTTTTACATCTCCTCATTCTCCCTCCCCTTCACCCTTTTACATCTCCTCATTCTCCCTCCCCTTCACCCTTTGGTTTTGAGCTTCTCAGAGGAATGGAGCCATTTTATTGCTTTTTCAGCTTTACCTCTTCACACACATTATGTGTGTGGGCCCTGAAGTAGCATCAACTTTTTCAAGTGCGAGCCAGCACAGGAGACAATTACAGTCACCTTCCCGGCCATGCTCCAATCAACCTCAGTAACAGTCATATCAGCAAAGCCAGAGGTGATTAGAAGGATCATTCAAGTCATACTGGTACTGGGCACTAAGTCATGCTGGTACCGGGCACCAGCCTGCTAAACTATACAAACTGCTTCTCAGGTACTGTGGAGAGGAAGACTGGGAGGTTGAGAGAGATTGAATAAGACCAGGTGGCAGGCCTCACTAATGATTCTGTGTATAGCCTGGATTGCAGAGTGAGGGTAGGAGGGAGCGTACTCTATGGGAAACCTACATGAGCCAGATTAGAGGCTAGCACAGCACACCCTACCAGTGAGTTAAGTGTAATAATCTCTTTAGTCTCACTTGTTCTTATTTCTGGAAAAAAGTATCCCTCATGACTCATTTGCCATTAGCAATAAATGCTATTGTACTACCTCTGGTGTCTAGGGTATCCCAAAGCTTGAAAAATCACTAAGATTACAACAGTAGTCAGAGATTAAATAATTTTATTTAAATAAATAAATCCCTGACACTTTATTTGAAATCTTACATTCTGGGTGGGGGGGTCCCCACCAAACTGTTTTATATGGGGTCCTGCAGTTGCTAAGGCTAACCCTGAACACCACATACTATTTACTTGGTGCATCTTCTAGAGAGGAGAGAGACTATAAAGACAATGAGTGGGGGTAGAGTATAAGTTGCTATGAGAATTAAAACTTGCAGAATGGTTGAAGGTGCACTGAGGAGAAGACAGCATTTCCAGTAATGACACAATAGACAATCTATTGAATCCAAGAGGAAGGTACCTCGCTAAATGCAACAGAGAAAAAAAGAGGAAAAAGTCGATTCTAGAAACAAGGAGAGAACTGTTCAAAAGAGAACGAGGAGGACAGATACTGAAGAGATAGTATCAAGGGAAAAATTCCACTGCAAATTAGCAGTTTCTGAATCCCCAATAGATATGTGTCTTTTTTGGTTAAACAGCTGAGCATACAGAAAAAGAATATATGATCACGTATACTTAAGCTTGATTCTGTTTAAATTCATAACTATTTGATGATCTCACTAATCTATTACATTTCTTTGAAAGGATGAACAAACATGTAGATAAAGGTGAGTCAATTAAGTGAAAGTGTCTTTTTTTCTTTCTCTTTCAAAATTCAAGCTTTAAATTTAGGATTCTTATGGAGCCAGGATTTGATACATACAAGGCTATCCCGGAAACATCTTTTACCGGCTTCCTGCTTTTAATATACCTAAAAAAAATTTACTATGCATTTTTGTCTCCAACGCAATCTTTTTTTCAAAGTCCCTCTTTGCCTTCCTTAGCGCTTTACATTTGACTTGACATTCCTTATGCTGTTTCTTCTTCTTCTTATTATTATTATTATTAAGCTTCCTTGCACCTACTGTTACTCTATTTTCCACTCTGTATATATTCCCGGAGTTGGTACTCTCCTCTCCGGAACCTGTAAGCCACATTGAGCCTACTGCTATGCGGGAAAATGTGGGATACAAATGTAATAAATAAATAAATATTGTGTATCTGGACTTTCAAAAACCATTTGACAGAGTACCTCATGATAGACTCCAGAGGAAATTGGAGAGTCATAGGATAGGAGGTAGTGTCCTAATGTGGATTAAAAACTAGTTAAAAGATAGAAAACAGAGTAGGATTAAATGGTCAGTATTCTCAATGGAGAAAGGTAGATAGTGGGGTTCCACAGGGGTCTGTGCTGGGACTGCTGCTTTTTAACATATTTACAAATGATCTAGAGATGGGAGTAACTAGTGAGGGATACTTTTTGCCCAAATTTGCTGATGACACAAATTTATTCAAAGTTGTTAAATCGCAAGAGGATTGTGAAAACTTACAAGAGAACATTGCAAGACTTGGGAGTCTGAGCATCCAAATGACAGATGACATTTAATGTGAGCAAGTGCAAAGTGATGCATGTTGGAAGGAGGATCCCAAACTACAGCTACTTGATGCAAGGTTCCACATTAGTTAGGAGTCACCGACCAGGAAAGGGATCTAGGTGTCATCATTGATGACACATTGAAACCCTCTGCTCAGTGTGCAGCGGCGGCTAAGAAGGCAAATAGAATGTTAGGTATTATTAGGAAAGGAATGGAAAACAAAAATGAGGACATTATAATGCCTTTGTATCGCTCCATGGTGCAACTGCACCTTGAATACTCTGTGCAATTCTGGTCATGGCATCTCAAAAAAGATATAAAGGGGCATAATCGAACGCGAACGCCCATCTCCATGGGCGTCTATCTCCAAGGACGGGTCCGCGAAGGGGCAGGCCAGACTGTATTTTCGAAAAAGATGGGCGTCCATCTTTTGTTTCGATAATACGGTTGGTGCCGGGCAAATGCATCGGATTTGGGCGGATTTGAGCTGGGTGGTATCGGTTTTCAGCGATAATGGAAACCGAAGGCGCCCAGCTCAAAAATAAACAAATCCAAGGCATTTGGTCATGGGAGGGGCCAGGATTCGTAGTGCATTGGTCCCCCTCACATGCCAGGACACCAACCGGGCACTCTAGGGGGCATTTGTAACAATTAAAAAAAAAATTAAAATACCTCCCAAGTCCTTAGCTCCCTTACCTTGGGTGCTGAGTCCCCCCAAATCCCCCCAAAACCCACTGCCCACAACTCTACACCATTACCATAGCACTTATGGCTGCAGGGGGGGGCACCTAGACGTGGGTACAGTGGGTTTTGGGGGCGGTTTGGAGGGCTCCCATTTACCAGCACAAGTGTAACAGGTAGGGGGGGTGGGCCTGGGTCCACCTGCCTAAAGTCCACTGCACCCACTAACAACTGCTCTAGGGACCTGCATACTGCTGTGATGGAGCTGGGTATGACATTTGAGGCTGGCATACAGGCTGGCAAAAAAAAGTTTTTAAAGTTCTTTTTTTTTTGGTGGGAGGGGGTTAGTGACCACTGGAGGAGTCAGGGGAGGTCACCCCCAATTCCCTCCGGTGGTCATCTGGGCAGTTGGGGCACTTTTGGGGGGCTTGTTTGTGAAAAAAAAGGGTCCAAAAAGTGACCCAAATTCTCGCTTCTGTGCCATTCTTTTTTCCATTATCGGCCGAGCGTGCCCATCTCTCCTCGGCCGATAAACATGCCCCAGTCCTGCCTTCACCATGCCTCTGACACCCCCCCCCCCCCCCGTCAACTTTGTCTGTTCCCGTGACAGACTGCAGTTGGAGGCGCCCAAAATTGGCTTTCGATTATACCGATTTGGGCATCATTTGGGTCAAAATATGGGCATCTTTCTCTTTCGAAAATAAGCCTGCAGGTGGAATTAGAAAAGGTACAGAGAAGGGTGACGAAAATGATAAAGGGGATGGGACGACTTCCCTATGAGGAAAGGCTAAAGCAGCTAGGGCTCTTCAGCTTAGAGAAAAGACAGCTGAGGGGAGATATGATAGAGTTCTATAAAATAATGAGTGGAGTGGAGGGTAGACGTGAATCGCTTGTTTACTCTTTCAAAAATACTAGGACTAAGGGGCATGCAGTAAAGGTACAATGCAGTAAATTTAAAACAAATCGGAGAAAATATTTATTCACTCTGGAATTCACAGCCAGAGAATGTGGTAAAAGCAGTTAGCTTAGCTGGGTTTTAAAATGATTTGGATAACTTCCTAAAAGAAAAGTCCATAAGCTATTATTAAGATGAGCTAAAGGAGCTGTGATTGGCTGACAGAAACTTAGACGGACTTAATGGAAAGGGAAGGATGTGTAAACAACTGATTCATGTGGAGTAGTGCTTAGAGCACTGGCCTGGGAATCAGAAGGTGGCTGGTTCAAATCTCCCTTTTACTATTTTTTAATTTGGACGTCCCCAACTGCACTTGCATGTTTTTTTTTTCCTTCCGATTTTTGCTTTCTGCATGGGTCCGGGCAGCACCAACTAAACTAAATTTGCTCAGGGGACCTGCATACTGCTGTTATGGAGCTTGGGATGATATTTGAGGCTGGCATAGAGGCATCTCAGGGGGACCAGTACACTACCAATGCTGGCCCCTCCCATGACCAATTGCCTTGGATTTGTTCGTTTTTGAGCTGGGGCGCTTTGGTTTCGATTATCGCTGAAAAACTAAAACGCCTAGCTCAAAAAACGCCCAAATCTTATGCATTTGCCCGGCACAAACCGTATTTTCGAACCTAAAGATACACGTCCATCTTTTTCGAAAATACGATTTGGCCCACCCCTTCACGGACCCGTTCTCGGAGATGGACGTTTTTACAAATGGGCGTTCGCGTTCGATTATGCCCCTCCACATCTTTTTTGAGATATGGCGACCAGAACTGAACACAATACTCAAGCTGCAGTCACACCATGGAGCAATACAGAGGCATTATAGCACTTTTTGTCTTATTCACCATCCCTTTCCTAATAATTCCTAGCATCATGTTTGCTTTTTTGGTCGCCTCCGCACACTGAGCAGATTTCAGCATATTATCTATAAAGATACTTAGATCTTTATTCTTGAGTGCTGATCCAAGGTGGACCCTAGCATCAGGTAACTGTGATTCAGATTATTCTTTCCAATGTGCATCACCTTGCATTCATCCATATTAAATTTCATCTGCCATCTGGATGCCCAGTCTTCCAATTTTCTACGGTTTTCCTGCAATATTTCACAGACCGCACATGTTTTAACAACCTTAAATAGTTTTGTGTCATCTGCAAATTTAATCACCTCAATCATTGTTCTGATTTACATATTATTTATAAATATGTTAAATAGCACTGGTCCCATTACTGATCCCTACGGCACTCCACTGTTCACCTTCCTTCTGTTTTCTATCCAATAGCCAATTCCTAATCCACACCAGAACCTTGCCTCCTATCCCATGACTCTTATTCTCTCAGGAATCTCTCATGAGGAATTTTATCAAAATCTTTCTGAAAATCTAGATACACTGGCTCACTTTTATCCACATGTTTATTCACACCTTCAATGAAATGAAGCAAATGGTGAGGCAAGACTTCCCTTGGCTGAACCCTTGCTGACTCTGTCCCATTAAACGATGTTTGTCTATCTGTTCTGTAATTTTATTCTTTATAATAGTTTCCACTATTTTGCCTGGCACTGATGCCAGATTTACTGGTCTGTAATTCCCCAGATCATCCTGGAATCCTTTTTAAAAATTGGCATCACATTGGCCACCCTCCAATCTTCAGGTACTATGGACGATTTTAATGACTTTAATATTACTAACAGCAGATCAGCAATTTCATGCTTGAGTTCCTTGAGTACCCTTGGATGTATGCCATCCAGTACAGGTGATTTACTACTACTCTTTAATTTGTCAACTTGTCATCTTCCAGGTTCATTGAGATTTCTTTCAGTTACTCCGCATCATCACTTTTGAAAACCATTTCTGGTACAGGCAGATCTCTGATCGAAGCAAATAAGTCATTGTTTCTCCTCTATGGTCTTGTCTTCCCTTAGTACTCCTTTCGCTCCTTCATGAACCACGGATTCCCTTGCAGGCTTTCTGCTTCTGATGTACCTGAAAAAATTGTTACTGTGAGTTTTAGCCTCTGCGGCAAATTTCTCTTCATATTCACTTTTAGCCTTCTTTGTTAATATTTTGCATCTGACTTGCCAGTACTTATATTTCTTCTTATTTTCTTCATTTGGGTCCTTTTTCCATTCTTTGAAGGACAATCTTTTGGCTGTAATGGCCTCTTTTATTTCACTTTTTAACCATGCTGGCTGTCGGTCTGGGCTTCCAAAATGGTACTTTTGAATAATGTTCAAGCCTGATTTAGTGTCCTAACATTAGCAGCTGATCCTTTTAGCTTCTTTTTAACTATTTTTTTCATTTTATTATAGTTGCCCTTTCATAAGTACATAAGTATCGCCATGCTGGTACAGACCAAGGATCCATCAAGCCCAGCACCCTGTCACCGACAGCGGCCAAAAGAACAAGCAATTTGTCCCACCCATCCTAGAAATACTGTATTATTCCTTCATCCATTCAATAACATTCTATGGCTTTTTCCTCCAGGAAGCCATCCAACCCTTTTTTAAAGTCCGCTAAGTTAAGCGCCTTAACCACCTTTTCCGGCAGCAAATTCCAGAGTTTAACTACGCGTTGAGTGAAGAAATATTTCCTCCGATTTGTTTTAAATTTACCACACTGCAGCTTCATCGCATGCCCCCTTGTCCTAGTATTTTTGGAAAGCGTAAACAGACACTCCACATCGATCCGTTCCATTCAACTCATTATCTTATAGACCTCTATCATATCTCCCCTCAGCCACCTTTTCTCCAAGCTGAAGAGCCCCAGCCTCTTCAGCCTATCTTGATAGGGAAGCCGTCCTATCCCCTGTACCATCTTTGTTGCCCTTCTCTGCACCTTTTCCAATTCCACTATGTCTTTTTTGAGGCGCGGTGACCAGACTTGAACACAATACTCGAGGTGCAGTCGCACCATGGAGTGATACAACGGCAGAATAATATTCTTATTTTTGTTTTCAATCCCTTTCCTAATGATACCCAACATTCTATTTGCTTTCCTAGCTGCAGCAGCACATTGAGCAGACGTTTTCAAGGTATCATCAACGACGACACCTAGATCCCTTTCTCGGTCCGTGACTCCCAACGCTGAACCTTGCATGATGTAGTTATAGTTTGGGTTCCTCTTTCCCACATGCATCACTTTGCACTTTTTCACATTAAACGTCATCTGCCATTTAGACGCCCAGTCTCTCAGTCTCGTAAGGTCCTCTTGTAGTTTTTCACAATCTTCCTGTGATTTGACTACTTTGAATAACTTTGTGTCTTCGGCAAATTTGATTACCTCACTAGTTACCCCCATCTCTAGGTCATTTATGAATATGCAGTGCTTTTTTTGTAGAAAAAAAGGTGCCGGTACTCATTATGGGCGGGGTCACCACATATGGCTCCACCCCTATGATAACCACACCCACATTAACCACACCCCCTATACCAGCCATGGCGCATATAAACAGACATCATTGAAAATATTATAGTACTATAGGAGAAAAAAATAACGTGATTTTTTTTTCATGATAAATAATCTCTGTAAGCTCTTACAGCTCCAGAATACCCAGTGCAAAATAAGACAGCCAATGTAAATTCTCAAATTGGACATATTACAAACACTAAAATGAAAATAAAATGATTTTTTTTCTACCTTTGTTGTCTGGTGACTGTTTTTCTTTCCATATTGGTCCCAGTCTGTGATTCTGCTTTCCTTTGTTTTCGCTTAACTCTTCTGTGCCATTTGTCATTTTTGTCTCCTTTTTCTTTGCTTTCTTCAATATTTTTCAGGCTCTCTCTCTGTCCAGATTTAATTCATTCTTACTATCCATTCTTTAATTTCCTTCAACTACCTGTGGCTTTTCATCTTTTCCTCACCCTAGTTCTCCCCATGCCCCTTCCTCTTATTCTCCAGTCTTTCTCTATTCCCCTTTTCCATCCAGCAGCTCTGCTTTCTCTCCCCATCCTTCCAGTGTCTCCCCTATTTCTTTCTGCATTCTTCCATCCAGCGTCTTCCCTCTTTCTCTCCCCATCCTTCCGTTTTCCCTCTCTCTCTCCCCATCTTTCCATCTGTTTTTCCCCCTCTCTCTCCCCATCCTTCCATCTGTTTTCCCTCTCTCTCCCCATCCTTCCATCTGTTTTTCCCTCTCTCCCCAATCCTTCCATCTGTGTTTTCCCTCTCTCTCCCCATCCTTCCATCTGTTTTTCCCCCTCTCTCTCCCCATCCTTCCATCTGTTTTTCCCCTCTCCCCAATCCTTCCATCTGTTTTCCCCTCTCTCCCCAATCCTTCCATCTGTTTTTCCCTCTCTCTCCCCATCCTTCCCTCTGTTGGTTTCCCTCTCTCTCCCCAATCCTTCCCTCTGTTGGTTTCCTTCTCTCTCCCCAATCCTTCCCTCTGTTGGTTTCCCTCTTTCTCTCCCTCCCCAATCCTTCCCTCTGTTGTTTTCCCTCTTTCTCTCTCTCCCCAATCTTTCCCTCTGTTGTTTTCCCTCTTTCTCTCTCTCCCCAATCTTTCCCTCTGTTGTTTTCCCTCTTTCTCTCCCTCCCCAATCTTTCCCTCTGTTGTTTTCCCTCTTTCTCTCTCTCCCCAATCTTTCCCTCTGTTGGTTTCCCTCTTTCTCTCCCTCCCCAATCTTTCCCTCTGTTGTTTTCCCTCTTTCTTTCTCTCCCCAATCCTTCCCTCTGTTGTTTTCCCTCTTTCTCTCTCTCCCCAATCCTTCCCTCTGTTGGTTTCCCTCTCTCTCCCCAATCCTTCCCTCTGTTGGTTTCCCTCTTTCTCTCCCTCCCCAATCCTTCCCTCTGTTGTTTTCCCTCTTTCTCTCTCTCCCCAATCTTTCCCTCTGTTGTTTCCCCTCTTTCTCTCTCTCCCCAATCTTTCCCTCTGTTGTTTTCCCTCTTTCTCTCCCTCCCCAATCTTTCCTTCTGTTGTTTTCCCTCTTTCTCTCTCTCCCCAATCTTTCCCTCTGTTGGTTTCCCTCTTTCTCTCCCTCCCCAATCTTTCCCTCTGTTGTTTTCCCTCTTTCTTTCTCTCCCCAATCCTTCCCTCTGTTGTTTTCCCTCTTTCTCTCTCTCCCCAATCTTTCCCTCTGTTGGTTTCCCTCTTTCCCTCTCTCCCCAAACTTTCCCTCTGTTGTTTTCCCTCTTTCTCTCCCTCCCCAATCTTTCCCTCTGTTGTTTTCCCTCTTTCTTTCTCTCCCCAATCCTTCCCTCTGTTGTTTTCCCTCTTTCTCTCTCTCCCCAATCTTTCCCTCTGTTGGTTTCCCTCTTTCCCTCTCTCCCCAATCTTTCCCTCTGTTGTTTTCCCTCTTTCTCTCTCTCCCCAATCTTTCCCTCTGTTGTTTTCCCTCTTTCTCTCCCTCCCCAATCTTTCCCTCTGTTGTTTTCCCTCTTTCTCTCCCTCCCCAATCTTTCCCTCTGTTGTTTTCCCTCTTTCTCTCCCTCCCCAATCTTTCCATCTGTTGTTTTCCCTCTTTCTCTCCCTCCCCAATCTTTCCCTCTGTTGTTTTCCCTCTTTCTCTCTCTCCCCAATCTTTCCCTCTGTTGTTTTCCCTCTTTCTCTCCCTCCCCAATCTTTCCCTCTGTTGTTTTCCCTCTTTCTCTCTCTCCCCAATCTTTCCCTCTTCTAGGAGACTTCCCTCCTCCAAGGCAGCACAGGGACTGCCAGACTGGAGGTAGGACTTCTCTACAACATCCTGTAGGTCTCCTCTGTGTACCTCTTTGTCTCCTTGAGCTCCTCCACTACTCTAGCCTCAACAGAATAGGCACACACATATAACCGCTCACCAACTGGGAGATAATCACAAATGTGACACTCACTGCAAAAGTCTGTACATATATAGTACATAAGTAATGCCACACTAGGAAAAGACCAAGGGTCCATCGAGCCCAGCATCCTGTCCACTGTCAGGATTGCTGGAAGTCAAAATTATGGCTGGACATACTTATATTAATATGAAACCAGCTTGACATAATATTAAACCAGCTTCTGACCTCTGAGAACTTCCCCCCTCCCCTTCAGGAATCAGAGGATGAAATGGACCAAATGGCCTAAATAGCCCTTTTGTTTCTCAATTGCTCCTGATTAACATACCTTTTGATCAGAGCTCTCTTTGAGAACAAAGGAGGCCAGACATAGAGGCTCCCATAGCTTGTAACTTCAAAAAGGACAACCAGTGAAATTGCTCATCTCTCCTGACTTCAAAGAAAAGTACACTGGAGTTGGTTGGGAAAGAAGATAAGTTTTATGATCTCTTTGTTCTGGAGGTATAAAAACAGAGCACATGCTCTCCAGTGTTGCCAGGTGGGCGGTTTTACCGCCCAATTGGGCGGTTTTCCGCGACCCGCCGCGGGAAATTTTTGCCCGCGGCGGGTTGCGGTTTTTTGGGCAGCTTTTTGGGTTTCTGGGCGGTTTTTTGGGCGGCTTTTTGCCTTTTTCGGCCGCGGGGGGGGGCGGGGTTAGTGACGTTTTTTGGGCGGGGTTAGTGACGTTTTGGGCGGGCCGATGACGTGGGAGGCGGGGCCGATGACGTAGGAGGCGGGGCCGGTGACGTGGGAGGGCGGGGCCGGTGACGGCGGGGGCGTGGCCGGTGACGGCGGGGGCGGGGTGATGACGCGGGGGTGGGGGTGTCAGGGGCGGGGTTTGTGTTTGGGCGGGTTTTGGGCTGGTTTTTGGGCTGGATTGGGCTAGAAAAAAATTTTCCACCTGGCAACCCTGATGCTCTCCTCCCTTCCCTCTGTCCCGGGCACTTCTCTGTGTCCAGGGCAGTGCACAGGACTCTGCTGGGCTGCCTTTGTTTCTTCTTTTTCTTTCTCTGCACACCTCCATCTTTAGCCACCAGAGCACCTGGCTCTGCTCCTCCCATTCTCAGACAGCCCTATTCCAAGGTTTCTCTCTTCCTCTGAACAAACACCCTATCCTTTCTTTCTCCCTCCCAGAGACAGCCTGTACCAGTTACCTGTACTAAATGCTGTAAACCTATACATATCTGCAAATATAATATACTTTATATACCCAAACTCGTGTGGATTGTGTATTCTGTTGGAACCCACTGCCTCTGTGAACTGGACCCGGGACCAACCCTATACAACGATTGCTGACATCCACGACAGCGGCCAATCCAGGCCAAGGGCACCTGGCAAGCTTCCCAAACGTACAAACTTTCTATACATGTTATTCCTGGAACTGTGGATTTTTCCCAAGTTAATTTAGTAGTGGTTTATGGACTTCTCCTTTAGGAAACCATCTAACCCCTTTTTAAACTCTGCTAAGCTAACCGCCTTCACCACGTTCTCCGGCAATGAATTTCAGAGTTTAATTATGCGTTGGGTGAAGAAAACGTTTCTCCGATTTGTTTTAAATTTACTACGCTATAGTTTCTTTTTTTTAAACTCTTTATTTATAAGTTTTTCATTTACATCAAACGATATAAAGATTGGCAATATCAGAAAAATAAAATAAAGGAATATACATTTATATCATTACTTATAGAAAATACTGATTCAAATTTTGACCTCAATAAGTTGAATGAAGATACTAGGAAATATTTATACAAGGAATTAATAGTAATAAACAAAGCTATTTAAACAGAAGGGTCATAACAGATATCTGTAGCCAACTAAACAGCATTTCTAACTAGGGAGGCAAGTCTCCAGGTGAATTAACACTCTCCTTGGAATCAATAAATTCTAACAGCTTCGAGGGAGTAAAGAATATAATAGTTAACCGATTCAAAAGTAATATAACATTTGCAAGGAAATTTTAGCAAAAAAGTAGCACCCAGTTTAAGAACTCTAGTTTTATAAATCAGAAATTCTTTTCTCCTCTTTTGCGTACTGCTTGCCAAATCAGGAAAAATTTGTATCTTTTGACCCAAGAAGACATCATTTAAATGGCGAAAATATAGTCTCAGAATATTATTTCTGTCCATTTCCAGCGCAAAAGTCACAATAAGTGTTGTTCTCTCTGTGATAATTTCCAGAGAGTTCTCTAGAAATTATGTCAAATTTAAATCTGGAGTAGTCGGCGGCTGCTCCGTTGGAGGTTTAGAAACACCTGAAATATACTGGGTTCTCGTTATAGGGGGGGGGGGGGGGGTAACCCTCCATTGGGATTCCCAGTATTTGGGTAAAATATCTTTTCAGCATATCTATTGCTGCGACTAAAGGTGATTTTGGAAAGTTTATTAACCTTAAGTTATTCCTTCGAGCATTATTTTCCAAATTTTCTAATTTCTTTTCCTATATTCCTTTTTCTTTAATTAAAGAGACCGTTAGATTTTGAAGTTTTCCAACCTCAACTTCCATCTTTAAAACTTTTTCTTTTTGTTCCTGAAAATTATTAGACAGATTTTCACTAGTTTGTTTTAACTCCTTAATTTCACCATTAATAGAGGTATTCATCTGGAGTAAAGTGTTATTGACCCCTTGAATTGCATCCCATAATGAGTTCGTAGTCACCACTGCTGGTCTCTGTAGTCCTCCATTACTCCCGGTAGTGGAACCTCGGGCGACAGGGGCATCGACCTGCAATTGCTCCTGCACTGTTGTTTCCTTCCCCGGGGTTGAAGTACTCGAAGGTCCTCCTCCCAACGGCGTTGCAAATACCGCTTCCAACTGCCGTGGTCCCTCGGGCAACCTTTCACGTCCGGGCTGTGGAGGAGCGGTGTAAGAAGGAGGGCTCAGCATCGCTCCTTCAATGCTGCGGTTCGTACCCAAAGAGGTCGAGCCCGTCAAAGCAGTCATCTGTTCGCCATGGATCCCAATTCCGAAGCTCTCCAAAGTTGCTTGTCGAGAGATTGGCGTCGTCGGTGGAACCGCGGAGGTAGGAACCACCGTCTTCCCCTTTCTTTTCCCCATCCTAAGGTTGGAGAAAGAACTTCCCTCACTAGTTTAACGATGGGTCTCAGGAGCTTTGGGAGCACACATCCGTTTCTGATGCCATCTTGATTCCAGCCCTACTACGCTATAGTTTCATCGCATGCCCCCTAGTCCTAGTATTTTTGGAAAGCGTGAACAGACGCTTCACATCCACCTGTTCCATTTCACTCATTATATTATATACCTCTATCACGTCTCCCCTCAGCTGTTTCTTCTCCAAGCTGAAAAGCCCTAGCCTCCTTAGTCTTTCTTCATAGGGAAGTCGTCCCATCCCCGCTATCATTTTAGTCGCCCTTCGCTGCAGCTTTTCCAATTCTACTATATCTTTCTTGAGATGCGGCGACCAGAATTGAACACAATACTCAAGGTGCGGTCGCACCATGGAGCGATACAATGGCATTATAACATCCTCACACCTGTTTTCCATACCTTTCCTAATAATACTCAACATTCTATTCGCTTTCCTAGCTGCAGCAGCACACTGAGCAGAAGGTTTCAGTGTATTATCGATGACGACACCCAGATCCCTGTCTTGGTCTGTAACTCCTAACATGGAACCTTGCATGACGTAGTTATAATTCGGGCTCTTTTTTCCCCACATGCATCACCTTGCACTTGCTCACATTAAACATCATCTGCCATTTAGCCGCCCAGTCTCTCAGTCTCATAAGGTCCTTCTGTAATTTTTCACAATCCTGTCGCGAGTTAACAACTTTGAATAACTTTGTGTCATCAGCAAATTTAATTACCTCGCTAGTTACTCCCATCTCTAAATCATTTATAAATATACTAGCCATTTAGCCCGTTAAAACGGGCTAGTACGGGGTTTTGGCAAGGCCCCCTCCCCTCGCCGCTGCCCCTCCCCCCCCGAGGTCACCGCTACCAGTCCCTCCCCCCCCCCCCCGGAGTTGCCGCCACCCCTGCACCCGGCCCGAGCCCTCTCTTCAGTATTGAACTTACATCGGCGAAACGCAGGCAGCACGCAGATCAGCAGAGCTCCCGTCGGCCTTCCTTCTCTGCCTGTGTCCTGCCCTCGTGTGACGTAACGTCGGTGAGGGCGGGACACAGGCAGGGAAGAAAGGGCGACGGGAGCTCTGCTGTTCTGCGTGCTGCGTTTCGCCGATGTAAGTTCAATACCGAAGAGAGTGCTCGGGCCGGGTGGAGGGGGGGTGGCGGCAACCTCGGGGGGAGCGGTAGCGATGTCGGCCGCGTCACGCAGTTTCCCTCTCTGTCCCGCCCCCGTCATCACGTATTGATGCAGGGGCGGGACAGAGATGGAAGTCTCTACTGCGCATTTGCAAGTGAGTACGGTCACTCGCCATTTATATGTTTGATTAAAAAGCAGCGGTCCTAGCACAGACCCCCCAGAACCCCACTGACTACCCTTCTCCGTTGTGAATACTGCCCATTTAACCCCACTCTCTGTTTCCTATCCTTCAACCACTTTTAATCCACAATAGGACATTTCCTCCTATCCCATGACCCTCCAATTCCCTCTGTAGCCTTTCATGAGGTACCTTGTCAAACGCCTTTTGAAAATCCAGATACATAATATCAACCGGCTTCCCTTTGTCCACATATTTGTTTACTCCTTCAAAGAACTGAAGTAAATTGGTTAAGCAAGATTTCCCCACACAAAAGCCGTGCTGACTTGGTCTCAGTAATCCATGTCCTTGGATGTACTCTGTAATTTTGTTTTTGATAATAGCCTCTACCATTTTCCCCGGCACCGACGTCAGACTCACTGGTCTATAATTTCCCGGATCTCCTCTGGAACCTTTTTTAAAAATCGGCGTTACATTGGCCACCCTCCAATCTTCCGGAACCACGCTCGATTTTAAGGATAAATTGCATATCACTAACAGTAGCTCCGCAAGCTCATTTTTCACTTCTATCAGTACTCTAGGATGAATACCATCCGGACCAGGAGATTTGCTACTCTTCAGTTTGCTGAGCTGCCCCATTACGTCCTCCAGGTTTACCGTGAAGTCAGTAAGTTTCTCCGACTCGACCACTTGAAATACCATTTCCGACACCGGTATCCCACCCAAATCTTCCTCGGTGAAGACCGAAGCAAAGAATTCATTCAATCTCTCCTCTACGTCTTTACCCCTTGGTCATCCAGCGGCCCAACTGATTCTTTTGCCAGCTTCCTGCTTTTAATATAGCCTCTATTCCTATCTTTTTTTTGTAATCCCTCTTGGCCTTCTTTATTTGCGCCTTGCATTTGCTTTGACACTCCTTATGCTGCTTCTTGTTATTTTCAGACGGTTCCTTCTTCCATTTTTGAAGGTGTTTCTTTTAGCCCTAATAGCTTCCTTCACTTCACTTTTCAAGCATGCCGGCTGTCTTTTGGACTTCCGTCTTTCTTTTCTAATTCGCGGAATATGTTTGGCCTGGGCCTCCAGGATGGTATTTTTGAACAGCGTCCATGCCTGTTGTACAGTTTTTACCCTTTCAGTTGCCCCCCTAAGTTTTTTTTTAACCGTTCTTCTCATTTTATCATTGTCTCCTTTTTTAAAGTTAAACGCTAACGTATTTGACTTCCTGTGTATAGGTACTTCAAGGCTGATATCAAAACTGATCATATTATGATCACTGTTATCAAGCGGCCCCAGTACCATAACGTCCCTCACCACATCATGCGCTCCACTAAGGACCAAGTCTAGAATTTTTCCTTCTCTCGTTGGCTCCTGCACCAGCTGCTCCATAAAGCTGTCCTTGATTTCATCAAGGAATTGTACCTCTCTAGCGTGTCCCGATGTTACATTTACCCAATCTATATTGGGATAATTGAAGTCACCCATTATTATCACATTGCCCATTTTGTTTGCGTCTCTGATTTCTTTTATCATTTCTGCGTCTACCTGGTCATCTTAGCGAGGTGGACAGTAGTACACTCCTATCACCGTCCTTTTCCCTTTTATACATGGAATTTCAACCCACAATGATTCAAAGGTGTGATTTGTGTCCTGCTGAATTTGTAATCTATCTGAGTCAAGGCGCTCGTTAATATACAATGCTACCCCTCCACCAGTCCGGTCCACCCTATCACTATGATATACTTTGTACCCCGGTATGACAGTGTCCCACTGGTTATCCTCCTTCCACCAGGTCTCGGTAATGCCTATTATATCCAATTTTTCATTTAGTGCAATATATTCCAACTCTCCCATCTTATTTCTTAGACTCCTAGCATGTTTGTTGTTCCTATTTGCAGTATGTTTGTTGTTCCTATTTGCATGATGCTTAGTACTTGACACTAATGATTTGCCATCTTTTGTCTGATCTTTAGTTGTATTTAAGGGCACCTGGCCTACCATGGTCTGTTGTGCAACCTCACTATCCAGAAACCCTATCTTCCCTGTTTGTGAGGTATCCTTGCAAGATACCTTATCCCGAACCATGCGCTTTTGAGCGACTGTCGGCCGTCCCCCCATTTCTAGTTTAAAAGCTGCTCTATCTCCTTTTTAAATGCCGATGCCAGCAGCCTGGTCCCACCCTGGTTAAGGTGGAGCCCATCCTTTCGGAATAGGCTCCCCCTTCCCCAGAATGCTGCCCAGTTCCTAACAAATCTAAAACCCTCCTCCCTGCACCATCGTCTCATCCACGCATTGAGACTCCGAGCTCTACCTGTCTCTTTGGCCCTGCACGTGGAACAGGTAGCATTTCAGAAAATGCTACCCTATAGAATCTGGATTTGAGCTTTCTACCTAAGAGCCTAAATTTGGCTTCCAGAACCTCTCTCTCACATTTTCCTATGTCATTGGTACCCACATGTAACAAGACAGCCGGCTCCTCCCCAGCACTATCTAAAATCCTATCTAGGTGACACGTGAGGTCCGCCACCTTTGCACCAGGCAGGCAAGTCACCAGGCGATCCTCACGTCCACCAGCCACCCAGCTAACTATATGCCTAATGATCGAATCAACAACTACAACGGCTGTCCTAACCTTTCCCTCCCGGGCAGCACTTGGAGACATATCCTTGATGCGAGAGTATAGTACATCCCCTGGTGGGCAGGTCCTGGCTACAGGAGTACTTCCTACTTCACCAGGGTGATGCTCTTCTTCTAGGAGACCTCCCTCCTCCAAGGTAGCACAAGGGCTACTAGACTGGAGGTGGGACTTTTCTACAACATCCCTGTAGGTCTCCTCTATGTACCTCTCTGTCTCCCTCAGCTCCACCAAGTCTGCTACTCTAGCCTCAAGAGAACGGACACATTCTCTAAGAGCTAGGAGCTCTTTGCATCGGGCACAAACATATGACATCTCACCAACTGGGAGATAATCATACATGTGACACTCAATGCAAAAGACAGGATAGCACCCCTCTCGCTGCTGGACTGCTGACTCCATCATAGTGTTTTTGAGCTTTTCAATAATTTAAAATTTGCTACAGTATTAAGCATATTAGCCTAATATAAAAGTGTCTTTTAGTTTATGTGGAGGAGCATAATCGAACGTGAACGCCCATCTCCATGGGCGTCTATCTCCGAGAACGGTTACATGAAGGGGCGGGACAAACTGTATTTTTGAAAAAAATGGACGTCCATCTTTTTTCCGATAATACGGTTTGTGCCAGCCAAATGCATCGGATTTGTGCGGATTTCAGCTGGGCGGTTTCGTTTTTCAGCGATAATTGAAACCGAAGGCGCCCAGCTCAAAAACGAACAAATCCAAGGCATTGGGTCATGGGAGGGGCCAGGATTCGTAGTGCACTGGTCCCCCTCACATGCCAGGACACCAACCGGGCACCCTAGGGGGCACTTGTAACAAGTTAAAAAAAAAGTTAACTACCTTTGAAGTCCATAGCTCCCTTCTCTTGGGTGCTGAGCTCCCCAAATCCCCCAAAACCCACTGCCCACAACTCTACACCATTACCATAGCACTTATGGCTGAAGGGGGGCACCTAGATGTGGGTACAGTGGGTTTTGGGGGCGGTTTGGAGCGCTCCCATTTACCACCACAAGTGTGACAGATGGGGCGGGGGGGGGGGGGGGGATAGACCTGGGTCCACCTGTCTGAAGTCCACTGCACCCACTAACAACTGCTCCAGGGACCTGCATACTGCTGTGATGGAGCTGGGTATGACATTTGAGGCTGGCATACAGGCTGGCAAAAAAAAGTTTTTAAAGTTGTTTTTTTGGGTGGGAGGGGGTTAGTGACCACTGGGGGAGTCAGGGGTGGTCATCCCCGATTCCCTCATGTAGTCATTTAGGGCACTTTTTTGGGACTTGTTCGTGACCCAAATTCGCGCTAAAAACACCTTTCTTTTTTCGATTATCGGCCAAGGACGCCCATCTCTCCTTGGCCGATAAACACGCCCCAGTCCCGCCTTCACCACGCCTCCGACACGCTCCTGTCAACCTTGGCCGTTTCCGTGACAGATTGCAGTTGAAGACGCCCAAAATCGGCTTTCGATTATACCGATTTGGGCGCCCACGGGAGAAAGACGCCCATCTCCCGATTTGGGTTGAAATATGGGCGTCTTTCTCTGGATAGTATATTGTATGATTTATTTAGTGTTTCCTTCTTAGATGGTAATGAAATGTATTTAAAACTCTGTAAGAGCACTCCTTGCTTGTTACCCTAATTACAATAACTGACTATAATTGAAGAGTTGTCCTAGGGGTGGGTGGGAAGACTAAACTAGATCCTGCAGTGCCTGTTAGATTCTATCTGTTAATGCTGTGGTACAAAACTTTTAAAACTAAGTGGAAAAGACTATGGAGATTTGTTGTTAAAATTTGCTTTTTATATTTTTATTTTGCCTAACACTAACCTATAATTCCTCCTTCAAACCCCAATCTTTAAGTTTCCAAAGCACAAAGCAAAGTAGCGTTCACTTACCAGAGAAATGTCCTCTTCTCTCAGAACTTCTAACGCATAAAATACACACCATGATATGAATGTATGTACAGGGGTGTACCGGGTTTACATCTGGGTAAAGCGTAGGCAGGGTTCACAAATAGATGTGTATATTATAAACCAGCTTATTTTCGAAAGAGAAAGACGCCCATATTTCAACCCAAATCGGGAGATGGGCGTCTTTCTCCCGTAGGCGGCCAAATCGGTATAATTGAAAGCCAATTTTGGGCGTCTTCAATTGCACTCCGTCGTGGAAATGGCCAAAGTTGACGGGGGTGTGTCGGAGGCATGGTGAAGGTGGGACTGGGGCATGGCTATCGGCCGAACAGAAATGGGCGGCTTTCACCGATAATGGAAAAAAAAATAGCCATTTTTAGTGAGAATTTAGGTCACTTTTTTTGGACCCTTTTTTTCACAAAGAAGTCCCAAAAAAGTGCCCTAAGTGACCAGAGGACCACCGGAGGGAATCGGGGATGACCTCCCCTGACTCCCCCAGTGGTCACTAACCCCCTCCCACCAAAAAAAAAGAACTTTAACAACTTATTTCCCAGCCTGTATGCCAGCCTCAATTGTCATACCCAGGCGGACCCAGGCCCATCCCCCTCCTACCTGTTACACTTGTGCTGGTTAATGCTGAGCCCTCCAAAAACCCCCAAAACCTACTGTACCCACATGTAGGTGCCCCCTTTCACCCCTTAGGGCTATGGTAATGGTGTAGACTTGTGGGCAGTGGGTTTTGGGGGGATTTGGGGGGCTCAGCACACAAGGAAAGGGTGTTATGCACCTGGGAGCTCTTTTACTGTTTTTTGTTAATTTGTAAAAGTGCCCCCTAGGTTGCCCAGTTGGTGTCCTGGCATGTGAGGGGGACCAGTGCACTACGAATCCTGGCCCCTCCCACGACCCAATGCCTTGGATTTGTTCGTTTTTGAGCTGGACGCCTTCGGTTTCCATTATCGCTGAAAACCGATATCGCCCAGCTGAAAAACGGCCAACTCCTAGGCATTTGCCCTGCACAACCCGTATTATCAGAAAAAAGATGAGCGCCCATCTTTTTTAGAAAATATGGGTTGTCCCGTTCACGGAAATAGGCGCCCACGATATAGGTGCCCCATGGAGATGGGCGTTCGCGTTCGATTATGCCCCTCAAAGTATGTTAATCTATACATGTGCTTGAATAATCTAGGTGTGGACATTTACACCAGCTTGAGAGGATGTGTAACTGTCTGTAACTTCAAGGTAGGTGCAATTTCTACCACTTATGCTAGTATTTTATAAAGAGCTAGGCACCTTATCCAGCTTATAATCGAACGAGAATAACGCCCAAGTTCCGACCTAAATCGGGAGATGGGCGTTCTTCTCACAAAAACAAATAAAGCGGCATAATCGAAAGCCGAACTTTGGACGCTTTCAACTGCACTCCGTCGCGGATGCGGACAAAGTTGACGGGGGAGTGTCGGAGGCGTGGTGAAGGCGGAACTGGGGCGTGGTTATCACCCGAACAGAGATGGGCGCCCTTCGCCGATAATGGATGCGTTTGTAGCTAGAATTTAGGGCACTTTTCCTGGACCCTGTTTTTTGACGAATAAGGCCCCAAAAAGTGCCCTAAATGACCAGATGACCCCCAGAGGGAGTCGGGGATGACCTCCCCTGACTCCCCCAGTGGTCACTAACCCCCTCCCACCACAACAAATGATGTTTCACAACTTTTTACTTTCACCCTCAAATGTCATACCCTCCTCCCAAGCAGCAGTATGCAGGTCCCTGGAACAGTTGTTAGGGGGTGCAGTGGACGTCAGGCAGGTGGACCCAGGCCCATCCCCCCCTACCTGTTACAACTGTGCTGCTTAATGCTACTAGTCGTCCAACCCCCCCAAACCCCCTGTACCCACATGTAGGTGCCCCCCTTCACCGCTTAGGGCTATAGTACTGGTGTAGACTTGTGGGCAGTGGGTTTTGAGGGGGATTTGGGGGGCTCAACACCCAAGGGAAGGGTGCTATGCACCTGGGAGCTCTTTTACCTTTTTTTTTGTTTTTGTAAAAGTGCCCCCTAGGGTGCCCGGTTGGTGTCCTGGCATGTGAGGGGGACCAGTGCACTATGAATCCTGGCCCCTCCCACGAACAAATGCCTTGCATTTATTCGTTTTTGAGCTGGGCGATTTCATTTTCCATTATCGGTGAAAAGCAAAAACGCCCAGCTCACACCTTGGCGAATAAAGCATGGGCGTCTATTTTTTTTAAAAAATACGGTTCACTCCGCCCCTTCACGGACCCGTTCTCGGAGATTAACGCCCATGGAGATAGGCGTTTCTGGTCGATTATGCCCCTCCATGTGTTTTATAGCCCAATAGTCCCCTTCCCTATGTGTCCTTCTATCTGTCCTACCCTTATCCTTATCTTCAATAGTCCATTTCCCTATATGTCCTTCTGTCTGTCCTACCCTTGTCTTTATTGGTCCTGTCTGTCTGTCCTGATTTAGATTGTAAGCTCTTTTGAGCAGGGACTGTCTTTCTTCATGTTCAATTGTGAAGCGCTGCGTATGTCTGGTAGCGCTATAGAAATGATTTATAGTAGCAGTAGTAGTAGTAGATTTATAAAACAGGGCCGAAGTAGGAACTTACTTGCCCTGTTATAAAAGTACTTTCCTAGCAGCGAAAGTGTGGTCATTATTTTAGAAACATATCCATGTGTAAACAGCACTGTTTTACACATGTATATTGAATCAAGTAAATATCAGTTTCAGAAAGCTGATCCACACCATGCAGAAGGGGGTATGATTTGTGTGTAGCTGAAGCAGCAGGGCCATCCCAAGGGCTGTACAAGCAGTGCAACTGCATAGGGCACAAGGGTGATAAGGGAGCAAAAATCACACCCCATCAATTGACTTCCCTTATTGTGGATGCAGCAAAGTGGGTGGGGTAGGGACACTAGGGTGCATGTCACATAGGTCAGGCAGGACTAAAATCTACATATGTTTTCTCCATTTTCCAAAGAGAATGCATATTTAATGGTGAAAAATCTTCACGTTGGGCTTTATACCAGCTCAAAGGTAAATATAAGTTTTACAAAAGTGTTTGTTTCAGTTAGGACTTTATACATGATAAATGTCAACATCTCCATGTGGAAGCTGCTGGGTTTGTACCATTCAGTTTTTCAACATATATACTTGTAAAATGGCTTCTTCTATTGTATGTGCTGGCAAATTCACATGCTTTCCTGCAGGTATTATAGAAAAGGCTCTATGTCAGCGGATCCTTTTCTAATATACCACTGCAATTGGGTATATCCCAGCCTGGAGATCTCAGTTCCTTCAAAAGGATATAAACTGGATGGAGTCAGTTGAGATGGTGGCTATTAAAATGGTCAATGGACCTTGTCAAAAAGCATATTGGGACAGGTATTTTAATTTAGGACAGTCTTTTTCCTGTCCTAAATTAAAAAAAAAACATTTAACTGTACAAATAATGGTTGAAAATTGCAACTATGAGGGTAATTTTATAAATGTGGATTTTCACGCACCTATTTTATAAAATTAAATATGTGCCTACTTGGCTTTATAAAATACCAGTGTTAAGCGTGAAAGAACTTGTGTGCATGTAGGTACTATCACTCAGAAGCTCCAGGGTGCCTAAATTAACAATTTTATAATTTACATATATAAATGTCAATTCTGCTCATTCTCCACCTAATTTCTGCCCCTATGCATGCCCACATTGAAAGTATGTGTGATGAAACCTATGCGATACTTTCACACTAGTCAGTATTTTATGAGGTTATTTACACATCTAAGTAGCCACTTATGTGCGTAAATGACTGAAATGCTGGCATTTATGCACATTCATGGTGCCAAAATTTGGCAGCTCCTTATAAAATTATCCCCTATATGTATAGTTAGACAAAATGCCCTTGTTCCACGCCAGTGCTATCTAGATAGTGCCATAGCACTTAGAGAGAATTTTATGTAGCCTATGGGCCCTGTTTACTAAGCTGTGCTGTAGGCACACTAGCATTTTTAACATGCGCTAATGCTAGAGACACCCATATATTCCTACGGGTGTCTCTAGCATTAGAGTGCGCTAATTTTTAGCGTGGGCTAAAAACGCTAGAACACCTTAGTAAACAGGGCCCTATATTTGGTATCCTAATTTAGGCGCCTATTGCTGAAAGTCTGTGCTAAGCTCCTAACCTACCCTCATTGCACCCTAAATCGGCTCCCAACTTTCCAATTTTCAAGATCCTACAAGTAGCAGCCTAGCAAAACCAGAAGCCTAAGTTTAGAAACTCAGTCCTAGTCAAATGGGTCTGTTTAGGATCCTAAGTTCCAAAGTTAGACTTCTAAGCCTTCTGAAAATTGGTTAAGTTTTCTTTTGACTAACCTGAAGTGGAGGTTTTTGAATGTAAAATGGGTTTCTACAATGCCAGTTGTTTTGACTCTAGTTCGGAGGATATCTTGTTCTGTTGGCTGGTAGTCAGCTGCTCCAATTCGATCTAAGCTGTCTAGGTAGCTGAAAGAAAAAAAAAAGTGTCTATTAGATATTTTAAAATTCATTTTTGAACCTTTGAAAAACTGTAAATAGAATGAAACAACCTGAAAATTTCTTCTTTAGCCACTTCTAGTTTGGAATTTCTCTGTTGTATAAGATTTTAGCAGAAAATGTCATAGGGAAAGTGATTTAAAAGTGATTCCCAAATAAAGCAGTTCTGTTATGTGGTAATCAGAGGTGTTCCTGGGAAAGGCTGAGACAGTGGCGTAGCAAGGGCGGGGCGGTGGGGGCAGTCCGCCCTGGGTGTCAACGGGTGGGGGGAGCTCTGCTAGCGAATCCCTACCAGCTCCATCCACCCGGCCGCTGTTTGGTGTGGCGTCTCACATCTGCACTGCTGTAAGAGAAGAAAATCGCCTCGTCGGCCCTTCCCTCACTCTGTCCCGCCCTCGAAGAAATAGGATGTTACATCAGAGGGCGGGACACAGTGAGGGAAGGGCCGACTAGGCGATTTTCTTCTTTTACATCAGCGCAGAGTCGCGCGAGGCGCTGGGTGGACAGAGCTGGTAGACAGGTGGGGAATGGGGAGGGGGGAAGGGGTGCGCGCAGCAGTGATCCGCCCCGGGTGGCAGTGAACCACAGAATGCCACTGGGCTGAGAAGAGTTTAAACTTACATGAATACTTTTTAGTTTCAAAAGCATGCATGTATTTTCCCCCAAAACACTATAGGGCTCATTTTCAAAAGAGAAAAATGTCTCAAAAAGTGGCATTTGGTGTTTTTGGGTGTGTTTGGGTGTTCCCAAAACTTGGATGTTTTTCTGCCATAATGGAACAAAGCAAAAACATCCAGGGATAAAAGTTAGCGGTTTTGGCCTAGACCTCTTTCAATCATGTCTAAGTCACAAAAAGGTGCCCTAAATGACGAGATGACCACTGGAGGGATTAAGGCACAACCCCACCCCCTAAAGCTGTGAAAGAAACAAAATAAGTACTGAATATTTGTAAACCGCTTTGAATGTAGTTGCAAAAACCTCAGAAGGCGGTATATTACTACTATTTAGCATTTCTATAGCGCTACAAGGCATACGCAGCGCTGCACAAACATAGAAGAAAGACAGTCCCTGCTCAAAGAGCTTACAATCTAATAGACAAAAAATAAATAAAGTAATCAAATCAATTAATGTGAACGGGAAGGAAGAGAGGAGGGTAGGTGGAGGCGAGTGGTTACAAGTGGTTACGAGTCAAAAGCAATGTTAAAGAGGTGGGTATATCAAGTTCCATTTCCATTTCCCTTCCCTATATACCAGCCAGCTGTTATGACCAGTCCTATTACAGAAGCAAGCAGGTCCCTGGAGTGGTCAGTGCACCATAGAGAAGGGGACCCACTAAGTGGTACACTTGTGGTGGAAAGTGTGAGCCCTCCAAAACCCACCAAAACTCTACTGTACCCAACTGTACACCACTACTTTTTTCCTGATGGTTCCTCTAGTTATGTGGGCTGAAGTTAGTTTCTAATATTTCCATTTAACATTTTCTACTGAACAAAGTGTCATCATTGATTATACTTTGAAACCCTCTACTCAGTGTGCATCAGCGGCTAAGAAAGCAAATAGAATTTTAGGAATTATTAGAGAAGGAATACAAAACAAAAATGAGATTATAATGCCTTTGTATCACTCGATGGTGCAACTGCATCTCGAATACTGTGTGTAATTCTGGTCACCACATCTCAAAAGAGAAATAGTGGAATTAGAAAAGGTACAGAGAAGGGTGATGAAAATGATAAAGGGGATGGGATGACTTCCATATAAGGAAAGGCTGAAGAGACTAGGGCTCTTCAGCTTGGAGAAGAGATGTCTGAGGAGAAATAGATAGAGGTCTGTAAAATACTGAGTGGAGTGGACATGAATCACTTGTTTACTCTTTCTAAAAATACAAGCCAGCTGATAACATAGAGGCATATTTTCAAAGTACTACTACTACTACTACTACTACTACTATTTAGCATTTCTATAGCGCTACAAGGCATACGCAGTGCTGCACAAACATAGAAGAAAGACAGTCCCTGCTCAAAGAGCTTACAATCTAATAGACAAAAAATAAATAAAGTATGGAACTTTGTAAGTCTTAGTGCTTTGAAAATGAGCCCCATAAGAACATAAGAGTAGCCATACTGGGTCAGACCACCTAGCCCAGTATCCTGTTTTCCAAACAGTGGCCAAGCCAGGTCACAAGTACCTGGCAGAAACCCAATTAGCAGCAACATTCCATGCTAGCAATCCCGGGACAAGCAGTTGCTTCCTCATGTCTGTCTCAATAGCAGACTATGGACTTTTCCTCCAGGAAGTTGTCCAAATCCTTTTTAAACCCAGATACTCTAACCGTTGTTACTACATCCTCTGGCAAAGAGTTCCAGAGCTTAACTATTCATTGACTGAAAAAATATTTCCTCCTATTTGTTTTAAAAGTATTTCCATGTAACTTCCTCGAGTGTCCTCTAGTCTTTCTACTTTTGGAATGAGTAAAAAAATCGATTTACTTCTACCCATTCTACACCATTCAGGATTTTGTAGACCTTAAACATATCTCCCCTCATCCATCTCTTTTCCAAGTTGAAGAGCCCTAACCTCTTTAGCCTTTCTTCATATGAAAGGAGTTCCATCCTCTTTATCATTTTGGTTGCTCTTCTCTGAACCTTTTCTAATTCTGCTATTCTTTTTTGAGAATCGGTGACCAGAACTGAATTCAGTACTCAAGGTGCGGTCCCACCATGGAGCAATACAAAAGCATTATAGTATTTTCGGTCTTACTCACCATCTCTTTTCTAATAATTCCTAGCATCATGTTTGCTTTTTTGGCTGTCGCCGTACACTGAGCAGAAGATTTCAGCATATTATCTACCACGACACCCAGATCTTTTTTTGAGTGCTGACCCCTAAGGTGGACCCTAGCAGCAGGTAACTATGATTCAGATTATTCTTTCCAATGTGCATCACCTTGCATTCATCCACATTATTTCTTCTGCCATCTGGATGCCCATTCTTCAAATTTCCTAAGGTCTTCCTGCAATATTTTACAATCCACTTGTGTTTTAACAACCTTGAATAGTTTTGTATGATCAGCAAATTTAACCACCTCTGTGGTAGCATGCATTAGGTGAACATGTGCGTCTCACATGCACTTTCACGCTAAAGTACTGTGCCAGGTGCCTCCTAATGATGTAAGCTCAGCGACTATTTAAGCCACCCAGTACTGCAACTCTTCACCTTCACAATGTTCTGCTGCCTTACCGTGTGCCTGTTATTCTTACTTCAGTCCAGCCAAGTCTGTCTGGGTCCCATTTGCTGTTCCTGTTGTTCCTGCTCCAGTGCAGTTGTCCATCTGTGTCCCTGTTGCTGTCCCTGTTGCTCCTGCTCCAATCCAGTAAATCCGTCCATGACCCAATTTTGATATCTGCTGCTACCTTCAGCTCTACTGTTTCTCCAATGACCTGTCTGCTGCCAATCTAGACCTCTGGGTCCTAGACTCGGGGTCTCACCAGCAGTACAAGGTCTCACTCTCTGGTTCCTAACAGTTTGCGAAGGCCATGAGCTTGACGGAGTCACCAGCCCTGCAATTATTGCAGCAGTTGGCCATCCAGTTCCAACAATTATCTGGGGTCCTACAAGACCTGACCCAGTGCATGGACCACTTCCAGAACCTGGGTGCACCACAAGTTGCTGCCTCACCACCCGTTGTAGCCCCAGACCCTGCACTTGCTTCCACCTTCACAGGGATTCGGGTCGCTTCACCTCCTTGGTTCGATGGGTACTCAAAGACCTACCGGGGATTTCTGAACCAATATCAAATCATTTTTGAATTGCAGGCAAGAGACTTTGTTTCTGATAGAGCCAAGGTGGCCTACCTTATCTCACTGGCCCTGCCCTCACCTGGGCTTCGCCTATATGGGAGTGGAATGACCCAATCTTGAACAATCTGACAGATTTTTGGGGTCATTTCTGAAGAAATTTTGAGTGAGCCAAGGAGTGCCAAGCTGCCGACTCTTTCGTAAAGCCTCGCCTTCCTTCCCAAAGACCTTGGCTGAGAGCGGGGATACCATGCAGGTTGATTGATTAGGCCTCTTAGACCAAGAAAAGCAGTGGAGACGGACCCAGAATCTGTGCCTGTAATGCAGTGAGAAAGTCACTACACCTGCTGGTTCCACCAGACGGATTCCCTGCACACAGCTGCTGGTTCCCGCTACTATAAAATTGGACCCAGAGTTCTCCACTGAAGCGTTCATCAACTCAGGTGCTTTCATTGATGAGGACCTGGTCTGCCACTATCACATCCCCACTCAGAAATTACCACAGCCTATCTCTGTGTCCTCAGTGTATGGGAACATGCAAGAGACCATAAGAACTAAAACAGTTCCCCTCTGTTAAAAGATCGGGGTGCTCCATAAGGAGGCGACTTCTCTCCTTGTTCTCCAGATGGCAGTGAATCCCATCATCCTGGTCCTTCCTTGGTTGCAAAAGCACAACCCCCGTATTGACTGGGACCATGGTGAGCTTGTGGCCTGGGTTCAACCCTGTTTACACTGCTGTGTGGGCTCCATAGTTCCAGCCAAGAGCACGCTGGAGGTCAAGGAGAAGATTCCCTGGGTCCACCAAGAATATGCTGATGTATTCTCCAAAGTACAAGTGGAGACCCGCACCAGGACTATGATTGCCACATTTACCTGCTTCATAGGAAGATCCCTCCCAGGGGAATATCTCGCCATACCCTTTGGACTGGTCAATGCCCCTGCTTCCAGAATTTTTGTCAGTGACACCTTTTAAGACTTATTGTACAAATGCATTCTTGTCTGTCTATCTGGATGACATTTTGATCTTCTCTCACTCACTGGAACAGCACTGGTAGCATGTCAAGATGGTGCTCCAGTGCCTGCACCAGAACAAACTGTAGGCCAAGTTGGAGAAATATGCTTTTGAATGCACAGAATTACCCTTCTTAGGGTATATTATCTCAGAACAGAGGCTACACATGGACCTAGCCAAACTCTCAGCGATCCTCCACTGACCCCAGCCTCATGGGCGATGAGCACTCCAGAGAATTTATTCAGATCTACCCTTCTATCGCAGCATCACTGATGGCCCTTACTTGGAAGGACATGAACCCTTGAGACTGGCCAATGAATGTGATAGCCACATTTGCCCGCCGGAAGCAGGCCTTTATCACTGCCCCAATTCTTCAGCATTCAGATCCTGGAAAGTGCTTCTACATCAAGGTTGATGCCTCCTTTACAGAGGCCGGCGATGTAATATCCCAGGCCAGTGCCAGCGGTAAACTACTACCATGCACCTACTTTTCTAGGAAATTCTCACCTGCCAAAAGGAACTATGAACTCTTGGCCATAAAAAATAGCTCTGGAGGAGTGGCACCACTTGCTCAAGGAAGTCAAGCATCTATTCATTGTATTAAGATGGATCACAAGAACCTGACAAGCCAGATGGTCCCCGTTCGTTTTCCGCTTCAACTTTGTCTTCTCTGTCGCGCTCTATGGAGACCACCGAGGAGCAAACAGACCTCCAGCATGTCCAGAATCTTGACTGCCACCACTGTAACAGTTCCAGATGGCAAAACCATCATGCCCAAACGGCTTCAGGAGGCTGTCCTCAAGTGGGGTCATGACACTAAAATCACAGGACACCCTGGGGTTCAAGGTACCACAAACTGATACCCTGCTCATATTGGTGGCACAGCTTGAGAAGAGATGTGAAGGAATTTGTCACAGTCTGTTCAGTCTGTGCCAAACAGAAACCATTTCATGCTTGCCCTTGGAGCCTCCTGAATCCACACCCTACGCTGAAGAAGCCTTGGAGACATATTGCAATGGATCACGGACCTCCCTCTCTCTGATGGTTTCTCTACCATCTGGGTGGTGGTGGACCATTTCTCAAAGATAGCTCACTTTGTACCTCTCTCTGGATTACCATTTGCACATAAGTACATAAGCATCGCCATGCTGGGATAGACCAAGGGTCCATCGAGCCCAGCACCCTGTCACCGACAGCGGCCAAAAGAACAAGCAATTTGACCCGCCCATCCTAGAAATAGTGTATTATTCCCTCGTCCATTCAATAACATTCTATGGTCTTTTCCTCCAGGAATCCGTCCAACCTTTTTTTGAAGTCCGCTGAGTTAACCACTTTTTCCGGCAGTGAATTCCAGAATTTCTCTACGCATTGAGTGAAGAAAAATTTCCTCCGATTAGTTTTTTTTTTTTTTTAATCATTTATTTATAATTTTTTCATTTTATAAGGATCACTTGTAAAACAGTAAAACAGAGATGACTGTACATTAAAACAATATTAGAAGAAAACAATCTCAACAAGATAAATAGATTTTATACAATCTTTCTCTTTCTTAGACCACAAAATAAATAGGGAGAGTGAAACAAGACAAGTAGATCAATTTAAACAACAGCAAACAAAGAAAACGTGGTATTAACCCGATTATCCCCAGTTATTATTTATCTAAATCATTATTCCACATTGATCATCTAGTTGGTTTCTTCAAGACCATAACGGTGCATAGTCCATCAATTTCATTGAAAACATACTTATTGTCCAATATTAGTGAAAGTAATACACTTGATTTGATTTTATTTCCCTTTTAAAACCAGAAATTGTTTAACAATACAAACCCTTGAATCTCCAATCCAATTCCCGCTGATTAAAGTAATCCCAGTCTCACAGGCTTCACTCCTTTTGAAATAATATATTAAGAGGAATCATTTCAGAGGCAAAAAAACATTAGGAGTCATACCCGGAACTCTGGGAAAACAACAATCTCGATATTAATCATCTGTAACAATATTCATTTAGTTCAAATTTTTTTGGTCTTTTATCATTTTCAAATCTTAACCGTTTCCTACTTCAGTAGAACTTCATTTGCTGTATATTCTCAAAGGATTTGATTAGATTATCCATGTGGCTCATTAACAAGACTATATCTGAAGCAAAGTCATTCTCTACCATCGTCAGGTCCTGGAGCACCCTCCAGATGACATTCAATGCAACCTCCACGGAAGCCAAAAACTCCAAGCTGATAACTCTTAAGGGTTTAGGAGTAGCACCGCCGACACGGGTTCAGCTGTAAACGACTTCCGTTTCAGCGTACACTCCTGACTCACTCCTCCACTCCTTTGGGCATGGTGGTTAAATGATTTTTGAGCGATGAAGTTGTTTCCAGGTCCAAGAGCATCGACGCTCCTTCGTCGGCGCTAATCAAAGGACTCATCAACCCAGTCATCTATGGGCAGCTCGTCACACAGCGGTCCCACACTTGCTGCACAGGGGACAAAACGCTGGTCATCGGCGGCTGACCCCCTCATTGTCCCCTTCCTCTGTTAAGGCAACTGCAATGCAGAGAGGAAATTTCAAGTGAACAAAAACTGAACTTCAGAGGACAGCTGGGCCGTTGAGTGTACGAGCTTCAGGTCACCATCTTTCCCCTCTCCCTAATTTGGGACACTCTTTGTCTGGTTTCTCCTCAGAGGCCTGTCTGATATGGGTAACCCTTCAGCATAGCCCTCTGAGTCATTGAAACACGGAAGCCCCTCCACCACTTACAAGGTGGTGTCCCTTCGGAGGGGCCTCCGATTAGTTTTAAATTTACCACACTGCAGCTTCATCGCATGCCCCCTTGACCTAGTATTTTTGGAAAGCGTAAACAGACGCTCCACATCGACCTGTTCCATTCCACTCATTATCCTATAGACCTCAATCATATCTCCCCTCAGCTGCCTTTTCTCCAAGCTGAAAAGCCCCAGCCTCTTCAGCCCTTCCTCATAGGGAAGCCTTCCCATCAACTGTATCATCTTTGTCGCCCTTCTCTGCAACTTTTCCAATTCCATTTTATCTCTTTTGAGGTGCGGCAACCAGAATTCAACACAATACTCGAGATGCGGTCACACCATGGAGCGATACAATGGCAGAATAATATCCTTATTTTTGTTTTCAATCCCTTTCCTAATGATACCAAACATTCTATTTACTTTCCTAGCCGCAGCAGCACATGGAGCAGAAGTTTTCAACATATCATCAAGATCCCTTTCTTGGTCCATGATTCCCAATGCTGAACCCTGCATGACGTAGTTATACTTTGGGTTCCTCTTTCCCACATCCATCACTTTGCACTTGTTCACATTAAACGTCATCTGCCATTTAGACACCCAGTCTCCCAGTCTCGTAAGGTCCTCTTGTAGTTTTTCACAATCTTCTTGCGATTTGACGACTTTGAATAATTGAGAGAAGAGGACATTTCTCTGGTAAGTGAACGGTACTTTGCTTTGTGCTTTGGGAACTTAAAGGTTTAGAGGAGGAATTGTAGGTTAGTGTTAGGCAAAATATAAATATAAAAAGCAAATTTTAACAACTAATCTCCATAGTATTTTCCACTTAGTTTTAAAAGCTTTGTACCACAGCATTAACAGATAGAATTTATCAAGCACTGCAGGATCTAGTTTAGACCGGTGAGTCTGACGTCGGTGCCAGGGAAAATGGTAGGAAAATGTGGGCGAGAGGTTCTGGAAGCCAAATTTAGGCTCTTAGGTAGAAAGCTCAAATCCAGATCCTCTAGGGTAGCATTTTCTGAAATGCTATCTGTTCCACGCGCAGGGCCAAAGAGACAGGCAGAGCTCCGGAGTCTCAACGCGTGGATAAGACGATGGTGTAGGGAGGAAGGTTTTAGATTTGTTAGGAACTGGGCAACATTCTGGGGAAGGGGGAGCCTATTCCGAAAGGATGGGCTCCACCTTAACCAGGGTGGGACCAGGCTGCTGGCATCGGCATTTAAAAAGAAGATAAAGAAGATAAAGCAGCTTTTAAACTAGAAATGGGGGGAAGGCTGACAGTCGCTCAAAAGCGCATGGTTCGGGATAAGGTATCTTGCAAGGATACCTCACAAACAGGGAAGATAGGGTTTCTGGATAGTGAGGTTGCACAACAGACCGTGGTAGGCCAGGTGCCCTTAAATACAACCAAAGATCTGACAAAAGATGGCAAATCATTAGTGTCAAGTACTAAGCATCATGCAAATAGGAACAACAAACATACTCTGAAATGTCTATATGCAAATGCTAGAAGTCTAAGAAATAAGATGGGAAAGTTGGAATATATTGCACTAAATGAAAAATTGGATATAATAGGCATTACTGAGACCTGATGGAAGGAGGATAACCAGTGGGACACTGTCATACCGTGGTACAAAGTATATCGTAGTGATAGGGTGGACCGGACTGGTGGAGGGGTAGCATTGTATATTAACGAGAGCCTTGACTCAGATAGATTACAAATTCAGCAGGACACAAATCACACCTTTGAATCATTGTGGGTTGAAATTCCATGTATAAAAGGGAAAAGGGAGTGGAGGAGTGGCCTAGTGGTTAGGGTGGTGGACTTTGGTCCTGGGAAACTGAGGAACTGAGTTCGATTCCCACTTCAGGCACAGGCAGCTCCTTGTGACTCTGGGCAAGTCACTTAACCCTCCATTGCCCCATGAAAGCCGCATTGAGCCTGCCATGAGTGGGAAAGCGCGGGGTACAAATGTAACAAAAAAAAAAGGACGGTGATAGGAGTGTAGTACCGTCCGCCTTGCCAGGATGAGCAGGTAGACGCAGAAATGATAAAAGAAATCAGAGATGCAAACAAAATGGGCAATGTGATAATAATGGGTGACTTCAATTATCCAAATATAGACTGGGTAAATGTAACATCTGGACATGCTAGAGCGGTACAATTCCTTGATGAAATCAAGGACAGCTTTATGGAGCAGCTGGTGCAGGAGCCGACGAGAGAAGGAAAAATTCTAGACATGGTCCTTAGTGGAGCACATGATCTGGTGAGGGACGTTATGGTACTGGGGCCGCTTAATAACAGTGATCATAATATGATCAGTTTTGATATTAACCTTGAAGTACCTATACAAAGGAAGTAAAATTCGTTAGTGTTTAACTTTAAAAATGGAGACTATGATAAAATGAGAAGAACAGTTAAAAAAAAACTTAGGGGGGCAACTGAGAGAGTAAAAACTGTACAACAGGCGTGGACTCTGTTCAAAAATACCATCCTGGAGGCCCAGGCCAAACATATTCCACAAATTAGAAAAGAAAGACGGAAGTCCAAAAGACAGCCGGCATGGTTGAAAAGTGAGGTGAAGGAAGCTATTAGGGCTAAAAGAAACGCCTTCAGAAAATGGAAGAAGGAACTGTCTGAAAATAACAAGAAGCAGCATAAGGAGTGTCAAAGCAAATGCAAGGCGCAGATAAAGAAGGCCAAGAGGGATTATGAAAAAAAGATAACATTAGAGGCAAAAAAACATAGCAAAAATTTTTTCGGTATATTAAAAGCAGGAACCTGGCAAAAGAATTGGTTGGGCTGCTGGATGACAGAGGGTTAACAGGGGCGATCAAGGAAGATAAAGACGTAGCAGAGAGATTAAATGAATTCTTTGGGATACTGATGTTGGAAATGGTATTTCAAGCGGACGAGTCTGAGAAACTTACTGACTTCACGGTAAACCTGGAGGACGTAATGGGGCAGTTCAGCAAACTGAAGAGTAGCAAATCTCCTGGACCAGATGGTATTCATCCTAGAGTACTGATAGATCTGAAAAATGAGCTTGCAGAGCTACTGTTAGTGATATGCAATTTATCCTTAAAATCGAGTGTGGTACTGGAAGATTGGAGGGTGGCCAATGTAACGCCCATTTTTAAAAAAGGTTCCAGGGGAGATCCGGAAAATTATAGACCGGTGAGTGTGACGTTGGTGCCGGGGAAAATGGTGGAGGCTATTATCAAAACAAAATTACAGAGCACATCCGAGGACATGGATTACTAAGACCGAGTCAGCACGGCTTTTGTGTGGGGAAATCTTGCCTGACCAATTTACTTCAATTCTTTGAAGGAGTAAACAAACATGTGGACAAAGGGGAGCCAGTTGATATCGTGTATCTGGATTTTCAAAAGGCCTTTGACAAGGTACCTCATGAAAGGCTACAGAGGAAATTGGAGGGTCATGGGATAGGAGGAAATGTCCTATTGTGGATTAAAAACTGGTTGAAGGATAGGAAACAGAGAGTGGGGTTAAATGGGCAGTATTCACAATGGAGAAGGGTAGTTAGTGGGGTTCCTCAGGGGTCCGTGCTAGGACCGCTGCTTTTTAATATATTTATAAATGATTTAGAGATGGGAGTAACTAGCGAGGTAATTAAATTTGCTGATAACACAAAGTTATTCAAAGTCGTTAACTTGTGACAGGATTGTGAAAAATTACAGAAGGACCTTACGAGACTGGGAGACTGGGCGGCTAAATGGCAGATGACGTTTAGTGTGAGCAAGTGCAAGGTGATGCATGTGGAAAAAAAGAACCCGAATTATAGCTACGTCATGCAAGGTTCCACGTTAGGAGTTACGGACCAAGAAAGGGATCTGGGTGTCGTCGTCGATAATACACTGAAACCTTCTGCTCAGTGTGCTGCTGCGGCTAGGAAAGCGAATAGAATGTTGGGTATTATTAGAAAAGGTATGGAAAACAGGTGTGAGGATGTTATAATGCCGTTGTATTGCTCCATGGTGCGACCGCACCTTGAGTATTGTGTTCAATTCTGGTCGCCGCATCTCAAGAAAGATATAGTAGAATTGGAAAAGGTGTAGCGAAGGGCGACTAAAATGATAGCGGGGATGGGACGACTTCCCTATGAAGAAAGACTAAGGAGGCTAGGACTTTTCAGCTTGGAGAAGAGACGGCTGAGGGGGAGACGTGATAGAGGTATATAAAATAATGAGTGGAGTGGAACAGGTGGATGTGAAGCGTCTGTTCACACTTTCCAAATATACTAGGACTAGGGGGCATGCGATGAAACTACAGTGTAGTAAATTTAAAACAAATCGGAGAAAAATTTTCTTCACCCAACGCATAATTCAACTCTGGAATTCGTTGCCGGAGAATGTGGTGAAGGCGGTTAGCTTGGCAGAGTTTAAAAAGGGGTTAGACGGTTTCCTAAAAGACAAGTCCATAAACCGCTACTAAATGGACTTGGGAAAAATCCACAATTCTGGGAATAACATGTATAGAATGTTTGTACGTTTGGGAAGCTTTCAGGTGCCCTTGGCCTGGATTGGCCGCTGTCGTGGACAGGGTGCTGGGCTCGATGGACCCTTGGTCTTTCCCAGTGTGGCATTACTTATGCACTTATGAAGTTTCTTTGTGATTTGTCCTTTGCATCCCGCATAAATTCCATTACAGTAGTCTGCATGGCTTAGTACCAATGATTGTATCAAGTTACAAAATATTTCCCTTGGGAAGAATGGTTTCACGCGTTTGAGTTTCCACATTGAGTGAAACATTTTCTTTATTGTAGATTTCGCTTGGTTCTCTAGTGATAGGTTCCAGTCGATTGTAACACAGAGGATTTTCAGGCTGTCTGAGATAGGAAGGGTGTAACCTGGGGTGTTTATGTTTGTGGGTTTATATGTATTGTATTGGGATGAGATGATGAGACAATGTGTTTTTTTCTGTGTTGAGTTTTAGTTGGAATGCATTTGTCCATGAGTCCATGATGTTCAAGCTGAGCTTGATTTTGTTGGTAATTTCTTCCAGATCGTGTTTATAAGGGATGTATATGGTGACATCGTCCGCAAAGACGAATGGGTTAAGGCTTTGGTTGGGGTCATCATAAGGTTAAAAAGGATCGGTGATAGTGGTGATCCTTGGGGTACTCCGCAGTCTGCTTTCCAAAGTGATGATATGTTTGAGCTTGATTTCACTTGATATGTTCTAGTGGGTTAGGAAGCCCTTGATCCAATTAAGTGTGTTTCCACCAATCCCGAAGTAATCTAGGAGTCTTAGTAGTATTTTATGGTTGACCATGTCGAACACACTAGACATGTCGAATTGAAGGAAGAGTACGCTTTTACCTGTTGCTAGTATTTATTTAGTTTTTTTATGTAGTAGAATAAGCACAAAATGCAGAGTTTAAAATTGCTGAAACAGCTATAATAATTTTTAAGCTGTTTTAGTGATATTCAATTGTTATTTCTTGATATTTATATCTACATATGGGAAATTTTCAAATAAATTAAAAAGCTGTCCAATAAGTAAAAAAAAAAAAAAATCTTTTGTCCTTCACCTTTTAAGGCACTGCCTAAACAATTGAAAGAGCTTTAGACTTGTTACAAATGGACCAACAATAAAGAATGAGAACGTGGATGCAGCAGCTCATAGGCTTTGTTTTGAGTGTACTACAGATGATGGCTGCGTGGGGGGGGGGGGGAGTGGAAACAGAGGTTAACCAAATTGGCTTCCTTGTTTACAGTGGACTAGATAGGCTCACTTCCATTCCTGTCTATTAAACCTTCTTGGATAGAGACACGGAGACTCACATAAGGAAGTGGAATCTTAGAGCACTCTTGTCATCTGCTCCCTTCTCATTAGTGCTGAGGTTCCCGGCATCTGACATCATCTTTTAAGCACCAGCTTGTTTCTCCCTTTCAAAGAGCTGCTGCGGAGCAGCCACAGGGCATGCCCTAAGGTGCACACCAGGCCCCTTGGTAGCCCCTTGAAGCCCTGAGGATCCTTGAGAGGGATAACAGACAGATCAATCATGGACACAGCTGAGGCTCTTCACTTTTGTCATCTGTTTTTGAGGTTGCCTTTATTTGCTTAATAATGGGTAAAAAGATGGAGATTGTTGGGACTTCGACTCCAGTTCTTGAGGGACCCATAGATAAGTGTCACGATCTCTGGCTTCTTTGACACTGGGATAAACGTGAGCCCTTGGGCTACTGCCGTAAAGCGGCAGCAGCAGGCAAAACCCCCCAACCAGAACTGGATTACCAAACAAACAAAGACAGGAGCTGCAGATGCAGACAAACAAGGCAAGAACACACAGGGCTAGAGATTGGAGTGGAACTAAGCTATAGGCAAGCAAAGCTGGAAAGGCAGGACTGGACCAACTGGACTTCACCTGCAGTGGCCGCCGTTCCCCAGAGGTTGAGCCCCTAGGTGCGGGCGGCCTGCAGGACTTCAGGATTCCACACAAGACACATGGTACAGGAACAAGCTAGACTGAAGCACAGTTAGGGTTCAGAGGGGAAAGGAATAAACATGTGAGGCAAGGCAGAATACTAGGCTAGGACTCACAGACAAATAACACAACACTAGGCAGAAAACAGACATACTAAGGAACAGGGACTGAAAGCTGTCAAGCAGCCACTAGGAGAGATACAATCAATATGCTAAAAGCTAAACTATACACAGACAGAACAGGAACCAGGCAAGACAAACAGAAGTAATAAAACTTAAGCTAACTTAAGCTAACCAACACAGGCTGAACAAGAACCAGACAAGGAATTCAGACAAAAAGCTAAACTAGGCAGAAGTGCAACAGAGCACACCAACTCACCCAGAGACCTTTGGCAATGCAAAGGCAAAGTAGCAAAGCCCACAGGTGCTTAATAAAGACCATCACCTGCTGAGGCTCAGCTGCAGGAATCCCAAGACAAGTACGGGTGCTGCTTATGGACAAACAAGGCAAGCAATTCTGGCAGACAGGAAGATCCGGCCCGGACCGGACTCTGACACAGGCTTGGGAAACAGCAACAGCTAGTCTATAGCAGTCACTGGTACTGGCCACCAGAGGGCGAGGGGAGCACAAACCAGGAAAACAGTCATAATCATGACAGATAAGCATGTTGTTCCAGGAATAAGAGCCAAGCTATCATTTATTTATTTATTTGTTGCATTTGTATCCCACATTTTCCCACCTATTTGTAGGCTCAATGTGGCTTACATAGTACCGTAGAGGCATTCGCCAGTTCGGTAAAGAAACAAATACAGGTGATAATATGGTTGAGTAAAGAACATATGTTTCAGTTACAATCAGAATCAAGGAGAGAAGAGATTATTTAATGTTCGGTACAAGCTTTGGTTGTAATGTGTTGCAGGGTTCAGGCATCATCTGAAACATCCCCACCGGAAGAACCTTCTTTTAGCTCTCTAGATAGAACTCCTCCTCCACAGCCAGGTCAGACATCTTTCCCATCTAGCCACAAAGATCAAACCCTGCAGGTCAAAAGATCTGAAGTGTCTAGCACTTTTTCCCAAGGAGATATCTTATACATCTGATTTGGACTCAGTTGTTTCTGTTGCCTCAAAAGATATAACGTTAAAAGAAATTTGGGCAGGAGTTACTTGTACTGAGACACTGCTGAAAAATGTAGTGCCTCAGTTATGTGAGTTTACCTCTGAATCTATTGCTAAAACTAAATAAATGAATGCTAAATTAGAAACTGTTACTTCAGGTTGGAGTGGGAGCTTTCTTCCTTGCAAAACAATAGTGTCTCTTCTATTAAGGATAGTCTTTTCTTGCATTGCAAGTAGAGAGGTGTGGTAGCTGTCTTAGTCCACTTTTAAAGGTAATCAATAGAAATAAAACATGGAAAAGAAAGTAAGATGATACCTTTTTTTATTGGACATAACTTAATACATTTCTTGATTAGCTTTCGAAAGTTGCACTTCTTCGTCAGATCGGAAATAAGCAAATGTTGGTAGATGACAGTATATATAAGTGAAACATCAAAGCATTCCACTGCATTAGACTGTCACTGGAATGCTTTGATGTTTCACTTATATATACTGTCATCTACCAACATTTGCTTATTTCCGATCTGACGAAGAAGGGCAACCTTCAAAAGCTAATCAAGAAATGTATTAAGTTATGTCCAATAAAAAAGGTATCTTCTTATTTTCTTTTCCATGTTTTATTTTGTTTTATTTCTATTGATTACCTTGCATTGCAAGATAGAGTGAATGGAAACTTATGCAAGGAATAGGAACTTGTGGTTCCTTAGAGGCATATTTTCAAAGCACTTTGGGAGGCTAAGTTCCATAGGTTTCTATGGAACTTTGGGAGGCTAAGTGCTTTGAAAATGAGCCTGTTAATGTCCTGGTAACTCATTACCTCTCAGCAGAGATACTTGCAAGGAAATATTTTAAATAAATACTGGAATTACCAAATGTAGAGATTCCTTGGTTCTGGTTAAATGTTATTATATACCTACTAAGAAGATAGCCTTGCAGATCTTGCAGAGTTGGGTCTAGCAGAGAGGGCAGATTTAACTGCTTTTCTGGAGGATTCCACTGATTTAATCACTGCAAGATCTACCCTTCTGATTACATTCTTACACCAAGTTTCTGTTCTAAAATCTTATTTCATGAAGAAATCTATGCTGTTCTGCGGTAAAACTATTTAGATATTTCCAGATTTGTCATGTACCACTCAACTTCAGAGGAAGGCTTCTTTTAGCCCTGAAAAGCCAGGTTTTGGCCCTAGGGGCTTCTTTTTTCTTGTGATTTCCTTGTAGGTGTTGCATCACATACAGTTCAGTCCAGTATGTATTTTTTGATACGTCACATCTTGAGAAGTTCTTGCAGGAACATAGTTCTAAATAATTAATCAGGTATGAAGGTGTAAAGAGATTATATAGTTTATCTAGAGGGGCATAATCGAACGTCGCCGGCGAAATAGATTGCCGACGATCTATTTTAGCGGTGGCGCAACAGCTGGCTGGAACCGTATTATCAAAAAAGATGGCCGGCTATCTTTTTTTCCGATAATACGGTTTAGCCCGGCAAAATGCCAGAGTTCGACAGGTTTGAGATGGCCGGTTTTGTTTTTCAGCGATAATGGAAAAAAATGGCGGCCATCTCAAACCCGGCGAAATCCAAGGCATTTGGTCATGGGAGAAGCCAGCACTTGTAGTGCACTGGTCCCCCTGACATGCCAGGACACCAACCGGGCACCCTAGGGGGCACTTCTAAAAATGTTTACAAAATACAAAAAAGCTCCCAGGTGCATAGCTCCCTTACCTTGGGTGCTGAGCCCCCCAAATCCCCCCAAAACCCATTCCCCACAACTCTACACCATTACCATAGCCCTTATGGGCGAAGGGGGGGGGGGGGGGTTAAAGAAAAGCTACGATAATGGTTGCAAGACGTATGAGGAGAGACTTATTGACCTGAACATGTATACCCTGGAGGAAAGGAGAAACAGGGGTTATATGATACAGATGTTCAAATATTTGAAAGGTATTAATCCGCAAACGAACCTTTTCCAGAGAGGGGAAGGCGGTAGAATGAGAGGACATGAAATGAGATTGAAGGGGGGCAGACTCAAGAAAAATGTCAGGAAGTATTTTTTCATGGAGAGAGTGGTGGATGCTTGGAATGCCCTCCCGCGGGAGGTGGTGGAGAGGGAAACGGTAATGGAACTCAAACATGCATGGGATAAACATAAAGGAATCCTGCTCAGAAGGAAGGGATCCCCAGAAGCTTAGCTGGTGGTGGGAGGCAGGGCTGGTAGTTGGAAGGAGGGGATAGTGCTGGGCAGACTTATACGGTCTGTGCCAGAGCCGGTGGTGGGAGGCGGGGCTGGTGGTTGGGAGGCAGGGATAGTGCTGGCAGACATATACGGTCTGTGCCTGAAAAAGACAGGTACAAATCAAGGTAAGGTATACACAAAAAATGGCACATGTGAGTTTATCTTGTTGGGCAGACTGGGTGGACGGTGCAGGTCTTTTTCTGCCGTCATCTACTATGTTACTATGTTACTATCCAGCTTATAATCGAAAGAGAAAAACGCCTATATTTCGACCCAAATCGGGAGATGGGCGTTTTTCTCGCAAAGGCGCCCAAATCGGTATAATCGAAAGCCGATTTTGGGTGTTTCCAACTGCACTCCGTCGCGGAAACGAATAAAGTTGACAGGGGAGTGTTGGAGGCGTTTCGGAGGCAGGACTGGGGCGTGGTTATCAGCCAAGGAGAGATGGGCGTCTGTAGCTGATAATCAAAAAAAAAAAAAAGGCATTTTACCGCGATTTTGGGTCACTTTTTTTGGACCTTTTTTTTCACGAACAAGTCCCAAAAAAGTGCCCCAACTGCCCAGATGACCACTGGAGGGAATCGGGAATGACGTCCCCGGACTCCCCTAGTGGTCACTAACCCCCTCCCACCAAAAAAACTCCCACTTTAAAAACTTTTTTCCCAGCCTGTATGCCAGCCTCAAATGCTGTACCATTCTGCTCCATGACAGCAGAATGTGTTCGATCCTGTCACAGCCTTTCCCTGGGTCAGATGTGGCTCTCGGGTGCAGTACAGGGTCACATCAGCATTGCATTGTGGTGGGTGTAGGGTATTGGGCTCCGTGATTTCATTAGCTTGTGTTACAGTCTCACCATATTGGTAGTTGGTAGGCTCTTCTCCCATGGTACTTTTCCCCCTGCCTACTGGGTCAGAGTGTGCCCTGTTGTGTTTCCTGTTGTAGTCAATGCGGTAGTGGCCATTTTTGTAAGCCAGTTTTAGTTCCCTTTCCTGTGTTAGCCACGTTAGACAACTTAGTTCTTACCTTGAATGTGGCTGAAAGAGGGTATTGTACAGCATTCTGCCAGCTCTGACCTACTGCTAATCTCAGTACGAGGGAGACTCGTTGCCAGTGGGGCACAACCTCTGCAGTTAACTGTGAGTAAACGTGCTTATTCCAATAAAGGACGTTTTCGTAGAGATTAGTCTTTAGGTGTCAACTGGTGTGCCAATGTTATACAGCAGCAACAGGTCCTAGAGGCCTGCGTGTATGCAGGTCCCTGGAGCACTTTTAGTGGGTACCGCAGTGCACTTCAGCCAGGTGGACCCAGGCCCATCCCCCCTACCTGTAACAATTGTGCTGGTAAATGGGAGGCCTCCAAAACCCACTGTACCCACATGTAGGTGCCCCCTTCACCCCTAAGAGCTATGGTAGTGTTGTACATTTGTGGGTTTTGGGGGAGGGGGGTTGGGAGCTCAGCACCCGTGGTAAGGGAGCTTTTTCTGAAGTCCACCGCACTGACCTAGGGTGCCCAGTTGGTGTCCTGGCATATCAGGGGGGCCAGTGTACTACCAATCCTGGCCCCTCCCACGACCAAATGGCTTGGATTAGGACGTTTTTGAGCTGGGCGTTTTTAGTTTCCATTATCGCTTAAAAAAAAACCGCCCAGCTCAAAAACGTCCATTTTTTTGAAAATACGGTTCGGCCCGCCCCTTCACGGACCCGTTCTTGGAGATAAACGCCCATGGAGATAGGCGTTTGCGTTCGATTATGCCCCTTCACGTTACCTACATGTGGGTACAGTGGGTTTTGGGGGGGTTTGGAGGGCTCAACACTTACCACCACAAGTGTAACAGGTAGGGGGGGGGGATGGGCCTGGGTCCACCTGCCTGAAGTCCACTGCAACCAACAAAAACTGTTCCAGGGACCTGCATACTGCTGTCAGGGAGCTGGGTCTATTTAGATTGTAAGCTCTTTGAGCAGGGACTGTCTTTCTTCTGTGTTCGCCTGGAATAAACTTCCTGAGCCCCTACGTCTTGCCCCATTTTTGGCCACCTTTAAATCTAGACTGAAAGCCCACCTCTTTAACATTGCTTTTGACTTGTAACCACTCGCCTCCATCTACCCTCCTCTCCTCCTTCCTGTACACATTAATTGATTTGATTTGCTTACTTTATTTTTTGTCTATTAGTTTGTAAGCTCTTTTGAGCAAGGACTGTCTTTCTTCTATGTTTGTGCAGCGCTGCGTATGCCTTGTAGCGCTATAAAAATGCTAAATAGTAGTAGTAGTAGTAGTAGGGTATGACATTTGAGGCTGGCATAGAGGCTGGCAAAAAAGTGTTTTATTTTTATTTTTTTAGTGTGGGAGGGGGTTGGTGACCACTGGGGGAGTATGGGGAGGTCATCCCCTATTCCCTCCGGTGGTCATGGTCAATTAGGGCACCTTTTTGAGGCTTGGTCGTGAAAATTAAAGCACCAAGTAAACCCGGCGAAATACTGCTTAACGCCGCTTTTTTTTTCCATTATCCACGAAAGCCGGCCATCTGGTAGCCATGCCCATGTCCACCCATGTCCCGCCTTCACTTCGCCGCCGACACGCCCCCTTGCACTTTCGCCAGCGTGGCAATGGGAAAACGGCGATGGTGTCAAAAACGTGGCTTTCGATTATACTGATTTTGCCGCTTTTGCGAAATCGCCGGCCATCTCCCGATTTATGTCGGAAGATGGCCGGCGATCACTTTCGAAAATAAGCCTGCTAGTCTCACTGGTTAAGATTGTATTCTTGATTTTCCTATTTTTGTACTTTTATCTTTAATTTAATTTGTTCTTTATTCTTCTGTTGTTATGGGCTGAAATTATTTTCTATTTCTTTGTATTCTTATTGCCTACCTCAATTAAAGGATTTTTTTCTTTTTTTCTTTGTAATTGCTTAATGTTTATATTTGAACTAGTAAAAAAGGCCCGTTTCTGTGTTAAAGGAAACGGGCGCTAGCAAGGTTTTCCTCGGAGTGTGGGAGGGGCGTGAGATGGGACGTCACTGATGGTGCCTCGCAGACCACCGGATCCACGGTCCCAGGCACAGAACGTTGGAGGTGAGAATTATATTATAGGACATGTATATTTTAAAACTTCAATAAGAAAATGGACATGATTCACAACTTACATATGAATGTCTAATATTATGTAACACTGTTTGAACATAGGTTAAATATCTATGACGTGTTTTTTTATACTAATATATCAGTAGTTACAATAGAATTATAGAGAATCTTCTTTTTTTCTCTTTGCTGAAAGCCCTTGTCTGTCTCTCCCACCCTCTGTTTCTTAGCTATAGGCTGAGCCAATAGGGCTGTTATTGCAATTTGTTCTCTCTGTATCTTTTCTATGCTATTATTATGTACACACTACAAAGCATCTGTCAGACACACTATTATATTGCTGACTTGGTCCCAGCTGTTGTTCAACTTATATGTAACTAGTAAAAAAGGCCCGTTTCAGACACAAATGAAACAGGCGCTAGCAAGGTTTTCCTCGGAGTGTGTATGTTTGAGAGAGTGTATGTGAGAGTGACTGTGTGTGAGAGAGATTGAATGTGCGAGTGTGTGTGTGTGTGAGAGAGAGAGAGTGAGTCTGGGTGCGAGTGTGTCTGTGAGAGAGTGTGTGTGTGTGAGAATGAGAGTGTGTGCAAGTGCGTATGTGAGACACAGTGTGAGAGAGAGAGTGTGTTTCACACAGATACAGTGTGTGTGTGAGAGAAAGAGAGAGAGTGTGTGTGACAGATATACCTCCCCCCCCCCCCTCTCTGGTGTCAGGCCCCCCCTCCCTCCCTCTCTCTGGCGTCAGGCCCCACCTCTCTCTCTCTGGTGTCTGAGCGTTACTGTGCAGGACGCTGAGCTCTGGCTGTGCTTCAAGGAACTAACCAATCCTGTTTAATAGAATGCACCTCCAACACTCTGAAGCCGAGAAACCTCGTGTGGTTGGTCACTTCTGCTTGTGACGACCCCGGAAGTATGTGATGTCAATTCAGGAGATGGATACAGAGAGCAGGAATGCCTCAGCCATGCAGTCAGCTTCAGAATGCTGGAGGTGCGTTTTATTATATAGGATGATATGTATAGAGGTTATCTCCTTGTAAATCGTCGTGGTCGTGGTGCAAGAAAGGCCCGCACAAGCAAAAACAATTTATGAAAGCTAACCTGCTTATTTTCGAAAGAGAAAAACGCCTATAGTGCGACCTAAATCGAGAGCTAGACGTATATCTCACAAAAACGAATAAATCAGTATAATGGAAACAAAACTTTCAGTGCGTCTGTTTCGCTCGTACACTCAGATACAAACGCCCAAATAAGGGGCGTGTCAGGGGCGTGTTAAGGGCGGTGTTACGAGGTTGGCGTCTACAACGTATAACGGATAGCGAAATGATTTTGGGTGGGCGCGAACATGGGCGTCATTGCTTAGACCCAAAATAAAAGCGACCAGAGCAAGGGGAAAATCGTCTTTAGACCCATTAGCGATTGTGTGGAGTGGGAGAGCTGAATTGTTGGTTGCAGAGAAAGCTGAGTGTGTGGAGTACCTATTACGTTCGTCTGTCTGCCCTAGTCGGAACGTTGTCACCCTCACCTGCCTCTTTTGTTTCTTACCTTTTGACCTTTCCCTACTCCTCCTCCTTGCTCTATCGGTCCCTTCCCCCTCCCCTCCCCCTATCCCTCTCCATTCACTGTTCCCAAGTGTATATTGTATTCCCTGACCTCCTTTGTCTCTGTGTTCCCTGTACTTTTTGGGGAGTGACTGGCCAGAGGGCGTGGTGGCTGGCAGTGAGAGATCTGTGTGCTGCAGTGGCGTAGCCAAGGGTGGGCCCAGGTGGGCCCAGGCCCATCCACTTTGGGCTCAGGCCCACCCAGTAGCAGCACACCTATGAAGAGTCTAGCAGGGTTCCCCAAGTCCCACCAGCTGAAAATTCCCAACAACTGTCCTTCCGGCATACCAGCCTTCCCTCTAATGTATTCCCACCTATGCAGAAACAGGAAGTTGCATCAGAGGGAAGGCTATGAGGCCAACATAAGCAGTGTGTATTAGTTGCTGCTTGCTGCCAGTGAAAATCTGCTATTTAAAAGGTATGGGGGAGGGGGATGTTTGAGAGACCATATGGCATGCAGACGAGAGAGGGAGAGACCAAATCACTTGTGGGACAGGGCGGAGTTCTTCTGCCCACCCATCTTGGGCCCAGGCCCACCCAAAATTGGGTGCCTGGCTACACCCCTGGTTTGCTGTTCTTGTTTTACTACTAGTACTAATACTTGCACTGGTGGGGATATGGATGCAGTTAATGCACTGGTGGCTGGCATGGTAGAGGAAGAGGCCACACACCGCAGGAGGTATTCACGGCCCCCAGTGTTCAGGCCCTGCACCACCTTCATACAACTCCCTGACCAGCAGTGTCTGACAAGGTTCAGGTTTGATAAGGCGACCATTGTGCAGCTTTGTGAGCAGCTGAAACCCCTCCTTCAGCCCCAGACCCGTAGGAATAACCCCATCCCTGTCCACCTCAAAATCACTTCCTCTCTCTCTGTCCTGGCCACTGGGAGTTTTCAATCTGTATTAGCTGCTAACACAGGGCTCACCCAGGCTTCTATTTCACACTGTCTCACCCAGTTCCTGGATGCCTTTCTAACTCACACCTCTCACTACATCACTTTCCCCACCACCCCCCAGGCCCTGCACAACAACATGGCCACCTTCTATGCTGTTGCTAGATTCCCCTCGGTCATAGGTGTGATTGACTGCACACACATCCCACTCAGACCCCCACCTCCCCCCCCCCGGCCACATGAAGCCACCTACAGAAACAGGAAGGCATTTCATTCGATGAACATGCAAGTTGTGTGTGATGCCCAGGGGGAGATATTAGACGTGTGTGCCAGGTACCCCATTTCCATTCACGATGCCTACATCCTACAGCACTCGGGCATCTTCCACAGGTTTGAGCGAGGGGAGTTCACTGGTGGATGGCTACTAGGTAAGTGCAACATGGATGTACCCATGTATACCTCCTCCACTAGGCAACCCTCCGCCCTGGCTTCCTCCACCTCACTCCACAACGCATTATCCTAATCCCCCCTCCCCCCCCGTACCTGCTCCAAGCAATACACACTCATGTATCTCATTCTGCTTCTCTGCAAAGGTGACCGAGGGTACCCGCAGAGGACGTGGCTCATGACCCCCGTGGTGCACCCTCAACCAGGGGCAGAAGAAACCTACAACAGGAGGCATCGGAGCACCCGGGAGATCATTGAGCGGACCTTTGGCTTGTTGAAAAACCGGCTCCGCTGTCTGGACCGGTCTGGAGGAGAGCTGCTCTACAGTCCAGAAAAGGTGGCCAAGATCTTTGTGGCGTACTGCATGCTGCACAATTTGGCCCAGCGCAGAGGACAGGCCCTCCCAGAGGAGCCACAGCCACCAGAGGAGGCCCCAGATGAGCAGGAAGAGGAGCCTCCTCCACCCTCAGCCCACAGAGCAGAGCTCACTGTTTACCAGCTTGGCGTCAGAGCCAGACAAAGACTCATTGAAACAAGTTTTGTATGAAAATAAGTGCACATTTATTTGTATTAATCGCATAAGTGTTACCATCACACCCACCACCAGCACCACCCACCAACCCTCACCCTCCAGCATGTGCCATCACTTTCCCCGTCCCCTCCCCTGTCCCCTCTTACCCCTCCCACGGACTTCCTTTGCAGCTGAGCTGTGGAAATCCAGCCACCTTGTTGGCTGTAGCCTGGCCACAGGACCCAGAATGGGAGCTGGTTTGGTGGGTCCTGCACTAGTGGTTGCGGAGGCGCCCGATCTCAAGGCCCACCTCTTAGCTGGTGGTTGCTGCCCACTGGAGGAGGAAGTGGATGGCAGGTCTTGCTGCACCACCACCGCTGGAGTAGGTGCTGTGACCTGAGGGCGCAGGCCCTTGATGCTATGCTCCAGGCGTTGGAGTTGCTGGAGCATAGCATGTTGGGCCTGCAGCACTTCCTGGTGGGCTTGCCTCTGAGCCTGGAGCACCTCCTGGTGGGCTTGGCGCTGCACCTGGAGCAGTTCCTGGTGGGCTTGGCGCTGCGCCTGCAGTGCTTCCCGCTGCAGCTCTAATTTTTGCTGCCGGTACTCCTCCAAGCGCACATTGTGCCGCAGCAAATCAGTGGCCAGCCGCAGGAGTTGCCTCCTTTGGCTGGAGGGCCTCTGGCGAGGAGCTGGCCCCCTATATGCATCCGCCGCAACAGAAAACTCAACCGGTGGTGGAGGTGCCGCCTCTGCCGGTGGTGCTGGTGGAGGTTGGGCCTCTAGTGCTGGTTCTGCTGCTGCAGGTGGTGGTGGTAGAGGCTGGACTGCTGCTGCAGGTGGTGGCGGTAGAGGCTGGACTGGTGCAGGTGGTGGAGGTAGAGGCTACACTGGTGCAGGTGGTGGTGGTGGTAGAGGCTGGACTGCTGCTGCAGGCGGTGGAGGTTGAGGCTGTCCTGCTGGTGTAGGCCTTTGTTGTGATTGGAGGCCACTAGGGTCAGCCTCATCAGAGTCATCACCTGTATAGCACAAGGGTGAGGAATTGTGTTGGTGAAAATAACCCACTTTTGTCTTTCAGCATTCATCTACATAGCCCCACACTTGATGACACTGCAAAGAGATGGTGAGGAGGAATGAGTTTGAGACCCATGTGAACGACAGCCCCACAGGCAGTTGGGTACAGCTGGTGGACGGACAGCCAAGACAAGGATACCGCTCACAACTTTGTGGACAAGCTGTTTGTTGTATATTAGTTAAAGTGAAGGACATTTCAGCATGTCTTGTGTTACTACTGACTTGGTAGACTGCCTAGAACTGCTTTATGTCCCCCATTACAGGCTCCTTAAGTTGCATGCATGTGACCCACACTAACTAGAGCACAAAGGTGACAGAAGGAAATAGGCACAGTTTGGTGATGGGAAAATAGGAGGGAGTAGGGAAATGTGTCCCAAAGTTGTGCCACAGTAGTAACCTACACACACCCATTGTGTGTAGGTTACTACTGTGGCACAACTTGGGGTCCCTTCCTTCCCTACTCCCTCCTATTTTCCCATCACCAAACTGTGCCTATTTCCTTCTGTCACCTCTGTGCTCTAGTCAGTGTGGGCCACATGCATGCAACTTAAGGAGCCTGTAATCGGGGTCATAAAGCAGTTCTAGGCAGTCTACCAAGTCAGTAGTAACACAAGACATGCTCAAATGTCCTTCACTTTAACAAATATACAACAAACAGCTTGTCCACAAAGTTGTGAGCGGTGTCCTTGTCTTGGCTGTCCGTCCACCAACTGTATCCAGCTGCCTGTGGTGCTCTCTTTCACATTGGTGTCAATTCCATTCCTCCTCACCATCTCTTTGCTGGGTCATTAAGTGTGGGGCAATGTATATGAATGCTGAAAGACAAAAGTGGGTTATTTTCACCAACACACTTCCTCACCCTTGTGCTATACAGGTGATGACTCTGATGAGGCTGGCCCTAGTGGCCTCCAATCCCAACAAACGCCTACACCAGCAGGACAGCCTCAACCTCCACTGCCTGCAGCAGCAGTACAGCCTCTACCTCCACCGCCTGCAGCAGCAGAACCAGCAGTAGAGGCTCAACCTCCACCAGCAGAGGCTGGACCTCCACCACCGGTTGACTTTGCTGATGAGGATGCATATAGGGGGCCAGCTCCTCGCCAGAGGCCATCCAGCCAAAGGAGGCAACTACTGCAGCTGGCCACTGATTTGCTGCGGCACAATGTGCGCTTGGAGGAGTACCGGCAGCAAAAATTAGAGCTGCAGCGGGAAGCACTGCAGGCGCAGCGCCAAGCCCACCAGGAGGTGCTCCAGGAACTCCAACAGCTGCAGCACAGCATTGAAGGCCTGCACCCTCAGGTCACAGCACCTACTCCAGCGTGCTGCTGCAACAAGACCTGCCATCCACCTCCTCCAGTGGGCAGCAACCACCAGCTATGAGGTGGGCGTTGAGATCGTCCGCCTCCACAGCCACTAGTGCAGCACCCACCAAACCAGTTCCCCTACAGCCAACAAGGTGGCCGGATTTCCACAGCGCAGCCGAAGCCACAGGCTGCTGTGTGGATATGGAGGAGGACAGTGGGAGCAGCCCATCAGAGGAGTCTGAACAGACTTCCCCTACAGCACCAGCTGCAAAGGAAGTCCATGGGAGGGGTAAGAGGGGATGGGGGAGGGGCCGGGGAAAGTGATGGCACATGCTGGAGGGTGAGGGTTGGTGGGTGGTGGTGGTGGGTGTGATGGTAACACTTATGCGATTAATACAAATAAATGTGCACTTACTTTCATACAAAACTTGTTTCAATGAGTCTTTGTCTGGCTCTGACGCCAAGCTGGTAAGCAGTGAGCTCTGCTCTGTGGGCTGGGGGTGGAGGGGGCTCCTCTTCCTGCTCATCTGGGGCCTCCTCTGGTGGCTGTGGCTCCTCTGGGAGGGCCTGTCCTCTGCGCTGGGCCAAATTGTGCAACATGCAGCACGCCACAAAGATCTTGGCCACCTTTTCTGGACTGTAGAGCAGCTCTCCTCCAGACCGGTCCAGACAGCGGAGCCGGTTTTTCAACAAGCCAAAGGTCCACTCAATGATCCCCCGGGTGCTCCGATGCCTCCTGTTGTAGGTTTCTTCTGCCCCTGGTTGAGGGTGCACCACGGGGGTCATGAGCCACGTCCTCTGCGGGTAGCCTCGGTCACCTTTGGAGAAAAGCAGAATGAGATAGATGAGTGTGTATTACTTGGAGCAGGTACGGGGGGGGGGGGGGGGGATTAGGATAGTGGGTTGTGGAGTGAGGTGGAGGAAGCCAGGGCGGAGGGTTGCCCAGTGGAGGAGGTATAGTATGGGTACATCCATGTTGCACTTACCTAGTAGCCATCCACCAGTGAACTCCCCTCGCTCAAACCTGCGGAAGATGCCCGAGTGCTGTAGGATGTAGGCATCGTGGGTGGAACCAGGGTAACTGGCATACACGTCTAATATCTCTCCCTGGGCATCACACACAACTTACATGTTCATCGAATGAAATGCCTTCCTGTTTCTGTAGGTGGCTTCGTGTGGCCGGTGAGGTCTGAGTGCGAGGTGTGTGCAGTCAATCACACCTATGACCGAGGGGAATCTAGCAACAGCATAGAAGGCAGCCATGTTGTTGTGTAGGGCCTGGGGGGTGGTGGGGAAAGTGATGTAGAGAGAGCTGTGAGTTAGAAAGGCATCCAGGAACTGGGTGAGAGAGTGTGAAATAGAAGCCTGGGTGAGCCCTGTGTTAGCAGCTAATACAGATTGAAAACTCCCAATGGCCAGGACAGAGAGAGAGGAAGTGATTTTGAGGTGGACAGGGATGGGGTTATTCCTACGGGTCTGGGGCTGAAGGAGGGGTTTCAGCTGCTCACAAAGCTGCACAATGGTCGCCCTATCAAACCTGAACCTTGTTAGACACTGCTGGTCAGTGAGGTGTAGGAAGGTGGTGCGGGGCCTGAACACTCAGGGCCGTGAATACCTCCTGCGGTGTGTGGCCTCTTCCTCTACCATGCCAGCCACCAGTGCATTAGCTGCATCCATATCCCCACCAGTGCAAGTATTAGTACTAGTAGTAAAACAAGAACAGCACACAGATCTCTCACTGCCAGCCACCACGCCCTCTGGCCACTCACTCGCCAAACAGTACAGGCAACACAGAGACAAAAGGAGGTCAGAGAATACAATATACATGTGGGAACAGTGAATGGAGAGGGATAGGGGGAGGGGAGGGGAGGGGGAAGGGATAGAGCAAGGAGGAGGAGTAGGGAAAGGTCAAAAGGTAAGAAACAAAAGAGGCAGGTGAGGGTGACAACGTTCCGACTAGGGCGCACTGACGAACGTAACAGGTACTCAACACACTCAGCTTTCTCTACAACCAACAACTCAGCTCTCCCAACAACGATCTCACCATTCTCCAACTCCACACAATCGCTAATGGGTCTAAAGACGATTTCCCCCTTGCTCTGGTCACTTTTATTTCAGGTCTAAGCAATGACGCCCATGTTCCCGCCCACCCAAAATCATTTCGCTATCCGTTATACGTTGTACACGACCACCTCGTAACACCGCCCCTAACACGCCCATGACACGCCCCTTATTTGGGCGTTTGTATCTGAGCGTACGAGCGAAACGGACGCACTGAAAGGTTTGTTTCCATTATACTGATTTATTCGTTTTTGGGAGATAAACGTCTATCTCCCGATTTGGGTCGCACTATAGGCGTTTTTCTCTTTCGATTATAAGCAGGTTAATGTACAAGATAAACAAACTTTCTTAGATTCAGAAGGAAGATGGATTCTTTTTAAAACATCTATTCACAATCAAGAACTGTTACTATTAAACATGTACTCCCCTAATCAAGACTCTCCAGAATTTTTCAAAGAATTAGCTGAAAAAATTATCGAATATGACCCTGCTCCTTTAATAATGGCAGGCGATTTCAACATGCTCCCTAGATAAATGGCTAGACAGCCAGCCCAAAGCTGAATCCAGATGTTAGACTGTACTTTTTCCTCTTCTCCACACCAAAGTTTTAACAGAATTGACTACTTCTTAATATCCTCTAATATACTTCAAGCCTTACAATCTACAACAATTGAGCCAATTACACTTTTGGACCATGCAGCCATATCTTTATCTTTTCAGATACATTCCATTAATCCACTAAGAAACCCGCTCTGGGGACTCAATACTCAACTTCTTGCGATAGAAGATTATAATAAAAGAATTTTAAAAAATTCATTTCAGAGTTTTTTAAACGCAAAAAAGTATTGTATACTAATCCGGTCATAACATGGGAAGCCTATAAATTAGGGGTGAATTCATTTCTCTGCCCATCAAAACAAAGAAAGAAATAAACAACAGACTAATCTGGAAAATACTATTAAACGTTTAAAGCAACAATACGCTTTGTCCCTGGATTCATCCACCTTGAACCCAATTTATAAACATAAATATGAGTATAATAAGATCTACAGCTCCAAAGATGGGCACGAATTGTTTTTACAAAAACTCACACTATACTCTAAATGAAAGGAATCTGGCAGTCTACAAACTAATTATTAAAACAATAAAAAATTCAAAGCTCATATTCCGCTCATTAAGCATAAAGATAAATCATTAACTTCCAATGCTGATATTCTAAATGTTTTTCATTCCTTTTACTCCAATTTATACAAATCAGGCTTCTTACAACCCTCATGATTTAGACACATTTTTACAAAAACTCCCCCATACAATCTGACAAAGATATACAACCTCTTCAAAAACAAATATCTACCCATGAAATTCTTGAAGAAATTAAACACCTAAAATGTAGAAAGGCACCAGGTCCTGGCAGTCTACGAAGTGAGATTTATCGCATCTTTAAAGAAGACCTCTCTCCTCACCTCAATTCCTGTTTCCAAGATCTTGTGATCAAATACACATAAATTCACAGAAGATCCCTCCTTAGTATCTAGTTATAGGTCTATATCCCTCCACAAAAAAGATTTATGCTAAAGTCCTCTCTAATAGACTTGCCAAAATTATAAGCAAAAGAATAAAGCCAAATCAAATTGATTTTATGCCACATCGATTGATTACTGACAACTCTCGACTCATTCACCAATTGTCATTACAAGCAAAGTTGTCATTGCCGTATTCGTAGACGCAGAAAAGCCTTTCACAGAAAGGTATGTAAGTGTTGCCATACAGAGACAGTCGAAGGTCCATCAAGCCCAGTATCCTGTTTCCAACAGTGGTCAATCCAGGTCACAAGTACTTGGCAAGATCCCAAAACAGTACAATACATTTTATGCTGCTTATCCCAGAAATAAGTGGTGGATTTCCTAAGTTCATTTTAATAATGGCTTATGGACTTTTCTATTAGGAAGCTATCCAAACCTTTTTTAAACCCCACTAAGCTAACTGCTTTTACCACTTTTTAATTACACTTTGAGTGAAGAAATATTTTCTTCAATTCATTTTAAATTTACTACTTTGTAGCTTCATTGCATGCCCCCTAGTCCTAGTACTTTTGGAAAGAGTAAACAAGCGATTCACATCTACCCGTTCCACTCCACTCAGTATTTTATATACCTCTACCATATCTCCGCTCAGCTGTCTTTTCTCCAAGCTGAAGAGCCCAAACTGTTTCATCCTTTCCTCATATGGAATAACCTAGTGGTTAGTGCAGTGGACTTTGATCCTGGGGAACTGGGTTCAATTCCCACTACAGCTCCTTGTGACTGTGGGCAAGCCACTGAACCCTCCATTGCCCCAGGTACAAAATAAGTACCTGTGTATATGTAAACTGCTTTAAATGTAGTTGCAAAATACCACAGAAAGGCAGTATATCAAGTCCCATTTTCCCTTCTTTACCATTTTTGTCACCATTATATCTTTTTTCAGATGTGGCGACCAAAATTTCACACAGTATTCAAGGTGCAGTTGCACCATGGAGCGATACAAAGGCGTTATTACATCCTCGTTTTTATTTTCCATTCCTTTCCTAATAATACGTAATATTCTATTTGCTTCCTTTGCCGCCGCAGCACACTGAGCAGAGGGTTTCAAAGTATCATCAATGATGACTCCTAGATCCTTTTCCTGGTCGGTGACTCCTAAAGTGGAACTTTGCATCACGTAGCTATAATTTGGGTACCTCTTTCTCTTTCTCTTTGCACTTACTCACATTAAACATCATCTGCAATTTGGATGCCCAGTCTCCCAGTCTTGTAAGGTCATCTTGCAATTTTTCTCAATGCTCTTGCGATTTAACAACTTTGAATAACTTTGTGTTGTTGGCAAATTTAATTACTTCATTAGTTATTCCCATATAAATATGTTAAAAAGCAAAGGTCCCAACACAGATCCCTGTGGAATCCCACTATCTACCCTTCTCCAATGAGAATACTGACCATTTAACCCTACTCTCTGTTTTCTATCCTTTACCCATTTTTTAATCCACAATAGAACACTACCTCCTATCCCATGACTTTCCAATTTTGGCTGGAGTCTTTCATGAGTTACTTTGTCAAATGCCTTTTGAAAATCCAGATACACAATATCGACTGGTTCACCTTTATCCACATGTTGGTTCACCCCTTCAAAGAAATGTAGTATATTGGTGAGGCAAGATTTCCTTTCACTAAATCCATGTTGGCTTCATGTCTCATTAATTCATGCTTTTGAATATGCTCTGTAATTTTGTTCTTTATAATAGTCTCTACCATTTTGCCCAGCACTGATGTCAGGCTCACCGTTCTGTAATTTCATGGATCACCTCTGGAACCCTTTTAAAAAATCGGCATCACAGTCTTTCGGTAGAATGCTTGATTTAAAAAATAAATTACATATTACTAACAACAGTTCTGCCAGTTCATTTTTCAATTCTATCAATACTCTGGGATGTATACCATCTGGTTCTGGTGATTTGCTACTCTTGTCAGATTGCCCCATCACATCTTCCAGTTTTACAGAGATTTGATTCAGTTTATCTGACTTGTCAGCACTGAATACCATTTCTGGCACCGGTATCTCTCCCACATCTTCCTCGGTGAAGACCAAAGCAAATAAATTCATTTAATCTCTCTGCTATGGCCTTGTCTTCCCTGAGTGCCCCTTTTACCCCTCGGTCATCTAGCAGTTCAACTATTTCTTTTGCCAGGTTCTTGCTTTAATATGCCAAAAGAAGTTTTTACTGTGCGTTTTTGCCTCCAATCCAATCTTCTTTTCAAAGTCTCTCTTTGCCTTCCTTATCAGCATTTTGCATTTTGTTTGCCATTCTTTATGTAGTTTCCTATTATTTTCAGTCGGACCCTTCTTCCATGTTTTGAAGGATTTTCTTTTAGCTCTAATAGCTTCCTTCACCTCACTTTTCAACCAAGCCGGCTGTTATTTGGTCTTCCTTCCTCCTTTTTTAATACATGGAATATATTTGGCCTGGGCTTACAGGATAGTATTTTTGAACAGCATCCATACCTGATGTAAATTTTTGACCTTCATGGCTGCTCCTCTAAGTTTTTTTTCACCATTTTTCTCATTTTATCAAAGTCTTCTTTTTGAAAATTAAATGCTAACATATTGGATTTCCTGTGTTTACTTACTACAGAGCTTATATCAAATCTGATCATGTTATGATCACTGTTATCAAGAGGCCCCAGCACCATTACCTCCTGCACCAGATCATTCGCTCCACTAAGGTCTAGAATTGTTCCTCTTCTTGTTGGCTCTTGAATCAGCTGCTCCATAAAGCAGTCCTTGATTCCATCAAGGAATTTCACCTCTCTAGCATGCACTGATGTTATATTTATGTAGCAAAAAAGGTGCTGGTACTCAATTGCTAGGCTACCCTTCAGGGGTGGGGTGATCATTGAAGGACCCACCCCGCAATAGCCAGGGCCCCTGCAACCAGTCACAGAATCTATGACAAGGAAGAATTGGTGTATAGAGCCTGAGCTCTTTCATTAAAACTTGCAATCCATGGGTCAATTTTAGCAGACAATGAAAAAGGTGCCGGTACTCAGTACCCCCAAGTACCCCCTCAAAAAAAGCCCTGCATTTATCCAGTCAATATCGGAGTAATTGAAATCACCCATTATCCTGGAATGACAGTGTACCACTGATTATCCTCCTTCCACCAGGTCTCAGAAATGCCTATTATATCTATTGCTTCATTTAGTGCAATATATTCTAACTCTCCCATTTTATTTCTTAGGTTTCTGGCATATAGACATTTCAGACTATGTTTGTTGTTCCTATTTACATCTTGCTCAGCAGTTGACAGTGATAATGTGCAATCTTGAAAATCTGTCTGCTTTTTATTTAAAGACTCCTGGTCTACTATGCTCTCTATTGCAATCTTGCTATCGGGATGCCCTATCTTCCCTGTTTTGGTGATATCTTTGAAAGATACCTTATTCCGAACCATACTCTTTTGAGTGACTGTCTGCTTTCCCCCCATTTTTAGTTTAAAAGCTGCTCTATCTCATTTTTAAATGCTGATGCCAGCAGCCTGGCCCTACCCTGGTTAAGGTGGAGCCCATCCTTTCTGAACAGGCTCCCCCTTCCCCAGAATGTTGCCCAGTTCCTAACAAATCTTAAACCCTCCTCTTTGCACCATCGTCTCATCCATATATTGAGACTCTGGAGCGCTGCCTGTCTCTTGGGCCCTGCGCGTGGAACAGGGAGCATTTCAGAAAATGCTACCCTGGAGGATCTGGATTTCAGATTTCTACCTAGGAGCCTAAATGTGGCTTCCAGAACCTCCCACCCACATTTTCCTATGTCATTGGTACCCACATGTACCAAGACAGCCGGCTCCTCCCCAGCACTATCTCAAATCCTATCTAGGTGACGTGTGAGGTCTGCCACCTTCACTTTGCAAAGGCCCTGAATGAATGTCCTCACCTTCCTTATGAAGGCCCTCACTGATGATGTCACGACTCCAGGAAATAGGCTTGAAACACACTGAACACCAGAGTGAGGCTTGGAACACACAGGAAGTGGAAGCACTACAGGAAAAAGGCTTGAAATGCACTGAACACCAGGAAGTGGCAGCAGAGGCAACAACGCAAAGGGAAAAACAGACTGAAGCCAGCTCTGAAGCTAACCACCAAAAGACAAGGTGAGACTGAAAAGTAGAGTCTCAACCACAGTCGTGACAGTATCCTTTTATGCCCAAATAGATAAACTTCTCACGGACTTTCTGTGGTACTCTAGAAAACCCAAGATCACTCTCAAAGCTCTGAAATATACTAAAGATCAAACTGGAATATCCTTCCCTGATTTCTATCTATTTCACAAAGCATTTATAACTCAGCAAGCATGTCAATGGATACAAGAAACTACTGAATATACACCAATATGGTTATTATTAGAAAAAGAATTATGGCAACCATTTGTTCACTCCATCTTGTTTCCTACTTTCATCCCCCAAAATGTAGGCTTTAACAATATTATCCTGCTTATTTTCGAAAGAGAAAAACGCCTATAGTGCGACCTAAATCGGGAGACAGACGTTTATCTCACAAAAACGATTAAATCAGTATAATGGAAACAAAACTTTAAGTGCGTCCATTTCGCTTGTACGCTCAGATACAAATGCCCAAATAAGGGGCGTGTCAGGGGCGTGTTAAGGGCGGTGTTACGAGGTGGACGTCTACAACGTATAACGGATAGCGAAATGACTTAGGGTGGGCGTGAACATGGGCGTCATTGCTTAGACCTGAAATAAAAGCGACCAGAGCAAGGGGGAAATCGTCTTTAGACCCAATAGCGATTGTGTGCAGTTGGAGAGTGGCACGATCAGTGTTGGGAGAGCTGAATTGGTGGTTGCAGAGAAAGCTGTGTGTGTGGACTACCTGTAAAGTTCGTCTGTCTGCCCTAGTCGGAACGTTGTCACCCTCACCTGCCTCTTTTGTGTCTTACCTTTTGATCTTTCCCTACTCCTCCTCCTTGCTCTATCGGTCCCTTCCCCTTCCCTTCCCCCTATCTCTCTCTTCACTGTTCCCACTTGTATATTGTATTGCCTGACTTCCCTTTGTCTCTGTGTTCCCTGTACTGTTTGGGGAGTGACTGGCCAGAGGGTGTGTTCGCAGTGAGATTCTGTGTGCTGCTGTTGTTTCAGTACTACTACTAATACTTGCACTGGTGGGGATATGGATGCACTAAATTCACTGGTGGCTTCCATGTTAGAGGAACAGGCCACACACCGCAGGAGCTATTCACGGCCCTGAGTGTTCAGGCCCCGCACCACCTTCCTACAACTCACTGACCAGCAGTGTCTGACAAGGTTCAGGTTTGATAAGGCGACCATTGTGCAGCTTTGTGAGCAGCTGAAACCCCTCCTTCAGCCCCAGACCCATAGGAATAACCCCATCCCTGTCCACCTCAAAGTCACTGCCTCTCTCTCTGTCCTGGCCACTGGGAGTTTCCAATCTGTATTAGCTGCTAACACAGGGCTCACCCAGGCTTCTATTTCACACTGTCTCACCCAGTTCCTGGATGCCTTTCTAACTCACACCTCTCACTACATCACTTTCCCCACCACCCCCCCAGGCCCTGCACAACAACATGGCCGCCTTCTATGCTGTTGCTAGATTCCCCTCGGTCATAGGTGTGATTGACTGCACACACGTCCCACTCAGGCCCTCCCGGCCACACGAAGCCACCTACAGAAACAGGAAGGCATTTCATTCGATGAACATGCAAGTTGTGTGTGATGCCCAGGGGGAGATATTAGACATGTATGCCAGTTACCCTGGTTCCACCCACGATGCCTACATCCTACAGCACTCGGGCATCTTCCGCAGGTTTGAGCGAGGGGAGTTCACCGGTGGATGGCTACTAGGTAAGTGCAACATGGATGTACCCATACTATATCTCCTCCACTGGCCAACCCTCCGCCCTGCCTTCCTCCACCTCACTCCACAACCCACTATCCTAATCCCCCATCCCCCCCCTGTACCTGCTCCAAGCAATACACACTCATCTATTTCATTCTGCTTCTCTCCAAAGGTGACCGAGGCTACCCGCAGAGGACATGGCTCATGACCCCCGTGGTGCATCCACAACCAGGGGCAGAAGAAACCTACAACAGGAGGCATCGCAGCACCCGGGGGATTATTGAGCGGACCTTTGGCTTCTTGAAAAACCAGTTCCGCTGTCTGGACAGGTCTGGAGGAGAGCTGCTCTACAGTCCAGAAAAGGTGGCCAAGATCTTTGTGGCGAGCTGCATGCTGCACAATTTGGCCCAGCGCAGAGGACAGGCCCTCCCAGAGGAGCCACAGCCACCAGAGGAGGCCCCAGATGAGCAGGAAGAGGAGCCCCCTTCATCCCCAGCCCAATGAGCAGAGCTCACTGCTTACCAGCTTAGTGTCAAAGCCAGACAAAGACTCATTGAAACAAGTTTTGCGTGAAAGTAAGTGCACATTTATTTGTAATACTCACATAACTGTTACCATCACATCACACCCACCACCACTACCACCACCCACCAACCCTCACCCTCCAGCATGTGCCATCACTTTCCCCGGCCCCTCCCCCGTCCCCTCTTACCCCTCCCATGGACTTCCTTTGCAGCTGGTGCTGCAGGGGAAGTCTGTTCAGACTCCTCCGATGGGCTACTCCCACTGTCCTCCTCCGTATCCACACAGCAGCCTGCGGCTTCGGCTGCGCTGTGGAAATCCGGCCACCTTGTTGGCTGTAGCCTGGCCACAGGACCCAGAATGGGAGCTGGTTTGGAGGGTGCTGCACTAGTGGCTGTGGAGGCGCCCGATCTCAGGGCCCACCTCTTAGCTGGTGGTGGTTGCTGCCCACTGGAGGAGGAAGTGGATGGCAGGTCTTGCTGCACCACCACCGGTGGAGTAGGTGCTGTGACCTGAGGGCGCAGGCCTTCAATGCTGTGCTGCAGCTGTTCCAGTTGCTGGAGCACCTCATGGTGGGCTTGGCGCTGCGCCTGGAGCAGTTCCTGGTGGGCTTGGCGCTGCGCCTGCAGTGCTTCCCGCTGCAGCTCTAAGTTTTGTTGCCGATACTCCTCCAAGCCCACATTGTGCCGCAGCAAATCAGTGGCCAGCCGCAGGAGTTGCCTCCTTTGGCTGGAGGGCCTCTGGTGAGGAGCTGGCCCCCTATATGCATCCTCCGCATCAGAAAACTCAAACGGTGGTGGAGGTGCTGCCTCTGCCGGTGGTGCTGGTGGAGGTTGGGCCTCTACTGCTGGTTCTGCTGCTGCAGGTGGTGGAGGTAGAGGCTGCACTGGTGCAGGTGGTGGTGTTAGAGGATGGACTGCTGCTGCAGGTGGTGGCGGTAGAGGGTGCTCTGGTGCAGGTGGTGGAGGTAGAGGCTGCAATGGTGCAGGTGGTGGTGGTGGTGGTAGAGGCTGGACTGCTGCTGCAGGCGGTGGAGGTTGAGGCTGTCCTGCTGGTGTAGGCCTTTGTTGTGATTGGAGGCCACTAGGGCCAGCCTCATCAGAGTCATCACCTGTATAGCAGAAGGGTGAGGAAGTGTGTTGGTGAAAATAACCCACTTTTGTCTTTCAGCATTCATCTACATAGCCCCACACTTGATGACACTGCAAAGAGATGGTGAACGACAGCCCCACAGGCAGCTGGGTACAGCTGGTGGACGGACAGCCAAGACAAGGACACCGCTCACAACTTTGTGGACCCGGACAAGCTGTTTGGTGTATATTAGTTAAAGTGAAGGACATTTGAGCGTGTCTTGTGTTACTACTGACTTAGTACATAAGTACATAAGTAATGCCATACTGGGAAAAGACCAAGGGTCCATCGAGCCCAGCATCTTGTCCACGACAGCGGCCAATCCAGGCCAAGGGCACCTGGCAAGCTTCCCAAACGTACAAACATTCTATACATGTTATTCCTGGGATTAGTAGCGGTTTATGGACTTGTCCTTTAGGAAACCGTCCAACCCCTTTTTAAACTCTGCTAAGCTAACCACCTTCACCACATTTTCCAGCAATGAATTCCAGAGTTTAATTACACGTTGGGTGAAGAAACATTTTCTCCGATTTGTTTTAAATTTACTACACTGTAGTTTAATCGCATGCCCCCTAGTCCTAGTATTTTTGGAAAGCGTGAACAGACGCTTCACATCCACCTGTTCCACTCCACTCATTATTTTATATACCTCTATCATGTCTCCCCTCAGCCGTCTCTTCTCCAAGCTGAATATCCCTAGCCTCCTTAGTCTTTCTTCATAGGGAAGTCGTCCCATCCCCGCTATCATTTTAGTCGCCCTTCGCTACACCTTTTCCAATTCTACTATATCTTTCTTGAGATGCGGCGACCAGAACTGAACACAATACTCAAGGTGCGGTCGCACCAAGGAGCGATACAACGGCATTATAACATCCTCACACCTGTTTTCCATACCTTTCCTAATAATACCCAACATTCTATTCGCTTTCCTAGCCGCAGCAGCACACTGAGCAGAAGGTTTCAGCGTGTTATCGACGACGACACCCAGATCCCTTTCTTGGTCCGTAACTTCTAACGTGGAACCTTGCATGACGTAGCTATAATTCGGGTTCTTTTTTCCCCACATGCATCACCTTGCACTTGCTCACATTAAACGTCATCTGCCATTTAGCCGCCCAGTCTCCCAGTCTCGTAAGGTCCTCTTGTAATTTTTCACAATCCTGTCGCGAGTTAACGACTTTGAATAACTTTGTGTCATCAGCAAATTTAATTACCTCGCTAGTTACTCCCATCTCTAAATCATTTATAAATATATTAAAAAGCAGCGGTCCTAGCACAGACCCCTGAGGAACCCCACTAACTACCCTTCTCCATTGTGAATACTGCCCATTTAACCCCACTCTCTGTTTCCTATCCTTCAACCAGTTTTTAATCCACAATAGGACATTTCCTCCTATCCCATGACCCTCCAATTTCCTCTGTAGCCTTTCATGAGGTACCTTGTCAAACGCCTTTTGAAAATCCAGATACACAATATCAACCGGCTCCCCTTTGTCCACGTTTGTTTACTCCTTCAAAGAATTGAAGTAAATTGGTCAGGCAAGATTTCCCCACACAAAAGCCGTGCTGACTCGGTCTCAGTAATCCATGTCCTCGGATGTGCTCTGTAATTCTGTTTTTAATAATAGCCTCTACCATTTTCCCCGGCACCGACGTCAGACTCACTGGTCTATAATTTCCCGGATCTCCCCTGGAGCCTTTTTTAAAAATGGGCGTTACATTGGCCACCCTCCAATCTTCCGGTACCACGCTCGATTTTAAGGATAAGTTGCATATCACTAGCAGTAGCTCCGCAAACTCATTTTTCAGTTCTATCAGTACTCTAGGATGAATACCATCCGGTCCAGGAGATTTGCTACTCTTCAGTTTGCCGAACTGCCCCATTACGTCCTCCAGGTTTACCGTGAAGTCAGTAAGTTTCTCCGACTCGTCCGCTTGAAATACCATTTCCGACACCGGTATCCCACCCAAATCTTCCTCGATGAAGACCGAAGCAAAGAATTCATTCAGTCTCTCCGCTACATCTTTGTCTTCCTTGATCGCCCCTTTTACTGCCTAAAACTGCTTTATGACCCCGATTACAGGCTCCTTAAGTTGCACGCATGTGGTCCACACTAACTAGAGCACAAAGGTGACAGAAGGAAATAGGCACAGTTTGGTGATGATGGGAAAATAGGAGGGAGTAGGGAAGGAAGAGGCCCAAAGTTGTGCCACAGAGTATAGTAGTAACCTACACACACCCATAGGATAGGAGCCAAGTGTAAAGTACTATTGGGGGTGCTAAGGCCAGTGCAAATAAACCCTCCCTGGACACCTACATGATATTTCCTCAATATTGGGGGTGCTCAAACACCCACTGAGTCTGCTCTTATGACACACATTAATACTGCCACTACTCAGACACCTTACACTGTAATGAAGCTGCACACACAGGACAAGTAAGAGGGAAGCCAATGACTACGGTAGGAATAGAGAGTAAGGGTACAGAGCAAGTGAGTAGGGGGTAGGAGGTGAGACACCATCATAAAGGTGGGCGTTTATTCCACATACTCCTCCCCCACCTCCCTCCTCCCCCTGGCCCCAACTTGTATAATACAGTGTAGTGCAGCACAACAGATATCCCAACATCATAATGGACAACCTACCTGAGCCCTCAGGCTGGGCCGAGGTGTCAAGGGACCCGATCCCGTGGATGCCCTCCTGAGGTAGGAGGGCGTGGCCCATCAGCTCCATGGGGGTGAGGTTGGCTGTGTCATGTGCTGCGGGATTGGCCCCAGCCTTCCTCCTCACATCCCTCCTCAGCTTGCGCCACTTGCGCTTACAGTCCTCCACATCCCTTGCACAGTGGAACACCACATTCACCCTGTCACGGACCGCCTCCCATTCCCACTGCTTGGTGGTTGCAGCCAGTCTCTGCCCTGTGGGAGCAAACAGGTTGGTGTGCCATTGCTGTATCTCTTGCACCAGGAGCTCCACCTCGGCATCTAAGAAATTACCCTTCCGGGTTGGGGGCTGGCGTGGCAGCATTGTACCAATGGGGTTTCGAAAATACGGAGTGGGCGTTTATATCGTCGCCAGGAACGCCCATTTTGGACGGGGGATAGGCGTGTCTGATATGGACACTGTAATTTCGATTATACACATAATTCCTAAACGTGCCCAGCTGAGATAGCGATTTGGAGCTCCTGATTTTGATTATGGGCGTTTTCACCTGCCTTCCCCTTCTTGATTGCCATTTAAAGTGCCATTTTATGCGCTGGCAGTGCTGATTCACGTGAGTTCTCACGTGTTACCCGCATTTATATTAAGCTTTGTGTTTGGCAAGGTATGCTTCGGGACACCTGTGTATTTTGGGGGGTTGTTATTTGTGGTTGCCCTCAGCCCACAACGCTTCCGTATCCATCCTTTGGCCCTCTTCCTGTCTCCCATTCTCTGTGCCTGGTTGTAGCAGGCAGTCTGTGGGAGCTAAGAAATTGCTACAATCGCTCCAAATCAGGCACCCCTCCCTCGGTAAGGATCATTTCACTGAGGCAGATGTCCAGCTAATGTTCCAGAAGATAGAAACAGACGTTCATGGTAAGCTCTTATTTCTCTGCCAGCTCTTCTCTTTATGCTCATTATCAAGGAGTGTCCATTCACTGTATGTAGTCTGCAGTCATGTCTTAGCTTTCTTTTCAGCAGGTTCCTGTGCACTGGTTGGAGGCCATCAGCCCCGTACTGTGTGGTTCTGCCAGGTCCTCAGTGCTGTGGGCCAGCTGTTGCAGCTGCTGTATTGGTTGCCGGTAGGTTCAATCCTTTGTTTGTGTACTGAATCCCAGTCCCCATTTATGAAATGGCCACCCATTCTCACTTTTGATAGGAGAGGGAGGGGGAACTATATAGGCAAATCAGGTTTTTAGCACAGTATTGAACACAGTCCTACAAACCTCCATAGTTCTAGAACAACAACATTTCTAACATGTAGGCTGTAAACTAGTTTCAAGGTGGCCACAGGTAGTGCCTACTGAGCCCTTAAGACATGGTGAGGGAGAGAGTTTGTGGTAAGAGGTCCAAACCCAAATTACCTGCAGGTAGCTACAGCCTGATGGCTGCTGTGGCCTAGTGGTTAGATCACCAGCCTTGTAATCATAAGGTTGACAGTTCAATTCCCACTCCTGCTCCTTGTGATCTAGAGCAAGACACTTAATCCTCCATTGCCTCAGGTACAAACTTACAGTCCTCCTAGGACAGGGAAAGACCTGAAATGTAGGTCACCTTGACCTCCTAATTAAAAAAGGTGTGAGCGAACACCATATTTATTTGTGCCCTTCTGTAACTCTTGTATTATATTGCAACTGTGATGCAGTAAGCCTCCATCTAATGGTTTTGCCATTGTTTTCCCTTTTCTCCTCAGCACTATATACCATTGCATAGAATGTGAAAAGATGAGGCAGCTGTTTGTTGGTCCTTGGTGGGCCCCCCCACCACCAGTTTGGTATGCTTGTGGGTAAGGGTGTCTGGTGATCACACTGAGGACACATCATGTATGTGCTACCTAGGGTTATGTGCAAGAGTGTACTTGGCAGATCACAAGTGCTAGACAACAAATCTATTATTAATGTCACTCTGTGCTGTGGGGCTGTATGGTAAGGGGGAGGGAGAGAGGCTGGATGGCCATTTGTGTCCCTCAACAGTAAATAGCCATCCAGCCTCCGCGGCCCACCCCCCTGCACATAGGGCCATGGAGGTTGGAATGAACAGGTGGCCTTCTGTATGGGTACCATTATCACAGACATGCATCAGCTTTCTCATTCACATTTCATACAATGCATATTGCTGCCTCCTCTCACATCAACAGCACCATGTGGTTATATGTAATGCACAACGCACACACTGTTAGTTAAAATGTGAAAAATAATCTTTATGTACAGACCCCAACATATTCCCCCCCACACCCACCCCTACAAATTCCCCCCCCCGCACAAAAATCCCCCAACACCCCCACAAAAATTCCCCAACACCCCTACATATCCCCCCCAACCCCCCCTCCAACATTTCCTCCCCCCCAACATACAAACACCCCACCCACCCACCCAACAACCCCCCCCAAAATACACACTGTCACCCCCTCCCCTCCCCCCTCCCTCCCCCCTCCCCCTCCCCACCCCCGTCTAGGACGGGTGGCCACGGCCTCTACTCAAGGCCCTCTGTAGCAGGGTAATGAGCAGCAGCAGCACCACCCTGAGTGGGCCCTGCAGCTGCTCATTACCCTGCCGTATGAGTTGTAGCTCCTGCAGCACCTGGTTCTGGCCATCTACCAGGTGCTGCAGCACCTGGTTCTGGCCATATACCAGCTACTGCAGGAGCCGCACAACAGTCGCAGGGCCAAGGGCTGGAGGTGGCCCAGGGGACCCAGATGATGGCCCAGGGGATGGAGGTGGCCCAGGCGATGGCGCTGCCTGAGGCGATGGAGCTGCCTCAGGGGATGGAGATGGTCGAGGGGAGGGAGATGCCTCAGACGGAGCTGCAGGTGGGGAGGGGTCCTCCTGAATGTCCTCATCAATGATGAGGACCCCCTCCTCCGAGTCCTCTTCCTCCTCCTCCTGGTGGGCCTCCTGGCCTGGCTGTTCCTCCTCCTCCTCCAAGTCCTCCTCCTCCTGCAGGTGGCCCTCCTCGTCAGCCTGCTTCTCCTGCTGGTGATGGAGCCCTGTGTATGTAAACAGAGTATGGATGAGATGAGCACATGCAACATGGCCTGCATAGTGCTGTAGCTGGGTGACCTGAGCCAGGGGATGGGGGAAGGTGTGAGGAGGCGTGGCCTATACCCATGGGGGACTGAGATGCATCAGATCACAATGCAGGGAACCCTGGAAGCTGCACTGACACAAAACACACAGGACATGTTGGCAGACCACACTCATTGGGGACCAGCATGTTTGCATTCTGAGATGTGACGAGGGTTTGGTGACCTGTTTTTGTTGTTTTTAAGGGGGGGGGGGCGGTGGGAAGGGTGTTTAGCACATTACTTTTATGTGAGGGAGGCCATGACATCCAGTAAAAGTAGGGCCTCAGGCAGGTCTACCAGGACACACTATCCACCCACCCCAGAAAGGGGGACAGTAAAGTGAGGCATGTCATCTCATTCATCTGGGGGGGGGGGGGGGGGGGGGGGGATGGTCGTTGGAAGTTGCAGCCACAGTCATGGGACGGCACCTGCAACCTGCATCCTTGATCTGGGACCAATAAATATGTTATTACTTATTAGTTGGCTATTAGCCACATAATGTACAGGAAATTTGCATTAATCAATAAATATATTTACAAATCAGTACAGCTGTCGTGTTTTTGAATACTTACGGTGAGCCCTGAGGTGCCGTCGCACTGCCCGGATGAGCTCGGGCTTCTCCCGCCTCACGTGACGGAACCTCCTCCGTAGGGACTCCAGGTCCCGGTGAACACCGAAGTGTCTGTAAGATATAAGTTTGTACAGCAGGAGTCAGGGGATGGTCCTTCTTGCCCTCTGCACACACATTCATTTGTTATTCAAACAGCAGAGAGAAGGTCAACACTGTTGGGGGGGGGGGGGGGGGGATCACCTCCATTGGTCCACATTCATAGAAGCCACCTTTGTACAATTTTGGGGAGTGCTATCCCCAGTGGAGATCACCCCTCCCTGGATCCATACAAGGCATTCATTCTATATTGGGGGTGCTCAAGCACCCACAGCAGCCACCGAGTTGGCTCCTAAGCAGATGATGCCATAGAGGTGGCCATGAGGCCAGAAAGTACCGTTTGTATGCATTATAATTTATGCTTGTAAAACTACTTTATATGTGTTATCATTACCCTGTTATCAAGTATAGTATACGTTTAATTGGTATAATGTTTCTACTATTCCGATGTGTTGTAAGTCACATAGAGCCTGCAAAGAGGGGTGGGAAAATGTGGGGTACACAGGCAAGAAATAATTAAATAAGGAAATACATTATTGTAGGGATGTGGGAATGGTCGTCCTTTCAAGAACATACATTTTATTAGTGATTGTGTATGTACCCATAGTACTCATTATCCTTCCATGCACACTCCAGTTACTGGCTACATTGATGAGGGAGGGAGCTGTTATATGTGTAAGTACAGGAGTGGGGGGGACAAACACTTACCTCTCCAGCCTCTCCCTGATGCAGGACCAGGCTCTCATGGCCTGGAGCCTGGGGGGCAGGTGGTGGTGGGTGATGAAGAGCCTGTGCTGGTGCCTAAGGCATAGCCACTCCAGCAGCAGGCTCTCCTCCTCAGTGAAATTTGGCTCCCTCCTTAAATGCGCCAATTTTTCACTGAGAATAGGTGTGGGAAACAAGTGCCTTATATGGACGTCCTTGTGTGACGGACATCGTTTCGTGCACAGCTCCATATATGAATGACCATCCCATATATGGCCCTATCAGCACGTGGACGCCGTCGAAAGCATAGATGTCTTTGACGTGCATGCCTGGTTGTTATGCGTGCGGAACTTGCCTTATATAGGGGAGTATGAAGTACCCGACCCTTTTCACATATACACAATATGCATATAGCTGCATGCAGTTCCGGACATCCAGAAAGGGAACATATGAGGAATATTCGGTGGAGCAGCATGATCTTTCTGTAGTTGACGCGTATAAACGTTCCTCATATTTTCCCGTACCTGGATGTCCAGAACAGCATGTACTGTACTTGCGGAACACCTATGTACATTCTACACACTTTCTGATTTGGGCGTTTGCACCTGCGATAATCGAACGTGTTAGGGCGCCCAATTTAGTCACGCTTATGCGCTCCTCATTTGGTGGTTTTGCTACAGGGATAATCGATTATCGAAAAACGCCCATACTATTTTCCGATTATACATGCCTGTTTTTTGACGTTTTCGTAAGGACGTCCTATTCCGTTCTTGGACGCCCTTTCGATTATGCCCCTCTATGTCTGCCTCTCACTGTTGCTTGTTAGAACTAGACAATTACATGGACATTCCAACAGGCACCTCTATGTGTTTGAGTATTTGGGGCAATCCCAAAATTAAGGTTAATAAAAAATTAATCTTTTGGAAAGAATGATCTACAAAAGGAATCTGGACAGTAGAGCAATTGATACATAACAACCAAATGAGGTCCTTCCCAAGCTTACAATTGCAATATTTGCTTCCTGATTCACAATATTTTAAATAGCTACAAATCATACATGCAATTGAAAAATCTAATTTGACAGATGAATTGTCCATGCTTACTCCTACTATAAATAATGACATCATCTCATTATCCTTTACTGGACATACAACATCCAAACTATATAAACGTTTTTTTAAAAATAAAATCCTTTTCTGAGAGAATTGGCCGATGACATACATGGGAAAATTATGTTCAATATTCTCTAAGTCCTAAACTTCTGGTTTAGAGTTAGCAGGCCAATTTCTTCAGCCAGTTACATACAATTCTTACATTTCCTACATCACAGAACCATTTGGACTCCTCAAAAAAAGGCAGTGGCAGGTTTATCTACCAACAATCTTTGCCGGTCTATCAAACTCATCCAGGAACATTATTACATATGATCTTTGAATGCTGCCAAAGGTTTGACATCTGGACACAGTTTTGGAATATCATCACCTCTATACTCTCATTTCAAGCTGAATTAACATCAAAAATTGTGATATTCGGATCCCTTATGCTAACTAATAAGCTAGATGATAAGAAACTCAAAAGAAAATCTTTGATATTATGCTTGCCATAGTGCTCAAATATGTTCTCTCTCATTTGAAAGATAACTCCAGATTAAATATACATTGAATATACATTTCTGGTGGCACACCCTAATGCATATCTATAGATCTGAGTTGTCTTTAGCGGATAATCTTAGAACATTTCTATACATTTCTAAAACATGGTTATCTCTAGATTGTTTTCTTAATAATCAAATGCACTAACTGCTCTACAATACTGGACATCTTCTCCCTTTCTCCTCTTCTTTTCTCCTTCTGTATCGCATATGATTAAATTTTAACATAAAATATTAGTTAGGTGTTTATTGATAACACTATACAAATACTATGCTTATGTAATCCCCTGTTAGGGAGTGACTGGGTAGTCCCTGGGTGGGAGGAAGCCTATTTTCTGATATAAAATGCAGAGATATAGTGCTAAGAGAGAGAAGAGTGATAGAGGGAGGAGACTAGGAGGAGATAAAGGATAAAGTTAAGTGTTTGCCCTATGGGAGGGGGGATCTTTTCTTTTGGGATTTTTGGTTTTCTGTTGGTAGCTGTTGGTCTTTGGTTGCTTGCAGGCCCCTGCTAAGTGACCTAAAGAAGGAGAAGGGGGATCCCATTTAAAAGAAGTGAATCCATTGGCTAAGGACAAGGAGAGTTGCTGCTATGAAAAACAGCAACTGTGATGGAGCGCTCTGGTTGGCAGTGGAGAGGCCCAACCCAGGAGCGCAGGAAAGGAGCCAAGGAGTGCCCATCCCGTAGCCAGGGTGAACCAACGCACAGGTTACCTTGGGTGGAGGTTAGACCAGTAAGGTCTGAACTTGAAGCATAGAGAGGAGCACAGCTTTTGGAACACTATCTTTGGGGATAGACACAGACTGGAGCTGTACAAAGTGTAAATAACCCTGTTTAAGAGTGCCTTGTAACATATACCCCATTTGGAAGAGAATACAGGCGTTGCACTGGGGGAATACCAGAGGAAGATTAATTTAAGAATTGTTCTATTTGATGAAGAGTTCTTACAGTTGGAATGTTCCTGTGGTTTGAAGCTGAAGAATAAATGGTTTGAGTTTTAAACTGCTGATTAAAAGGTGTACATCTGTCTCCCCAAGACAGCCTATCTTAACTGCCAGTCTAGTTTCCCACAGAGATTTGGACCTTAACTTTAGCTTCCTGCTGATCATTATGCGGAAGTGCCACATATCTTATGTCTCTGAAGGTGTTTGTTCCCAGGGCCGTGCTAACCCGGTAAGCGGGGTAAGCACGGCAGGGGGGCGCCTCACCTTCAAGGGCGCCGCCGCCGTATTTAATAAAATTAAAAAACACAAACCTCTCGAATCGCGTTGGCGCCTATATGCGCATGCGCTTGCTGGCTCTGGCTGCTGCCTTCCCGTGCGCTGCAGCCTGCGCTCGTTCGTCTGTTTAGTTTAGGCTTAGCACCGCCCCAGCGTGACGCACGGCGTGACGTCATCGCGCCTGGAGCCTCGCAGGCAGTCCGACTCCGAAGGGCGAGTGTTTGCCGCTGCCGCCGCCACGTTGGAGACTGGAGTAGTGCTGGGACTCTGGGAGAGAGGAGAGCCGGCGCCCTTGGATCATTGGATGATCAGCTGCTGCGCCTGCTGCCCGCTCCCGCATTAATTTTGTTTTTCGTTTTTGAGTCAGACAGAGACTGGTGAACTGTGGACATCATTCATCGGTAAGGATGGTTTCGCCTTCAACGCCTTGTTAACTTTTCATTATTGTAATGGCTGGCAGGCTGGCACTGGCCTACACTTATCGATAAAGAAAGTGAAGTTACATTTGAGGCTGCAGATTGGGGCGGGAACTGGAACCAACCAGGCCAGCTGGGGAAGAAAAGAAAGATAAGGCAGGAAATTTCTAGGGGGGGGAGAACAAGCTAGAATCAGGGAGGAACGAAGGAGGAGGAGACAGTAAGGGCAGGAAAGGAAAATAAGAGCTGATGGAACACAAAGGCAAAGAGGAAGATAGGAAAAAGAAGGCAAGGACATTTCTGTGTGTTGGGGGGGGGGGGGGGGAAGAAAACAAGCTAGAATCAGGGAGGAAGGAGGGGAGACTAAGGCATGAGGAAAGGAAGATAAGCTGATGAGTAATAAAATGGATTGTGACATAAGTATAACATAAGTATAACAGTCATATTTCCAGTTCTAGTAGTACTTAAGATCCAGCAACTATGTTGTAAAAAACAAAGTAATTGACTTTAAAATGATGGCTGTGTTCCACCTTCTTCTGATGTCATTTCCTTGACGTCAGAAGAAGGCGGAACACAGCGAAGGGAAGGGAAGGCTAGAGACGTCGGGAGCACCGCCTCCTTCATGACGCTGCGCTGCTGGACCGCCACGGAGGTAAATTTAAAAAGAAAAAAAAAAGAAAAGGGATGTTGGGGGGGGGGGGAGAAGAGGGCGGGCAGTTGAACAATGGGAGCGGGAAGGCAGGTGAGAGAGGAGCATGGATGCGAGGGGGGGTCATGGAAGGGAGAGAGGGGAATTGCTGGATAGGGATTAATGGAGGGGGACAGAGGAGCATGGATGGGAGGGGCAGGGCTCAGGGAGAGAGGGGAATTGCTGGATAGGGAATTAGGGATGAATGGAGGGGACAGAGGAGCATGGATGGGAGGGCAGGGCTCAGGGAGAGAGGGGAATTGCTGGATAGGGATTAATGGAGGGGGACAGAGTAGCATGGATGGGAGGGCAGGGCTCAGGGAGAGAGGGGAATTGCTGGATAGGGATTAATGGAGGGGGACAGAGGAGCATGGATGGGAGGGCAGGGCTCAGGGAGAGAGGGGAATTGCTGGATAGGGATTAATGGAGGAGGACAGAGGAGCATGGATGGGAGGGCAGGGCTCAGGGAGAGAGGAGAAATTGCTGGACATAGAGGGGAGGGAAGAGAGATGAAGGAGATGAAATGAGGAAAAAGGGAGAAAAACTGCACATGGATGAAGAAAATAGGCAGAAGCTGAGGACCAGAAATGAAGAAGAAAGGAGGAAAGGAAAGAAATAAATGGAAAGGAAGCCCTGGAAACGGAGTTAAGAGGACAGATAGCAGCAGAATCAGATACTGGGCCAGCATGATCAGAAAAAGAAAGTCACCAGACAACAAGGTAGAAAAAAATAATTTTATTTTCATTTTAGTGTTTGGAATATGTCCAGTTGAGAATTACACCTGCTATCTTATTTTGCAATGTATAGCAATTTGTTTCTAAGAATATTGCTGACAATTCCTGTCAGTGTGGCAAGTGGGTGAGCGATCATTTTCACGGGGGGGGGGGGGGGGGGGGGGGGGGGGAGGGGCGCCGCCAACCTGATAGTCTGCAGGGGGGGCGGCGCCAACTGATAGTCTGCAGGGGGGCGCCCGAGAGACTCTAAGGCACGGCCCTGTTTGTTGCCATCTCCTGACAGAGCTATGGTCCCTTGGACCAACCCCAGTCCATGTTCAGACACTCTTGTTCACATCAGCCATTATATCACCCTGCAAATATCACAGAAAGGGGGTTTTTTTGAACCCAGCAGCTCACCTTCTATGTGCGGTTTGCCTCCACAGCAACACTTGCATTATATAGCTGCAACACACCTGACCCCCAACCCCAAAACCTAAGACCTCTCCTGGTACACCTCTATCTGAGTATACTGAGTGTATTGGGGATTTCTGTCCAGTGGGTGGCTCATAACACCACATCCTCCTGTTTCTGTCCCTGAAATGCACACTTCACCCTGTCAGGTTGCAGCCAGCTGAACAGCCATCCTAAAATGCTGAAATAATGATGCCATTGTAATTGCATTTCCCAAGTCATTCGTACATCTAACATGTGCTATTCTGACCAACAAGCTGCAACACCTTCTTGACAAGAGGGTGCAGGCCTTGCCCCAGCCTTCCAACCCTGGGAGGTAAAAGAGAGGCTAGAGGAGGAGAAAGATGCAGAGGCTGCTGCTTCCCTCTAACACATCCACTCCATCCCTCCCAATTGTCCCTCACTGCTCCCTCTATCTCTCCACCCTGTCCTTCCCTACTAATCCTATCACCTCCCTCCATCCTTCACCCCCTGCCCACCCCTAGCTGTCCTGCTGTGCCTCTCCAAGAAGAGGAATGTGAGGATCAGGAGGCGGTCCTTGTGCAGTCAATGTCCTATCCCTTGTTGCATCTAGGGGTACAGCTCAGTAAGCAACCTCAGATGCAGCAGAAAATGAGGCATTAGCTTCACTGGCATAGGAGTAGTGGGCAATGGAGTGCTCTCTAAGGCACACGGCAGGTACCCTTGTGAATCTAACATTTGCCTTAAGGCTGGCATCATCCACATGCAACCCTCTCATGTTCCCTAGCTCCTAGTTTTCAGTTGTTTTTATTGGTAGGTAACACTTCCCCAATCCCTCTGCCATATTCACATGCACTCACACTTGTACACAGCCACTTTTTTAAAGCACTGATGATAGAGTGAGACCCATATGACATGGGGCAACTCAAGTGTCCTGTAGACTGCCCTCTTCAAAGAATTCAATCAGGCTTGTAATGGCACTTCTGTCTGGAGTTCACCTCTGCTGATTTTCACATGACCTCGTACATAGGGAGAGTAAAAAGGAAGGCAATTTCTATACCCTCTATGATTCTTGCAGTGTACAGCTAATATCCATCACCCTAGCTTCACAAATTGGTGTATCATGTAGTACCTAATCTCTGGAATATAAGGAAAAGCAAATTTTGTATTTTCAGGATTATTCTGCCAAGGTTTCAGCACAAAGGTGAGCATTTTCCCATATGTGTGCAACTTTTCCAAAAGAAGGTAGTTTGCCTTGTTGAACCATGCAAAGCTGGGTTTCGCTTATCGGGGCCAAACAAGATTTTTGATACTGTTAAAACAGCTCAAGCATTCCTGGGGGAACTGACTTCAAGAGAAGGAGCTCTTTGACTGTGGAGAGGACATCTGGATATCCCAAGAAGTATCCTAAGTTGAGTTTTGAGGCAGCTTAATTTTCCTTGGGATTTTATCTTGCCTGGATGTTTTCTCAAATGTGGCATATTGGGGGGGGGGGGGTTTATTATGTGACTGATTTCCATGCTTTGTGCTGCAACTATGGATAATACATTTTTTCTTCTATGACATTGTTGGCATTAGTCTTGCTCAGCTAACTAGTGACTTGCAACTAGTGAGAATGCTGGGCGGGCATTCCAACATGAGTAAAGTACCTTTTATTTTGTTATACTTTTTATTTATTTAGGAATAGTTATATCTTAAGGAGGTCTTAGTTTTAATCCAAAATAGAATATTTTATGTCATTCGATTACCATAATTTTATTGCTTTTTCTATTGGAGATAAAATAGTTGGGAATAGTCATGGATAATGGCGTTCTTTCTGAGAAGCATGTGGCACAACTCACCAAAAAAGTATTTTATACTTTGAGAAGGCTAAGGAGGATCAGACATTGCTTTCAATCCCTACAGTTTAGGTTTATTATTTATTTATTACATTTATACCCCACATTTTCCCCACTGTTGTAGGCTCAATGTGGCTTACACAAAACTGTAGTAGGGCTACAGTACAAAAGTACAATAATACAGTATAACAGTAAGATTATAAACAGATTGTTATCAGTTTAACACAAGATAGTAAAGAAAATATAAGGTATTAGTGTCCATGAATTATTTTAATCCATTAGTAAATCTTGTTATGTTGTGCCTGGAGAATAAGCCTTTTTGAACAGGGTGGACTTCAATAATTTTCTGAAATTTAGATAGTTCTGAGTTGTTTTTACTAATTTGGGTAAAGTATTCCACAGTTGGAATACATAAAAAGTTGGAGGCATATGTAGATTTATACAATCTGGATAGTGTAGATTTAAGTAAGATCGGGAATAACTGGATCTATTTCTAGGTGGTAAGTCAACCAGGTCAAGCATATATTCTGTAACTTCACCATATATGATCCTGTGAATCAAGGTGCAAACCTTGAAGGCAACTCATTCTCTAATGGGAAGCCAATGCAATTTTTCACGAAGAGGCTTGGCAGATTCGAATTTAGATTTTCCGAAGATCAGTGTCGCCACGGTGTTCTGGGCAGTCTGAAGTTTCTTCAGTAGATGTTCTTTGCAACCAGCATAGATTCTGTTACAGTAGTCCAGCTGGCTTAATACCATTGATTGGATCAGATTCCAGAAAACATCTTGAAGAAAAAATGGTTTTATTCGTTTAAGTCTCCACATCGAGTAAAACATTTTCTTTGTGGTGCAATTTATTTGGGATTCCAGGGTTAGGTGCCGATCGATAGTGACACCTAGAAGTTTTAAACTGTCCAAAATTGGTAGTGAAAGGTTGGGAGTAATTAAAGTGGTAGGATTATATTTATTGTGCTGAGACGATATTATGAGACAGTGAGTCTTCTCAGTATTCAATTTCAAATGAAATAAGTTAGCCCATTTGTCCATTGTACTCAGACCTAGGCTAATGAGATTGTTGATTTCAGCCAAGTCCTGTTTGAATGGTATATAAACTGTTACATCATCTGCATAAATGAATGGACTTAAACCTAATTATGTTGAATAGTGTAGGGAAGAGTGGCGAACCTTGAGGGACTCCACAAGCTGCATTCCAAGAGGATGATAGAACTGAATTCAGGTTGATTGTTCAGGTTTTGATATTGTTCAGGCTTTGATATTGTAATTACTTTTTATTGGTTGGTTGCTTGCAATTAGTTTTAAAGAGGTTGCAGATGTTGCAAAATGTGGCGGTTAATTTAATTTGAAAACAATCAACGAAATCACTGACTTTCATAAATCTCTAAAAACTTATCTCTTCAACAAGGCCTACCACGAGAATTCATAGCCTAACTATAACACTACACCACCCCACACTTACTCTGAATCACGCCTTCGATAACTGTCTGCTTAGTCTTCTCTGGTATCCTTGTTATCTTTGCAATACCAACTGTATCTTTTACCCTGGAATGGCGATGCCATAAAAGGTCTTTGTAAGCCACATTTAACCTGCAAATAGGTGGGAAAATGTGGGTTACAAGTGCAATAAATAAATAAAGAAAGAAAGAAAGAAAGAAGTCAACTTCATAGCAACTTAGAAAAGGGTTGAGTTGCCCTGTTAGTTTCCCTTGATCTGTTCATGGCGTTCAATCTAATTAATTATGAACTTTTATTACATCATCTATCTTCAATAGGTATCTCTGGAGTGGTTCTTAACTGGTTCACATCTTTTCTGAGTCAACAATCTTTTCAAGTAGTTCAATCCTCTTCAGTTTCTGCACTCTCGCTGTTATCATGTGGTGTTCCCCAAGGGTCAGTACTTTCAACCTTGTTCAACCTGTTTATCAGCCCCTTTTCTCTCCTCAATCAGTCTATGGGGATTAGTTCATATTCCTATGCAATGACGTTCTTTTAGTATATTACATGGAACTAGGTTCGGTTAATTTACTACCCCTTCAAAACTACCTAGAACAGGTGGCAGTATGGCTGAAAGACAAGGACCTTACAGAGAAAATCACACTCAGGAGACAGTGAAGATGACACAATGAGACAGACGATGATGCTGTGTGGTCTAGAAGATTTATTAAACAGCACTATAACTTGACTCGACACGGCTGTGTTTCAGCCCAGTGGCCTGCCTCAGAAGTCTATACATAAAAACATCAGAGTCACATAAATAAATACAGTGCAAATAATAAAAAGTAAAAATAATGTGTACATAAACTACATAACGTTATAAATGCTTCTTCTTCTTCTTTATTTTCAACTTTTTCATTTGGAATGATAAATTGCCGATCCGTAAAGCGGAAACATACTTATATTATGGATCTTATACAAACTCATCAGCTCGATCTATTTGCTCTAACAGAGACTTGGCTCCTTCCTGGTGAAGACTCTTATTTATTTCAATGCTTACCACCAGGCTACTCAGTAAGCTATGTTTCTCGAGTAGGTAAACGGGGAGGAGGACTGGCGTATATTTATGCATCAAATATTAAAGTACAAGAAATTACTAACTATGGTCTTTTTTATTCAGAACTTCTTTTATTAAAAATAAGTTCAGTAAATTTTACCTTTTATACACTTCTTTTTTTTTAATGTGCCCCATCTATTACAGCTGAAATTTGGGAAAATACATATCAGTCTATAGCAGAAGCAGTTGTGAAATTCCCAAATCTGATAATAGCGGGAGATTTTAACATTCATTTAGATGATCAGACGCAGGCACGGACAATGAGATTTTCTACATTTTTAGAAGATATTGGCTTAACACAATATGTAAGTGGATCCACACAAATGTGCCAGACAAGATGAAATGTATAAAGAGAGAAGTTGTTCCAGTCTCATGGTCAGGTCATTTCTTTCTATACATTAAATTATCAGTACAAGGATTGATACAGAGATCTACTTCTCCTTATATTCAGACTAGAAGTCTTTGGAAGATAGATCCTTCTGTTTTACCTCCGTTGTCAGATATTTTTCCACTAAACTTCTGTGATTTATCAATAGAGGAGCAGATTAATATATGGAATCAGTTGCTCCTGATAGCTTTTGATACTATTGCTCCTAAAAAAATACTTAAAGTGAAGACGACATATACTCAACCATGGTATCATGCAGGATTAAAATTGTTTAAACAACAGGTACGTAGAGCAGAAAGAATATGGCGAAAGGGAAAGACATCAGAACAAAAAAATAAATGTAAACAGTGCCAGTAATATTATATAACACAGTTAAGGATTGCAAAAACATCTTATTTTTCAAAACAAATAAAGACGGCTGCAAACTCTTCAAAACAATTATTTCATATCATGAATCAGTTAGTAACAAAACCGGAAATAAAAAACAGATACTATATATAGAGTCAGAAATATTAGTAAAATTTTTTATTGTAAAAATCGATAAGCTCAGAGCTTCTTGTTTAAAGAATACAGATAGGAAAGCGATGGAATCCCCAGCTCTATCAGGGGCTTGGCATCAATTACAAATTACAATACAATACAATTACAAAACATGATGTCAGATCTTTCACCTACTTTTTGCTCACTGGATCCAATACCATCTAGTTGGCTGAAACTTGCTTCCTTAGATCTACAAAACTATTTACATTCAATGATAACAAAAAGCCTTATAGACAGAGTAGTTCCCAAAGCTCTTAAAGAAGCATTGATTAAGCCAAGCCTTAAAAAAAATCTTCATTAGATCCATGCCTTCCAAACAACTACCGTCCAGTTTCTAATCTTCCTTTTTTATCCAAAATTTTGGAGACGACAGTGCTTACACAGTTGCTATCATACATAGAGTCTAAAAATGTGCTACATCGAAGACAATCGGGCTTCAAGAAAGGCCACAGTACAGAGACAGTTTTGACCTCTCTTCTAAGTGAAATCCACTCTAGATTGGAACAAGGCTATATTGCACTGGCCGTTTCCCTTGATCTTTCAGCGGCGTTTGATCTAATAGATCACGATCTACTGCTTAATCGTTTAAAGGAAGTTGGTATTTCCAGTTCAGTTTTTACCTGGTTTACATCCTTCCTCAGCAATCGCTCTTTCAAAGTTGTTCAGAATCAATCAATCTCAAATTCTCAAAGTATCACTTGTGGGGTGCCTCAGGGATCGGTTTTGTCACCCACATTATTTAATTTATACGTCAGTCCATTGGCGTTGCTTATTCAGACTTTAGGCATCAGCTCTTATTCTTATGCAGATGATTTCCTTCTTATTCATTATGTACAACCACAAAATATTGACCTTACACCTCTTCAAAATTGCCTTGATGAAGTAGCTAGATGGCTTAAAAAACAGCAGTTGGTATTAAATCCAGATAAACCAATAACATCATGGATAACAGGTCGTGGACCAGTACCAACATTAATACCTACTCTATTTGGCAAACAATTACCTACGGTACCATCATTTAAGTATTTAGGTGTTATTCTTGATTCTGCCCTATCTTTTGAACAGCAAATATCAGATGTAATAAAAAAATCTTTCTATCATTTATGAAGATTACGTTCAATAAGAACTTCATTGGATAAAGATTCTCTACATACGCTAACATATGCGTATATTATTTCTCATTTAGATTACTGCAATATTATTTATGCAGGCATCACAACGACAAATATAAGGCAGTTACAATTGATACAAAACACTGCACCACGTGTAATTTGTCGCGCATCGAAATATGATAGAATTACACCACTCTTATACCAGCTTCACTGGCTTCCAATTGAAGCCAGAATAAAATATAAGATTTATATCTTGACATATAAAGCGCTACATTTACTAACTTCATTATATTTGGCTAATCTTACTATACCATACGCACCAATACGTACCCTTAGATCGTTAACAGATAACAGATTAGTTATTCCTCCATTAACAAGGGCTAGATGGGTATCCACACGAAAGTCAGCTTTCTTTTATTTATCGCCTTCACTTTGGAATAGTCTTCCAAAACTACTAAGACTTGAAGATACATATATTTGTTTCCGAAAAGCCCTAAAACATACCTTTTTCAAAATACATTTAATAACAATGTAGAATAAAGGGGAAAAAAATTAGGAAAGAGATGCCAGTCTTATAGCTTGAATTATGATACATTAATTGATTTGATTTGCTTTATTTTTTGTCTACTAGATTGTAAGCTCTTTGAGCAGGGACTGTCTTTCTTCTATGTTTGTGCAGCACTGCGTACGCCTTGTAGCACTATAGAAATGCTAAATAGTAGTAGTAGTATATTTGATTTGCTATGCTTTCCTATCAATTATTGGATTTCCTAGATGTTATTATGAGTGTTTTTATATGTTTTAAATTTTTTCTTTTATGTAAACCGTTCTGTTTTGCTAGCAATAAGTAACAGTATAGTAAATAATAAACGATAATAAGAAGCAAACTGACATACATAAAACGAAGAAATAAAACCAAGATAAGATTTCATCATTATCGTCATATAGCAAATAAACAGCAAAAAAATAATAAGATAAAAGAATCAAAACATTTTGCATTAGGATCACAATATTATGAACATATAGAGGTAAAGCATCCAATTAATAACAAATAATATAAAAGAAAAAAGACGGCATACATTTTTTAATTTATGAATATGAATTTCATAAATAATTAAATACATATGGCATCTGACAAAGCAATGCATTAAATGAAACTACATTAAATAAAAAGTAAAAAGACAAAAAGCACCAAAAAATGTACTTTCCTATATTGTGTAGAGTAGTCTGCCTGTGTTTCTTGTTATGATGAAATGTTTCAAATCCTGTCTAAGGATAAAAGTACTGAATAAAAATCCTACTTTGAAACACACTGTTGAAAACAATGGTGTTCAAATCAACTATGTGCCACCGTAAAAAGACAGGGCAATCCAAGAAGGTGACAAGTTGTGAAGACAGGAAATTACATGAATGTCAATTACTACTAACGAACTGAGTAACAACATCCCAATGTGGTATATGGTCTGAAAAAGAATTACTGAATAGAACTGCATGCATCACCCTCTTGAAATTTTTGAGAAAAAGCGAAAGTGTAAAATTAAAATTCAATTTGAAGTGCTGGTATAAATTGTGACGCTAATACGAACAGTGACATAACCCGCTGTATTATATTGAAACAATGTTACTGAATAGAACTGCATGCGTCACCCTCTCAAAAAATGTAAAATGAAAATCCTACTTAAAGTGCTGGTATGAATTGTGACGCTGATACGCACAGTGACGTCACATGCTGAAATTGTGTCTTAATCAAAACTATAAAAAGTGCTCAGTTTAAAACATAACATAACATATATGCCGGGTGTAAAGAATGTTATGGTATAAGCCAATCATCAGAATTAAATGTGTAGCATGATGTTGTGTTGGATCAAATACATATATATACACCAATATATTTGTGCAGCTTTTAAAAATACACTGCAGCAGAACTGGCTTTCATTCCAAAAGCCCTCTTCCCTCTCCCTTTGGGGAATATTTAAAAGACATTTAAAAGGACAAAGGTACTGCTGCAGTTGCAGGGACCTCACCTTGCCTTTTCTCATTCCTTAAACAAAAGACTTAAGACTGCTTTAAAGTTTTAAATTGACTCTATTCCTCTGATCAACACAACAAAGATTGGACCTAACCAGTAGAGGCAAGGAGACAAGCAGGTGGGAAAGGTGTGAAATCCAACTTAAAGACAAAGGGCACCTGCTGGCTGCCCCAGACAAATCTTATCTATCACAGAGAATCAAGCAGGAAGCCCTGTACATCAAAAGACCATTTGCCAGCAAAATCCAGACAGCAAGTCTCGTGATGTCATAAGATATGAGACCAAGACTCAGGGGTCGTGTGCAAACATGAGACCAGGACTCAGGGGTCGTGTGCAAAAAACCAGGAAGCCAGCAACCAGATGCACATGGCCTGCTTCCCTGCAAAATAAGAGTATAAAAGGACAAGCTGTTCCCCCAAGAAGCGGAGACTCTCTTCTCTCTTCAAGACTCTCCCTCCAGGAGATTCGCTCTTCAGCACCAATCCAGATGCCTTGCTCCTGATCTGCAGTTCACCTGCCTCATGGCTCTTCAATGGACCACACAATGCTTTGCAACAGACTGCTTTGTAAGTTATAACTTTTGATCTAGACCTGCTACTCTACTTTACCTTACTTAAGCACAGATTATCTGTAAAGATCTCTTAAAACCTACCTCTCGTGTGCAATTGTATATTAAATCAACCTTTTTGAAGCTAAAAATAGGGTCTCTTTGTGTTCTGAGTATATGGTATCTTTTATATATACTTAATTTATTTAATTTATTGCAATTATCACCTTTGGTGATTGGTGGAGAAATTACTATCCTAAAACTTATAAATACAGCACCTGCTCTTAAATCATAAACAGTAGCGAGTGCTCTAGAGCTCTTTCCCCCAAGATAAATCATTTCTTGTAACAAGAACAAATCATCAAGAAACTCCAAACTGCCCAAAACACAGCAGCCAGACTCATATTTGGAAAAATGAAATACAAAAGTGCCAAACCCCTAAGAGAAAAATTACACTGGCTCCCATTGAAAGAACATATTACGTTCAAAATCTGCATTGTGGTTCATAAAATCATCCACGGTGAGGCTCCGGTCTACATGTCAGACCTCATAGACTTACCAAACAGGAACATCAAAAGATCAGCACGTACATTCTTGAATCTCCACTACCCCTGCTGCAAAGGTCTAAAATATAAATCAACATATGCATCCAGCTTCTCCTACATAGGCACACAACTGTGGAATGCACTACCAAAAGCCACAAAAACAATACACAACATAACTAAATTCCGAAAAATACTAAAAACTAACCTGTTCAAAAAGGCATACCACAATGATGCATCCTAAATACCAGACAACAAAACTCATACCAGAATTGGACAAAACCGAACTCTCTATACCTGACTGCTTAAATTACTCTGTCACTAATGAACTTTAACGCAATTACCACTTTATCTCTCACTACGAAAATGAATTTTCTATTCTTGATTGCTTAATCTACTCTATCACTTATGAACTTTAATGCAATACCACTTTGTATTTCTCATTCCGGAATTTTGTAATTCTATTTACTATGTAAGCCGCATTGAACCTGCTATATGTGGGAAAGCGCGGGGTACAAATGTAATTAATAATAATAATAATTATGGAACAATGTAAGCCACATTGAGCCTCCAAATAGGTGGGAAAATGTGGGATACAAATGCAACAAATAAATAAATAAACATAGTCTGAATCATAAGAAATAGTAAGAAAATGTAAAAAATATAAAATCACAAAGTGTAAGACCTTACTTATTATCATAGTACACAAAAAAGGCAGGAAGTGCTAATGGTAGCACCACACACCCCCTGCAAATACTGAAATATAAAAACATGATACGAAAAGGTAATGAGTCCTGGAATAACTATAAATTATGAGTAAATTTAAAACAAAATAATAAAACCAGTCATTGTGCACTGTAGTGCTTGTGGGCATGGTGAATTTCCACAGGATATCATGCAGTGATACTAGGTATCAATCTACTATCATTTACTGGACTTCTTATTACATATGCCACTTTAAGTTTTGGCATGAAACATATGCAAGCTAGGCTGTTATAATGTATGCTGGTATCACTGTATAATGTCCTGTGGAAATTCACTATGCCCACAAGCACTACGGTTCTCAATGACTGGTTTTATCGTTTTGTTTTAATTTTACTCATAATTTATGATAGTAGTGGTACAGTGATATCACTGTATGTCGTCCTGTGGAATAAGTTCTTACACTTTGTGGTTTTATATTTTTTACATTTTCATACTATTTCTTATGATTCAGACTATGTTATGTTTTAAACTGAGCACTTTTTTTTTTAGTTTTGATTAAGACACAGTTTAACTTCTATTCAGTAACGCTGTTTCAATATAATACAGAGGGTTACATCACTGTTTGTATCAGCGTCACGATTTATACCAGCACTTCAAATTGGATTTTCATTATAAATGTTTTCTTTTTCTCAAAATTTGCAAGAGGGTGATGCAAGCGATTCTATTCAGACCATATACTGCATTGGGACATTGTTACTCAGTTGTTAGTAGTAATTGACATTCATGTCATTTCCCTCTCTACACAGCTTGTCACCTTCTTAGATTTGCCCTGTCTTTTTACCGGTGGCACATAGTTCATTTGAACACCATTGTTTTCAGCAGGTAGTAGCAGCAGCGTGAAAAGCGTGTGAGCTGCTGGGCGGGCGCTTCGGGAGCTTTCCTTTCCCTTCCTCGGTCAGCTCTGGTCCCATCCTTGAGGGCGGGACCAGAGCTGAAAGAGGGAAGAGAAAGAAGGCTCCCGAAGCGACGCCCAGCAGCTCACACACTTTTCACGCTGCTGCTACTACCTGCCGCTGCTCCGACGTTGATGACGAGGTAACTAACTTCAATCCTTTCAGCATCTTGGTGTCATTCTGGATTCTTGCTTTATCTTTTGGAACTCAGATCTCTCAGGTTGTTAAAGTAGGATTTTTCTTTCTATGTAGCTGCAGTCAATTCAGAATCTATTAGATTTTGAAGCACTCGATTCTTTATACTATGCTTTCTAGTTTCTAGATATGATTACTGCAACACTTAGTAGTCTATTCAGGTATCACAAAAAAATCTTAAGAGATTACAAATGCTACAGAACACAGCTGCTTGGATACTTTGGTGTGCATCTCGTTTTGTTCATATATCATCACTTCTCCGTCAGTTACACTGGCAACCTATCAAGTTTCAGAAGCAAATTTTAAAATCTCAACTTTAACACATAAGGTTCTTTATAATGGTTCTCCTGCCTATATTGCCTCTTGGTCATTTTCTATATATGCCTTCCCATACTCTCCATTCGTTGACGACAATAGATTGGTACTCCCAACATCCCACAAAGGCCATGTAGGAATCCACTAGATCCAGCGCCTTTCTTTTTCACTGCACCAGCTTTATGGAATGCACTACCACAACATCTCCAGCTCAAACTATCTTACACCACCTTCCACCTCTTTCAACAAGCTTTTGTGGTTTGATTTGGACTGGTTCTGCAATGAGATTAGGGTATCAGTTTTTTTATTTTTAATTTTTTTTGTTTTCTGTTTTTACCAAGTTTTTGTTGCAATTATGTTTGGTCTCTTACTATTTATTTAGTTAGTTAGTTATAGAATTTATATCCCCACACTTTCTGCCATGGGCAGGCCCAATGTGGCTTACATTAGTTCAAAAAGGCTAACATCAGTATAGAAAGACACATCAATCTAGTAATAAACAAACAGATACATTAAGGGCAAGGCAGTCGGTGAGGAAAGACAGAGGGAAAGAAGAGAGAAAGGTGACAAAGAATGCAATACAGCCATATAACAGTAACAGGTCAGAAAGCACTAAGGCAGGGCGGGGCTGTAGCATACGCTTTCCTGAATAAAGCGGTCTTCAGTGATATTCTGAAAGCCTGTTGTTCGGAGGTAGCTTTAACTGTTTTGGGTAAACCATTCCACAAACGTGCGCTGATATAGGGAAGATAGATGCGTGGCTGGTTTTATACTTGAGGCCACTACACGGAGGGGTAGTGGAGACGTAAGTAAGATTGAGAAGATCTGCTCGAATTCCTGGGTGGTAAGATGATGAGATTCTCCATATAAGCTGGAGCTTCACCGTGAGGATTTATGCACTAGGACGCAAATTTTAAATGTTATTACGATCCTTGACAGGTAGCCAATGCAGTTTTCTCATAATGGTCTGGAGCTGATGAACTTCGATTTACCAAAGATCAATCTTGCAGCGGTGTTTTGGGCAGTTTGTAATTTTTTAAGAAGCAGTTCCATGCACCCTGCATAGATACCATTGCAGTAATCAATGATTGAGTGTTCTATACTCCTGTAGTTAGGTCTTTCCTGTCTATAAATTGGCATCTTTTTCCAGTCACTTGTTTTGTATGGGTATCTTTTTATTTGTAAACCACTCTGATTTGCCTACAACGTGGGTGGTATAACAAGCTCAATAAATGATAAGTATGATAGGACGACTCCCCTTTTGGTGAGGGCTCATAGCTTCCTATTAAAGCTAAGATATATTTTAAGCTTGTACCATTGTTTTTAAAACTTTACATGATCTCCACTCCGGAATATATGCTGTCATTTTTCACTCTCCCTTGTCAGATTTAAGGACAGTTTTTCAGTCCTCTTTTGCCTTTATAGGAATAAATTCTGGAATGGGTATCATTAGATCTCTTAATAGTCTTCTGCTATTTAGGAAAACTCCTCAAAACACGGTTATTCGAGAATGTTTGAAATAAGCTTTTAAATCAATTTCTTTTCTGGTTTTTTTTGTGTGTTTTTCACTGTTGCCTGTTACTTCCAGTATACCTGTTCTTATTGTTGTAAACTGCATAGAACCAGTAATGTGGTTGTAGTATAAAAGCACTGTTTAGTTTAGTTTAGTTTGATAGTAATGAGGGTCCTTTTTGGATTCTGCTTGATATTCTTCATTACTGTTCTGCTAGGTGGGGTGGTGAGTTTGGTTGGTCAGGCTATAGGTCACTGGTTTTGTCCGTAGGGATACAGGTAGGGTTGGGGGGTGGTATTTGGGTCTTTATGGTGAGAGGCCGGGGATCTAGTTTGGGTCTGGCATTTCCGGGGTGTCTAGTGGGGAAGAGGACTAAGGGGGTCTTTTACTAAAGCTTAGCTCAAGTTATCTGCAGCAGGGCCCAAAGGAATAAAATGGGCCCTGTTGCAGATAACTTGAGCTAAGCTTTAGTAAAAGACCCCCTAAGTGGGGTTCTATTCTTTTATGGATTTTCTGTGCCCCTTTTCTTCTGAGGGAGGTTGGATGTGGGTTTCTATTGGGAGTGGGTTGGACACAGGGGATGGGAGATGGAGGGGTAGGGAGGAGGATTGGGGAATGATTCACTATTAAAACCCAGGTTCCACTTGAAGTACTTATATGGTTTCCCATTCCTTTATCACTGTTACCCTTTTCAGGGTATACTTTGTGCTTTTATTTTCCACAAGGGCATGTTTCATGGCTTATTTCTGAACTTAAGTTGATGTCATGAATTATGGGAGACATTCAGGCTTATTTTCGAAAGTGAAGGGCCCCCATCTTTCGACACAAATCAGGAGATGGGCGTCCTTCTCTCAGGGTCGCCCAAATCGGCATAATCGAAAGCCAATTTTGGGCGTCCCAACTGCTTCCTGTCGTGGGGACAACCAAAGTTCCCGGGGCGTGTCGGAGGCATAGTGAAGGCGGGACTGAGGTGTGCCTAACAGATGGGCATCCTCGGGCGATAATAGAAAAATGAAGGGCGTCCCTGACTAGGGTTACCATATGGCTCCAGAAAAAGGAGGACGGATTGAGCCAGCCGGGTTTTACTTCCATTGCTTTCCATTGAAAGCAATGGAAGTAAACCCAGCTGGCTCAATTACTTCCATTGAAAGCAATGGAAGGTAAAACCCGGCTGGCTCAATCCGTCCTCCTTTTTTCTGGAGCCATATGGTAACCCTATCCCTGGACGAGCACTTGGCTGACTTTACTTGGTCCATTTTTTCTTACAACCAAGCCTCAAAAAGGTGCCTGAACTGACTAGATGACCACCGGAGGGAATCGGAGATGACCTCCCCTGACTCCCCCAGTGGTCACTAACCCCCTCCCACACTCAAAAAAACAACTTTAAAAACTTTTTTTGCCAGCCTGAAATGTCATACTCAGGTTCATTGCAACAGTATGCAGGTCCCTGGGAGGGGAGGTGTGTGTGTGTCAGCGAGGCATAGTGAAGGCGTGGACATCCTTCTTTCAAACATTTTGGACGTCCTGAACTGCCCCCCCCCCACAGGGACGGCCAATTTCTAGGGAGTGGAGTGGCCTGGTGGTTAGAGCACTGTCTTGCAATCCAGAGGTGGCTGGCTCAAATCCCACTGCTGCTACTTGTGATCCAAGATTCAAATAAATAAAGGGGGTGTCGGAGGCATAGCAATGGCATGGACATCCTTCTCACAGAAACATCCACATTTTGGATGTCCTCAACTGCCCGTCGCAGTGATGGAGGCATAGCAAAGGACGTCTTTCAACGCTTGACTGCTCTACACTGGCTTCCCCTCCTTAGGAAGGAAATTGTGTGCAAATGAGCTAACAGCGAGCAGCTCATTTGCATGCGATTCCTTCATGCATGCCCGTTCCTTTCCGAATCGCTAAGGGATCGGTAAGGGAAGGGCTTTTTTCCGTTCAGTTAGTGCATCTGGCTGAAGGTAAGGGAGCTATGTATCTGGGAGCAATTTTGTGAAGTCCACTGCAGCGCCCCCTAGGGTGCCTGGTTGGTGTCCTGGCATGTCAGGGAGACCAGTGCACTATGAATGCTGGCTCCTCCCATGATCAAATGGCTTGGATTTGGTCATTTCTGAGATGGGCGTCCTCGCTTTCCATTATCGTAGAAAATCAGAAACAACCAAGTACTGGGGACGACCATCTCTAAGGTCGACCTAAATTTGCTGATTTGGGCACCCCCGACCGTATTATCAAAACGAAAGATGGACGTCCATCTTGTTTCGATAATACAGGTTTCCTGCTCCTTGCTGGAGCCATCCTGCGAGGACGTCCCCAGGAAAACTTTGGGCGTCCCTTTCGATTATGCCCCTCATTGTTTCTCTGGTTAAATGTGGCAAAATTTTTCTATGTATTATTTATTATATTGTATCCCCGCACTTTCCCACTAAAAGCAGGCTCAATGCGGCTACATAGTAATAGGTAACACAGAATTTTACATAGTAACATAGTAGATAATGGCAGAAAAAGACCTGCACGGTCCATCCAGTCTGCCCAACAAGATGAACTCATGTGTATACCTTACCTTGATTTGTACCTGTCTTTTTCAGGGCACAGACCGTATAAGTGGAAGTGGCCTAGTGGTTAGGGTGGTTAGGGTGGTGGACTTTGGTCCTGGGGAACTGAGGAACTGAGTTCAATTCCCACTTCAGGCACAGGCAGCTTCTTGTGACTCTGGGCAAGTCACTTAACCCTCCATTGCCCTATGTAAGCCGCATTGAGCCTGCCATGAGTGGGAAAGCGCAGGGTACAAATGTAACAAAAAAAAAAGTCTGCCCAGCACCATAGGCGCCCCGTATAAGAGGCTTGGGGAGGCTAAGCCTCCCCAGCCCAATCGTGGACTTCCTTTGGCTACTGCCCTCAGAAATGCAGCGCTTTTGTCAGATAGCTCTCTCTCCTTCCTTCCCACTCTCGCCGCCTCGCCGGCTTCCCGATCGGCAGCCCTCCTCCTCCTCCCTTCCCCTCCCCCGCGCGCATTTTAACCTTTTACTTTCCCCCTGCTTACTGGATCAGAGTGTGCCCTGTTTTGTTTCCGGTAGTCCATGAGGTAGTGGCCATTTTTGTAAGCCAGTTTTAGCTCCCTTTCATGTGTTACTTAAAGTGGCCATTGTACAGCATTCTGCCAGCTCTGACCTACTGCTAATCTCAGTACCAGGGAGTCTCTTTGCCAGTGGGGCACAACCTCTGATCTGCAGTTAACTGTGAGTAAAGGTGCTTATTCAAATAAAGGACGTTTTCGGAGACATTAGTCTTCAGGTGTCAACTGGTGTGCCAAGATTCTACAAGTCCTAGAGGCCTGCGTGTATGCAGGTCCCTGGAGCACTTTTAGTGGGTACCACCGGGCACTTCAGGCAGGCGGACCCAGGCCCATCCCCCCTACCTGTAACACTTGTGCTAGTAAATAGGAGGCCTCCAAAACCCACTGTACCCACATGTAGGTGCCCCCTTCACCCCTAAGAGCTATGGTAGTGTTGTACATTTGTGGATAGTGGGTTTTGGGGGAGGGGTTGGGGGCTCAGCACCCGTGGTAAGGGAGCTATGCATGTGGGAGCTGTTTCTGAAGTCCACTGCACTGACCTCTAGGGTGCCCAGTTGGTGTCCTGGCATGTCAGGGGGGTCAGTACACTACGAATCCTGGCCCCTCCCACAACCAAATGGCTCGGATTAGGACGTTTTTGAGCTGGCCGGTTTTAGTTTCCATTATTGCTAAAAAAAAAAACACGCCCAGCTCAGAAACGAACAAATCCATGGCATTTGGTCCGTACAAACTGTATTTTCGGAAAAAAAAGGTGTCCATTTTTTTCGAAAATACGGTCTGTCCCTTCTCTTCACTTACCCGTTTTCAGACATAGACGCCCATGGAGATAGGCGTTCACGTTCGATTATGCCCCTCCACGCCATACTTTGTATTGTTGTTTGAATATTTTTACTGCTGTTAATTGTCTGTTGTTTTTGTTTGATGCTGTACACCGCCTTGAGTGAATTCCTTAAGAAAGGCGATAAATAAATCAAAATAAATAAATTAAATTAAATTAAATTAAATTAATGCAGCCTTCTTTTTCATCATGAAGATGTGGGGTTCTCAAGTTCTGGATCTCATGGCTTCCAGACACAATGTGAAAGTTCCTCAATTCTTCAGCAGAGAAAGAGAGTACAGTTCAGATGGCCTGGATGCTCTTCTTTGGCCATGGCTGGAGAACTCTCTTCTCTATATATTTCCCTCATGGCCTGCAAAGTACTCATGAGAATTTGGCATCATCCAGGATGGGTGATTCTGGTAGCTCTAAATTGGCTGAGAAGGCCCTGGTATTTGTCTGATTTGTCTTCTCATAGATCGTCCCCTTCATCTTCTATTTTTCTGGGGATTGCTCTCTCAGAGGCCTATAGAGATGGAAGACCCGCCTCCCTTTGGTCTTATGACTTGGCTCTTGAGTGGTCAAAACTAAGAAAGAAAGGATATTTCAGAGAATGTGATCACTATGTTGCTCCTAGGCAGGAAATGTTCCACCTTAGAGGCATATGCCAGAGTTTGAAAGGTGTTTGAAAGCATGGTGTTCAGAAAGGGCTATTTCTGCCTTCCAATTTTTGCTGCCTTAGATCCTTGCCTTTCTTTAGGAGAGTTTTCAGAAAGCCCTGGCATTGAATTCACTTAAAGTCCAGATCACTGTTGTAGCTTGTTCACTAGCAAGCTTCTTAATTCTTCCTTGGCTGCTCACCTGGATATTGTCCATTTCTTGAAGAGAGTCAAGTTCCTTAAGCCTCCTCTTCATTCTTTGTGTCCAGAATGGAATCTTAATCTTATATTCTGATCCCTACAGAAGGCTCCCTTTGAGCCCCACTAAAGAAGATTACCTTAAAGGATCTTACCTTGAAGTCTGTTTTTATGTTCAAATCTTTTTTATTGAAAATTGAAATAAAGTATAAACAACAATCAATACAAAATTCATGTTTACTTTTTTCAACAAAACTTTCCAATCCCAATCCCCATCCCTCCCAACCCATTCAAGGCATTCATGAAAGAAACCATCTACATTGAGTTAGGATGACAGTAAGATCTGAACTCTTATGGCCCCCATCATCTATCCTCAAAGAGAAACCAGAAAACCATTCCCCTCCCCCCACCTCAAGACCAAAGTAAAATGTAAAAATACAACTCCTAATCCACTCCTCCTATCGTCCCAAATTCCCCCCCCCCCCCCCCCCACCCCCCCCCCCATTCTGCATCCATTCCAGGAACCAAAAGAAATAAACTTGTGCATACCCGGATTTCAAAAACCAGTTCATATATGTCTATGGAAAAATGCCAGGGCATTCAAAATATGACTTTGAATTTCCAGGAGACAAAGATTATGTAACCTATTTCTCCATTCCCAATATGAGAGCAGGATAGGCTGTATTCAACTCTGGAGAATACAAACAAAAGGAAGGTCCAAATCTCCCGTAAAGTAAGACACAACCCACAACCAAGGCGGAAGATAAACCAAAACAGACCAGAAAAAACCATAGGGAGTAAGAGCACCAAAAAAGTTTAATGGGACCCTACACGGTCCGTGTTTCGGCCATCAGGCCTTCCTCAGGGGTCCACAGAAATGTCTTCTTCTCTCAGGACTCCCTCAGAAAAGAACCAGAGTGCCCTCTGCATATATATTCTTCACTTTTAGGGTCTCCTTCTCGCTCTCTCTTCCCTCCTCCAGGTACTCCTCCTCCAGCAGGTTCCTCAGGTTCCCCTCTCTCCTCAATAATGGATCCCCAGTAAAGTCTAATGATGATGATGACATGATATTTATAGTCCATCAACTCCCAATGAAGGGAGTTAAAATGAATTGCAAACAAAAGAAAAGAAACAATCTCAATACTAGAAAGAAAATCAATAAAACTCAGAAAAAAGGTAAGTTTTAGCTTTTTGTGAAAAGACAAATAAGTGGGTGTAGTTTTAATCCCTAAGGGCAATGAATCCAAATCTGGACCATCTGATAAAGAATTGTAAAGCGTTTCTATATTTCAGTCCTAACACAAAAGGAAAATAAAGAAGGCAAGTACCACCCACTTGAGAAAATGAAGGTGAAGCAGGAATGTAAATAATGTGGTTACATATTCCAGGCAGCATCCTTCAAAAGGTTTATAGACCCAACAGGCTAATTTATAGGAAATACGAGCCTTAACTGGCAGCCAGTGCAGGTTCAACAAACAAGGTGGGTCACGATCCAATCTTTTTTTGCTGAAAATCATTTGTATAAGAAGTAAGAGTAGCCATACTGGTCCATCTAGCCCAGTATCCTGTTTTCCAAACAGTGGCCAAGCCAGGTCACAAGTACCTGGCAGAAATCCAAATCGCGGCAGCACTCCATACTACAAATCCCAGGGCAAGCGCTTCCCATGTTGGTCTCAATAGCAGACTATGGACGTTTCCTCCAGGAATTTGTCCAAACCTTTTTTAAACCCAGACACACTAACTGATGTTACCACATCCTCCGTCAAAGAGTTCCAGACCTTAACTATTTGTTGAGTGAAAAAATATTTGCTCATATTTGTTTTAAAAGTATTTCCATGTAACTTCCTCGAGTGTCCCCTAGTCTTTGTACTTTTGGAACGAGTAAAAAAATCGATTTACTTCTACTCGTTGTACACCACTCAGGATTTTGTAGACCTCAATCATATCTCCCCTCATCCGTCTCTTTTCCAATCTGAACAGCCCAAACCTCTTTAGCCTTTCCTCATACAAGAGGAGTTCCATCCCCTTTATCATTTTGGTTGCTCTTCTTTGAACCTTTTCTAATTCCACTATATCTTTTTTGAGATACGGCGACCAGAACTGAACGCAATACTCAAGATGCGGACGTACCATGGAGCGATACAAAGGCATTATAGTATTTTCGGTCTTATTCACCATTCCTTTCCTAATAATTCCTAGCATCCTGTTTGCTTTTTTTGGCCACCACTGCACACTGAGCAGAAGATTTCAGTGTATTATCTACAACGACACCCAGATCTTTTTCTTGAGTACTGACCCCCAAGGTGAACCCTGTCTTTTGTAGGACCTGTAAACGGGAGAGAGCCTTGACTGACAACAAATAGTACAATCCAGGAACAACTCCACAATACATGGCCCTTTACGGCAAGCACACGTGAGGCACTGGGGAGTAGCAGCAGAACCCTCCTTATAGGCCCTAGCCAGGGCAAGATACACCCTATGCACAACCCTATACCAGCATTCTCTCCCCCCCCCCCCCCTCCACAAGATAGTCAGTTCCCCTGGCCACTTACTTTTCAGTTTGTTATATTGCTTGAGGATAGCAATGCACCTAGGGTTACTATTCGTCCGGATTTCCCCGGACATGTCCTCTTTTTTAGGGTGCCGTGGGGAGTCCGGGCGGATTTCCGCATTTCCCCGATTTGTCCGGGTTTCATCGGGACTCGGGACGGGATCATCACCATGTCATCATCTGTCCTCCTCGTCCTCATCAATTTCTATGCGCGTGAATCCCTCCAGCCAATGATGCGATAGTAGGAGGAGTTAGAGGGTCAAGGTCATTTCAAAAATGGTGCTGCTGCATGTTCTGTTATAGAGTTGTGTTTAGTTTGTTTTGTTTTAGGGGGAGGAGAGTCGATCCACATAAGTGAAAAGGAGCATTCAATTGGTCTTGCGTAGCTGTCTGTTATCTTCAATAGAAGGATTCAAGATCTTGTAACAAACACAGCACACAAGTTGAGTAGCCACCAATCGCAAATTAAAGACGAGCGTGTGGGCAAGAAGACAACTTTCGCTTATATGCGGTGAGCCAATAACAAGACGAGTCTCACCAACCTAGAGAGCAGCCGCGTGTTTCAATTGGCTAGAAGCTTCAGTCTTGCATTTTCTTTGGTCGGAAGGATTCAAAGCTGAAACGAAAAGTTTGCGAGCCTAGGCAATAATTGTTTTCTTTGGGTTTCACAACAGTTCATGCAAGGAAATGGATGCAAAACAAAAAAAAGATAAATCGCTGTCTTTGGTGGCTTAATTTTTCTGGGCTAACCTTCCATTCAAAAGGCCAGAGGGGAATAGCAGAAAATTATTGCCAGGAAATAGAATTGAATCACATAAAATGTATTCCATTACTACTCTGAAGGGGGTTGAGGGTTTGATGTGCTAGAGAGTGATCAGAAGGTGACAATTAGTGTGAATGAATGGATCATAGTGTTGTTAAACAGTTTTCTTAAACTACCGGTAGCCTGATGAACTATCCTGCTGGATGTCCTGTGGCTTAATTGTCTCTTCCTGTTGGTTAATTGCCTGTGCAGTTTTTCTGTGCATACAAATGAACTGCTTAGAAAGATTGTGAAAATTAGCAATAACTGTACCTCTTGAGCTTTAGTTGTTTGATTGCAAATATTGGACTGAAGTCTATGTACATTTTAAAAAAATCATTAATGAGCAGCGTTGCTTGCTTTTAAGTGCCAGTAGCTCCTTACTGCAAGCACTATTAACGCAAATGGGGCACAGTTTTGCTAATTCTTTTCACAGAAGGACCATACAGGTGAAAAAAAGGAAGATAGTGAGTAAGGGAAGGGGAGGGGGTGACCAGAGGGAGGGGAAAATGTGACAGGGGGGAGGGAAGAGGTGTGACAAGGGGTGGGACGAAGGCACGAAAAGGGGCGGGGTGAGGGCGTGAAAGTGGGTGGGGCATGGGCGGGGCAAATGTCCTCTTTTTTTTAGGACAAAAAATGGTAACCCTAAATACACCCACAAGGCTTTGCAAAGGGAGGATACTGAAGGTTGGTCTGAGCTGTGAGAGCTAAACAATTCTCATAATCAACAGAGGGTGTTGCAGGAGCTAAAGAACGAATATAATGGCATAACTAAGAACAAAAAGAAGTGTGGATAGTGGGAAGCCCTGCATGGTATCAGAAAAAATAGCAAACAGGTCAGAAAAGAAGCTGTTCACCCCAACCCGAGCTTTTGAGGAACTATAGAGAGCCTCAACCACCCCAAAGAAAAATTCACCCAAACCATATGCCCTCAAAACTACAAACAGAAAGGGCCATGAAACTCTGTTGAATGCTTTTTCAGCCTCAAAACTAATCAAGAGAGAGGACTCTTGTTCTCTATGAGTCTTCTCCAGGCTCTTACGAATATTTCTGGATACTCTCCTCTCCTGAACAAAGTCTACCTGTAGGTCCACTATCAATTGGGGTAGGACCTGAGCCAATTTTTGTCAGAATCTTCGCAAGCAGTTTCGCCTCATTGGTGACAAGATTCAGGTATAGAATGATCTTTATCCGGCTTGGGGATCACCACAATTTTAGCCAGCAAAAGCGATTCTGGCAAACAAATTTTTCTAATTATCTCTCTAAACAAAGGGATTTTATTTATTTATTTATTGCATTTGTATCCCACATTTTCCCACCTCTTTGCAGGCTCAATGTGGCTTACAATACATCATGAATGGTGGAAATACATAAGAAAATAGATATTTAGTGTTACAGAAGGATTTTGGGTAGCATGATAATGACAAAACATGGCAGTAGTGTAACAAGCAAATACTGCAAGACAATTCTGGACATATGTGTAGGAGTTCACATTTGTTGATCTTTTTGGTATGCCTTGTTAAAGAGATGGGTCTTCAGTAGTTTGCGGAAGTTAGTTAGTTCATAGATTGTTTTTAGGTTGCATGGCAGCGCGTTCCAGAATTGTGTGCTCAAATAGGAAAAGGTTGATGCATGCATTAGCTTGTATTTTAGACCTTTACAGTTGGGGAAGTGAAGATTAAGGAATGTGCGGGATGATTTTTTCACATTCCTGGATGGTAGGTCTATCAGGTCTGACATGTAGGCTGGGGCATCTCCATGAATGATTTTGTGAACTAGGGTACATATTTTAAACGTGATGCATTCTTTGAGTGGGAGCCAGTGTAGCTTTTCTCATAGGGGTTTAGCGCTTTCTTATTTTGTTTTATCGAATATGAGTCTAGCTGCAGTGTTCTGAGCTGTCTGAAGTTTCTTGATTATTTGCTCTTTGCAGCCAGCGTAGAGTGCATTGCAGTAGTCTAGATGACTGAGTACCATCGATTGTACTAGGTTGCGGAAGACGGTCCTCGGGAAGAAAGGTCTTACTCTTTTTAATTTCCACATTGAGTGGAACATTTTCTTGGTTGTGTTTTTTGCATGACTCTCAAGTGTTAGGTGTCGATCAATGGTAACTCCAAGAATTTTTAAGGGTGTCCGAAATTGGAAGATTCAGTTTTGGTGTGTTAATGGTGGTGAATTTGTTCGTGTTATGTTGAGAGGTGAGTATTAGGCATTGGGTTTTTTCTGTATTGAGTTTCAGCTGAAATGCATCAGCCCATGTATGCATGATATGTAGGTTTTAGTTGATGTCTTTGGAAATTTCCTTTAAATCTTGTTTAAATGGGATGTAGATCGTTACATAGTCTGCGTATATGTATGGGTTGAGGTTTTGGTTTGATAGTAGTTTGGCCAAGGGTATCATCATTAAGTTGAATAAGGTCGGTGAGAGGGGGGATCCCTGTGGAACTCCGCATTCAGGTATCCAAGTGGCTGATGTAGTCGAATTAGTTTGTCACTTGGTATGATCGTGTGGTTAGGAACCCCTTGAACCAATTCAGAACGTTGCCTCCAATTCCGAAGTACTCGAGGATATGTAGTAGTATTCCATGATCAACCATGTCGAAGGCGCTTGACATATCAAATTGTAGAAGTAGTATGTTCTTGCCAGTTGCAATCATTTGTTTGAATTTATTGTGGTTAGACCGAAATCCTGACTGGGAGTCGTGTAATATTGAGAATTTGTTTAAATAGTTTGTGAGTTGTTTGGTCACCATCCCTTCCGTTATTTTGGTTATTAAGGGAATGGATGCTACTGGCCTGTAGTTGGTTATTTCACTAGCACTTCTCTTTGCGTCTTTGGGTATGGGGTGAGTAGAATGTTTCCTTTCTCCTTTGGGAACAGTCCATTCGTAACATATAGTTCACGTGATTCGTTAGGTCTGTTATAAATTGTTGAGGGGCGGATGCCATAAGGTTATTTGGACATATGTCTAATTTGCAATGAGATTTGGCAAATCTTGTGAGCGTTTGGGAGATGAGATCCTCCGATAATATCTCGAAGTTGGTCCAGGTTCTGTCTGCTGGGTATACACCAGGATCTGGATCTAGACAGTCAAGGAGTACGGCGTAGTCGATGGTACTGGCAAGTATTTTAAGTCGCAATTGTACGATTTTCTCATTGAAGTATTTCGCGAGATTCTCTGCTCCTGGTGTGTCTTTGCAGTTGGTTGTGATTGGTGTGATATCTAGTAGTTTATTCACGAGTTGGAAGAGTTTGTGTGTGTCTTTGTAATTTGGTCCAATTTCAGTTTTGTAATATAATCTTTTAGTTTGCCTTATGGTATATTTATATTTTCTTTGAAGTTGTTTCCAGGTGTTAAGTGTGGGGTCGTCTTTCTTTTTATTCCACGCTCATTCTAACCTTCTAACTTGTGTTTTCAGTTTTTTCAGTTCTTCATTGAACCATGGTATTGAGTTCTTTCTGTGTGAGGTTCTGGTTTGAGTTGGGGCAATGTTGTCTAATGTTGATCTGCATCTATTGTCCCATTCTAGGAGGAATTGGTTGTATCTGCCTTTGTTGTCCATTCGTTGTGGTAGATCTGTTGCCAGAATGTTACCGGGTCTATTTTTCCTCTTGTGGTGTAGGTTTTTCGTTCTTGTTTGTTAATTGTATCTTTCATTCGCCATTGGAGGAAGATGTAAGCGTTATAGTGGTCTGACCACAGTATGGGTGTCCATTTTGTATCTGTTAGTATAAGGGATCGAATCTGTGTGTGATAATGTCTAGCGTGTGTCCTTTAGTGTGAGTTGGTTGTGTGTTTGGTCCGTGAAGATCCCACAGTTATAGAAACTCATTGCATTCTTGGGTGCTTGTTAAGGTAAGATCTTCAAGGTGCAGGTTAATATCTCCTATTATGATAAGGTTTGAGGTAGAGACACAAGTGTTTGAGATAAAGTCCATAAAGTGTGTTTGGGAATCTTGCTAGTTGCCTGGCGGTCTGTAGAGTAGGACTGCGTTAAGGTGTTCCTGCAGGTTTGGGTGATTGATTCTTACCGAGGCGATTTCAAGTTGTGGCAGGATGGATTCAGCTGTGGTTGTGATGGTGAACTCGGATTTGTATTTTATTTATTTATTTATTTTATTGCATTTGTATCCCACATTTTCCCACCTATTTGCAGGCTCAATGTGGCTTACAGAGTTTGGATTCTGACATAGTTAATCCATGATATCATTTACAATTAGTAATGTTCAGAGATTAGGTAAGGGTAGAGAGAAGGAGATTAGGTGAGGGTAGAGAGAAAGAAGGGTGCTCAGCAGGGTGCAAGGTGGACTGTAATAACTGTGTGGATTGGTGAGGTAGTTTTGTAAGGCTATGGGTTCTCTGTAGGCCTTGTGGAAGAGATGTGTCTTCAGGGATTTGCGGAAGTTAGTTATTTCGTCAGTAGCATTCAGGGCTGTAGGTAGTGCATTCCACAGCTGCGTGCTCATGTAAGAGAAGGTTGTGGCGTGTATCAGCTTGTATTTTAGTCCTTTACAGCTGGGGAAGTGCAGATTGAGAAATTGGCGGGATGATCTTATGGCGTTTCTGGGTGGCAAGTCCACAAGGTTTAGCATGTAGATTGGGGCGGGGCGTCTGCGTGAATGATTTTGTGTATTATTGTGCAGATCTTGAACGCAGTACATTCCTTGAGAGGGAGCCAGTGAAGTTTCTCTCTTAGGGGTTTTGCACTTTCATATTTAGTTTTTCCAAATATGAGTCTGGCAGCGGTATTCTGTGCTGTCTGGAGTTTTTTGATGGTCTGTTCTTTGCAACCAGCATACAGTGCATTACAGTCGTCCAGATGACTTATTACCATTGACTGTTCCAGGGTACGGAAGATATATCTGGGGAAGAAAGGTTTTACTCTTTTGAGTTTCCACATGGAGTGGAACATCTTTTTCGTTGTGTTCTTCATGTGAGTATGGCTATTCCTCCTCTTCTTTTTCCGTTTCTTGTCCAGTGGGTAATTTTGTATCCTGGTAGGCAGAAAATCTAAGATTATGGGGTTTTTGAGGTCATGGATCCAGGTTTCAGTGATGAATAGGAGGTCAAGATTATCTGTAGTGATCACCCAACAATTTATAAAATTCAGCCCTAAACCCATCTGGTCCTGGCATTTTATGGGCTGGAATTTGGTGGATCACCAACTGGATTTTGTCTTCTGAGATAGATCTCTGTAAATGCTACAAGGAGTCACCAGGGAAAGAGGGAGATCAATGCTGGTGAGAAATGTCATTGTGAGCCGTAGGTTGATAGAGGGCCGCAAAAGAAATTCCAAAAATAGTAATCTCCCAATCTTCCTGAACCAGTTCCCCTGCAGTTGACCTCAAGAAATTCACTATTCTATTTCCTCCTCATTGCCTAGCCAATTTAGCTAAGAGTACTCCACCCTTGCTACCATGACAGTAAAGTTTATATTTATAATATAATTGCGATTTGACCTGACACTGATGCAGTAGGGCATTTAACGCAGACTGAGAGGAGAGCAATTGAACCTTATTATCTAAGATGGGCATCGTTCCAAATGTTTTATGGTAATGTTGAATTTTGCATTTCAACCTTAAAATCTCTCGGTCTCTAGGCCTCCTTTTATGCATATGCAATGATCTCCTCCCCCCCCCCCCCCCCCCCCCCCCACTTAGCACCACTTTAGCAGTATCCAAAAATAAAGTTGGAGTAGAATGATGTTGATAATTCAGATGCTCAAAGTCCTGCCATTTTGCCACTAAATAATCTTGGAATTTGACATTTTGATATAGATCCAAAGGAAACTGCCAAGGTGGGGACCGTCGTCCCCATGTGCACACCTAATTTCCACACATACAGGGGAGAGTCTGCTGTATGTCATGCAGACTCTCCCCTGAAAAGCATCTATAGCAGCAGTTTGTACTGCTGAGAACAGAGACTGGGAAACCAACAGATAATCAATTCTTGATTGTGTGCTATGGGCTCTAGAAAGATGAGTATAGTCCCTTCCACATCGAGAAAGTCAAGGGCTGAAAGCAACAAGGGTATGCGTTTGGTAGAATCAAATATATCTCTGGTATTGGAGATTTATCTAAGGTAGGGTCATCCGCAGAATTAAAGCCCCCACACAAAACTATCAGAATATCCCCTATTATAGAAGGCTCCCAAATAATCTTAGCAAAGAAGCCTTTTCAATACAAATTAGGAGCATAAACATTGCATATGATCAGCTGTTGTCTTTCCATGGTCAGGTGTGCCTCCATGTAGTTTCCATGTGCTCCAATTATAATTTTATAGAAATCCACCATCAACCTCTTGTTGAATAAAATTATATAGACAGCTTTCCTATTGACACCTGAGGATGCCACGTGGAGGGGCATAATCGAAAGGGGGCGACCATCTCTAAGGACGCCTATCTCTAAGGACGTCCCGGCGAAGGGGCGGGGAAACCCGTATTATCAAAACAAGATGGGCGTCCATCTTTCGTTTCGATAATACGGTTGGGGACGCCCAAAACTCAACATTTAGGTCGACCTTAGAGATGGTCGACCTAAATGTTGAGATGGTCGACCTTACAGATGGTCGTCCCCGGTTTTCAGCCATAATGGAAACCAAAGACGTCTATCTCAAAAATGACTAAATCCAAGCCCTTTGGTCATGGGAGGAGCCAGCATTTGTAGTGCACTGGTCCCCCTGACATGCCAGGACACCAAGCGGGCACCCTAGGGGGCACTGCAGTGGACTTCACAAATTGCTCCCAGGTGCATAGCTCCCTTACCTTGGGTGCTGAGCCCCCCAACCCCCCCAGGTCCGCCTGCCTGAAGTACACTGCACACACTACAACTGCTCCAGGGACCTGTATACTGTTGCGATGGACCTGAGCATGGCATTTGAGGCTGGCATAGAAGCTGGCAAAAAAGTATTTTTAAACTTGTTTTTATGGTGGGAGGGGGTTAGTGACCACTGGGGGAGTAAGGGAAGGTCATCCCCGATTCCCTCCGGTGGTCATCTGGTCAGTTGGGGCACCTTTGTGAGACTTGTTGGACCAAGTAAAATCGGCCAAATGCTTGTTAGGGACGCCCTTCTTTTTTCCATTATCAGACGAGGACGCCCATCTCTTAACCACGCCCCCATCCCGCCTTCGGTACACTGCTGACACGCCCCCATGAACTTTGGTCGTCTCCACGAAAGAAAACAGTTGAGGAAGCCCAAAATCGGCTTTCGGTTATGCCGATTTGGGCGGCCTTGAGAGAAGGACGCCCATCTCCTGATTTGTGTCGGAAGATGGGCATCCTTCCCTTTCAAAAATAAGCTAGATAGTTAGCTACCCATCACTGTTTTTGCTTAGCATGCAAAGAGCATCCAGCTGTGTCTCCTGCACGAGCGCTATAGACACTTTCTTCCCATTAAAAGCCTGCAAAATTTTACATGGAACGCTCTCCCTAGACCTATCCGAGCAATCCATGACCACCTACCATTCAGAAAAGCACTAAAAACCCATCTTTTCAAACAAGCCTACCCAAAAGACCCAGATTAATCTCATGAACCCATCTACCTTACATATACTGAAGAGAAAACGACATTGACCCAGAATCTATCTCCCACCTTACCCTCCTCTCTCTATCACCTGTCTCTACCTACCTACCCATCCTATTACTACCCATCCATCCTTCTATTATGTTATACTTAATTTCCTACATTACATAACAAAATTATGGCGGTGAGAGTCTGATAGGTACTGAGGGGGAGAGGGATCTTGGGGTGATAGTATCCGAGGATCTGAAGGCGACGAAACAGTGTGACAAGGCGGTGGCCGTAGCGAGAAGGTTGCTAGGCTGTATAGAGAGAGGTGTGGCCAGCAGAAGAAAGGAAGTGTTGATGCCACTGTACAAGTCATTGGTGAGGCCCCACCTGGAGTATTGTGTTCAGTTTTGGAGGCCGTACCTTGCGAAGGATGTTAAAAAATTGAAGCGATGCAAAGAAAAGCTACAAGAATGGTATGGGATTTGCGTTCCAAGACGTATGAGGAGAGACTTGCTGACCTTAACATGTATACCCTGGAGGATAGGAGGAACAGGGGTGATATGATACAGATGTTCAAATATTTGAAAGGTATTAATCAGCAAACGAAGCTTTTCCGGAGTTGGGAAGGCAGTAGAACAAGAGGACATGAAATGAGATTGAAGGGGGGCAGACTCAAAAAAGATGTCAGGAAGTACTTTTTCACAGAGAGAGTGGTGGATGCTTGGAATGCCCTCCCACGGGAGGTGGTGGAGAGGAAAACGGTAACAGAATTCAAACATGCCTGGGATATACATAAAGGAATCCTGTGCAGAAGGAATGGATCATCAGAAGCTTAACCGAAATTGGGTGGCGGAGCCGGTGGGGGGAAGAGGGGTTGGTGGTTGGGAGGCGAAGATAGTGGTGGGCAGACTTATACGGTCTGTGCCAGATCCGGTGGTGGGAGGCGGGACTGGTGGTTGGGAGGCGGGGAATAGTGCTGGGCAGACTTATACGGTCTGTGCCAGAGCCGGTGGTGGGAGGCGGGGCTGGTGGTTGGGAGGAGGGGATAGTGCTGAGCATAGGCGGTTGGTGGCCCAACTGTTTGGGGAGGCTAAAGGGGGGGGGTTAAGGGTGGGGCCAGGGGCGGAGCTTACCTCCATAACTGTGGACAATGGGGAGCCGGTTGATATTGTATATCTGGATTTTCAGAAGGCGTTTGACAAAGTGCCGCACGAAAGACTCCTGAAGAAATTGCAGAGTCATGGAATCGGAGGTAGGGTATTATTATGGATTAAGAACTGGTTGAAAGATAGGAAGCAGAGAGTAGGATTGCGTGGCCAGTATTCTCAGTGGAGGAGGGTAGTTAGTGGGGTCCCGCAGGGGTCTGTGCTGGGTCCGTTGCTTTTTAATGTATTTATAAATGACCTAGAGATGGGAATAACTAGTGAGGTAATTAAATTCGCCGATGACACAAAATTATTCAGGGTCGTCAAGTCGCAGGAGGAATGTGAACGATTACAGGAGGACCTTGCGAGACTGGGAGAATGGGCGTGCAAGTGGCAGATGAAGTTCAATGTTGACAAGTGCAAAGTGATGCATGTGGGTAAGAGGAACCCGAATTATAGCTACGTCTTGCAAGGTTCCGCGTTAGGAGTTACGGATCAAGAAAGGGATCTGGGTGTCGTCGTCGATGATACGCTGAAACCTTCTGCTCAGTGTGCTGCTGCGGCTAGGAAAGCAAATAGAATGTTGGGTGTTATTAGGAAGGGTATGGAGTCCAGGTGTGCGGATGTTATAATGCCGTTGTATCGCTCCATGGTGCGACCGCACCTGGAGTATTGTGTTCAGTACTGGTCTCCGTATCTCAAAAAAGATATAGTAGAATTGGAAAAGGTACAGCAAAGGGCGACGAAAATGATAGTGGGGATGGGACGACTTTCCTATGAAGAGAGGCTGAGAAGGCTAGGGCTTTTCAGCTTGGAGAAGAGACGGCTGAGGGGAGATATGATAGAAGTGTATAAAATAATGAGTGGAATGGATCGGGTGGATGTGAAGCGACTGTTCACGCTATCCAAAAATACTAGGACTAGAGGGCATGAGTTGAAGCTACAGTGTGGTAAATTTAAAACGAATCGGAGAAAATTTTTCTTCACCCAACGTGTAATTAGACTCTGGAATTCGTTGCCGGAGAACGTGGTACGGGCGGTTAGCTTGACGGAGTTTAAAAAGGGGTTAGATAGATTCCTAAAGGACAAGTCCATAGACCGCTATTAAATGGACTTGGAAAAATTCCGCATTTTTAGGTATAACTTGTCTGGAATGTTTTTACGTTTGGGGAGCGTGCCAGGTGCCCTTGACCTGGATTGGCCACTGTCGGTGACAGGATGCTGGGCTAGATGGACCTTTGGTCTTTCCCAGTATGGCACTACTTATGTACTTATGTACTTATGTCTGACAACACACAGAAAAAAATAAGTAAAAATAATAGTCACAATTAATACCTTTTATTAAATTTAAATATTAGATATGTATCATATGTCAATGAATAAAGTGGTTGCTCAAAGCATATACTAACCACAATTGCTGAACTGCAAAACACTATGCACCACATTGTGCAAAAACACACTCAGAACCTTACTGTACCATAAATATTACACTGGGCAGAACCTAATACACCAATATACCACCCATACGGAAAATGCAGACCGTCAACAATATGAAACAAGGGATCATGATATCACAATTCTCATGTAGAGCCATTGAACATCCTTTTAGGGTGGGTAGTGTTCACAATGAGCTCCTTTTATTAACGACCATATGTAGATCCTTCAAGAGGTAGTGTGTCATGATTTAGGCTCTAAAATCCTTTCTGATGTTTTGGTGCCACCTCAGTGGCACCACACAGGCCAATACACTATCTCTCCACCGCAAAACACTATACACAAACTTGTGCAAAAACACACTCATAACCTTACCAAACCATTACAGCACTAATTCCAAGGACAGGACGAGCTACAACCTTATGCATGGAAAGCCAGCACTGTAATTACACCGGGCTCTAAAACACCTAGTGAAACAACCTAGTGAAACAAAAAACAAAAACAAAAAGGGCTGCAAATACTACACGCTAGCAGAATACTGCACCTTGATCACACATGAAATACACATGACACAACAGATATGAAGGCAAAATACTGAACTGGAAAGTTACCTCAAGAAGTTGGACTCAGCATGCAGCAATACTAGAAAAATTGAAACTTACATGCAAAATATCACAGATGCACATTTCCAAAAGCTGACATATTCCAATTAATAAATTCTGAATAAAAATGTTTTCTACCTTTGCTGTCTGAGCATTTAGTTTTTCTATTAGTGTCTTCTGTTTTATGCAGTGTCTTCTTTCCATTTGATATTTTTTCTCTCACCATGTCCTTTTTCAAGATCTTATTTCCATTTTGTTTCTTCATGATGCCCAACTCCTTTCTTTTCCTTTCTCTCCTCTCCTATATCTGTCTCTGACACTGATCTTTGTTTCTCATCTATGTTTTTATCCCTCCTCCAGTCCTCAGTCTCCCTCTACTTACCTCTCTAGTCCTCCCATTTTCATGTCTCTCATTCTTTGTCAGCCTCCTATTCCCTTGTCTTTCAGCTACTTTTTAGTTCCCCATTTCCACTCTTTGTGCTCATCCTCTTCCTAGACTCATCTACATTCATCTGCCTCTCATCCCTTCACACCCCTTATCTACACTCCTACCCCACTTTTACTTCCCCATTTCTAACCCCTCACACCTCCATCAATGACTTCTCACTTTTGTTTGTCTCTTACCCTCTTAATAGCCCTCTGCCTCCTTCTTTTCATCCCTGTGTAATCAGAGGTTAAAAAAAAAGAGGGAAAAAAAGTTACTGTCCTTCTGATAGCTGCAATTTTTTTTGAAGGATGGCTAGCAAGAGAGAGAACCCTGGGAGCACAACTGGCTTTGGGGGTTGCTCTGTAGCTGTGTAGTTGAGGTGGAAGCCAGCAGAAGACTGTCAGCATGAAGAGAAGGTAGTGAAGGCAACAGCCACAAACCAAAAAGTGGCCACAAACCAAAAAGTGACCATGGCAGCGACGTTAATCAAGAAAAAGGCACTACAGGCTCGCCTCCGGCTCCAGCTTCTCCCTTCACACAGTGTCCCGCCTTCTGCGATGATGCATTTCCTGTTTCCGCGAAGGCTGGACACTGTGTGAAGGGAGAAGCTGGAGGCGAGCCTGTAGTGCAGTGCGCATAACAGAAAAGGTGTCACACTCACCCGAGAGCCACATCAGAACCAGGGAAAGGCTGTCACAGGATAGAACACATTCTGCTGTCATGGAGGTGGGTACGGCATTTGAGGCTGGCATACAGGCTGGGAACAAAAGTTTGTAAAGTGGGATTTTTTTGGTGGGAGGGGGTTAGTGACCACTGGGGGAGTCAGGGGAGGTGATCCCCGATTCCCTCCTGTGGTCATCTGGTCACTTGGGGCACTTTTTTGGGACCTGAAAAAAAGGGTCCAAATAAAGCGGACCAAATTCTCGTCAAAAATGCCCTTCTTGTTTTGATTATCAGCTAAAGACGCCCATCTCTTCTCGGCCGATAACCACGCCTCAGTCCCGCCTTTGCCATGCCTCCGACACGCCCCCGTCCACTTTGTTCGTTCCTGCGACGAAGTGCAGTTGAAGACGACCAAAATCGGCTTTCGATTACACCGATTTGTTCGCCCATGGGAGAAAGACACCCATCTCCCAATTTGGGTTGAAATATGGGCGTCTTTCTCTTTCAAAAATAAGCTGGATAGTATGCTATACTGCAATGCCAACACAATACACAATAAAAAATTTTAGAAGATGGTGATGCATCCGGTTGCATGGTAGGATGCTCCGAGGAACCTGGGAACCTCTCCGTGGTTGACTGTTAACAGTCATTTCTTTTGCTGTTTCCTTAACTACAATGCCGCACACGAAAAGGAACGGATCGATAAGGACGGGAATCCCGCCTACCTCGTCCTCGACGCTGCACCAGGCGACCTTGGAGCGTTTCCTGACCGGCACCTCCCAACTAGGAGAAAGAGGGACAGGACCCGCAGTAGAGATGCCCAGATAAGAGGACTCTCTACGGGCAAATGAGATATCTTTATCCCCACCCTCGGTTTTGAATATATCTTTATCCCCACCCTCGGTTTTGAATATACCTCCGTCTCCTACGGTAGCTGCCTTCAGGAAAGGTGAAGCAAACGCCGCCGGAAGTGCGTTGCGGGAGCTCCCTGGTCGGGAATCCGAACGGCAGCAGAAAGCACTGGAAATTGAGCTCCCAGACTCTGGGACCTCAGGAACACCGACGGAGTTGAATCTGGAACAAATATGGCTGTTGCTGAAGAAATGGACAACTCTATTCATGACTCTCGTGGAGAAGTAAGCGTTCTGACTTCCAAATTTGTAGAATTGCAGGGGTCAGTGGAAAGAATGAAAGATGAGCTTTCAACTAGAGTTAAAACTCTACAACAAGAAGACAAATTTTCGGAATTTAAAGCGTCTGTTGTTAAAGATAAGAATTTTCTACATAACAAAATTGAACAGATTGAAAATCACAACAGACGCTTACATTTAAGAATCTTGAATTTTCCTAAGTCTCCCGGAATCCTACCTTTAGATATGTTGACTGAGATATTAAAAATGCCTCCTGAAGGATTTCCTCCAATGAATAAGATTTACTATCTGCCTCAAAAGAAAGGAAAGGAGACGGGAGAAATACTAGATGATAAAAGTTTGGATCTTGAAAATCTGTCTGCTATATTAGAGCAATCTTTGGAGACTATACAAGAAAGAGTGACATTGCTAATCTCGTTCGTTTTTGAACAAGATTTAAATGCTATATTAAGATTATACTTTAGAAACTCTTCAGCTCCTTTTGCTGGGGCTAAAATATGGATGTTTCAAGACGTTACTAAGTCAACCCAGCAAAGAAGAAAAATGTTTCTTGAAATGAAACAAAAGACTCTAGAAGTGGGTGGAACTTTCTTCCTGGCTTACCCCTGCAAGTGTATAGTTCGCTTTGGTTTAATTAAATATGTTTTTTTTTCTCCAGACCAGCTAAAATCCTTTCTGGATTCAAAAAATTTGAAGACTAAAGAATAATAAGCTGGGGGGATGCATTAATTCTTGTTTTGTATGTACTTGAAAATCTTCTCTAATGCATGTGACCCCTCCTCCCTATGTCAGTGTGGTCTAAGGAAGCAGTTTGCAAGTATGAGGATTAATAGTTAACTTTTCTTTTTATAATTGTTATTGAAAATTATGTGTAATTATTATCTGTTTTAATTTTACATGTTAAGAATGCTTATGCTGTGTTGCTTTGACATTGTATACTAATATTTGTCATTTATTTTGAAAATATAAATAAATAATATAAAAAAAAAACATTTTAATAGACTGCACAGGGTGTAAGCAAAGATGGAACATATAGATAGATAACAGAGTAACAGGAGTAAGAAAATAAGAGACTGGTTAAAGAGAGTGGCAAATGAGGTCAGAAAGGTGCATGAACATTATCTTGGCTAGGGTAGGAGTGGATAAACTTCCCACTCTCCTGGGTCCAAGGAGTTCCTGCTCAGGTAATTGACATGAACATTCAAGCTGCTGCTAACATCATAACATGCTGTTCCGCCCACTAAAAACAGATGGGTCACCATAGATAACTGAACACTCTTCATGCTACCTGGCATGTTTATGAAAGCAACTGCTGCTATATTCCTGAAAGGACCCTGACCGGTTCCTCCAGTAGGAGGTTCACAAAGGAAACCAGAGTCTTGCAGACTGCCTTGAGTTCCAAGTGATTCATTGGCCACTTGGACTTGAAGCCATCTAATGGAGACAGTGAGTTACCCAACCAGAAAGACTGGTATCTGTTGTAACCATAATCTACTGTAGAGGGGCTAAGGCCAGCTCCTGATGAAGGTTGGATAAATGAAACCACCAGAACATACTGAGTTTGGCCTGAGGAGATGAAAAAGGTGGTGATTATAGTCCTGAAGCACAGGAGACCAGCGAGACAGGACTGAATACTGCAGAGGATGCATGTGAGCTCTTCACCATGAAATCAAGTCCACAGTGGCTGCCATAAAGCCCAGGATAGAGCCCAGAATCTGTATGGTGTCCCAAGCCAGTGGCCTCTGAAGAAGAAGCAGCAGATGAATTTGAGATTGAGAAGATTGAGTGAGATTGATATTGATGAAGGTGTTTTGATATGGTTTGGAGAATTTCTTTCAAACAGATCCTATTCTGCCCAATATTTAAAACCATTTAACCAGTCAGGGGGCATGCGATGAAGCTACAATGTAGTAAATTTAAAACGAATCAGAGAAAATGTTTCTTCACTCAACGTGTAATTAAACTCTGGAATTCATTGCCAGAGAATGTGGTAAAGGCGGTTAGCTTAGCGGAGTTTAAAAAAGGTTTGGACGGCTTCCTAAAGGAAAAGTCCATAGACCGTTATTAAATGGACTTGGGGAAAATCCACTTTTTCTGGGATAAGCAGTATAAAATGTTTTGTACCTTTTTTGGGATCTTGCCAGGTATTTGTGACCTGGATTTGCCACTGTTGGAAACAGGATGCTGGGCTTGATGGACCTTTGGGCTTTCCTAGTATGGCAATACTTGTGTACTTATGTAATGAGTTCTGTCCGGTTAAATGGCACATGACCTGCTATTCAGCGGGAGATCGCCAGTTATCTCCCACTGAATATTACCAGTTTGCTAACATTCAGCACATTGCCAGCTACGTTTGGCAGTTAAATTCTGTAACTGAAATAGCAGGCATATCTTTGGCAGGTTTCAACATAATTGGTCAGCGCTGATATCGGCTTGGCCGGTTAAGGTGAAACCAGCTTAAAAACATCCGGATATTTAATGCTGGTCACCAGAAATGGCCTGGCACTGAATATCCAGGCTTAGCGCCAACCTCAGGAGTCAGCCCAGTCTATTGGGCCCATTGTGTTTACAAAAATAAGGTTCAATCAGCAAGTTGGAATTCAGTTAATGAAGTGCCACTATCTCCCAAATTATTTAATTTATACACAAGTACATTATGCCCTATGTTTAAGGTACCATGTTGTCAACTGTTTATGTATTCAGATGATATCTTTATTTTGGTTCCAAACCAGAAAATTTTGATCAACACAGTCAATTTAGTAAACATCTAGTCATTTTAGAGATTGCTCTCACAATGGAGTTTCTTAAACTGAGGCATTTATGCTTTATTAGATCTTATTTTTTTAAGGATCATTTCAGACTGTTGGTTCAATTACTGATTTTACCTCATATTGTTTACTCTAATGCTTTCTACTTGGGAGTCTCTGTAAGGGTGATGCATTTACTTTAGCTACTGCAGAATACTGCAGTTAGATTGATTTTTAGAGTAAAGAAATATGATATAATTACTCCATTACTGATGAGGTTGCATTGGTTGCCAATTCAGGTACAATGTCTTTTTTTAAGTGGCTTATATAATTTTTAACACACTTTGAGGTTTCAGCCACAGAGTATTTTTTACACTCTTTCCAGCCAATATTCAGTGCTATTTAACCATCCAGAAATGGCTCCTTATAGCATTTAGCCAGATAGCCACTAATATTCAGCAGAAGATAGCCGGTTATCTCCACTGAATATTCAAGGTTAGCACATAGCGGCTATCTGGCCATCTGTGAATATTCAAGCACTGGCCAGCTTAGCGGTCAAATCGGACTGCCTAAATAGCATCTTTGAGCACTATGAAGTTAACTAGTCAGTGCTGAATATTCACTTAGCCGGTTAAGTTTGAGCTGGCTAAATTTAAAAAAAACATATTCAAAGCTGATCACCAGAAACAGCCTGGCATTGAATATCCGCAGTCCGGAGATGACAGTTTAGGGTTACCATATTTGTCCTAAGGAAAGAAGAGGACACATGCCCTGCCCCTGTCACACCCCACTCCGCCCACTGTCAAACCACACCCCACCCCCTGTCACACCCTGCCCCACCCCTTTGACCTCCCCAAAGTCCCGCCTTCTTCTGATGTCAGAAGAAGGCGGGACACTGAGGGAACCAATGAGCGCGAAGGGAAGGGAGACGTCGGCAGCACTTTCACTGACGCTGCTGTGACCGGAGGTAAAAGATTTAAAGGCCCCAGGGCGCAGAGCTGAGGTAAGGGAAGGGCAGAGAGGCATGGATGAGAGGGCAGGGCCCAGGGAGAGTCTAAATTGCTGGAAATGGAGGGGAGGGGAGAGAGGAGAATTGCTGGCTATGGATGGAGGAGGGAAGGGCAGAGAGGGACAAGGATGGACATGGATGGGAGGGCAGGGCCCAGGGAGAGGAGAAATTGCTGGAAATGGAGGGGAGGGGAGAGAGAAGAATTGCTGGCTATGGATGGAGGAGGGATGGGCAGAGAGGGACAAGGATGGACATGGATGGGAGGACAGAGCCCAGGGAGAGGAGAAATTGCTGGAAATGGAGGGGAGGGGAGAGAGGAGAATTGCTGGCTATGGATGGAGGAGGGAAGGGCAGAGAGGGACAAGGATGGACATGGATGGGAAGGCAGGGCCCAGGGAGAGAGGAGAAATTGCTGGAAATGGATATAGAGCAAGAAATGAAGAAGAAAGAAGGAAAATAAAGAAATAAATGGAAAGGAAGCCCTGGAAAAGGAGTTAAGAGGACAGATAGCAGCAGAATCAGATACTGGGCCAGCATGATCAGAAAAAGAAAGTCACCAGACAACAAAGGTAGAAAAAAAATCATTTTATTTTCATTTTAGCATTTGGAATATGTCCACTTTGAGAATTTACATCTGCTATCTTATTTTGCAATGTATAGCAATTTGTTTCTAAGAATATTGCTGACAATTCCTGTCAGTGTGGCAAGTGGTGAGCGATCATTTTCGCGGTTAAAAATCATAAAAAATTATTTGTGATCTATTTGTTGAGCAATCCCACAAAGATGCACTCCATCTTTCAGCTCCTATTTCCTTTGCATCTTGTGCCACACCGGGGGGGGGGGGGGGGGGGGGGGCAACTGATAGTCTGCAGGGGGGCGCCAGAGACCCTAGGCACGGCCCTGTCCCCTCCCTAATTTTCAAGCCTCCCTCCACCCATATGACTCGATTCACTACCCCTCGCCTCCTGTACCCTGGTGGTCTAGTGGCCTCTTTAGGGCAAGAAAGAGCCCCCTCTTTCCTGCCTGGCATGGCTGTAGACGCAACTTGCTACCTGCGCCAATTCTGCAGAAGTCTCACAAGGCCGCTGCTTGAACTCTCGGCAGCCATTTTGAAGCTGCGCTGGGAGCAAGACAGTCTGCAGCCGCGCCGGGCAGGAAAAAGGGACTCTTTCCTGCCCCCAAGAGGTCACGACCACCAGGGCAACACACTAAGGTAAAGGAGGGGAGGATAGGACACCCTGAGGCCAGCCTGCCCATTCGTCCGCAAATCTGGACAAACGGGCAGGCTGTCAAAATCCACCCAGATGTCCGGCCGTGACCTCAAAAAGAGGACATGTCCAGGTAAAACTGGACATATGGTAACCCTATGCCAGTAGAACACCATAATCTGGCAGTACAGGTGTTTACTGCTGAAAAATTGGCATTGGCTTAATTCTGGAAACAGTCAATGTCAACAATGTCTCGAGTTCTCCAAAAGTTGGATTTTGTTTTCCAAATGTCCAAATTGACTGTATTGAGGCACAGGTGCTTAGCTGCTTTTTCTAAAGTTTGGCGTCTTTATGAAACCTGGTGATCCAAATCCTTTCTGGAATCTTGTTCCTAATTGGTTAATGCATTCCTAGGAGGAGGAAGGGATGTGGCAGGTGTTGTGTTGGGGTGGGGGGTTGTTGGTTGTTGGTCTTTGTTTTGCTGAATGTTTGTTATATTGATTGTGCTGTTGTAATGACTGCATTCCTTTTTATTCCACTTTAATTTGAAAATACAAATATCCGGGGTCAGTGCCAATCGCGGCATTTATGCATGTTGCCCCCCCCCCCCCCCCCCCCCCACAGTCTGAACATCGGACTCTTTGTTTTTACTTACATCTAAAATGTCATTAAGGTGTCATTGTTGGCGCAAATATCTGTCTAGCACAGTTTCCATTCTGAAAAGAGTCACTCGAAGAGCTCTGTTGACATGCTTGAGATCCAAGAAGGGACTAAAGGAGCTGCCCTTTTTTAGAACATTAAAGTATATGGAATACTTTTCAGGCCTCCACTTATCTGAAGGAACTGGGAGAACTTTATCCTAAGTCCTGAAGCTTTTGCAAGGTGGAAAGCACCACTTGCTTTTTGTGCAACGTTTGAATGAGGATTCCAAGAAAAAATCTGAGAGGGGAGAATTCTAGTTTGTAACCTTGATAAGATCAAGAACCCGAGATCTAAAGTTATTTTGGTCCACTCTTCATAAACTGGGACAAACATCCTCCTATAGCATGCAGAGAAGAGTGGACCCATTGTGATGGGTGAGAGATATTAGAAGGGTGAGAGGACTGACTTGAGTTTCATTTGTCTGACTGAAAGGACCGCTTTGCTTATATCTAGGTCTCTACCTCTTTGTTTCTCAGAGATGAGACCGAGCTTGGTACGAAGGTTTAGGTTTATCTTCTGGTAAATGCTGAGATTTAGAATTACCTAGATTGTTAACATACCACATGAAAACACAATTTAAAATACTAGGAATCATTCTCGACAAACATCTAACACTAGACAATCAAATATCAGCAGTAACATCAAAATGCTTCAGACCTAGGAGTAGCCTTCTGGTTAGTGCAGTGGACTTTGAGCCTGGGGAACTAGGTTCAATTCCCAACTTCGGCAAGTCACTTAACCCTCCATTACCCCAGGTACCAAAACTTAGATTGTGAGCCCTCTCAGGACAGAGAAAGTACCTGCATATAATGTGTACAGCACTGCGTACACCTAGTCGTGCTATGGAAATGATTAGCAGTGTTAGTGGAAACTGAGAAGAATAAAAGACTATTTCCCTAGACAATCTTTCTAGATACTGGTCCAATCAACGTTACTATCGCAACTAGACTACTGAAATGTAGTATATGTAGGGTGCAAGGAAAACACACTAAAATTGCTGCAAACAGTCTACACCACGGCAGCAAAACTGATTTTCAAGAAATCAAAATACAAAAGAGCAACCCCACTGTTGAGACACTACATTGGCTACCAGTCAAGGCAAGAATACTTTTCAAAGCAAGCACCCTAAACTTCAACATACTATTTGGAATGCCAGCCCTGTAAACAGAAACTACCCACTCCTACATCTACCCAACTGCAAAAACACTATCTACAAAACTACACAGCAGGATTTAGCTACCAGGGTTCCAAATGGTGGAACTCGATACCAAAAACCATAAGATGCATCATAAATCTCCTCCAATTCAGAAAAGAAATGAAAACCTACCTCTTCAAAAAATTCTACAGCTAATCACAAAGATATTGTCACCTTCCTTTCAAATCTACCTCTTCAAAAACTATATGAATAAACATTATCAAAACTCTACAAACAACACAAAAGCTACCACTACCTTTTCCTCTTCAAATCTATCTCTTCAAAAACTCTATGAATAACTACACAAACTATAGATGCCCTCTCCACATTGCACAACACTATTGTAACCAGAGGCATAGCCAGGTTTTGATGTCAGGGGGAGCAGACTTTTGTAAATTAAGCGCTGGTCGGAGTCGGACAGGCAGCAGTGCCGGTATTGTTGCTCAGGTGTAGTGACTGTGGCTGGCAATGATTAATACAGGCTGCCTCTGCTGCTTCCCACCTACAAGGAAACTGGAAGTTACATCAGGAGGCAGGAGGTAGCAGAGGTCCCGGGACCGGCCGGAGCAGGCAACTGCAAGTAAAAGGGCCACCAAAGGCTACCCTTGCCCCAGAGCCTACTTTCAAATAGAGCCAGACAGTTTATGAAATAACACAAAACCCTGCAAAAAGACACTAAAACCTATACAGGGAACGCTCATGGGGCCATCCAGAGGCAGTTTGCTTTACTTGCTGATGCTGCCGGCAGGCATAGAAACATTGGAGGTCTGCTGAGGAGAAAGGCCAAGAGAGATACAGGACTACGCAGGACAGGGGAAAGAGGGAGACATGCTGGATCGCGTGTTGTGAAACTCCCCATGTGACACTGCACACATAATCCTCATGGACCTTGGCCTGATACAATACAATACATCAGTTCTTATATATTAAATGTAAACATGCTCTGTGTCCACAACAACAGGTGCAGACCATAACTAGCACATTTTCTCCATGGAAGCTACCATACAAAATTTTTTTTTTTTAAATTATGATTCTCAAATCATCTCAATAATAGTGACATAAATCTCTCCACTACCAGGCATATTGTGAAATAACACAAAACCTGAAAAAAATCCTAACTCGACATACATGTAGCAAATCAGCTATAGAAAAGTAGCACTAATTTAAACAAGAATCCTACTTAACATTCAGCACTACAAATATTTTATGGGGCCCTAGAACACCAATACAACTACTACTGATAAAACAGAAAAAGTGGGGCTGCTACAGAGTTGTACGCAAAAACTACTTGCCCACAGAATACCACACCTTGGTCACACACCAAATACAAAACAAGGGATCACAAATTAGAAATATAAAGATAAAAACTGAATGGGGAACCTCAAGAATTCAAACTAGGTATGTTCCACAACATAGGAGAAATGAAAACATAAATGTATTTCCTCTTGCACTGAAAAAAAAAATTACAAAGACATCCGTGTTGCACAAAGCTAACCTATTCCAACAAATAAACTAAGAATAAAACACTTTTTTCTACCTTTGTTGTCTGGGTATTTTATTTTTCAAGCATGTTGGTCCCAGTTTCTTCTTTTGTTTTCCTGTCTGTCTTCTGTTCTCTTTCTAGTAGATGTAGTCCATTTGTCCTCTCTCCACTTTCCTCTTCTCTTCCCTCACTATATCTGTCTCTGACACATTTCCTTGTTCTCTGTTTTCTCCCCCCCCCCCCCTCAGATTTCATCTTCTCACTCTTCAGTCCTCCACCTATTTTTCACTTACCAGTACCTATCAACTTTCCATCTTCTCCTCTCACCCCTACCTCTCCTGTCTCACTCCTTCCCTGGCCACATATTCCCTTCTCTTTCACCCACTCCCCATTATACAATTCTACCCTCTGTACTTATCATCCTCCTTTCACTTATCTCTCCTTGAGAACTGCCATAGTCTCTCCCCAAATTGTTCCACCATGCCAATATCTCCCCTTACACCCTTGAAGCTCAGCATCTCAATGTCCCCCCAGCCCCTCTCTCTCTCTTCCACCACTATGGTCTAGCATTTCCCTGTCCCCTCCACCACTATGGTCCAGCAATTCCCCGTCCCCTCTCTCCCCCTTTCCTCCTTATTGTGCCGGGAGACATGGCTACACAAATCCCTAATGCAGGGGTGTAGCTACGGGTGGGCCTGGATGGGCCCAGGCCCACCCATTCTTGGCTCAGGCCCACCCAGTCCTAGTCTGTGAGCCAATCGCAGCTCTGGTGTTATTTTAGTTTTTACCAGTGCTAATGTCGTCATTAGAGCCTCCGAGCCTCTTGTAGCTGCTCCGGATTAATCTTTTCAGTTGATTGCAGATGCTTTACTCCGAACCGTCAGTCTTCTTGCCCACAGCGGCGAACGGGTGGGCGTAAAAGCAGCAAGCAGCCAGGCTCGTCGACTCCATCCTTCCTTTGCTTCCTGCCCTCTCAGCGTCCCGCCCGCCCGAAAGGAAATGACATCAGAGGAAGGCGGGACGCAGAGAGAGGGCAGGAAGTGAAGGAAGGATGGAGTCGACGAGCCTGGCTGCTTGCTGCTTTTACGGCCGCCCGTTCGCTGCTGCAACTTCGGGAGTGGAGTGGAAGTGAGCCAGCAGCCTATCTATTCTAGTCCACTGTGAGGAAGGAAGCCATTTCGTGAAACTCTGTTTCCACTCCCCCGCACAGCCGTCGCCGTTCACTCAAAACACAACAGGCAAACCTGTGAGCTGCTGCAAGCTGCATCCACGTTGTCGTTCTTTATTGAGACAGAGACAGATGGGAGATGCTGCAAAGGGGGAGGGGGGAGACGCTGGATAGAATGGGGAAGGGGTGGAGAGAAACAGGATGGGCAGGGGAGAGAGGAGAATTGCTGGACAACAGGGATTGATGGAGGGGACAGGGGAGAGAAGAAATTTGCTGGAGATGGATGGAGGAGAAGGCAGGGGAGAATGGAGAGTTGCTGGACATGGAGCAGAGGGCAGGGGAAGGAGGAGAATTGCTGGGCATGCATGGATGGAGGGGAAAGGGGAGAGAGGAAATTTGCTGGATATGGATGGATGGAGGAGAGGGCAGGAGAGAGGAAATTTGCTGGATATGGATGGATGGAGGAGAGGGCAGGAGAGAGGAAATTTGCTGGATATGGATGGATGGATGGAGGAGAGGGCAGGAGAGAATGGAGAGTTGCTGGACATGGATGGATGGAGGGGAGGGGAGGGGAGAGAGGAGAATTGCTGAACATGGATGGATGAATGGAGGGGGCAGGGGACAGAGTACTTTGCTGGATATGGGTGGATGGAGGAGAGGGCAGGGGAGAATGGAGAGTTGCTGGACGGATGTATGGAAGGAGGGGAGAGAAGTCAAGGAGGAGATGCACATGTATGGAGGGGAGGGCAGGGAAGAGAGGAGAAATGTTGGACAAGGATGGAGGGAAGCAAAGACAAAGGAAGGAGATGCACATGGATGGAGGGGAAGGGAGAGGAGAAATGCTGGACATGGATGGAGGGGAGGGAAGGGAAGACAGAGGAAGTAGATGCATATGGATGGAGGGGAGTGAGGAGAAATGCTGGATATGGATGGAGGGAAAACTGCTGAGTTTAAGGGCTGGTTTGGAACACATTGAGGGCAGATACTGAAACTGAAGGAAGGATAGGGACAGGGCTACAGATGGCAGACAGGACGCATAAGGAC